>NC_083237.1:37135392-37768892 GCF_032191835.1 Heteronotia binoei | reverse complement strand
TAGTAAAACAGGAAAATTTGGAGGACATATGGAGAAAGTTTAACCCTGAAGTGCGGGACTATACTTTTTTTTCTGCAAGACATAAGACATTTTCTAGAATTGACATGCTATGGGGAACCAGAGATTTAGGCCTCATAACAAGAAAGATAGAGATTTTGCCTAAAATTGGCACTGACCATAACCCAATAATGTGGATTACAAAACTGTCCAAAAGATTGAGAAGATGGAGATTGAATGAAGACTTGCTACAGAACAAAGAAACAGTGACTTTCCTAGGAAAAGAAACTAAAGAATTTTTCCAAGTGAATGATAAAGAAGATATCGATTTTCAGACGGTCTGGGATGCTTATAAAGCAGTAATGAGAGGGTTGCTGATTACTTTGAACAATAAAGATAAAAGGGAAAAAGAAAAACAACTACTGGATATTCAAAATGAAATAAAGAAAAAAGAAAGAGAGCTGAGGAAAAGACCAGGGAAAAAGAAAATTCTAAGGGAAATTTCAATATTGCAAACGCAACTAAGACATTTATTAAACAAAGAAGTAGAATGGAATTTGAAAAGGCTCCAGCAAAAATCGTTTGAAGGAGCAAATAAGACGGGGAAATACTTGGTGTGGCAGCTGAAAAAAAAGAGGGAAAATAAAATAATTAATAGAATTGTGATAGATGAAAGAGACGTAGTTACTCAAGAGGGAATAAAAAGAGAATTTTTTAAGTATTATGCCAAGCTGTTTAAAGGTGCTGAAGTAAAGAGAAAAAAGATAGATGAATATCTACAGAAAATAAAAATTGAGCCATTAACTGAGAATATGAGAAAAATTTTGAATGACCCAATTGAAAAAATAGAAATTGAGGCAGCAATCAACGTGATGAAAAATGATAAAGCTCCCGGGCCAGACGGTTATACAGCCAAGTATTTTAAAATGTTTAAAGATGAATTAATACCAAAATTACAGAAGCTGATGAATGCAATAAGAGTCAAAGGGAAGGTACCAAATACATGGAAAGAAGCTGTTATTTCTTTGATACCTAAAGAAGAAAGAGATGTTACAAATGTGAAAAATTACAGACCAATTTCACTTTTGAACAATGATTATAAAATATTTACAAGAATTCTGGCAGAACGTCTTAAGCAATATTTGATAAATTTTATAAAAGAGGACCAAGCCGGTTTTCTTCCCAAAAGACAAATAAGAGACAATATTAGAACTGTTGTAAATATTGTAGAATATTATGAAAGACATCCAGAAAAGGAAGTAGCGCTATTCTTTGCGGATGCAGAAAAAGCATTTGACAATTTAAATTGGGACTTTATGTTTGCAGTGATGGAAAAAATGGAGCTTGGAGAAAGTTTTATAAGAATGATAAAGGCAATATATTCTGAACAAAGTGCAAGGCTGTGCATCAACGCAGATCTTACAGATGAAATGAAAATTAGTAAAGGTACCAGACAAGGCTGCCCGCTTTCGCCATTGCTGTTTATAATGACTCTTGAAATTTTACTAATGCAGATTCAAGAAGAAAAAGATTTAGAAGGACTACAAATAAAAGGATTTACCTATAAATACAGAGCATTTGCAGATGATATAATGTTTATAAATGAAAATCCTTTACAAGTTACACCTTTGTTGTTAATGAGAATACAAGAGTTTGGGGAGTTGGCGGGACTTTATATAAACAAAGAAAAATCAAAAATCTTATGTAAGAATATGCAGAAAAATAGACAACAAGAACTACAAAGACTAACGGGTTGTGAAGTTACCTCTAAGGTAAAATACCTAGGGGTAGAGATAACAATGAAAAATATTGATTTGTTTAAGAACAATTATGAAAAGCTATGGCGTAAAATAGAAGAAGATATGCTAAAGTGGAACAAGCTCAATTTGTCACTGTTGGGTAGAATAGCTGCAGTAAAAATGAATATTTTACCAAGGATTATGTATCTGTTTCAAACCATCCCCATTGTGAAAGATGCTAAGCAATTTGATAAATGGCGAAGAAAAATTTCGGAATTCGTGTGGGCCGGGAGGAAATCTAGAATTAAAATGAAAGTCCTGATAGATGCGAAAGAGAGAGGTGGATTCCAATTACCAGATTTGAAACTGTATCATGAAGCAATTTGTTTAGTATGGTTAAAAGAATGGATAACGTTATTAAATAAAAAACTTCTAATGTTAGAAGGCCATGGAAAAAAATTCGGCTGGCATGCATATTTGTACTATGAAAAAAAGAAGATGGACGGTCTTTTCTCTCACCATTATATAAGGAGTAGCTTATTAAATGTGTGGATAAAGTACAAGAAATATGGTGATGAGAGGAGACCTTTATGGATAGTGCCGGCTGAAGTGATAAAGTTAACGGCCAAAACAGTCAAGGAAAAACAACTATCATACAACCAGTTACTAAAAATACAAAGCGGGAAAATAGAATTGAAAACTGCAGAAGAACTAAACTATAAATATGATTGGTTTCAAATGCAACAAATAAAAAGTTTGATGGAGAATGATATCAAAGCTGAAGGAATAAGGAAAGAACAAACAGAAATGGAAAGAGTTCTGCTTGGAGATAATGAGAAATTAATTTCAAAAGTGTACAAATTACTTTTACAATGGGCTACAGAAGATGAAGTAGTGAAATCTCAAATGATAAAATGGGCAATTAATGTAAATAAAGAAATAAAGATGGAATCTTGGGAATATCTGTGGAAAAATTCCATGAAACTCGCAACATGTCATAGTATTAAAGAGAACTGTTTTAAGATGATGTATAGATGGTATATGACTCCAAAAAAATTAGCAAAGATGAACAATAAGATGCCAGATAGGTGCTGGAAATGTAAAAAGCATGAAGGTTCTTTCTACCATATGTGGTGGACTTGTGAAAGAGCTAAAATGTTTTGGCAAATGATTCAACAAGAGATATCTAAGATCCTGGGATATGAATTCAATAAAGAGGCAGAGACTTTTCTGCTGGGATTACAAATGGAAAAATTTCCAAAAGAAGATAGAACATTAATATGGTACTTGCTCTCAGCTGCTAGGACATTGTATGCGCAGTTGTGGAAGCAAGAAAAAATACCAGAAAAATGGGACTGGATTATGAAAGTTATGTCATGGAGTGAAATGGACAAATTAACAAGAAAATTAAGAGACTGTGATTTAGAACTTTTTAACCAAGAGTGGAAGAAATTCAGAAGATATGTAGAGAAAGAGTGGAAAATAAAAGGACATTGGACAATTTTTGAGGATTAAGATTTTTAAGATAACAATATAACTCTTGAAGGGGGTTCTTCTTCCCTATGTTTCTTTTTTGTTTCGTTTTTTTTCTTGATAGTTAAGGGTACCTTTAATATCTGTTTTTTTAAAGAAAATAACACTGGCGGGGGTCAAGTAATTGGGGGAGGGGTGGGAGAAAGTAAGATGTGGGGTAGAATGATGGTCTTTTTCTTAATATATATTAAGCTTTTTATAAGTTGTAGTTATAGTTCTACTACCATATGTTACTAATAAAATTGTTTATTCACAAAAACACTCTAATGGGGCAGTTCGAGTACCTCGTAATGCCTTTTGGATTACAGGGGGCTCCAGGAGTGTTTATGAACTTTATCAATGAGTTCCTGAGAGAATACCTGTACAAGGGGAGGGTGGTGTACCTGGATGACATCATTATCTATTCAAAAGACATGGCCTCCCACGTACAGTTAGTGAGGAAGGTGCTTTCCACCTTGTATGAGCACCAGTTGTATGCTAAACTGTCCAAGTGCGAATTCCATCAAACCGAGCTTGATTATGTGGGATTCAGAGTGTCCGGGAAGGGACTTGCCATGGATCCCGCCAAGATACAAGCAGTATTAGATTGGGCACCCCCGAGAACACATAGACAACTACAATCCTTTCTCGGATTCACAAATTTTTACAGGACCTTCATTCAGGGGTGTTCGCCCAGGTGATGCTGCCCCTGATGGACTTGCTTAAGACTAAAGGGAAGGGACCGGAGGCGAAAAAAATGGGGGCGAAGCTGGCATGGACCCCCGTCTGCCAAAAAACATTTGAGAAACTTAAATGATTGTTCACAAGTGAACCAGTATTGAGCCACCCCGATGAACTTAAGCCCTTCGTGGTTCAATGCGACGCCTTCGATGTAGCCATAGGAGCCATACTAATGCAAAAGGACTCCGAGGGGAGATTGCGACCATGCACTTACATCTCTAAAAAGTTCCCGGCAGAGCAGCGCAACTGGTCGGTATGGGATAAAGATGCGTTTGCAGTGACTTTTGCATTAAAAACATGGTGGTCCTGGCTGGAGGGAGTGAGGGTACTATTTGAAATCTGGACCGACCATAAGAACTTAGAAGCACTGACTGGTCGTAGGAAATTAACTGAGAAACAGATGCAGTGGGCGGGATTCTTTGCAAAGTTTGATTTCTCCCTGAGACACATACCTGGGGCAAAAAATTTCTTGGCCAACGCGCTGTCCAGACTGCCCCAACACAAAAGTCAAAGGGAGGAAGTGTTGGACTCAACCATCCCTCTCAGTGCAGTGGCCGGTGCTGTGACCACCCGGTCGGGGAAGAAAAGGGAAGCGTCAGAGCTGTGGGTGGGCCATAGACCCGTAGAAGAAACAGAACCGGAGGGTGCTGGAAAACCGGAAGGGTTAACTAAAGGGACAGGGGGTTTCTGGTACCACGATGGGAAACTCTACGTTCCAAAAACACCAAGGCGGGAAATATTACAACATTGTCACTGCAATACGCTATCTGGCCACTTTGGATATGTAAAGATGTTACATCTGGTCAATAGGCAATTTGGTGGCCTCAGATGAAAAAAGACATTACTGAGTTTATAACCTCTCTCCCAGTGTGTAAAAAGACGGGGCGGAACCCCCCCCCCCCAGTCTCCTTCAGCCCACTCAAATGGCAGAGTGGCCATGGTCCGTGGTGTCTATGGACTTCATAGTGGAACTGCCTGCTTCTCAAGGCAGAACTGTGATACTAGTGGTGGTGGACACTTTCTCGAAGCAAGCGCATTTCATTCCCTGCAAAAAATTGCCTAGCACAAAGAAACTTGCACATTTATTTTTTCAACACATTGTTAAAGTCCACTCCTTCCCAGATAAGGTCATTAGCGACCACGGCACGCAGTTCGTTGCCAACTTCTGGCAGTAGTTCTGTAAACTAACAGGCATGGAGCAGGGGTTGAGTTTCACCTACCACCCGCATACGGACGGGCAGACAGAACGTGTAAACGCGCTTCTGGAGCAATATTTACGGTGCTACGTGAACTACCAACAGACTAATTGGGTAGAGCTGCTGCCGTTTGCAGAATATGGATACAACAATAGCCTCCACAGCTCAACTAAAGCATCCCCCTTTAAAATTGTAAACGGCTATGAGGGGAAGCCGTTCCCCCTGTTGCCCGGCGGCAGCGGAGACAAACCACCCTCTTCCTGTCAGCAATGGTGGGAGACACTGGGGAAAGGGTGGGCCATAATTGAAGAAAACCTGGAAGTGGCCAAACAGGACTATAAAGCACATTATGACAAAAAGCACTCTCCAGAATGGGACTTTAAAGTGGGAGAAACTGTGTTCCTATCTACGAAGAACCTGCCTTTGCCACAAACATCCAGGAAGCTTGCTTACAAATACCTGGGACCATTCAAAATAAAGAGAGTAATAAACAAAGTGACAGTGGAGTTAGAATTGCCAAAACTGTTCAGTAAAATTCATCCTGTTTGCCATTGCAGCCTTCTTCGGCGAGATCCGGGGTTACGAGTTGGCACCCTCGCCCGCCAGAGCCCAAACCTATTCAGGTGAAGGGCCAGAGTCATCATGAAGTGCAGGATATATTGGATGTGAGAGAAAAGAGGGGGGTCTTGTATTTCCTAGTACACTGGAAGTACTTTCCCCCCAGTTGTGATGAATGGGTGCAGGCATCCGACTTCCGGGCTCCGCTCCTCCTCAAAAGATTTTACCTACTGCACCCAGACAAACCCCAAGCAAGAGCTTGGGGGGGGGGGGCAGTATGTCAAGCATTGTATCTTTATCCTCTATTATAATATTCAAAGTATAGAATTATTACTAACCCTGAATTAAACCTAGGCACATCAAAGTAGCAACCCCCTCCTTTCTTATTTCGCTTTTACTACTAAATGCAGGAATGTCCTCTTTGAAGATAAGACCTCTTGGGACTTGTTCTCAGGCTCAGCCAGGCCTGAACCCAGGATGTGCTAGCTGCAATATAGATAAGGGAACCAGCGTGTGAATTTCACACGTGAATATAGAATTGTTTATAGAACCTAGTGTTACAGAGTATCAGTTCCAATTCCCAGCTCGAATGAGCCACATGGATTATCAATAAAACCAAACTTTGTTTCAATATTCACGGACTGGTTATTTTGAGATCTCATGCTTGACAGTTTGGAACTGATCCTGGAACACACACTTATCTTAGGCGTGGATCCTGTCTGACCACCTTGAAGACTACAATTGGTAATTATCACCCTGTTTGTCTATCCATGTGTTGTCTCTATATCTCTCTCTATTTTTCTTAGGACTGTATGTATGTTTCATGAGCACATTGCCTTGTATGTGAGTTCTATATTTTTCTGGAATACATTTTAATTGCTTTACTTAATTAGAGTCCTTGGTAAATTTAAGCAATAATTTCTGGATGTGTATTCTGTATAAATAGATCAAAAGATCCTTATTAAGCCAGGTGCCCTGTCAATTCCCCAACCTCGTTTTGAGGGCATTTTGGCTTACACTTCACTTGAGCCCTTCTCTTCTCTTCTCAGCCCAGCCATGTTTAACCTGCACTACTACTTATAAAAAATGACTGCTGATACTGAAAGAATGTGCCAATTCATTAATGACAACACTAGCTAGTGTTGTCAAAACATCCCATACACTTTGTAAGTTGAAATGTGGCAGGCCTTTGTATATACAATTTCAAAGTTCAAAAGACTCAGAAAGCTTTATAAGAATGGTTGCCACACTGCAAGACATTTATTCCTAGCAGGAAGTTTCCATGTATTTCCAAAATCTGATAAACAACTTGAGGGATTTGGTGCTTTTACAAGTAGCCTGTAGGGAAACTCACTGCTGTAGTTCAAGGATTTATGAGGGGAAAACAGGAGATTCCTTATGCATTTCCCATGACCCTCGCATATGTGTATCTCTTAGGACTCAGATACAAATGTATCTAACATCGCTGAGAGTACTTTCTTCAAATATCCACAACAGTACAGCTGAATGCATCTCCTAAATATAGTCCTATCCTATTACTTCACAACAGAACATCTGAAAGAAGGGGAAGAGATGAATAATTTCCTAACACAACAGCACTTTCAAATGCTTTGGCAGGTCAGTTTGAGTTTTGATTTTTCAACAGTACAGCAAAGCTTTAGTGAAAGATAAAAATAAAGAATAGGCAAATGAAACAGGATGGTGAGGAACACAGAGCTAATCTGGTGAAAAAATTGTAAAACAATAAATATCCATGGGTGATGCGTGAGTTTGTTACAGTACTTTATGATGAAATGGATATGTAGTCCAGGAAAGCTTATGCTAGAATAATAATAATAAAAAGTGTTAGCTGTGGTTGGAAAAAAATAGCTATTTATGGTATCTATAGTGCTGAAGCCCAGTTTAGGTGGGTAGACCAGCAGATTTTTTTTTTCAACTGTACAAAGTGAGCTGAAATGAAAGGACCATGAAATCTCGCTGTTCTGCTGAATGCCAATTACCGGGGTGCAGCAGCAATGGGGGGGGGGGTGTCAGAACTGGCAGAACTTCAAGAAAGGCCCAAGACTTAGTTGCAAGTATAGGCATTTATTAAGAACTTCAGAGCTTGAGGTGCAGAATAACACTGATAACAGACAGCCAGTATTCGATACACTTTATGTGGTTCTGTTGATAACAATAAACCGATCACTCACAGAGGTAGAGACAACAGTCTGCTTCTCAGGGTTGTTATCAGGCAAGGAGGATGGAATCCCGCTGAGAAAGTGTAGGCTGGCCCGGCTTCAAAAGGCCATCTGCAGATGTTGACCCTGGGCTTTCTGTTACCCTTCAGTGATCACAGTTTGTTTGAAATGCACAAGCATACACAGTAAGGGAACTGGTTAGTATTTTGGGCAGCTGCCTGGGTTAGTATTTGCTTTCAATATGGAGTCGGTTATGCTAAGGGCATATAGGAAAGTTACAAGTTCTGACGGGGGGGCGCTTTCTACCCCTGTTGTGGGCAGTCTGCACCCTTTGATTAGCTACTGTGAGAAATAAGATGCTGGCTAGATAGACTTTTGGACTGATCCAGCAGGGGTCTTCTTATATTCATCTAGGAAAAAGACAGGAAAGGATGCATATAAATATGTACATCCAGAAGTATGAAGATGAGTTCAAACTGCCTTTGACTAATAGTATGCAATAGTAAGAGGGTCTTTGGAGAAGTGGTTCACAGAAGGGAAAACTGTAATTTGGTTTACAGACATAAGGAATCTTCAAATACTGGCAACTTGCTGAAATAAACATTCCACCAAGGGCAATTCATGAAATTTTCAAGAAATTATCATAGTACATATTATCTCCATATTATCACTACTGTTAATATATATGAATTTATCCAGCATGGCACATGGTAGGTCTAGAAATTCTATGCATACTTTCTGAAAATAAACCCAGGGATTTTTTTGAGCAGGAACGCACAGGAACACAGTTCCATCTGGTTGTTGTCAGGGGATATGGCCTAATATGCAAATCATGCTGGACTTTTTCTATAAAAAAAGGTCTGTGTGAAATAATGGTGGCATTAGGGGGTGTGGCCTAATGTGCAAATGAGTTCCTGCTGGGCTTTATCTACCAAAAAAGTCCTAAATAAACCCAATTGAACTCTGAAGGAATCACAAAATAATTTGCCTAGAGTCACTTTGAGAATAATTTCATTAGCAGTTCATAATGAAATTATAATTATTATCTAGTTTTCATGGCACTAATCCACTCCTGACATTATGTAATATGTTTTAATCACTTTAGTAAAAAATGATTGTGCATATATCTTTTTAATTGGAAGTGAAATCTAAAAAAATTACAGTGAAATCTCAAACAAAGCAAATCCTTTTATGACCCTTAAAATCAGTGTGTGTAGAAGGGTGTAATTCTGTTTAGGACTATGATGTTAAAATTTTAAAAAATAAACATCAACACAAAGAGGTAAAGAAAGTGTTAGGGAAAGTCAGATAAATCAAAATGTCACATTAAATTTTTTTGTTAGCCCAGGATTGCTAAGTACCATCAAATCTCAGAAGCTAAGAAGGGTCAGGTTTGGTTAGCATTTGGATGGGAGACCGCCAAGGAATACATGAGTTGTGATGTAGAGGCAAACCACCTCTGAATGTCTCTTTCTTTGAAAACTCCAGAGTATCCATACGAAAGCTGTGACATAAAAGCAAAATAAAAATGTAGAAACAGGACACAAATTATTTTTCTTTGTTTCTGAAAACTTAAGTTCTGAAAAAAAGCTTAGATACACCTTGTGACGGAACCAGCCCGATTCTGCCTTCAGACCCGGTCCCGTCAGCTCCCTATTGAGTTGCCAACTCCTGGAGGGAGCTATTTCTCCTCCTGCCCCTTGGGCTCGCTGCCACCACCTGCTCAGTCTAGGGGTTCAGATTGAGAGGAACAGGACTCCCAATCCCCCTCTCCAGCTGTGAGGCCAGGCCTCCAGGTCCTCTGCCACCCTGCACTTGGGTTTCACAGAGACCTCAGCACTTCTTTGGGGCACCCCTGGAGGATTGGCACCTTATCCAACTGCATGCCTTCCCCCCCCTTCACCTGGGGCCCCCTTCTTAACACAGCGTGGTCTAAAGCGGTTTGGGGATCTATGTGGTACAGAGTTTGACTGCCAGCAATTAAAACAGCAAAAAAATATTTATTTAAAAGAGAAAAAGAAAGGGAAAGAAAAACAAAACAAAAACAGTTGCATTTAAAAAGTTAGCACAGCACAGCACCCGTACAGCAAACAGCCTGACAAACAAAATGTGTTATAAACGCATTTTACTGTCCCTGATCTAAACACGCCCTGCCTTTTTGGATGACTTACTTGGTCTTACTGCCTGGAGGCCTCATTTTCCTGAGCAGGCCTCCCCCACAGGCAGGAGTCCACAGGCAAGCAACCTCTCTCCCAGAGCGCCAGCTGCAAACTCAAAACTCTTCCTCCTAACTCACATGCAGAGAACAAAAGAACTTCCTGCCTCTCTAGGAGACTTTCCCCCTAGAGTTGTTGGTTTGGCTCTGGAAGGGAGGGGGGGAGGAGGGGAAGGCTAGGCCCAAGCCTGCTTGGCAGTTTAGCAATCCCTCCCAATGAAGCACCAACATGGATTAAAATGGCGTTTCTCCACACGCCCCCTCCATAAATTCTGAGCCGGAGGGGTTGCCTCCTACAGAGGTGACCCCGTAGCAGAATCCAACCAAACAAGGAGAAACCCATTAACCCAAACAGAACATTCACCAGATTAGGAATTTTCCCAACAATACACAGAGTCCAGCATCCTAGGTGCCCATGTCCCTTCTGGACAACAAGTCGCATTGCTGCATTCAGAAGGAATGTCCAGTCTTTAAGATGTACTCCTCCATCTCCCAGGACCACCTCTGGAGTTTGGTGCTCTCCCTTCGTTGCTGCTGTTGCTGGGGTGAGTGGTCCATCAAAGGAGGAAATTCCTGGCCCCCCATATGAGGTTGGAAACTGCCCAGTTCCCACACAGTTGCTTCTTTATCCCTCATTGGTGGAATGTTCCCTCTGTCCACTCTGACCTCCCAGAAAACCACCTCTGGGGCTCCAAACAATTGCTGTCCCAGCTTTTTTTTGTCTCCTTCCTTCCTACCTATATGCAACACCATGGACCTCGCAGAGAATGGCTGTGGTATATTCACCTGCACCACTTTAACTGCCTTTCCCGTCTTCTCCATACCCACCACATAAGTAGCATCGTCCAGGTCATCCACAATCACATGGGGTCCCTCCCATTCCGCTTTCCGTTCACCAATATGAAGTGGCAGGAAAACCATCACCCTATCCCCCATCTCAGCTTCTGAGAACTCCACTTTCTGGTCCCTTGCCACCTCACACAGTGGTTCCAGCCTAGGGTCACTTTGAACCTCAGACAGGAACATTTCAGGCTCCCCCAGACTTTCCATCGTCTGTTCCTTCAAGCCACCCCTAGTCCCACTGTTTCCAGGACACTCAGCCAAAGTTTGATCTGGGTTCTCCGCCCCCTCAGTTGGTTTTTCAGTGTCAGCCAACTGAGCTCCTTCATGCCTGGAAGGTTCCACAGCATCCTGCTGCCCTTGCGGAAATTGGCACCCCTCTTCCCATTGGGCACACCCTCCTGCAGGACTTGAGACAGGCTGGTCCTCCCCCTCCCTGGTTGGTGAGGTGGCTTCCCTAAAGTTGCCTTCCTCCCCCCACCTTTCCCTGAGGGTTTGGCTTGGGTTCTCAGTCCCCTCGGTTGGTTTTTCAGCACTACCCAACTGACCCCCTTCCTGCCTGGAAGGTCCCACAGCTTCCCAGGACTCCTGTCTGCCCTGCTTCAAGACCTGTTCTGAGAGAGTCTTGGAAGATCCCACTTCCTGATCCACAGCTACTTGGTGAACTGGTTCCAACCTAAGACCGCTCAGGACCCCCTTCTGGAACCACTCCCGTTCCCCCAAGCCTTCAGCTATGTGCTCCTCTGAGCCCACATTAGCCTTGCTGCTCTCAGAACCTCCTGTGAAATCTCCACTCTCCTCCTCGGTCTCTTCAGCATGCACATCCTTTATGCTAGACAGGTTCCTTTCCTCGCTAGGAACATCGACAGCCTCTTGCTGCACTTGGGGAAAGCTACACCCCTTTTCCCCTTGGAACACCCTACTCCAGGGCTTGAGACAGGATGGTCCTCCCCCTCCTGGGTGACTGCCCTCTCTTTGTCCTCAGTAACCTGGGTTATTTCCCCCTCCCTGGTTGGTGGTGAGGTGGCTTCCTTAAAGTTGCCTTCCTCCTCCCACTTTCCTCTGAGGGTTTGGCTGCGGGGTACAGCCTTTATAGAGTACTGGCCAACCAACAAATCCCGGCCCAATAACACTGGAACTGTCTGTTCCTTCATTACCCCACATTCAGAATAGAATTTACATTCTGGTGGAGCTAAACCCCTGAACTGCTTTCGGGAGTGGTCTGGCCCCAGTTTAAACCTTTTAAATACAGTGGCTTTATAGGCCGCAAAAGTTATCCCCCCATCTTCCATAGGCATGCTGTAATAGATGGCTGAAAGCTCTCCAGTCAGGTTGTTACAGAGGTAAGACATATAGTCTTCCTCTGCAATCCCCCACCGTTTGGCTGCCTTCTCAAAGTTGGAGAGGTATATGGAGGGGTCTTCTCCCTCTTGGTACTCTGCAAAGTCTTTGGGGGTGACTTTGATCTTTTTGCTTAGTTCAGCTTCCAGACGTAGCACCTCCAGCTCACGGCGACGTTGCTCTTCCTGCTCCCGTCTGCGGATCTCAGCTTGTCTCAGCTCCCTCTCTGCTTGTCTTTCCTCTCTCTCTCTTTCCTCCTGTCTGCGGATCTCATCCCTCTCTGCTTGTCTTTCCTCTCTCTCTCGTTCCTCCTGTCTGCGGATCTCATCCCTCTCTGCTTGTCTTTCCTCTCTCTCTCGTTCCTCCTGTCTGAGGATCTCAGCTTTCTCTCTTTCCTCCCGTCTGCGGTCTCGGTCCGCCTCAATACGCATTCTCTCCAGTTCCATCTGTAGCCGCAAAATTGCTTCTGACTGGGTAGGGGGCACTTTTGCAGGTGGCCCTGCATGCTTAAGATGCTCCAACAGGAGGTCTTTCATATCTACTACAGTCATGTTGTCACACTCCAGCTTTTGCTTTGCGCACTCTTCCTGGAGCTGTGGCTCTGTCATCTTCAGGATTTCCCGTCTCTTAGCACGCTCCATCCTAACTAGCTAAACTCTCCCTATTCCAGTTGACCCGAAAATAAAACAAAACCTCTGTTGCTTCCTCTGGGTGCTTGCACGTATCAAAAAACAAAAATGCCTGGCCAATCAAGTTCTCTGTTTGTTCTTATCCCACCGCTGCCGCCAAGTGTGATGGAACCAGCCCGATTCTGCCTTCAGACCCGGTCCCGTCAGCTCCCTATTGAGTCGCCAACTCCTGGAGGGAGCTATTTCTCCTCCTGCCCCTTGGGCTCGCTGCCACCACCTGCTCAGTCTAGGGGTTCAGATTGAGAGGAACAGGACTCCCAATCCCCCTCTCCAGCTGTGAGGCCAGGCCTCCAGGTCCTCTGCCACCCTGCACTTGGGTTTCACAGAGACCTCAGCACTTCTTTGGGGCACCCCTGGAGGATTGGCACCTTATCCAACTGCATGCCTTCCCCCCTTCACCTGGGGCCCCCTTCTTAACACAGCGTGGTCTAAAGCGGTTTGGGGATCTATGTGGCACAGAGTTTAACTGCCAGCATTTAAAACAGCAAAAAAATATTTATTTAAAAGAGAAAAAGAAAGGGAAAGAAAAACAAAACAAAAACAGTTGCATTTAAAAAGTTAGCACAGCACAGCACCTGTACAGCAAACAGCCTGAAAACAAAATGTGTTATAAACGCATTTTACTGTCCCTGATCTAAACACGCCCTGCCTTTTTGGATGACTTACTTGGTCTTACTGCCTGGAGGCCTCATTTTCCTGAGCAGGCCTCCCCCACAGGCAGGAGTCCACAGGCAAGCAACCTCTCTTCCAGAGCGCCAGATGCAAACTCAAAACTCTTCCTCCTAACTCACATGCAGAGAACAAAAGAACTTCCTGCCTCTCTAGGAGACTTTCCCCCTAGAGTTGTTGGTTTGGCTCTGGAAGGGAGGGGGGAGGAGGGGAAGGCTAGGCCCAAGCCTGCTTGGCAGTTTAGCGATCCCTCCCAATGAAGCACCAACATGGATTAAAATGGCGTTTCTCCACACACCTCATCAAATACTATATCTGTTGAGGCCATTATTTTGACAACATGCTTTATTTCCTCTTCACAGAGTTTGTCCAAGTAATCAAATGGTGACCTAAACAACCATCACAGAATTTGTCCTTCTGGGATTTGTCAGTCTTCAGAAACTACAGATTCTACATGCTGTGATCTTTCTCTCCATTTATTTGGTGGCTTTGATAGGAAACTTTCTCCTAATTGCAACTGTAGGTCACAATCAGCACCTTCACAACCGCATGTATTTCTTCTTGGTCAACCTTTCCATTGTTGATGCCTGCTACATTACAACTACAGTTCCCAAATCTATTGTTAATTCTTTGATGGACAGCAAGCAGATTTCCTTCTCTGGATGTGTCACTCAGGTTCTCTTGGTGATTATGTTTGCAAGTGCTGAGCTCTTCTTTCTCACGGCCATGGCTTATGACCGCTACGCCGCCATCTGCCATCCTCTACGATACCAGCTGATTATGAACTGGAATGTTTGCTTCCAAATGGCAGGAGCTTGTTGGGTTACCTCTGTCACCATTGCAGTGGTACAGACAGTGAACACATTTCCATTACATTTCTGTCAGTCCAATGTTATTGAACAATATTTTTGTGATATCCCTCAGTTATTAAAGATAACTTGCACTGATACAACAACTGCTCTGACCCTCATTTTTGCCGGTATACTTATTATAGGCCCATTTTGTTTTACTATCATATTTGTTTCCTATGTTTACATCTTCTCTGCTGTGTTCAAGATTCGGTCATCTCAGGGCAGGCAAAAAGCTTTCTCTACCTGCACTCCCCACTTGACAGTCTTTTGTTTGTTTTTCTTCACAGCTTCCTTTTCATACATGAGGCCCAAAGCCTTGTCATCTCCAACTGTGCATTTGCTGGCTGCTGTTCTATATACAGTTTTGCCCCCAGTCATGAACCCCATCATCTATAGCTTGAGAAACAAAGATATCCAGTTGGCTCTGGACAGAGCTTTGACTAATTTTTCTTGCATTTCCTGTGTGAGTTTGGAAGAAATGGATTGGAAATATTGATCCTTCCTATCTAACAGAATCCTGTCTTCAACCCCCTGCTGTCTATATGTATTTTATTGTCTATAGAAAGTCAGCTGAGAATACTGTGAGATCTAGAAGAAGAAGAAGAATTGCAGATTTATACCCCGCCCTTCTCTCTGAATCAGACACTCAGAGTGGCTTACAATCTTCTTTATCTTCTCCCCCCACAATTGGAGA
Organism: Heteronotia binoei; assembly: GCF_032191835.1. Lineage (NCBI taxonomy): Eukaryota > Metazoa > Chordata > Lepidosauria > Squamata > Gekkonidae > Heteronotia > Heteronotia binoei. The sequence goes on along the minus strand of NC_083237.1, from coordinate 37,753,670 downwards.
TGACCTTAACTACATACTAGACCCATTCCTTGATAAGTCGAACTGTAAAAAGGTAAAAATTCAAACTTCTGTAAAAACAGGACTACATGCACTGCTGCAGTCTTTTAACTTGGTAGACATCTGGAGGACGCTGAGTCAAGGAATGTGAGAATAAACTTACTTTTCCAACATTCATAATACATATTCCAGAATTGATTATATTTTAACTTCCTTGGCCCTACTAAATTATGTACAGAATGTAAATATTGGATCCAGAACAATCTCTGATCACTCGTGGTTGATCAGAGATTTGGCAGTACAAGAAACAGATAACAAAGGTCCATCTTGGACTCTAAATAAATTGCTCTTGTCAAAGTACATCATGTGTGAGGACATAAATAAGCAAATACAAAACTATTTCCTTCATAATAATGATTATGGGGTTTCTCAGCACATAGTATGGGATGCTTTTAAAGCAGTACTCAGAGGAAATCTCATTTCAATTGCAGCTGCCTGTCATAAAAATAGAAGCAAGGTGGTATTGGAACTGAAAGCAAAGATAGCAGAACTAGAGCAAAGGTGTAGTGTCTTGTGCTTAAACTAAGCACCACGCGGCCCCGCAGTAAAGGGTGACCAGGGGAAGTCCCTTGGTCACCCTGCGCAGCGTGGGAATAGACTCCACCTATCAAGATCAGCGGCGGGAAGTTTGACTGGCCAGGATTGGGCTGGCCAGCTAGGGGGCTGTTCCGGGATAAATGTATATAAAGCGGGTCCCGGCCCACGTGTGGCAGTTCTGTGATGTACCATCCATTAAAGCATGTTGCCTTCAGCACGTCTCGTCTCTGAGTACATTACACTGGCGACGAGGATGGGATCCAGCTAGGAAGGCTTTCCCGTGCGGAAAGCGGCTGGCCTGGCTGAAGACGAGGAAGGCGCAGGACCGCAAGAAACTGAGACGCCTGCTGCCACAATGGCGAACTCTAGCGTAACGATGGGCCATCTTGCTGAGTTCAATCCTGACCACCCCAAACGATGGGAGACCTACACCGAACGGGTCAAGTGCTACCTGCGGGCCAACATGATCACGGACAACAACCGCATGAGGGACATCCTGTTGAGCGTCTGTGGAGAGGCAACCTTCGAGATCGCACACAGTCTCTCTGCCCCCGCGAAGCTCACCGAGAGGACATATGGGGAGGTCGTCAGACTCCTCACAGGGCACTTCTCGCCCCAACCATCCATTGTAGCCCGCCGATTCCTCTTCCATAAGAGGGATCAGAAGCCCAGGGAAACGGTGGCAGTCTACCTGGCCGCTCTCCGGCAGATTGCAGGGAACTGCAGTTTCGATAAGCGGGAGGAGGCCCTGAGAGACCGATTCATCTGGGGCCTCCGAGACGAAAGGCTGCAGCAGAAGCTCTTCGCCAAGGAAGAGCTCACCCTCCAACAAGCCTTCAACGAGGCAACGGCCTTCGAGAGAGCCACCAAAGCATACAGCCACCCACGTGGAGAGACCGTCCACCAGGAAGAGATGGCGCCTGGCGGGCCGGAGGACGAAGAGGCTTTCCAGCTCTGGCGGCCACAAGGGACAGACCCAAGGGCCCCCATGAGACAGCAAGCGACAGAAAGACTCTCCACCATCAGATGCGCCAGCTGCGGCAACCCCCACGAGAGGAGGGACTGTCCATACTGCAACATGGACTGCTGAAGCTGTGGAAAGATGGGCCACATCGCTCGGGCTTGCCAGGCCAAGAACAGCTGCCGGAGACCGACAGCGCATCACGACTCCACCGAGGCCCACACAACAGTGTCTACCAGCCTACAGGTATTGAACTTGCCCCTCTCCGCCCCTGACAAGGTCAAAATGTTGGTCCTCATCAAGGGCGCCCCCTGTCTTATGGAAGTAGACTCGGTTTCCTCCATCTCCATTATCTCGGAGGAAACCCTACGGAAATTATGTCCCCGCCGCCGCATCTAACTGAGGCCGGCTGACTTTGTTCTAAGGGACTTCCAAAAAAACCCGGTATGCATCGCGGGCTGGGCCCGGGTACGGGTAGAGAAAGGAAACTTCAGGAAACCATTAGATATTCTGGTGGTAAAGCGCCAGCTCACCACCCTATTGGGGCTGGCCTGGTTCCAACCACTCGGGATTCAGTTAGTGGGGGTGGAGCAGGTACAGGCGAGCAGTTTTGAGGACGTCTGCCGAGAGTTCCCAGCAGTATTCGATGGGTCCCTGGGAAGCTACAAAGGGCCGCCCATCACGCTGCCACTCGACCCCATAGTCAGACCGATCCGGCTCAAGGCAAGGCGGGTCCCGTTCACCTTGAAACCAAAAATTGAGGCAGAGCTGGACTGCCTCACAGCCCAGGGAGTTCTAGAACCAGTGTCCTATGCGGCCTGGGAAACCCCCATAGTAACACCAGTAAAGCCCAATGGGGATGTGAGGATCTGCGCTGACTATAAGTGCACGATCAACAAAGCGCTCCAGGACAACCCCTACCCTGTCCCGGTGGTCAGCCACTTACTGGGGACGTTAGCGGGGTCCAAAATTTTTGGGAAGTTGGACCTGGCACAAGCGTACCAGCAATTGCCGGTCGACGCCAAGACCGCCGAGGCTCAGACCATTGTAACCCACCGGGAGCCTTTAGGGTTTGGAGGCTACAATTTGGGGTTAGCATAGCTCCGAGGATTTTTCAGAGTATAATGGACTCTCTTCTTAAAGGGATCCCCGGAGTACAGCCATTTTTTGACGATGTTCTAATCGCCGCCCCAGACGCAAGAGAGTTCAGCTGCCACCTGAGAGAGGTACTCCGCCGCTTCCAAGCGGCGGGGCTGAAAGTTAAAAAAGAAAAATGCTTGCTAGGAGTACCGCGGGTGGAGTTATTGGGATTCGCCGTGGATGCAGCGGGAATCCACCCGACGGAGGAAAAGACCAGGGCCATAGTCCAGGCCCCAGCCCCCACGTGCAAGGCGGAGCTACAGAGTTTTTTGGGGTTGTTGAACTTTTATCATTCGTTCTTGCCCCACAAAGCTGCCATAGCGTAACTGCTCCACCGGCTGCTGGAAAAACAAGCCCCGTGGGTTTGGGGCAAGCGCCAAGCTGCTGCATTCCAAGCGGTGAAAGACCTCCTTGTTTCGAACGCCGTGCTTCACCACTTCGACGAGGGCCTGCTGCTGATTCTGGCTTGCGATGCTTCCCCATACGGAGTGGGTGCAGTTCTGGGTCACCAACTCTTGGACGGGAGGGAAGTTCCGGTGGCGTACTATTCCCAGATACTGACCCCAGCGGAGCGCAACTACGCGCAGATCGACAAGGAGGCGTTGGCAATCGTGGCGGGGGTGCACAAATTCAACGACTACCTATATGGTAGGCATTTCACCATCACCACGGACCACAAGCCGCTCCTAGGCCTCCTCGCCCCTGACCGTCAGACCCCCCAAATTTTGTCACAGCGAGTCCTAAGGTGGAACCAATTCCTGAACTCATACACTTACAACCTAGTACACCACCCAGGCAAAGCCATGGGGCACGCGGATGCCCTCAGCCGCCTGCCGCTTCCTGCGATGGACCCAGATCCCACACCGGCCCACCGGGTGATGCTCATTGAGTCTCTGCCCGAGCGGCCCCTACACGCCGCTGAGGTGGCTCGGGCAACAGGCAGGGACCGTATCCTCGCACGGGTTTTGGACTGGGTGGGGAAGGGGTGGCCCACGGGCAAGGTGGACAGTGAGTTCAGGCTGTTCGCATCCCGTAGGGATGAACTATCCACGCACAAGGGGTGCATACTGTGGGGCAGCAGGGTGGTGGTTCCCCCCCCCCCATGTGCAAACAGGTACTAGAGGCCCTGCACGAAACCCACCCGGGGATTGTGAGAATGAAAGCCCTGGCATGAAGCTATGTGTGGTGGCCAGGTATGGATGAGGAGATAGGGGATGGGTGAGAAGGTGCCAACCCTGCCAAGAGTCCAGGCCCGATCCGCCCTCCGCACCAGTCCACCGGTGGGAGTCCAACCGGCGGCTGTGGTCCTGTCTCCACTTAGATTTCGCTGGGCCATACCAGGGGCAAATATTCTTCATACTGGTCGATGCCTACACAAAATGGCTAGAGGTGATCCCGGTAGCGTCTACCTCCATGGCAGCAGCAGTCAGAGCCTTGCGGAGGGTCTTTTGCACGCACGGGATCCCCGATACCCTGGTCACGGACAACGGCACCGCATTCACCTCCCGGGAGTTCATTGGGAGATACCTAATAAAACACATTAGGTCCGCCCCTTTCCATCCAGCCACCAGCGGCCAGGCCGAACGCATGGTGCAAACCACCAAAGAGGCTCTGGATCGCATTGTTCAAGGGGACTGGGACCACCGCCTCGCAGCCTTCCTGTTCCATAACAGGATCACCCCCAACCCAACAACAGGGTCCAGTCCCATGGAGCTGCTCATAGGGAGGAAATTGACTACCAGGCTAGACAGGCTACACCTGGACCTAGCCACAGACGTCCGTGGTTCCCCAGAACTCAGGGAAGTGGTGCGGGGGTTCTTTCTGGGCGATCCCGTATATGCGAAGAACTTTGCAAGCGGTCCAGAATGGGTAGCCAGCCGGGTACTGAGGGTGACGGGGTTCCAATCATACGAGGTAGCGACCGAGGGGGGCCAGGTTCTGAGGAGGCACATTGATCAGCTGCGCCGCTGCACCTTGCCGGAGGAACTACACGAGGCAGAGGAAGCGACAAGCGAGGGAGAGCCAGCAATGGAAACCCCAGAAGCGGCCCCGCCAACGCCGAGCCTGCCGAAATACGATTCCCCGTACGACCCTGAACTGCAACCAGAGCCGGCCCGCCAGCCATTGAGGGAGAATCCCCAAGAGGCGGCCCCCCGTTTCCACGCCGCAAGCAACCCCACGGCAATCTACCCGGGAACGCAGGGCGCCAGCCTACTTGCAGGACTATGTATCTTAGACTAGGGGGGGGGAGGAGTGTAGTGTCTTGTGCTTAAACAAAGCACCATGCGGCCCCGCAGTAAAGGGCGACCAGGGGAAGTCCCTTGGTCACCCTGCGCAGCGCGGGAATAGACTCCGCCTATCAAGATCAGCGGCGGGAAGTTTGACTGGCAAGGATTGGGCTGGCCAGCTAGGGGGCTGTTCCGGGATAAATGTATATAAAGCGGGTCCCGGCCCGCGTGTGGCAGTTCTGTGATGTACCATCCATTAAAGCATGTTGCCTTCAGCACGTCTCGTCTCTGAGTACATTACAAAAGGCATATGAAATATGGGAGGAAAAAAACACTGAGAAAACTAACGATAGAAAGAAATAAACTAGAGCTTATTGAAACCTCTAATATACAAAAAAAAGTTGCTATATCTGAAACAAAAGTTTGTAAAAAGAATCACAAAATCTCTTCAGCTACTTAAATTTAGACTCCAGCAAAAATGTGCTAATTTATTGATTCACTCCATTCACTCATCCCAAGGAACCAAGGATATAATGAAAGTTTTCCATGAGTATTACTCTTCTTTATATCAAACATCATTGGGGGGTGAGCTAAACCTTATTGAATATTTAAAAAATGCTAAATTTGATCGGAAACTATCCAAAGACGATATTGAATTCATGGATAGACCTTTCACTGAATCAGAAGTCTCAGAGGCATTGTCCTTAATCAAAAATAATAAAGCAATGGGGAAAGATGAATTCCCTGTTGAATTCTATAAAAAATTCAAAGCCAGCTTATTAAATCCTCTCACAAAAACTTGTAATTTCGCAATGAAAGAAGATGTTCTGGAAGGACTCTAAGATGATTGTGCTATACAAAGAAAGTAAAGACAAACAAAATCCCAAATCGTATAGACCTATTTCTATCTTCAATCATGATTTTAAAATTTTCTCAACAGTTTTGGCCCGTTGATTAAATAGAGTTGTTAATATTTGTGTTCGTACTGACCAGGCAGGTTTCATACCTGGTCGTATAATAAATGATAATACTAGGAGAACCCTCAATTTGATTCATTATGGCAAAACATCACATGTACCATCTTTAACTCTTTCTCTAGACGCTGAGAAAGCGTTTCATATGCTAGAAATAAATTATCCTAAAGCTGTTTTACAGCACGTGGGTTTTGATCCTCATTTTGTAAATTCAATAGCAGTCATCTATAAGTTCCCAAAACAGCAAATAAATATTAACGATTTTAGATCAGAAGAGCCATATTTGTCTAGGGATACTCATCAGGGATGCCCCCTTTCGCCAGTTTTATTTGCACTATCGTTAGAAGCCCTAGCTCATGTGGTGCACTCAAATCCAGAGACAGAGGGAATAATGATAAATGGAGTTTCTCATAAGATATGTCTTTTTGCAGATGACATAGTTTTTTATTTAAGCAATCCCCTACATTCTCTTATTAAACTAATGAAAGCAATAAATACCTTTAGCAAATGCTCAGGGTTCACATCGGAAAATTTTTCCAATATCTGTTCCTCCAGATGTCTACCAACAAATTGCAAGTGTGTTTTCTTTTAAGTGGGTCACTAAAACATGGTGACATTTGGGTGTTCACATCCCCATAATGTTGACAAAACTCTTTGAGTCAAACTATAAGCAACTTTTTATGACAACCAATTTATCTATGTCAAGTCGACGCATTCAAGAATGAGTCAACGTTGATACTAAGACTACATTTATTGATAACCGGTACTCATGGCGCAAGCCTCTAGCTTGCTAAGAATGAAACCGATACATTGATACATGAGTTTTAAGATACACTTCAAAAACATTCCTACGGGGGGGGGGGGTTTACAGAAGGAAACATTCACACATAACTACTAGATACTTTCTCAGGCGATATCTTGCCAGTGCCCTTGAATTGCTATGCAAGGCTTCCTTCCACCTCAGGCCCTGAGAAGGCGCCGACTAGTTCCTTCACACCAATTGCAAATCAAAATAAAAAAGGGGGGGAAGGGAAGCAACTAAGGTAAAACATTAGCAGCAGTGGATCCATTATGATTTTAACAGGGCCTATTGCTTAGGCCATGATCCCCCAGTCTTAAATCATTATTAGTCGATCTTGATAATCTAGCTGGTCTAAATCTACTAATCTCAATCTTTTGGGGGAAAATGATTTGTTAAAGATGTTTGCTTTACCTAAGTTTCTCTTTTTGTTCCAAAATCTCCCTAACCCTATTCCAATTCTGGATAAAGAAATGAAGGCCTGACAAAAGCACATAACTTCTTTTTTTGTGGCAGAATAAAAAGCCAAGGATCGCCTTTCATTTACTCTCTAAACCAACAGCACAGGGCAGGTTGAGTGCACCAATCTTAGACAAGTACTATGTGACTCCCCAACTCCGTAATATCTTGTTATATGCTAGAAAGGAATGCCATATACCCTGGGTTCAAATTGAGTCATCAAGTATTCTCCCCACTTCTCTATATGAATTTCTCTGGATTACTAAATCAGAAAGAAAGAAAGTCCAACTGAGTAATCCTTATTTACGCTTTACAATGGGGATTTAGGATAAATATAGGGCTTCTGTTGTTCAACCCTTGACACCAGTAATGGCTTTTCTAGAACAACCCTGGTTTCCTCCTTCAAATTTTAAAATCTGGAGGCAACAAAAGATTCTCAGGCTCATGGATGTCACTATAAAGGGCCATTTGTGCTTTCACGATCAGCTGGAATCTAAATTTAAAATAAATGTGCCTTGGTATGAATACTATCAACTACATAATGCCTTAAATAAAGTGATTCCAGTGATAATAACAAGAAATCAGCTTAATGTTTGAAAAACTCACACAGAAAGAAAGCACAAACATGAGAGAAGCAGTTTCAAAACTATATTTATTATTAAAACAGAAAAATTGGTCACACTTTACAACTCAACAGAACTCCTGGCACAAGGACTGTGCCATTCAGATCACAGAAGAGCAATGGTCTAAACTTGGGACCTCACTGCCATCTAATTCGAAATCTGCTAGCTTTAAATTGCAACAGTACAAAATATTTTCCAGATGGTATTTAACTCCACTTTCTTTAAGCCGTGCAAAACTGAATTCCAATCCCTGTCAAGCAATGTTAAACCTTTTCTGATGGTAAAATGTTATCTGAATGTAATTGCAATGCTTCATAGATGTTACTAACCCTGAACTAAGTTGGGCACATCAAAATAGAGAGTAACTGGTGCCACTCTCGCACCCCTTTCACTTTTACTAACAAATGCAGGAATTTGCTCTATGAAGATAACGCCTCCAGGGACAGGCTCCCAGGCCTGGGCCCAGAAAGAGAAACCACAGGAGAGATAAGAAAGTCACTGTGTGAATCTTCACACATGAATATAGCTTTGTTTAGAATTTGTAGTTTTGTTTAGAGAACCTTTGATGTGCCATCTTTAAATATGCTCTGTACTGTTACTTTGTATCAGTTCCAATAACTAGCTCAATGGAAGCATATGGATTATCAATAAAACCATACTTTGTTTCAACTCAAGGACTGGTTACTTTGAAATCTGCTTGCTTGACATTTTGGAACTGATCCACTATTAGGAGTTTATCTGAACCGGCAACTTTTAAGCCGGATGGCTGAAAAAGTTCTGGATAACAGAGAACCTACTGAACCCTTTGGAGCAGCAGGTTCAGATTCTGTGAGACTGGCCAAGGGTGACATGAATGACAGGCAGAAGAAGAGGGGCCCTGGGGGCAAGGCCAAGGAGAAGACTAGAGGGGTGGAGGGGAGGGGGAGGACCCAGGTCTCCCCCCCCACCTGTGTGTGGGGCCACAGCTGCCTAACAGCAGTCCGACCTCTGGCCAAAGTGTGATGAAGAAGAAGGCCCGCCTTGGGCCCTTCATTGAGGCTGCTGCTAGGGCTCTCTCAGCATAGGTGCAATTAGGTGCTGGCACTGAGCAGGGGTCTGCTGCTAGGGCAGTCTCTCCTCCAGCTGATGTCGCTTGGCCTCAGCAGCCAGAAGAGGGGCAGCAAGAGCAGCCCTCTTTGGAGATGAGCTTTGGGGACAGTTTTCTGTCCAAAACGATCACCCCAAGGAGGGTGCAGAGTGTTGTGCACGAGCTGGAGGATAAGCTGGTTGAGGAGGACCAGCCCCCTTCTTCGGTTCCTTCAGGCACCAGCAGCCCTTCAAGGGATGGCCAGGAGGGGAGTCCGCATGGGGTAAAGGGGGGAGAGATGGAGACACACGAGGTGCCTTCATCTCTGCCCACTTCCCCCCGGTGGCCAGCCCCTCCTGCCACCCCGAGAAACGATGTGTCTTTTCCGAGCACCTCAAAGGAGGTGGCTCCGGACACCCAACCTGCCAGTCAGTTTGGGCATCCGTTCACCTCCAAAGTCTGGAAGCATTTCCAACTTATGGAAGATCCACGATATGTGCAGTGCAAGCTGTGCAGGGCCCGGATCAGTCGTGGGCGGGACCCTGCCCACCTGACTCTGAGGGGGATGCGGAATCACCTCCGGAAGCACCACATGGGGGTGCTTCTTAAGGGGGAGAAGCAGGCTGGTGCTGTGTTGCCCAAATGGCCAAACAACACCACCCAGCCAGGAGGTCCGTCCCATCGCGACTACCTTTGCTCTCCAGAAGCATTCCATGGGAGAACAGGGATGCCAGGCATCTCTGCCTGAGATGTTAGGTAGAGTTGGCACCTCTGTGCCAAGAGGAGGAATCAGGCACGGCAGGAGGGTGATTGCCTGGAACCTTGCCAAGTCGATCGCCCATGGGCTTCTATTTTCAGTGGTCGAGAATCCTGGGGTGCGGGGGTTGCTCGAGTACCTGGTGCCCTGGTACAAAGTTCCTTCTAGAACCACCCTTAGCAGGGCCATTGTGCCAGCTATTTTCAGGGCGACCAGATCTGTGGTGAAGGAGCATTTGTCCTTTGCAGCTGGGGGGACTGTTCATTTCACCTCAGATATCTGGAGCTCCCAACATGCGTTCGAGGGGTATCTCTCCCTGACTGCGCATTGGTGGCAACCCAGAGAGCTGCAGGGTGGGGGTGGCAGTAGCGACAGGCAGTGTCAGGGCTGCCGGGCTTGCTATCGCTGGGCCTTGCTGCACGCCGAAGCAGTCGACGCGCCGCACACGGCGGACACTCTCAGAGCCATCCTCTCACGGCAGTTAGAAGGCTGGGTAGGCAGCGGGGACGTCGCCAAGGGCTTCGTGGTGATTGATGGTGGCTCCAAAATCAAGGCGGCTGTCCAGCATCAGGGCCTGAGGCACCATCCTTGCATGGCCCACCTTCTCCACCTCGTAATTAAGGATGCATTGGGCCAGACGAAAAACCAGGATCGTCTGTATCTAGCCACGACCCATGAGTACCGACTTCTGCTCCAGAAATGTCGGAACATCACGGGTCACTTCTCACACAGCAATATGGACTCGTATTGGCTGTGTGAGAAACAGACACAGATCGGTGATGTCAGCACACACTGGAAATCCACCTGTGCCATGCTGGGGAGCATGGTGGAGCAGAGAGCAGCCCTGGATGCCTTTGTCTCTGAGACGAGGGTCTTTCGGGATGAGAACCGTCTCACCCAAGAGGATTGGGTGGCCATTTTTCAGACTGTGGAGGTTCTTGGGCCCTTCAAGACCTACACAGAAATGCTCTCGTCTGACATGGCGAGCATCACACTGGTTGTACCCATGGTCCAGATGGCCTGTGAGGACCTGGCCTCATTTCTAGTGCCACCTCAAGGCCATGCAGATTTTCTTCCAGAGGTGTGCGCCCTGGTTGTTAGGCTGCAGGAAGGGCTTGAAGCCCACTTTCAGACTTTCACCCAGGATAAGGTCTACATGATGGGGACCATGTTAGACCTGCGCCTTAAGGGCACAGTCGCCGAGTGGGCCAATGAGCTCGATTGCTGGTGAGATGAGCTCTCCCAGAAGGTCGAGCATTCCAGAGTGAGGAAGGGCCCAGTGCCAGTAGTTGAGGAGGAGGGGGGTGGAACCAGCTCATCTGCTACTTCCACTGCTGTTGTTCAACCACAACCTCCCCAGCTAGGCAGTGTTTCCCATCATACTCACGCCACGAATGAGGTGACATTCATCGGAGTGGTAGGGCACTGAGAGTGAAGACAGGTGCTGCGATGGTGAGGGACAATCTTTTTGAGCCCCTCGAGCCACAGGAAGCATCTCCTTTGGACTACTGGGTCATGAAGGAGGAGGTCTGGCCGGTCCTCTCCTCTGGCCAAGGCATTCCTCTCATTCCCACCGACGAGCGTGCAGAGCGAGCGTGTCTTTTCACATATGGGCGACATTGTCTGCCCACATCGCAATCACCTGCAACCCTGGACAGTTGAGCAGTTGGTCTTCCTGAAGGTCAACTTGCCTATGTTCGGTTCCCTGAACATAGACTTTGAGAGTGAATGAAGTCAGCACCTACTTGTGCCTGCATCCTCTCTTGGCCCGCGCTTGGAAGGTGGTTGTAAAACGCTCCTCCACTAGAAATAGACTAGAGTCCAAAGACAGCCCAAAAACTCACTCACAAATTGAATGGCAGTGCATCCCCCCCCCCTTCATCCCTTCCCAAACCAAAAGTGAATGCTGGTTTAAAAACTGCAAAGCGATCCAAATTTCTCCAGTCCCCCATCCACACATGCCTAATAATACTGAAAGGGCCATTGCAGCCCCCAACTGTAACTGACAGCACCCACAGGCCCAGCCAGGATAACCCACCCAGTTTTTTTTCAGGGGCAGGAGGAAGAAAGAGGGAGGTGCCAGTGATGATGACAGGCAGCCAGCAGCCATACCAATGCTGAGATACCTCTAATGGGACAGTGATGCTTGTGTGTTACTGCTGAGCTGAGAGAGAAAGAATGGTTGCCTTCCTCTCACACAATCTGAGGCCCTCCCAGTGATCTTTCTCATTTGGGGTGCAATTCTGGCTCGCCTCCTCATGGTGCACCCTGGGTAACACAAAAGAGTCTGGACCAGCCAACCATCCATTACTCAAGGTAAATCAAAATGCTTCTTGCTTTGTATCAGATACAGAATGATGTGCAGCTAGGTGTGGTGGTCCACCACTTCTCTTGTTTGAGAGTTGTGCTGTTTGGGGCAGGGCTGGAGAGCTGGCATCTGTAGATTGTGTGTTCTGTGGCAGGGAAGCTGGTACCTGGGTGAGAGACCCAGAGCCAGCATGCTTGTTGTGCTTGGCCAGCTCTCCCCACGTTCTTTGGGGCAGGGCTGGAGAGCTGGCATCTGGGTTTGCTGCAGCCAGATCTGCAGAGCAGACCTTGAGCAGATTGTGTTTTGTGTGGCGGTTATGTTGGCAACTGGGTTTATATTGGTTTCAAGCCTGCACTGCAGGGTTCATAGAGTAGATAGAGGGATGTAGTGCATTTGGGTCCTATAGAGATTCTCTGGTGTGAAGTTAAGTTTGGCTTTGGGTGCCCCAGGAATTGGACCCCCTAGTCCAATTTTTTTTTTTTGGCCTTGTGGGTTTTGTGTGGGACAGTGCCCTGAAGCTGCACAGCAGTTTGGGGGGGTTCTCCTCAAAACGTCCTGCTCCCCAAAGCCACTTTTCCCACGGCAATTACAGTGAAGAAGTTGGTCTAATTGTTTTTTTCTCACCATTGTGAGCAGTGTTCCTTTTGGGGTGCCCACAGATGGGTGCAGTCTTTTTGGGCCAGGGGGGTTTCATGCTGGGGAGTCCCCTGAAGCTGCCCTGCAGTTTTGGGAGCTCTCCCTCAAGCCCCCCTCTGGCCATAGCCACTTTCCCCTCAGTAATTGTAGTGGAGGAAGTGGCTAATTGGGCTTTCCCCATCATTTTTGGCAATAGGCCTTTTGGGGAGCCCAAAGACAGGGACCCCCTGGCCCAATCTTTTTGGGCCTTGGGGGGTTTGTAGGGGAGAGTCTCCTGTGGGTTCCCTGCAGTTTTTGGGGCTCTCCCACAACCCCCCTGCCCCCCAGTAGCCTCTAATTGTGCCCTATGTTGCCATTGATTTCAATGACCCATAGGGTATAATGGTGGAATAGGGGCACCCTCTTTGTGTGCCTTTGTTGTGGGATCCCCTGGCCCAATCTTTTTGGGACTTGGGGTGTTTGTAGGGGAGAGTCCCCTGCAGGTTCCCTGCAAATTTGGGGGCTCTCCCTCAAACCCCCTCCCCTCCAAGCGGCTTCAAATATACCTTATTTGCCATTGGTTTCAATGGCCCATAGGGTATAATGTGGCCATATATTCGGAAATAGCTGCACATCTACCGTATATGCGGTAATTCCAAATATGGTATTCAGTAATATATGGGATTCCGAATGTTTTTTCCCCATATACTTCCGAATCCGTGTAATTCCGAATTATTATATATATATTTTTTGCGCATCCCTACTGGAGAGCTACTGTTGGCCACCTCTGTCTTACACTAAATTCACCTTTGCTAATTATGTTCGAATAAGACCCTGGAGAGTAAGTCTCTGGGTAAACAAAATATATAAATTAACTGCTACCTATAGACAAATGTTAGTGCTGACAGATTTGCTTAAAAACGGAAAGGGTAAAAAGACAACTTAAATGATGGTAAGCAACCTATATTTCAGAAAGGACTGAGAAAATACGCATTTGAGAAAATATACATTTGGACATGAAATACAAATCCATAAAAACACTGGTAAGTAATTTGATCTGTTGATAACTGCAGGGTTTTACTCTATGTGTTAAGTGAATGGTATGGCCATGTCTTCTATCAGCTCTCCCAATACCTTATTGGTGGTGAACAGGGCTGTCAGCAGAGAGGGACTACATGTCAACATTTGTGGATCTCAGAGTCATTTTGAAGGCCTTGAGCTGGAGCTGGATGAGATCTTTCCTGCCTGGTGATAGTTCCCAGGGGATTTGACAAAAGAACTTTATGGGGAATGATGGTCCATTGAGTGTGAACCATATTCTACACAAAAGAAAACTAGAGTGGTCAATTTAGAGTCTAAAATTCACTATTGTAACTCCTCCGGGAGAGATAATAGGAAGACAAAAGAGATGGGGGAAAGGGGAGATGGGTGACAGGATGTGGCTGGCAATGGGCTATCATTCCAATGATGTTCTATTGAGGGAGGGATTCTCTTGAATGGGTTCTTTGTCTTGTGAACGATGTCACAACCATCCTTTGTTAACAACCAGGCATTCGTATACATATTTGCAAAGTTTATCAAGACTCTGGAATGTAGTGTGCGAGAAAAAAACCCTCTCTGCATGACTGCTTGCAGGAGAGTATGTTGTCTTCTTGAAACAACTAAGGAACATGGCTTCTCTCAGGACTGCTTCTGGTTCTGTCTTCCATAGAGCAAACATCTTTTAATTTTATGGGTACAGTCACCATCTGCAGTGATCTTGGATCCCAGAAATGTGAAGTCTGTCACTACTTCCATGTCTTTTTTTCCCATTTTTTTTATTATTTCTTAATTAAAATATACAATTTTTCATTATCTCATTGTTCCAATATACATTTTTCATCCCCATCCCTCCCCCGTCAGTCTAATCTTCTTCTGTCATCCAGGGGCATAGGGCTTGAAGCTTCCACCGAACGTCTTCCTTCTGTTCCTCTTTCATCTATTTCAGGTAGAGCGACCACTTTTCTTTGATCCTTGATGTTTTATCTTCCCATGGCAAATCTCGGTTTATTATGTCCATTATCTCTGATTGAACAAATTCAAACAGGTAATCATACCAAGTTCTTTCTGTCCATTTGTTTTTATCTTTCCACCCTAAAGCCATTACTGCTTTACCGGCTAATATCATTGCTTTTAATAGATCTTGATTTTTTTTTTCTACTATTGCATTGCCCAAAGTACTCATCAACATCAACTCAAAATCTATGTTTAGCTTTATATGAAAAAGCTTATTTATTGTTCTTACTATATTTTCCCATACTTTTTTAACTTCACGGCATTTCCACCACATATGGGAGTACCATCCTTTCGCTATTCTACAATGCCAGCAGTTTGGACTTAGACCTGGAAACATATTGGCTAAGGTGGCAGGAGTTTTATACCATTTGGTATAAAATTTTAGCTCCATTTCCCTAAACTTACGTATTTTTATTCCCTTAATTCCTTCCATTAATTTTTTAGCTTTTTGCTCTGTTATTTGAAAATCTGTACTCCATTTTCTTTGAAGGTGGGCTATTATTCCTTCTTTATCTGAGGTCATTTTCTTATAAATTACACGTACCAATCCTTTTTTAGTTTTTTCCATTAATTTATAAATCTCTTCTATAGGTTCTTCTGTGTTTATGTCACTATTTTCAATTTTTTTTTTAATTTTTGTGTATAAGCCTACAGCTTTTAACCAGTATTTTGGACCTACTGCTTCCCCAAGAGCTTGAAATGGTTTTAAAATATTTGCAGATAGCAAGTCCTTTATTCTACTATATCCTTTTTGTTTAAGTAGTTCCCCCCATCTATAGTCTATGCCTTCCTCTTCCAAGGTTTCCAAAGGCGCCCATCTAGATATTCGTTTTAACTATTTTGGCTGCCACTTTTTCCAGATCATTAATGTACTTTTCCTTGGTCCTGTATCCAATTTAAGACCTCTAGCCCCTATATTTGTAAAAATACCAAATTTTCCTACCCCTTTGTTAGCTTCATTTTCAAACCTAACCCATTTCTGATTCCCCTCTCTTTCTATTTCTAATAATGCTTTAAGTTGAAAAGCTTCATAATAATTTATTATATCTGGTATTCCCCATCCTAGTTCAGAGTTATGATTATATACTACCTTTTTTGCAATTCTAAATTTCCTGGTACCAAAAATCCATTCTCGTATTTTTGTGTTTCAGATACTCATTTTTTGTTTTGTCCATTTCTAATGGGATTGTTTGAAATAAATATAATAATTTTGGTATCCAAAACATTTTAACACTATTTACTTTAACAGTTATACTCATGGTCTTCCTCCTCCATCCCTTCATATCTCTTATCTTTTCCCATACCTTTTACTTATTTTTTCCACTATCTTATTAACATTTTTATAAATTTCTATTTCCAAATATTTAAATTTCTTGACTCCCAGTCCTATTTTGGTTAACCTATTAATTTCTTTCCTTTCCTTCGCGTTCACATTGTAATACATTATTTCTGATTTCCCCATATTAATTCTTAATCCTGATATTGCTTCAAAATAATCTAGTATAATTTTCGTTTCCTTAATACCCTCTTGGGGATTTGTTATAATCATTATTATATCATCTGCAAATAAATTAATTTTCATCTCCTCCTTGCCCATCCTGCATCCTTCTATCCTACCTGAATTCCTGTCTGTCACTACTTCCATGTCTTCCCCTTCTATTTGCCAAGGTGTGATGGGGCCAGATGCCATGATCTTAGTTTTTCTGATGTTGAGTTTCAAGCCTCCTTTTGTGCTCTCCTCTTTCACCCTCAACAAGAGGTTCTTTAGGTCCTCCTCACTTTCTGCCATTAGAGTGGTGTCATCTGCATATCTGAGGTTGTTGATGTTTTTCCCACCAATCTTAATTCTGGCTTCTGCTTCATCCAGGCCAGCGTTCCTCATGATGTACTCTGCATATAAATTAAATAAGCAGGGTGACAATATACATCCTTGTCAAACTCATTTTCCTATTCTAAACCAATCAGTTGTTCCATATCCCGTTCTGACAGTTGCTTCTTGACCTTTATACAGGTTTCTTAGGAGACATGTGAGGTGGTCTGGTTCTCCCATTTCTTTAAGGACTTGCCACAGTTTGTTGTGATTCACACAATCAAAGGCTTTACCATAGTCAATGAAACAGAAATAGACGTTTTTCTGATACTCCCATTCTTTCTCCATAATCCAGTACATGTTGGCAATTTGACCTCTCCTTCCTCTACCTCTCCAAAACCCAGCTTGAATTTCTAGTAGCTCCTGATCAACATACTGCTGAAGCCTAGCTTGTAGGATCTTTAACATGATCTTGCTGGCATGTGAAATGAGTGCAATTGTTCAATAGCTGAACATTCTTTGGCATTACCCTTCTTTGGGATTGGAATATAAACTGACTTTTTCCAATCCTGTGGCCACTGTTGCATTTTCCAAATTTGTCGACATAGAACTTTTTCACACAGCCTAAGTATTCCGGTTTGGCAGCTGGTCAGTTACTGAACAGTAACGGATTTCTGCTGGCATTTCAGACAGACCCAATTCAGTAACTGGCTGCTACCGGAATACTGTTACCTTTTCACAGTCCCACGGCTGTCCCAATAGTGAGGCATGCCTGAGTTGTTATTAACAAACAGCAGCTTCTTTCAGTTTTCAAACCCTCCTTCCGGGTTGAAATCGCTATGGGATGCTGTGTGAAATGTCCCGTAGTGATTTCGGGAGTACTGTTTTTGCACCCTTTTTTGCCCGCTGGCAAATGATCTCTGGCTTTTTGTATTTTTGGAACATTGGGCTAAGATTGCTATAGCACTATAGTGCTATAGTGATGTTTCAAAACAGCACCACCATAGGGATGCCTGGGCTCCATTGAGATGCCTGAGATCGCTGCAGCTGACACTTTGTAACAAGCGCCCCATTGAATACACAGTTCAAGCAGGAGATCAGGGCATCAGGCATTGGTTTTTCACCTGTTGCTATCACTTCCATGCCCACACAGGAGTCACAGGAATGCGATTGGTTGGTAGGTGACTCTGAGGCACATTTATGGGGGGGGGGGCTGTTGCCACCTGGAGAGGGGTTGCCCATAGGGTAGCAGGTTTCGGTGGGAGAACAGACCAACAGTGATTGGTGAGACTGGTGAGACAGATGTTGCTAACCCAGTTGGATGTGCTCCATGCTCACAGGCTATTGTGATCCATGCTCACAGGCTATTGCCTGGAAAGTGACTTGTGCCAAGCTACAGCAGGTATAAATGTTGAGGGGGGTGAAGGCCACAGATCATGTTCAGATTGCCAGGCATTGTAAAGTCTCTTCCCATTTGAACTGTGTATCCAATCCTATGGTGGTGCTGTTTTGAAACATCACTATAATACTATAGCACTATAGCTATCTTAGCCCGACGTTAAAAAAAAAAAAAAGCTGGAGATAGTGCGCCGGCAGGCAAAAAAGGGCACAAAAATGGCCAGCGCTCATGGAAGTGAGATAAAAGCAGAATAGTATGAAATGGCTCACTTCAATCACAGAACCCTACTGGGAAGAAAACCATGTGTCTGAAAACTTCCATCCCTGTCCTGGATTACTCCAGGTCGGCACAATACCAGCTCCCTTCCAGCTTCTACTGGTAAGTGTGAAAAGGGCCATAATGTGTGCATCACTTTAATAGTATCATCTTTTAGGACTTTGAATAGCTCAACTGGGATACCATCATCTCCACTTGCTTTGTTGTTAGTAATGCTTTCTAAAGTCCATTTGACTTCACACTCCAGGATGTCTGGCTCAAGGTCAGTGATTTCACTGTCATGGTTGTCAAGGACATTGAGGTCCTTCTTGTATAATTCTTCTGTGTAATTCTTGCCACCTCTTCCTGATCTCTTCTGCTTCTGTTAGGTCCCTACTATTTTTGTCCTTTATCATGCCATCTTTGCATGAAACTTTCCCTTGATTTCTCCAATTTTCTTGAAGAGATCTCTTGTCCTTCCCATTCTATTATTCTCCTCTGTTGCTTTGTATTGTTCCTTCAGGAAGGCCTCCTTATCTCTCCTTGCTGTTCTCTGAAAATCTGTATTCAGTTGGGTGATTTTTTTTCTTTTCACCTTTGCCTTTCGCTTTCCTTCTTTCCTCAGCTATTTGTAAAGTCTCATCAGACAGCCACTTTGCTTTCTTGCATTTCTTTTTCTTTGGGATGGTGCTGATTGCTGCCTTCTCTAGTTCTAGTCTGTCTTAGGTCCCATCAATCTCCCGTCAAGCATGGAAATGACCTGGAAACATATTTTTTCTTTGAACTGAGGAAATTGGTTATAGTAGAGTTATTTTCCTTGTTCCCAGACCAGATCCGAGAAATACATCTAAATCTACCATTCCAAGTTACATTGCATACTTAATTACATTCTTAATTGTCAAAAGTAATAAACTGAGAGTCAACTAACGAACTTTTTCTTAGAGGTGAGGTGCAGTGTTATATTACAGAGTCATATTTCAATATTCATTGTATTATATTACAATATATTATTCCAAAAAAGAAATACATTATAATACAAATGATGTATAGTGTTTTTTGGTGAGAATATATATATAAGGACTGAATGAGTTTATCATCTGTCAGACAAATTCTTGATATTCCAAAATGTGTGTCCTACTTTGGTCTTTGCTTTGAAGTGGGTCAGTCATTGGTTGAGACAAAAGCCTGGATTGCAACATTAAAATTCTGGCTAAATATGTATTTTAGAACAGATTCTAACAGTCTTCTTGGTTGTCTGAAAAGAGATTCATACATCTCATCCTGGTCAGTGGTTCTTATGTCTAAACTCAACAATTAGGGATAGCAGTTGACTATTTCTTTTATGTCGAGTCAAATATTTTCAGATGCATTAAACAGAGACTGTTGGACTTGGAGAAAATTAAACTATGTCCAACTAACCCTTATATTTGCTTCCCAGCATCCTTAGGTCTTGATGCTTTTGTGGTAAGATGCCATTACTTATCAGGCTTAATGATTCCAAGTCACCATAGGGCTTTCATTCTGACTAGACTAAATCCATTCCCCTCCTATGTTTTACAGGGGAGACATCATCAGGGCTGGCCCAGGGGCACATGGCACCCCAGGCAGACTCACTGCCCACTGCCCTCTCCACCAGCAGACTCCAGGATGCCCAGGAAGTGGCAGTGAAGCACTGTGTTTCCTGGGCTCTTTAAAGTCCCCCTTCCAATCAACTGATCGGTGGGTAAAACATTGCATCCCTCCATTCCTCTTCTTTCCTTCCCTTCTGCTGCACTCCGCCACCTCCACTGCCTCCTCACTCAAAGGAGAGTTAGAATCAGCCCTACCTGCTTAAACATGGACTGAGCCTTTCAGCGCTGAATGAGGCTTCACTCCTCCCTCACATTGGAAGTGAGAGAGGACAGAGGCCTTGTTCAGTGCTAAGAATTAAAGAAGCAGCTGCCATTTGGAAGCAAACATTCCAGTTCATGATCAGCTAGTATCGTAGAGGATGGCAGATGGCTGCATAGCGGTCATAAGCCATGACAGTGAGAAGAAACAGCTCAGCACTTGAGAACATAATCACCAGGAAAACTTGAGTGATGCATCCGGAGAATGAAATCTGCTTGCTGACCATCAAAGAATTGACCATGGATTTGGAAATTGTAGTTGAAATGTAGCAAGCATCAGCAATGGAAAGGTTGACCAAGAAGAAATACATGAGGCTGTGAAGGTGGTGATTGTGGGCTACGGCTGCAATTAGGAGAACATTTCCCATCAAGGTCACTAAATAAATTGAAAGAAAGAGCACAAAATGTAGAATCTGTAGTTCTCAAAGATTGGCAAATCCCAGAAGGACAAATTCTGCCATGATTGTTTTGTTTATCATTTGATTACTTAGACAAACTGTGAAGATGAAAGAAAATGTATTATCAAAATGATGATTTCAGTAGAGATACCATTTGAGGATATATATCTAGCCCCTTTCAAAGACCAAGGGTGCTTTTACACTGACACTTTGTGACTCTCTATCACCACATTGGAAACTCACCTTTTACATTACCTAATGCTCTCACAACTGTTTTGCATTGTTGCTGCCCAAAGCATCTGCATTTGTTTCGGTGAGACGGGTTCTGGTGCTTCTGCTGCAATTAGTTTTGATCCCGTCATTTCTCTATAGGTGTTTCAAACTTGTATTGTAGAAATTTTCATGCATTTTAAAAGACTCCTCCAAAAGCCACAAGGTGCAGTAATTTGCAGGAGAACTGACAGCATTTTAAATTTTTACATATCATTGCTTCCCTCATCTTGTAATTTAAATTTGTATTGTTTTTGCAGTGTTGACATGATTTCAAAGCAATCATATACATTTAACTAAGCACTGGTATTCCAGCTGCCCCCCAATTGAAACACTTCTTTTGTTCTTTCTTTTCTATTGTGCTGTCTCCTGGGATTTCAGTGTTGTTGATGATGATGACGACAACAATGTCGACGACAACGATGGTGATGACGTCGACGATGATGACAATGGATTTATATCCTGCCCTAAAGTCTGAATCTCAGGGTGGTTTCACAAAGATTTGCCCTGACCTATCGTTGCCTCCCATTCAGATTAAAAGTGCACGATCACACAAGCACATCTGACCTCCGAGATGCACCCGTTTTCATCCCATCTTCAGACTCCTTTTATCTACATTAAAAAGCTACTTGGATTTCCTGGTAGCATCCCCCTAAATCCGATGTAGGTCGCATAATTGGCTGCTGTCTGAATGCCTTGGGGCACCAAGCCAAGCTATTTCCGGTAAGGTAGAGGTTTTTTTCCTCCTCACCCCTCTCCGAGGTACGCTTCTCCACTTCTCCAATTGAGTGCGCACACAGGGGCCTTTTTAAAAGAGACAACACGTTCTGCATTGGGTCCGTGGTTGAGCTGGGCTAGCAGTGTGAATGGGCAACCACTGACTGCTGCCAGGATCCTGCCGCTTCAGCAGCAGCTGTCTGATAGCCCAGAAACAGTTCAGACTTTAGTGGATTTTTTCTAAATGGGATAAAATGGTGTCAATTTCACAGTATGAAACCAGCCCCAGAGTCTCAGAGTGGTCACAATCTCCTTTACCTTCCCCCTCCCCACACACACACAACAGACACCCTGTGAGGTAGGTGGGGCTGAGAGAAGCTCTTACAGCAGCTGCCCTTTCAAGGACAACTCCTGAGAGAGCTATGGCTGTCCCAAGGCCATTCTAGCAGCTGCAAGTGGAGGAGTGGGGAATCAAACCCGGTTCTCCCAGATAAGAGTCTGCACACTTAACCGCTACACCAAACTGGCTCTCAAACCCTGTTTCTCATTTCCCCTCTACAATTGTGATATCAGGAGAGTTTGCTCCAGCTGTTTATCTGTATGTAACTGGAAGTCCCAAAGAACGTTTGTATAATATAGTGCGTTCTATGCATTAAGGAGGCGAGATGGTAGTGATCATCAACTCTTTATTAGATACAGCATGGTAGGTGGCTGCACTATAAAGATTGGAGAACTGGGCCAACGTGGCCAACTATATACAACTCTGGGTTCCTGCACAAGCATTTTATTGGATCATTCAAACCAGTCGGGGGTCTCTGATTGGTGCAGGGCAGCAGGGATTTGGATCCTGCTGCCCATTGTTCCCAAGTCCCCAAGCTCTGTTTGCATGGTTCCAATGCATGGCACCTAATTCAGTCTTTACTTGAGTCCAGTACATAACAGTTTGTTTCATTCTTCTCCATGATCTTGTCTGGTTAACATAAGAACGTAAGAGAAGCCATTTTGGATCAGGCCAATGGCCCATCCAGTCCAACACACGTTTGTTCACCCCCTCAAAGAAATGTAACAGGTTAGTGAGGCAAGATCTTCCCTTACAGAACCCATGCTGAGTATTCCTCAATAACCAGTGTTCATCAATGTGCCTACTCATTCTGTCCTTGATAATGCTTTCTACCAACTTTCCCAGTATTGAAGTCAGACTGACTGGCCTGTAATTTCCCGGATCTCCTCTGGAACCCTTTTTAAAGATGGGGGTGACATTTGCTACCTTCCAGTCCTCAGGAACGGAGGCAGATTTCAATGAAAGATTACAGATTTTTGTCAAAAAATCCACAAGTTCAACTTTGAGTTCTTTCAGAACTCTCGGATGTATGCCATCCGGACCCAGTGACTTATTAGTTTTTAATTTGTCTATCAGTTGTAGGACCTCCTCTTTTGTCACCTCAATCTGACTCAGGTCTTTCAACACCCCTTCCAAAATTAGTGGTTCTGGGGTGGGCAAAAAGTTCTCATCTTTCACAGTGAAAACGGAGGCAAAAAATGCATTCAGCTTCTCAGCCATAATGTCAGCGTAGGGTTCATGGACGCTCCAACAATGGACAGACTCTTTTCATTTGAAAATAAGTTTCATTTATTGGATACATACATGTTACTGCTACGAGAGTTCTTTGAAAGTGATAAGGTACACACAAACTAGCTGGCCCTTATGGCCGAGGATCAAAGCTGGGGGGTTTCAATCATTCCCACAATACAATCACATTCTACTTCTGAGAGGTGCGAGGTTCACACACTGATACCTTGCATAGCTAGCTACGTCCATTCCCTCTCCCCCACAGGCGGCCTTGCCGCGGCTGAGAGCTGGCTGCATAGTTTGCACTTCAAACACCTTTACAGCTCTTGGCGCCAAGCTCCTCTTCTCCCCCCCCCCACTCCTCTTGCTCTCACAGCTAAATTACGGTTACAGGTCACAGGGTTAGTAAGCCATACAACAGTTTAGGCATTCTGGTTAGTATTAGTTTGAACACAAGCAGACAATTTCCCTATCCTCCTTCAGTAATCCTTTTACCCCATGGTCATCCAAGGGCCCCACTGCCTCCCTGGCTGCTTTCCTACTTCTAATATATTTGAAGAAATTTTTATTGTTGGTCTTTATGTTTTTTGCAATATGCTCCTCATAGTCCCTTTTTGCCTGCCTGATCACAGTCTTGCATTTGATTTGCCACAGCCTGTGTTCCCTTTTACTAATCTCACTTGGACTGGTTTTCCACCGCTTAAAGGAGTCCTTCTTACCTTTTACAGCTTCCATTACTTTGTTTGTTAACCACGCAGGCCTTTTCTTATGCCTGTTTGTGCTTTTCCTAACTTGTGGTATGTATTTTATCTGAGCTTCTAGGACTATAGTTTTAAATAATCTCCAAGCTTCCCCAAGGGTTTTGACCATATTTACCTTTTCTTTTAGTTTCCTCCTCACATGCCTCCTCATCTCAGGGAATTTACCCCTTTTAAAGTTAAACGTGGTGGTGGCGGTCTTTTGGGGCAACTCTCTATTTATACAAATGTTGAAATCAATAACATTATGGTCACTGCTCCCAAGCGGCGCAATCACTTTTACATCTCTCACCAAGTCTTGGGTATTACTTAGGACCAAATCCAGGATCGACCCACCCCTGGTAGGTTCTGTTACCATTTGCTCCATAGCACAGTCATTGGGAGCATCAAGAAACTCAATCTCTTTCTCTCGACCTGAACACATATTGACCCAATCAATCTGCGGGTAGTTAAAATCACCTATTACGACACAGTTTTTACATTTAGCCGCTATCTTTAAGCCTTCCATCATATTATAATCGTTCTCTCTCTTGATTTGGTGGGCGATAACAAACTCCCATAGTTAAATTTCCTTTTGGGCCCTCTATTTCAACCCAGAGCATTTCTAAAAGGGAATCTAATTCTCTGACCTCAGTCTTACTGGATTGTATATCCTCTCTGACATACAGAGCCACCCCACCTCCAACCCTTCCCTCCCTATCCTTCCGATATAACTTATATCCAGGAATCACTGTGTGCCACTGATTCTCCTCATTCCACCAAGTTTCTGAAATTCCCACAATGTCTATGTTTTCTCCCAACACTAAGCATTCCAATTCACCAATTTTACTTCAGACACTTCTAGCATTTGCATACAAACATCTATAATTTCCCAGGCAAGCTAGGCCCGCCACCTTTCTCCTGACGCCTTGAGACTCTGGCAGACAGTCCATACTGCTTGTCACCATCACAGTGGACAACTCTGATCCGTTACCCGGTAGAAAAATAGCAGCCAACCCTTCATCTCTTTGAATAGAAAATAGTGGATGTAGGATAACCATTTAGCTAACGGGTAAATAGTTGTAGCCAGTTATATGCATAGTAATATATGATGATGTACCAGGCACCATTTATGTCTGTTTTTGTATAGTTCCAAATGAATGTATAGAACTTAGTAGTGTCAAATCCAGATGTAATAGATAGGAAGTCTGAATCACTCATATGTTTCCCAATGGTTTACACAGATATGAATGTTACAAAGATGTTGGATTTATATCTCGCCCATTACTCTGAATCTCAGAGTCTTGGAGTGGTCACAATCTCCTTTACCTTCCCCTTCCTACAACAGACACCCTGTGAGTTAGGTTGGGCTGAGAGAGCTCTTACAGCAGCTGCCCTTTCAAGGACAACTCCTATGAAAGCTATGGCTGACCCAAGGCCATTCCAGCAGCTGCAAATGGAGGAGTGAGGAATCAAACTCAGTTCTCCCAGATAAGAGTCCGCGCACTTAACCACTACACCAAACTGGCTCTCAGATGTACTAGATCTAATTAGGGGGAACTTTATGCACAGCATTCCATTTGTCTATTTGGATACTATAGTGCAGTGAGCCTCTGGAACTCTGACAAAGTATGGTGGGCACAATGACACAATGGCTGCTGTGAAAGGTGCAGCCAACTACAAAATGCCAGAGAGTGAGGTTATGCATAACTTTAACAGTGGTTTTTTCAGGCAGAATCTCTGTTTAACAATATGCTTCATAATATTAACATATTGTTTAAAATATTTTATTATATACAGATGAGCTAGCTAGAGGCTCTCATCTGGCAGGGCCTGTCTTCATTTTGCAGGTGTTTAACACACTTATGCTAATGGAAAAGGTAGGGGGGGAAAGCTTCCTCTGTTGCCTATCCATTTTACATGAGCCTTTTTCTCCTCAACCCAGCCATGTTTTACCTGCACTATTATTCATAAAAAATGACTGCTACTGAAGTTAATGTGCCAATTCGGACCCACCCAGCCGAGCGGCTGATTGGCCGCCTTAGGCTGGGGGCCGTCCATTGCCTCCCCTGCTGGAGGAGGGGCAATGGTCTGCCCTGAACTGCTGGGGGGTGGGCGGCCTTTTATAGGCTGGCCCAGCCCCCTTGTGTTGCGGTTCGTTAGGGCTTCTATCGGTGATAGGCAGCTCGACCCATCGGCTTTGTGAGCTGCGTCAGTCCCGAGGGGTGTCTCGGCCCTGCAGCGGGCCTCGGCTGGAATAGTTGGCGTCGGGAGGCTCCTGAGAGCGGCATGGAGCGGCGAGGGGTGGCTCGGCCGTGCAGCAGGCCTCGGCGGCGCTTCGGCTGGTTTTCGGTTCGGTGCCTTTTCACGGCGACATTTCGTTCGGGCGGTTTGTCGGCTGCGGCCTTCCACACCCCACCCTCCCCCTCTCTTTGTCTTCTGAGTGGTTTTAGGGCCTCTAGCCTGCAGGGAGTGAATGGTTGGTGCCTTAGGGGTGTCTGGTCAAGCAGCTGCGGGGTTTTCTCCCCCACACACCCTCTTTTTGTTCCTTTCTGCTGAGGCCAGGGCTGCTTGTGGCAACTGTGCAGGCGGCTGCTGGAGCTATCGTGGGTTTTTTGGGATAGCTGCAGCCATTTTTCCCACCCCCTCCCTCTTTATTATACATTGTAGGAGCCATCCTTGGTGGCAAGTTGGGGGGATTGTAAGGGGACGGCCTTAGGAGATTGGAGGCTAAAAGGGGGCCTCTGGGTAGTGGGCCGTAGTTTTGTCAAGGGTCCCAGGTTATTTTTTGTATCTCCACCAAAAAGGGGCCATTTGTCGTAGGCAAGTGGTAGTGGCTGGTAATGGCTATGGGGCCCAAGAAGGGACAAGGCCCTTCAAAGGGTAAACAACCGGCCAAGAAGCCGGTTAAAAGGCCCACTCCTGCGGAGCTGCCGGTGGATGAGGTGGATGATGCTGGCATGCGACAGGCGATACTTGAATGCTTGGCTGCTTTGGAGGGTGAAAGAGGGTTGGCAGGCCCTTCACAGAGAGTCACGGGGCTCACGGGTACCGGCAGGGCCACCATGATTGCATTCCAGAAAGAGGTTCTTGCACGTCTCTCTGCCTTACAGGGCGGGGAGGACGGCAATGAGCCGGACTTAGGGACATCGGAGGAGGAGCACAGGCAGGAGCCTGAGGAGGTGGCAGTGGTTCCACAGGACCATGAAGGTAGGTTGCCGGTGCAACCTTGGGGGATGGCATGGCCATGGGGCCCTTGGGGCCCAATCATCGAACCCGGTCTGGGCACACCTGGGCCGCCCCATTCAGCAGGTTCCCCATATGGAGGTGGTGGCCTGTCTATGAGTCAGCAGGTGCTGGCTGGGTGGCCATCTATTTTGCCTCCTGCAGCGGGGCAGGTTGGGTCTTGGTCACCTTGGTCTTCCTCGCCATTATTGGTGAGATAGTCCGGTACTGCTGGGGGGGGGATGAACCCCAAGGCCGGAGGTGTTCTCCCTTGGGGAGCTCAGCTAGCTTCCGCTTCTCCTATATCCTGGTCCCCGCAGCAGTGGGGAGGCTGTGGGTTTCCCTCACATCCCCCAGTCCCATACAGTTCAGTGGCTTTTCATGCTATCCCCTTCGGAGCTCCGGTTATGCCACTGGGCGACCACCTTACAGCAGCAACTAGGGAAAAGATTTTGAAAGGGGAGTATGTGAACGTATTCAGTTTGCTATATAGGGAATTGGAGAAGAAGCCCAAAGAGGAGATGGATGAGAAAGATAAAGAAAAACTGAAGAAGAGAAAGGAAGACAGGTCGTGGTCAAACTGGCTGCCGGGTTTCTTAATATATGCGGGTGTAATTGCCAGGGCACAGCCTTGGAGGGCGGCCCCTTTATTCCAATATTGCAATATTATTTATCGCGCTTATAATGATTTTGTTGGCGGTGCGTGGCTTCAATATGATGAAGCGTTCCGAATGTGGGCAGCTGTTAACCCAGGGCTTCCTTGGGACCAGATCATCCAGCAGCTTTGGCTGCAGCTTATGGCGCCTGCGAAACCCAATCTGGGTGATAGATCGGACAGAGGTCATCTGGTTCAAAAATCGACTCAACCTGCTGGTGCCCACATTACTGCGGGGCAGTCGGTTCAACCTCGGCTGCTTTGCTAGGAGTTTACCTCCCAGGGGGCGTGCGCCAGAAAGGCCTGTCGATACAAGCACGAATGTCTGCTGTGCGGGGGCCCCCATGCCTTTACGGCATGTAACAGGTCCAAGCCAAGAGGGGGCTTTAAGCGACCGGGAGGCACTAACCAACCTGGAAAAGGGTCCCAGCCCCATCAGAATGACGGTTCTTAGAGAATTGTTGCAAGACTACCTGTGTTCGGAGGATAGGCATTTTTTGTTAGCGGGGTTTGAGCGGGGGTTTAGGATCCCTTACCAGGGTCCGCGGATACCGTTTGTGTTCCAATTTGAAGTCTGTAAAAGGGTTGGAGCATGTAGTGAGGAATAAAATAAGGAGAGAATGTGTTGAAGGACGAGTTTTAGGTTTGTCGGCTGTGGCCTTCCACACCCCACCCTCCCCCTCGCTTTGTCTTCTGAGTGGTTTTAGGGCCTCTAGCCTGCAGGGAGTGAACGGTTGGCTGTGCAGCTGGGTGTCCCATTGGCAGCGGTAAAAACAGAGGGTCCCTCGACTGTTTTGACGTTTTTGGGAATAGAGCTCGATACCGTGCAGCAGTTTTCCCAGTTACCGTTGGATAAGTTGCAGATCTTGCGGGGAAAAAGTGGCTGATGTGAAAGGAAAGCGGAAAGTTACACTGCTTGAGCTTCAGCAACTAGTTGGCCACCTGAATTTTGCATGTAAGGTGGTGGCGCCAGGCAGGGCGTTTTTACGGCAGTTCTGTGAGGGCATGTCAGCTTTGCACTCGCCCCATCACTTTACCCGTGTCACCAGGGGTATGCGCAGCAACTTAGAGGTCTGGGAGACATTTTTGAGGGGCTTTAATGGCACATCTTTTTGGTGGGAGGTAATGATGTTGGAGGCCGAGTTGCAGATCATATCGGATGCTGCTGGTACCACCGGTTTTGGTGTGTATTTTCGGGGACAGTGGTGTGCTGAATCTTGGCTGAGGGAGTGGATGAACTCAGATTTAATTCGTAAATCTGAGTTTGACGTTTTTGGAGTTCTTTCCTATAGTAGTTACTGTCTTTATCTGGGGGCAGTCCCTCGCCAACCATACAGTGCACTTTTGGTGTGACAACATGGCAGTGGTTCATGTCGTCAATAACCTTACCTCTAGGTCTCCCCCAGTTATGAGGTTGGTTAGGGTTTTTACATTACGTTGCCTTGAGTTGAATGTTCTGTTTTTAGCACGGCACGTAACGGGCACCAGTAATGGTGTGGCGGACGCTCTGTCTCGCCAACAGATGGTGCGTTTCCGGCAGCTTGCCCCAGAGGCCGACCCTTGTCCAGTGCGCATGCCGGCAGAGTTGTGGCGAATTAGAGAGATGAAGTGAGCTGGGCCATTCAACTGGCAATAGCACCTAGCACAAGGAGGTTGTATGACCGGGCAGCGAGACAGTTTTCTGTTTTTCGGGCAGGCGCTGGCCTCGAGGAGACTTGGCCTTTACCGGTCAAGCATTTGCTGCAGTTTTGTGTGCGGCAGAGGGAGCGTGGCCTCTCCGTAAGATCCATTAAGGGATAGCTTGCTGGGTTGTCCTTTATTAGCAAGGCGCAGGAGTATTCGGAATTGACGAAGGATTTTCGGATTTCCAAGATGTTGGAAGGGTGGTCGCAGAAAGTGGGGCGACAGGTCGACAGCAGGCGCCCTATTTCGCCCGCTATCCTCCGTGGGTTTTACGCCACCTGGGCAGTAGTTTGTGCCTCAAGTTACAAGCAGGCATTATTTCATGCTGCTGCGTTAACAGCGTTTTTGGGGGCGTTACGGGTGTCCACGTTGGTGGCACTTTCCCGTAACAATGTTTCGGGCAGGGCCTTGCAGGCCGGGGATATTAAGTTTGTGAAGGGGCAGGCGGTCATTCGTATCCGTCGGTCTAAGACTGACCAAGGACAGAGGGGTTGCACAATCACCGTGGGCCCCTGTGCTGACAGTGAACTATGTCCGGTGCATGCTCTTGCGCAATATTTGGAGATGCGCGGACCGACGCAGGGTTTGTTATTTTGCCATAAAGACTCGTTCCCTCTTTCTAAGTTTCAATTTTGGGCAGTTACCAGTTGGGCCCTGGAGAAATTGGGACTTGGGGAGCAAAGTTTGGCACTCATTCTTTTTGGATAGATGCTGCATCCACAGCAGCAGCCATGGGCTACGAGGGCGATGTTATTCGCCGGGTGGGCCATTGGAAGTCTGGGGTTTTTCGGACTTATATACGGCCTCTGCCATTGTAAGGGGGGAGTGGTTCAGGCTCCCCTTCAGAATGTTATTGTTATTTACACAGTTCTAAGTTCTTATGTTTCCCTTCTGTAGGTGCTGTGGCTGGCCTGAAAAGGAGGAGGATCCTCATTTGCGGCCACAGTATTGTTTTCTGGGTGGCACATCAGGCCCATCGGATGCCGGTTGGATCTCAGTTGGGCCTGAGTGAGCGGGCCGTAATTGAATGGCAAGGCCGACGTGGCATGAAGTGGGCGGGTCTCCTTTTACTTTTGTTTAAGGAAAGGAGGGACCCGCCGCCGCATATCTTGGTGATTCACCTGGGGGAGAATAATTTGGGCTTAATGAAGGGTAAGGCCCTATGATATCACCCTGATCAAGAGGAGATGGCCGGGTTTCCTCGTCCTGTGGTCGGCCATGTTGCCGCGCCGCATGTGGTGGGCGGCTTGGGAGACAGCAGGCTTGGAGTGGGCCAGAAAGAAGGCTAATAGAGCCCTATGTGTCGCCATGGAGGCGGGTTTGGGAGTTTATGTGCCCCACCTGTCCATCAGAGCCAGTTGTGCGGACTTGTACAGGCCTGATGGGGGGCATCTTTTGATAAAGGGCAACGCGGCCTTTCTGGCAGAATTACGGCAGGGGCTGGAACATGTTCTCGTTTAGGTGGGGGACAGTGGCCTAAGCTGAGGCTTGGCTCTGTCTGTGGCAGTTTTACTGTTGGGAACATGTTCTTTTGGGGTATTGGTGAGCTCACATGGCAACACACCGTTGGGGTGTACGGCGTCTCTGGGGTGACCTAAGCTGCATCCCAGGCTGCACGGCTCGGGTGAGGGTGGAGCTCTGTGAATGGGATCTCGTGCCTGGCCGGCCAGGTTTGAGCCACTGGGTCGGCTCACACCAGGGGCCCGGAGCTCACCCAGTTTTCGGGTTGAGGAGGTGGTCGGTGTTATGACCCCTGGCTTAACCTGGCCCTATTTTCCCCATTTGCCGTTAAGTTTAAATAAAGTGGCCCTTTATCCCACACTGTTGTTTGTCTCGTTATTCCGAATGGGGGGGGGCAATTCTCTAGTGCCAAAGTCAGCTAGTGTTGTCAAAACATCCCATCCATTTTGAAACTTGAAATGTGGCAGGCTTCTGCATATACAATTTCAAAGTTCAACATGGACATTTCATAAGGCCCAGAAAGCTTGATATGAATGGTTGCCACACTACAAGCCATTTATATCCAGCAGGAGGCTTCCATGTATTTCCAAAATCTGATAAAGCAACTTGAGGGATTTGGTGCTTTTACAAATAGCCTGTAAAAAAGCAAAAACAGGGAAATGGTAGATCCCTCCTAATTTCAAAGTGATGTTTTTGACTTTTCCCCCAAGTCCTTAAGGATAACACATTTCTTTAATGTTTTCTCATAATTTAATTCCTCTTTTATTCCTTCTGATTATTTTCTCCCCATTTCCCCCCACACACACACCCTTTCCCCTTTTTGTATTTCATACACAATTTAGGGCATGCTGTCTTTAAGTGGCCTAGAAGTATTTCAAATATATATGCTAAGTACATCATCCCAGTTTGCACCACTTGTGGTTTGAGACCTCCCTTTGACCTACACAGATTCTCCAAAAGGAAGAACCCAGACTTCTGGGTGAGCATGCCAGGAGACTGAGCTGCACACTTATCAGTGACACCAGCCAATAGAGGGGCTGTGGCTCAGTGATAGTGCAGCTGCTTGGTATACAGAAGGTCCCAGGTTCAATCCCAGGGATCGGCAACAAGAAGGACCAGGCAGTAGATGACGTGAAAGACTCAACCTGAGACCCTGGAGAGCAGATGTGAGTAGACAGTACTGATCACAATGGAACAAGTGTTTGATTCAGTATAATTTCAATCCCTGAGTCCGCTCTTAAAATGGGTAGAATATAAATCAAAGGTAAATAGTTAAATAAATAAAAATACCTTTATTGGCATAAAGATTCAGTATAAGGCAGATTCATGTGCCCACTTTAGGACTAAGCAGGATCATTTGGATCCATTCTACTAGGCCAGAATTTTCTTTTTAGCCATCTTCCCTCTGCTACTTTTTCTGTAATTAGGTCTTTGTTAAGACTGGTTGAGCCGGAATAATGTCAGCTTTTTGCTGAAGTTGGGGATCTTTGTCATGTACAAACGGAGGCATTATTTCAAGATAGGGGAAGTTTTGAAAAGGAGCTTTTCATGGCTTATCATCAGGGGAGCTGGAGAGGGGCCTGCTTGGGGCTGGGACATTACCATTTTCAATCTTAGTGTTTACCATCATGGAGGGAAGGTGGTGATCTACAGCAAGTGACCTACAGAATAACAGAAGACCAAGACTGCCAGGCTTGCACACTCCATGTTGTTGTAAAGGAAGGATCAGACTGTATGTTCTTCCAGCCTAATGATGCCACATCTGATTAGTTTCATCATATCTTACAAGATATGGACACCCACCCTCTATAGACAAAGATAACATATGTGCAAGTTTGCATAAACCTTCTTAAGAACAAGCTATTGCATTAGTTTCTGTAATTTTCCCCTCATTTTAATGGGCTTGTGAAATTGAAAGCAAACCTAAATCGAGGCTTTTGTCATTCCTAATCAGGGCTTCCAATCCCCAAGTGGGAGCAGGGGATCCCCCGGTTTGGAGGCCCTTCCACCACTTCATGGTTATCAGAAAGTGGGGGGGGGGGGCGGGATGTGTGCTAGGCATGTCATTATTCTCTATAGAGCCCAATTTTCATGGGGTATATTGGAGAATTGATACCAGGGTATCTGGAAATCTGGGGGGCTGTTTTTTGAGGTAGATTCACCAAATATTTAGCACAGCATCCATTGCCTCTCCCCAATTTTCTCTCCAAGTTTCAAAAGGATTGGACTACAGGGTCCAATTCTATAAGCCCCCCCCCCCCCCAAGCTGCCCCTATCCTTCATTATTTCCAAAGGAGGGAAGGCATTTAAAAGGTGTGTAGTCCCAATAAATGTGATGGCCAGAACTCCCTTGGTTCAATTATACTTCTCCTGCCCCACAAAGTCTCCTGGCTCTACCCCAAAGTCTCCTGTATCCACCCCCCCCCCCAAAAAAAAAATCCCCAGATATTTCTTGAATTGGACTTGGCAACCCTATTCCTGTTCCAGGTTTTCCATTTTCTTCTCCATGCTTTTTTCTCTCAAGTCCCACCTCAGCTCTAGGCCTCTTCCTAAAGCAGGTAAACAATGCAACCCAGAAGCTTCAGTGGGGCAGAGACTTGGAATAAAGACTTAATTTGCCACCATGTTGCATAGATGGAAATGACATCATACTGTTGTGCAACATTATATAAAGTTCCTCAATCACTATAATCTTAACCATAGATTTGGGAACTTCCTCGAGCATTGTGTGACACCATGACATTATTCCTGAGTACTCAATCAGAAGCAGCACCACAGCCTTGCTCTACACCTGCCCCCCTCCATTTTGCTCCCACATTCCCACTGAGCAGCAGTAGGGACTTGGTTAATGGGGACCTGACCCCCTGACATGGACTGAGAGTCAGATAAGCACTGCAGTCTGTCAGAACTTGGACGAACTTCAGACGAGTCCCATACTTGTTACAAGTTAGGATCTTTATTGAAGAACTACAGTACTAGAGGGACTGAATAACAGTAATGCCAATTCCTGGCAGTTGGTTACATTTTATGCCATCAGTAAAGCACAATAAAGCAATCATTCACACGGTTTCAAACAAGCATTTCTTCTTCCCAGACTCCGTTATCAGAAGGGAGGATGCTCCCCTGTTGTGAAGGCCAAATGGCCTGTCTTCAAAGGGCACCTGGGGATGTTAAGCAGAGACTATCTGTCGCCTGCCCTACTGCCCTAAATATCTGGCATAGCACAGGGGCCAGGGTTAATTGCAGTGGTCAGGCACTCTAGGTTATTACTAAGGTACAGCATGGAGTCGGTTTGGCTAAGGCAAATAGAGCAAAAGTTACAAGTTCTGACACAGTCATCCATTCATTTTTCTCCACTTTTGAGGCCAGCACAAGGACCAGATATGAACTGGTATCAAATTATTCTGTAGAGTATGCCTTCCATTCATGCATGAGTGATTATACTCTCTCTTTTTGGTAGCAGGCAAAGTTTCTGAAGCTGAAAAAAACAACAACTGAGAGAGAAAAAAATACTTCTGTGACATCATTTTGGTAAAGTGTTCCTCAAGGTACCTTTCCATAATGCAATTCCCTGAGAGACCATCCAAACCACAAATGATTTCTTATATTCTTTATAATGGGCTTTTAATTGTAAATAGCAAACTGAGGCAAAAACAGAATCATCATTTGTGACAAGCAGCTCCAGAGGTGAACATTATCCTCATTGATCATATAACACTGCCAATTTTCAGATGCTATTTTGAAGAACTGTAGAGCATGTAGTGTCTGATCTTGAAATAGCATTTATGTGGTATACCATAAAAGCAGATGAAAATATCTTAGAACTATTCTTGGGTTTTGGTAGAATTGAACAAACTCAATTTACAAATTCACACAAGTAGGGTATACAAAAGTACTATAGATTCTCCACAGCAGCAGAATTATTCTTTTCATCCATGTAGGTGAATAAAGGCACTCAAGCACACATATTGCTAAGGAATGTTCAGGTTTCCCTCAGTAAAATGGGATCTTTGAATGTGTGGGTTTGTATCTGCATAAGAAGCAATCTTGCTAGATCTAACATTAGATGCAAGTAGATAATTACAGTATGATACTACATGCAATTGAGTAGATTTTCAAGGAAGTTTTTAAAAAAAATGGATGAAAGGGAGGATATAGGATCAATATAATTAGGAAACTAATGTTAGATATTGAAAATATGCAACTTGAGTGATAATGAGGATTCTTCAGAAGAACTTTGCTAAATTCCACAAAAGCATGAAGGGGTGAAAGTCCACACAGAGTACAGTCCCTTCCTTACCAAGGTCCAGGTTTCGCCATCTTACAGAGCAATTTGAAGAAAAACTACAAACCACTAAGTCCATTTAAGCCAGGACTTAGGCTGGTATAATGCTATTTAGAATTGCATGGTCAGTAAACATTGCATGTGTGAATTTAGAGCATCGCCCCCTAAGATATTTTGAAATTTTATCCTTGACGGAGGAAGGCTTTTTGTTCTTGAAGAAGGCTTCAATATTTCCTAAATGACAAGATAGGTTACAAGCCACTCTTAAGGTTTTTTTAAAAAAATATTTAGGAAAGATAATTTTATTTCTTAATACATTTCCCCTGTAAATTCTGCAAATATTGACACATGAGGGCTGAGTGAGGTTTTGTTTTATTTTTATTTATGTGTGAGTTTTTTGTAGTTATTGATTTTTGCTTTAAAATGGTCTTAAAATCTCTTCTGTAACCAAAATATTAGAATTTTAGAGGGGTTAAAAATTAGGTGACAGAAGGATGAAAAATGGAGTAAGAATTAATCTTCAGTTTTCACCAGCGATTAGTTTGTCAGCATGTACAACCAAGGCTCTTTTTCTAGCAGGAGCTCCTCTGCGTATTAGGCCATGCCTCCTGATGTAGAAAAGTTGGCAAGGAAGTTTGGGAAGCAGGCAAAATTCAGCCCTAGGGAAGGGGATAGATCTTTTAGAGAGAGAAGAAAAGTTCATGTGAATTTGTCCTGCACGGCACATGATACATCTGGAAATCTTATGTATACTTACTGAGACCCTTTTTATAAAAAAAAAAAGCCAGCCAAAACTCATTTGCATATTAGGCCACACACCCTAGCATCACCATTGTTTCACATATGTGGCCACACCCCCTGATGACAAGCCAGCCAGAACTGCATTCCTGTGCATTCCTGCTCAAAAACCCTGCTTACTGAAAATAAATTCAATTGAACTCTGTGAATATCACAAAATAATGTGCCTAGGATCAGTTGGTTAGAAAATAATTTCATTAGTGATTAATGAAATCATAATTCTTCTTCAGTGTTCATGGTACTAATGCATTCCAGATACTATGTAATATGTTATATTCTCTTTTGTGAAAGAGGATTGTATATACAAGGATTGTATACACAAGTTTTTAAGAAGAAGATAAAATCAAAAATTTACAGCGGAAGCCCAAGCAGAGGTACACCCTTCTATGTACTTTAAAATCAGTGGATGTAGAAGCGTGTAACTCTGTTTAGGACTGTTCTGAACATTTTAAGAAATAAAAAGCAATGTAAAAAAGTAGAGAAAGTGTTAGGAAAGTCAGGTAAATCAAAATGTGACATTTTAAAAAAATGGGATAGTTTAGGCTTGCCCGATACCAAGCTAAGCATGTGCTGAACTGTTTTTTCTTCCTGCCAAAGCTTATGACCACTATGCAGCCATTGGCCTCCATCTAGTCATGAGGCCCAAGTTTTTGGAACCCCATAACATATCTATTCTAGAAAAAGAATTATGTCTTGCTGAGAAGAAGGTATAGTATCTTACTTCAGGATTAAATTTTCTCCAAATATCTTCCAAATTTTCTTGTTTAACTAACTCAAAAAAAGAATTTGGTAATTTTCCTTCTTTGTCTTTTTTCTTTTGGCTTGATCTATCAATATTATTTTGTATTGTCCCATTAAAATCTCCCATCATCAAAATCTGGTCGTACGACATTTCATCCAACTGTCAATTGATGTTTTTAAAGAACTTGTCTTTTGCTCCATTAGGCGCGTACAATCCAAGTAACAAGGGTTTTTTTGCCTCCATTGTCACTTCTACTGCAATATATCTTCCTTCTTTATCTTTGAGTATCAGTTTTGGCTCTAATTGTTCTTTAATATAAAAGACTACCCCTCTTTTCTTTTGTTCTGCCAATGAAAAGAATTCCAATCCCAAATTTCTGTTCTTCAAATATTTACAGTCTTTTTGTTGTATATGAACTTCCTGTAGACAAATTATATTACATTTTTGTTTTTTAATTCACAAAAAAAAAAAGGATCCCACTCATCTATGGACCCACCTGCCAGTAGATGCTCTGCTGGTCACCTTGGGATGTCAGGTTAGGGATTCCACTAGGGTGGAAGCCCAGGAGTGGTCTCCGCTGCCACGTGAGCATGAGGGTAATCCCCCAGTTTACATGCCCCCGGGCTGGGCATCTCAGTCACCCCTCATGCCAAGATCCCTTAAGAGGATCCCCATACTCTGGAAGTGGGCATGCAGGCCGTTTTTCCAGAGAAAGGATCCAGCCCCATGCTCATACTGCCACAAGAGCTGAGCCCCAGCCTGCTCCCGCCAACACTCCTACAGCTGTAACTAGGGGCATAGAGAATCCCCAATTCTGTGTAGCCAGCTATCCATACAACAAATGAACCCCTGCAGAACAAAGCAGGCCCTTCAGCCATGTTGAAATGTCATGGTGCTGAATCCAATGACCTTCCATAGTGTCCATGATCATCTGCAACCTCTTGGTCAGCTTCCACATTGCCAATTCCACCTTATCCACAGAGTGTGCCCCTTGCCAACTGCTGCTGCAGCCAGTTCCAACCAGAAGGTCATTATCACCAGAAGTATCTCCCCAATGTCTGCAATGGCCCTGCATACCAGCCCTCTGCCAGAGTGGGCTCCGAGTAGTTCTCACCAAGTTGCATCGACAGCATGTGGGGGGAGGGGCATGGGTGACCAAATGAGACCACACACTGAGGGAGAGGACCTTTAACTTCACCTCTCACTCACCTCACCACCTTTGTCCTGCAGGCCAGTGTTCCATCCCTAGCCAGACAATGTTTGTGTCTGCAAATCCAGACTGACTGGTGCAGTTTCCCCTGAAATTAGAGTGGTTAGCGGTAAAGGAGTCAATGGTAAAGAGTCAAAATAACATGGCAGGAGCCAGATGTGGCCTACTAGAAGTCAGCAATGCTGTGTCTGCCAATCCACCCTGATCGGTCCTGACTCCTTAAAATGACTGAGTCAACTGTAAAGAACAACAATGCACAGCTGGAACCCAATGCAGCCTAAGATAAGTCTTGTAGATCTCTGAGTCAACATTAAGTGGCAGAACCAGGGGCATCCCATTTTATACCTCCCTATGTCAATTGACTCCCAACTAAGTCTGCATAGATTCTTGACCAGTGTACAATGCTATGCCACATAGACTTGTCATGCTGTGCCCGCAATCCAAATGGACTCCTGCCAGCCCCTTGGAAACAAATGAATTGATGTTAGGTATCAGCTGTTCCCCTGAAATGGAATAATAGAAGAAGAAGATATTGGATTTATATCCCGCCCTCCACTCCGAAGAGTCTCAGAGCGGCTCACAATCTCCTTTACCTTCCTCCCCCACAACAGACACCCTGTGAGGTGGGTGGGGCTGGAGAGGGCTCTCACAGCAGCTGCCCTTTCAAGGACAACCTCTGCCAGAGCTATGGCTGACCCAAGGCCATGCCAGCAGGTGCAAGTGGAGGAGTGGGAATCAAACCCGGTTCTCCCAGTCCACACTCTTAACCACTACACCAAACTGGCAAATAGAATCATAGAGTTGGAAGAGACCTCCAGGGTCATCTAGTCCAACCCCCTGCACAATGCAGGAAACTCACAAGCACCTCCCCCTAAATTCACAGGATCTTCATTGCTGTCAGATGGCCATCTAGCCTCTGTTTAAAAACCTCCAAGGAAGGAGGGCCCACCACCTCCCGAGGAAATCTGTTCCACTGAGGAATCGCTCTAATGGTCAGGAAGTTCTTCCTAATGTTGAGCTGGAAACTCTTTTGATTCAATTTCAACCCATTGGTTCTGGTCCTACCTTCTGGGGCCACAGAAAACAATTCCACACCATCCTCTCTATGACATCCCTTCAAGTACTTGCAGATAGTGATCTTATCACCTCTCAGCCACCTCCTCTCCAGACTAAACATCCCCAGCTCCTTCAACCTTTCCTCATAGCACTTGGTCTCCAGACCCCTCACCATCTTCATTGCCCTTCTCTGGACCCATTCCAGCTTGTCTATATCTTTCTTAAAATGTGGTGCCTAAAACTGAACACAATACTCCAGGTGAGGTCTTACCAGAGCAGAGTAAAGTGATACCATCACATCATGTGATCTGGACACTATACTTCTGTTGATACAGCCCAAAATTGCATTTGCCTTTTTAACCATCACATAATAATGTTGACTCATGTTCAGGGTATTATCCACTAAGACCCCTCGATCTTTTTTGCACATACTACGGCTAAGACAAGTCTCCCCCATCCTATAACCATGCATTGGATTTTTCCTACCTAGATGCAGAACTTTACATTTATCTCTGTTAAAATTCATTTTATTGATTTTAGCCCAGTTTTCCAGCCTGTCAAGGTCATCCTGTATCCCAGGGATGTCCAACTTCGAACAGGTCATGATCTATTTCTTCTGGACAAAAGTGCTGGTGATCTACCTCCATGAAAATTAAGTTTCAAATTAGTTTTGAATTAGATTTTAATCCACCAAAGTTGGGTTCCACTGCCCCCCCTCCCCATTTACAATGCATTTTCTGTCATTTACTGGTAAGGAAAATAAGCAAAAACAAAACAGTGAGATAAAGATCCAGAAAGAACTGCGAACAGTTTTTCTTAAATTTTTATTGCTATAACTTTCTTTAACTGTCTTAATAACTTTCTTTAACTTTTATTGATTAATTTGTGCTAAATGTAGGTCAAGTATTGATCCAGACTGATCTTGAGCAATCTTTAAAACTTCACTCTTGCTAATTAGTGAGATGTCTGAGCCTGCATTTCATCCGCCAGCT
Source organism: Heteronotia binoei (assembly GCF_032191835.1). Lineage (NCBI taxonomy): Eukaryota > Metazoa > Chordata > Lepidosauria > Squamata > Gekkonidae > Heteronotia > Heteronotia binoei. Next base: position 37,713,939 of record NC_083237.1, on the reverse strand, counting down.
TTTTGAAGTTGGGTGAATATTGTGTGAGGGCCAGTCTCAGGGAATCCTGGAGATGTTCATCTGTCATGTTGGAACGCTGTATACTCTTTGTCATTTTCAGATGGGAAAATGCAGATTCACACAAATAAGTTGAACCGAAACAGGAGTGTACAGCTTCACTGCATCTTCTCAAGTTGGGAAATTTGTCTCTAGGCATTAGCTTCCAACGATTCTTGTTCAGCACAGGTCTTGAAAAAAATGTCATTTTTAAGGGTTACTATTTTGTTTTCAAGAGATGCCTTGTTCAATGAGTAATTTTTACTGATAGCAGCTGCAGTTTCCTTAATGTCCATATCTGCTTTGAATGAATATGACAAGTACTCCACAACTTTTTCAATTCTTTGGAAGTCACAGAATCCTTTTTTGAATTCCTGGGTAACAAAGCAGATTCCTGTCACATACTTCTCATTCTGAAAAACAAAATTTGAATATTGTCCTAGATGGTCCTGCGTATTAGGAAAATGATCAGAAGTGTTGTTTGCAAGGTCAGTCATCATTAGCTCAAATTTGCTCTTGAAGGATGAAACTGTACTCATCATCTCGCCAATGCATTTGTCTTTACCTTGTAGTTCAATGTTCATATCACTTAGTTCGCCTGTAAAGTCAGCGAGAAATGCCAGATCACATAACCACTCCTCATCTTCCAACTCTGCTTTGTCATCTCCCCTCTCCTTCAAAAACCTTCTTATTTCATTCAGCAAATCACAAATTTTTTGCAGAAATTTGTGCCTACTTAGCCACCTTACATCTGTGTACAAAATGATTTCCGCTGCCCCTTCATCAAGAGTAAGATTGAAAAGCCATCTTTGAAGTGATCTTCCACGAACTGAATTTACAATTTTGAAAATGATGTCCATGACAGTCTTTGTATTGAGTCTCTTGCTTGCCAAAACTTGCTGGTGAATGATGCAGTTGTAAGAAAGAAAAACTGGAAAGTCATCATGTTGTCTACAGAGGCCTATGAAACTGTTAACCTCACCTGTCATTGCTCTTGCACCATCAGTAGTGATGGAAACAAGTTTATGCAATGGAAGATTACACTTTGTCACAAAAGATTGGAAAGAACTGAATATTTCCTGACTGATTTAAATAAATCCTGACTGATTTAAATAAATCATTTCCTGACTGATTTAAATAAATCATTCCAAGTAGTTCTTCTTTAACACTGACGTCTTCAAAAACCATCTGGATAAAGACTAGTAACTGGGCTATGTCTCTTATGTCGGTAGATTCATCCAGTTGGAGTGAGAAAGCAACACAAACTGAAACATCCTCCAACAATTGTTCAGTTGTGTCTCCACACATCTTTTCTATTCGCTGCACGATGGTGTTTCTTGACAATTGTACATCTTGAACAGCAGCTATGATCTCTTATTCTTAAATCATTCCAAAAGATTGCTGCTTCAAGAAAATGTTTTACAAATTCTCCTTCATTGAAAGGTTTGCATTTCTTTGCGATCAGGTTGCTGACCTTGAAGGATGCCATGGCTGCATTTGCCATCAACTTTTGCTGTACAGCCAATTTAGATTTAAATTTCAGTTTACGAATTTCACTTTTGGGTGGAAAATCAGCATCAAACTTATTGCTATGCAGAGCCTTATAATGACGCTCCAGATTACACTTTTTGGACAAGGATACAGCGGCATTACAAAGTAGACAACAACACTTGTCTTTCACCATGATGAAGAAGTAGTCCATTTCCCATTCATCATGAAAGTGGTAGGTTTTGCTTTTCTTTGGAACACTCATCTTCGTTATACTAAGGTGGCTGGGGTGCTAAGTTAACACTGGCTGAGTCTGGTCCAAAACTGTCACTGTCCCAAAGTATTAAAGATCAACAGGAACTGAAGACCTCTGGATGATGCCAAAACCACACATGCAGTTCTAAAAGTAAAAATAAGAATTCATCATACTGGCACCAATAATCAAATACCACCACACCAAACAATCATAAAAAAACCCCAAACACCTTCCAGCAAACCATGAGACCAAGTGGGGCTGGTGGTCTACCTCTGATCCCTCCGTTATCTAATGGTAGATTGTGATCTACCTGTTGGACATACCTGCTGTATCCTGTTTCTGTCTTCTGTGTTTGCAACCTCTCCCAATTTAGTATCATCTGCAAATTTAATAAGCATTCCCTCTATTCCTTCATCCAAATCATTGATAAAGATGTTGAACAAAACAGGTCCCAGGACAGATTCTTGAGGCACTCCACTTGTCACTCCTCTCCAAGAGAATGAGGAACCATTCACAAACACTCTTTGGGTGTGATCTGTCAACCAGTTACAGATCCACCTAATGGTAACAGGATCCAAACCACATTTTACCAACTTGTCAACAAGGATAGTATGTGGAACCTTATCGAAAGCCTTACTGAAATCAAGATAAATGATGTCTACAGCATTCCCTGATCCAGCAAGGTAGTAACTTTCTCACAAAAAGAAATCAGGTTAGTCTGACATGACTTGTTCTTGAGAAACCCATGCTGGCTCTTAGTTATCACATCAATTCTTTCTAAATGTTCCAAGACCAACTGTTTGATGATTTGTTCTAAAACCTTTCCAGATATAGATGTCAAGCTGACGGGTTGGTAGTTACATAGATCATCTTTTTTCCCCCTTCTTGAAGATGGGGACAACATTCGCTCACCTCCAATCTTCTGGCATCTCTCTTGTTCTCCAAGAATTCTCAAAAATAATAGCCAGAGGCTCAGAAATTACATCCGCAAGCTCTTTTAGAACCCTTGGATGCAATTCATCTGGCCTTGAGGACTTAGTTTCATTTATAGAAACTAGGTGTTTAGGTACTACCTCTATGCTGATCCCAGGTTGGAACTTCATACCCTCCTTACATGTTTTGTTTTTGCCATGTTGAACACCATTTCCTTCAGAAGAGAAGACTGAGGAAAAGTAGGAATTGAGCAGTTCCACCCTCTCTTCATTACCTGTTACAATTTCACTTTCTTGTCCTCGCAATGGGCCTACCATGTCCTTGCTCTTTTTCTTACTCTGAACATAAGAAAAGAACCCTTTTTTGTTGTTTTTAGCATCTTTGGCCAGCCTATGCTCAAACTGAGCATTAGCTTTCCTAACTTTTTCTCTGCAAGCACTGGTGATTTATTTATTTTCATCCTTGGTTATAAGGCCCTCCTTTCAATTCCTAAAGGAGTCTTTTTTATTTCTCAAGTCTTTAGAGAGCTGTTCATGGAGCCAACTTGGCTTCTTTAGGCTTTTTCCATTTTTTCTTCTCATAGGAATCGTCTGTGATTGTGCTTTCAGTATTTCACTTTTAAGAAACTCCCACCCCTCCTGAACTTCCTTCTTCCTAAGTATTTCTGACCATGGGATTTTACCCAGCATAGTTCTAAGTTTATCAAAGTTTGCCTTTCTGAAGTCCAACCTAGAAGTCTGACCACGTATAGCTTTTCCCTTCCCTAAGACTGTAAGTTCCAAAATCACTTGGTCACTACTGCCCAGGGTGCCCACTATTTCCACTTCTTCAATCAATTCTTCCTTGTTTGTGAGAATCAAATCAAAGATAGCAGATCCCCTTGTTTCCTTTTTTACTTTCTGGAAAAGGAAGTTGTCAGCAAGACAAATCAGGAATCTATTTGACTTTTCATTTTTAGCAGAGTTGGACTTCCAACAGATGTCTGGGTAATTGAAATCTCCCATGATCACTGTATCCCTTCTCTTGGAGACTGCAATCTGTTGTAGGAGTATCTCATCCAAGTCCTCTGCCTGGCTCGGTGGTCTATAGCAGACTCCCTCAATAATATCACTGTTATTTCTTATTTCTTTTATTTTTACTCAGAGACTCTCAACAGAGCTGCCATACTCAGATTCACATATTTCCTCACAAGTATATACCTCCTTCACATATACTGCTATGCCTCCGCCCTTTCTCATTTGCTTGTCCCTTTTAAATAAGTTGTACCCCGAATCCTAATATTCCAGTTGTGAGTGTCGTCCCATCAAGTTTCAGAAAGGCTTATTAAGAATAAATTACTGTTACATATCTAAAGCCAGTTGCAAAAGTGTACCTCTGGTCACCTCAGTGCCATTTCTGGGCGAACCCCTGAATGAAGGTTCTGTAAAAATTAGCAAACCCAAGGTATGACTGTAGCTGTCTACATGTCCTTGGGGGTTCCCAGTCTAACACTGCCTGGATTTTGACAGCGTCCATCACTAAACCCTTCCCCGACACTCGGAATCCCAAATAGTCAAGTTCCGTCTGATGGAATTCACATTTAGACAACTTCGCATACAGTTTGTGTTCATAAAGGGTGGTGAGCACCTTTCTTACTAGTTGGATGAGGGAGGTCATGTCCTTTGAGTAAATAATTATGTCATCCAGGTACACCACTACCCCCTTGTGCAGGTACTCTCTCAGTACTTCATTGATAAAGTTCATAAACACTCCCGGAGCCCCCTGTAGTCCGAAGGGCATCACAAGGTACTCGAACTGCCCCATCGGAGTGTTAAACGCCATTTTCCACTCATCCCCCTCCTTGATCCATATTCTAAAGTAGGCATCCCTCAGGTCCAGCTTGGTGTAGATGGACCCTTCGGACACCATGCTCAGTAGATCTTTGATCAGGGGGATGGGATAGGCATTGGACATTGAAAACCCGTTTATCCCACGAAAGTCAGTACAAAGCCTAAGACTTCCGTCCTTCTTCTTCTGGAATAGCACTGGGGCGGAGTGCGGAGCGGTGGCCAGTCTATGGTTTTCTTCTGTGGTTTTTGTCTATAAACTTCCGCAACTCCACTTTCTCAGCCCACCCCATTGAATACAGTTTGGCTTTGGGTAGTGTTTGACCAGGAATTAGTTTGATCGCACAATCCGTGTCTCGGTGGGGGAAGGGGGAGTTCATTCGCCTCCTCCTCACTGAACACTCTGTGCAAGTCTTGGTACTCTCGGGGAATGGATTGAACTTCCTCCACTGACACACACATCTGTTCATTTCTCGGGGGGGGGGGATTGGGTCCCCAACCTCCCAGCCAGTGGTGGTGTTTACACCTTCTATCAGTGGAGGCTGGTTTGATCCCCCCACTGTATGTCCAGTTGGTACTTGGCCAGCCATCCAACTCCCAACACTATGTCGAATGAAGAGGAGGGGGCGATCACAAATACTTCTATGTCCCAGTGGTCCTCTATCCCCGCAGGTACACCCTGCACTTCTTCCACACATGGCTCCCCCCTCATCACAGACCCGTCCATTTGCTTGAACTGGATTGGGTGGGGTACGGGCTTCCGTACCAACCCCAGAACATCTACCAATTTCGGGGTGATAATCTCCCTCGTGCACCCCGAGTCGATTAGGGCCCGGGAATGGATGAAGTGTTTGAGCTTCTGATTTAACAAAGTCAATGGGACAAAAATAGGGATCCCGTTATTCTCACCCGTAGCAGTGCCGTAAGATCCACGACCTGCCTCCCCGCACCTTTCAGTGCAGGTCGCTCTCGTTTTCTGCTGGCTTGGTTTCCCACGACTCTTCACTCAGGTCATCTAGAATTGTAGTATCCTCGTCTAGTGCCATCGACGTCGCGGTGCTTCCCCGGACCGATTCCTTGGGTCTGGCCCCATCGCTGTTGGTTTTGGAGTCAGGGGAGGGGCTCGAGGCCTCTCCGGGCAGTTAGCAGCTAAATGGCCCGGATCGCCACATTGAAAGCATTTGCGCACCGAGGGGGTTTGGGGGGGGGTCCCCCCCGAGGTCGAGCCTTTTTTCCCCTCTGCCTTAGCCCCCGACCAAGCCTCACGTCCCCCCTTACCCACTTGCTGCAGTTGACGCTGGAGAGTGACTCTCTTCTTGTTGGTCTCCACCTCACCGGCCAGTTGCACCCATCCCACTAAGGTGACTGGGCGTGCTTGTTGCAGGGCACGATCCAGTAGGCTTGCGTTTAGCCCTTGCTGGTACTCCTCGATCTGCATCATCTCACTCCAGCCCCGGATCTTCGCGCATTGGGCTCTGAAGTCCGCCGTGTATTCTCATACCGACTTCACCCCCTGTTGCATGTCCCTCAAAGTAATGATAGCCCGGGTTTCTTGGAGGGGATCATTATATTGTGCTAGCAGCGCTTGCAGAAACCCAGCTACTGAGTCTCATAGAGGCTCACATACCATCGCCTCGCCACCCCCTTCCGCTTTGAACCCGGGTAGTCTACTTGGCTGAAGTCGTCAGGAAATGTTTCCCCCCAATAGTGCATGTAACTATTGGCCTGAATCATGAAGTATTCTACTTCTTCGGGGTCACCATCAAAAGTGGCGTCCAATTCGCAGCCCCTCCCGTAGTCCTAGGGTCCCAATGGAGCCGGTACTGGCACTGGGGCCCTCGGAGCGGCTGGGACTGCTGGAGCCATTGGTGGGCCTGGCACCACAGGTGGCGCTGGTGGTTGTGGTGGGGCCAGCGGGGGTCTCCCAAAATCACACAGCAGTAGTTGATCGATCTGCCTCTGCACTTCTCGTGCCATGAGGGTGGCGTTTGCTTGCATCTCTTCCCGCAGTTCTCGGGCCATAGCGGTCATCTCACCACTTACGGTCTTTAGAATATCTGTCTCTTTGGGGGGACTTCCATTTTCCTCTTCTGAATCCAACCCTCCGTGGTGGTCGTCATCAGGTCTCAGCTCTCCCCTTTTGTCCTCTTCTTGGATTGGGCACCCGTCCCTGTCGTCCCTGGGGTTCCCCCTTTTGCCTCCTCTCACCAGTCTAGTTAGGAGAGTTTTGTGGCACGCTGGAGCCTTGTCCATTAGAGTCATGGATATCCGTGGCTCCCACTTCTGAGGAGTGATGAACAATTGCTGCACGTGCAAGGGAGACCCGGGTCCTCCACTCTCTGAGCCCCGAGGATGTGCCAGGGGGGAGACTTTGCTTCTGCTCCTTCAATTGGTTTGGTAGGCTCTCTGTCATCTAGCACTTTTTCGGCCATCCGGTTTAAAAGTCGCCAGTTCAGATAAACCTTTAGTGGATCAGTTCCAAAATGTCAAGCAAGGGAGTTCATGAGATTTCAAAGTAACCAGTCTTTGATTTAATGAAACAAAGTTGAGTTTATTGCTAATCCAGGTAACTCATCCAAGCTAAGGATTGGAACTGATACATACTAGCAGTGAAATGCATACTTAAAGATGGCACATCAAAGGTTCTATAAACAATACTAGGTTCTCAAAACATTCTGGTATTCAAGTGTGAAACTTCACACAGCGACTTCCTTTTCTCTATTATGGCTAGGGCATCCGGGGCGGCCTTGCTGGCCTGGGAGTCTGTCCTCGGAGGTTCTGACTTCAAAGAGCACATTCCTGCATTTGTTAGAAGAAGCGAGGGAAGGGAGGGGGGAGTTCTACTACTTTGATGTGCATAGCTCAATTCATAGTTAGTAGCATTTCTATATTTTGATGACTATATTAAAAAGGAATAAACAATCAGCATACAATGAACATTGCTTGACACAAGGACACTAGAAGCCCTTCCACCGTTGCTCCACCAAGCACCAAGAATATAGAGTATCACTGCCTCAGAGTTCCATCTATACCAGTGATTCCCAACCAGGGTACCGCGAACACTTCCTAGGGGTACTGTGAGATATAGATGTACCATGAAGCCAGCCAATCCCCTCACCTGCCAACTCCCTCCAACTAGCGTCCTGAGTGACAGCTCCAGTCCCACCTCAGTAGCTGTACTGCCTGCTTCATCCTGCGCTCTATTGCTGGCGGAGGGAGGAAGAACTCAGTTCTGATCAGCTATTCACACCATGGAGACTGAGTACATCAAGCAGCAGGCAAAGGCAGATTTGTGCACCCTTGAAGGTGACCGTTAACCAGAAGTACTGACAGAAAAAGGCCTGGGTAAGTCTGTTCTCTGCACATACGCAGATAAAGCTATTTTACTTTTGGGAGTATTTAAGTATCCCACCATAAACTTTTTTAAAAAAAAATGTAAGATTGTTCTGCACACACACACATATATATCCCTCCATGTTTCCCCTATATGCAGAAATACATATCTGCACATAGCCTCACATAGGGGGCATAGTTGGAAATTAGATATATAGATTTACCTGGGACACTGAAATTAGATGTTGATATTCGAGAATATCAACTAGATCAAATGTTCATGGGTTGGTCCTGCTGGGGAAAAGGAGGAGCAGGTCAAACAGCTCATGCTGGGAATTTCGAGACTTGTGTGCCCAAATGCCATGTTAGGTGTAGTGTGTAGCTTGCAGGGGAACTGGGTAAATGGAGGTGATATGATAGCTCAATCCAACACCATGAATCCAATAATTGTGATTAAATTTGAAACATTACAGATACTAAAGAATGGAAATTGGATCTTGGTAAGTTATGTTCCTACTGCACATCAGGGTATAACACCAGGAATTATGGTAGCATCACTTTTTTCAGAGTGCAGCTCAGAAGCCCTATCATCGCGTGTGCGTGCAGAGGGAGGAATAGAGAACTGTACAAGAGTAAACTCCGGAAGCTTCAGGACAGGCACGCAAGAGGTGAGATGCAGATCCACATCTATAGCAGCGCCTCACAGCCAACGCTCTCGGCTCTATCTCAGACTTTGGCTGCTGGCCGGCAGAACGAACCGGCTCCTCTCTGGACGCTTTCCCAGACACTCCTGCAGACACACGCTCACCAGCCGACACTCCTGGATGGATAACAGCTGCCACTCACTCCTGGTAGTCGTATAGATGGGCACACACATATTACATTGTTAGTGCAGCCACGTCCACCGTCTCCAATGAGGTAATGAGTGGAGAGAACTCTGGCAGGAGGGATGATAACAGTATATAGACCCTGTCATCGTCAGCAATCACCTTCCCCCGGGTCTCTAACTCAACAAAGCAGTCAGTCAAGGTCTTAATGTGCTGCCTTATGCACCCTCCAGCCGGCATCAGCGTACGGAACATCTTACGCGTCAAGGCCATTAGGGAGCCTGCAGTAGTTTTAACATACACACCACTGAGCGCATCCCACGCAGCCTTCGCAGAGTCCTTGCCTCTCACATAGATAAACTGGTCATCCCCAACAGCCAGCACTATGTTTGCAAGTGCTTTTTCAGCCAACACAGTCTCAGCTGAAGATAATACAGCAGGGGGGTTCCTCACGAATAGCCATTGACCCTCACGCTTTAGGAAATGCTCCATTCTCAAGCTCCATACAGTGTAGTTAGCAGACGTAAGTTTCTCCACGGCCACGGCAAGCTGTTGTTGAGCCATCTCACCGACTCCTCCAGACAGCTGGCTGCCGTCCTCCCCCTCGCTCTCAGATAGAGATAGCTGGAAATCCTCGTCTTTGTCCTCCACGGCTTCTCTCGCCTCCGGCTCCACCACAACGTCCGGTCAGCTCTCAACACTCCTCTGCGCAGTGGAACCACGCTGGGCCCCTAACCCTATTGTCGCGTGTGTGTGCAGAGGGAGGAATAGAGAACTGTACAAGAGTAAACTCCGGAAAGAAGGTGAGCCACACACCAGCACCTAGTATCAAAACAGTGTATTTACAATATATATACAGTGTAACTAGTGCGGTGATAATCATAGATCTGAGCGACAAAGTGCTCCGCCAGCATCCAACTCTCGAGTGAGAGAACTACAGGTTGGCATAGCAATCCTTATATATACAAGTCAGCCAATCACGGCAGTCCATATACTTGCTGACTGCAGCAGGTACTTTCCCTTAGTCATAGTCCAGCCAGAACCGGCTTGCTGACAAGGTTACTCTGACCTGACCTGTCAGATAGATCCACCTGCTTCTTTGTTGCTCCTGTCATGCTGTGGAAGGAGGACTCAATACACCGACACACCTCCTAGTCCAATGTACATAGCATACCCAGGAATTTTACAACTTTACAATGTTCATTCACATTCAGACATTTTGTAAACACGTCAGCAGCATTTTCATCTGATTTGCACTTTGCCAATTTTACCAGATTGTTGGTCATTGCCTCCTTTACATTCTGGTATCTAATGAGTATGTGCTTACTCCTCCCTTTGGCAGCCTGGTTTTCTGCCAGCTCTTTAGCTGCAGAGTTATCACTATACACTGTGACCAGCAGGCTGACAGGTACATTAAGATCTTTCATTAGTTGCACTACCCATTCTATGTTCAGCACACAATCATTTAGTGCCTCGTAGTCTGCTTCGCAAGTGCTGCATGCCACCAACGTTTGCTTTGTGGCTTTCCATAGCAGCAATGCGTTCCCTAGGAATACTCCTATTCCAGTGGTTGACCTTGCTTTGGGCCGATCGCCCCAGCTTGCATCGGCATAGGCATAAACTTCTGGTCTCTCCCCCACCCTGAGGGACAGCTTTTGTTCTGCTGTTCCGCTGAGATAGCGAAGCCTCTTGGCTGCCACCCAGTCCTTGTGGAGGGGCTCTGCATTTTTCTGGCATAGCAGGTGTACAGCTAACTGATATCTGGCCTGGACCAGCACGCTAGATGGAACAAAGATCCGATTAAAGATTGATACCGCTGTGAGTTTGGGAATAACTCATCCTCGGGCTCTTTGCTGTACCCCGTTGCCATAGGGGTTTGTACACTTTTAGCCCCTTCCATGCCATGCCGGACCAGCAATGATTTCACCTTATTGCTCTGGCATAGTTCAAAATACCTGTCTGCATCTCTCGTTATCTCCACCCCCAGATAGTAGCTTACTGGGCCGAGATGTTTTATGGTGAAGAGTTTGCTAGCCGTCTCTAGGAACCACTGCAATTGCTGATCAGTGTCCACTGATCAGTGCTGATCAGTAGTACGATCAAGTCATCCACGAAGACAAGGACGACTATCCTAGACCCTCCTACCACCCTGCTAAACATGCAGGGGTCAGCTAGATGCTGTTTAAAGCCCTCTTTCACCAGTGCTGCATGTAAGCATTTGTACCAGGCATGCCCAGCCTGCTTTAAGCCGTACAAAGCTTTATTCAGCTTCAATACTTCATTCCCTTCCCCAAACCCAGGGATTTGTTCCATAAATAGGTCTTGGTCCAATGGGGAGTATAAATAAGCTGTTCAAAATCAATATGATGAGCTTGTTGCCCCAAGCACCCAGCCTTACACAACGCTGCTCTCAAAGTTTCTGCTTTCAGTGTTGGGGCATAAACTTGCTCATAGTCAAACCCTTTCTTTTGGGAAAACCCCCTGGCCACCAGCCTAGCCTTCCGCTGCACAGCTCCGTCAGCGTTTTTCTTGACCCTATAGGTCCATCGGCAAGATATGACATTCTTGTCGGCTGGCCTTGGCACTTTTGAGAATACTTGGTTTTTCAACAAGGAGTTATATTCTTTTTCCATTGCTGTAAACCAAGCCTGCCTTTCTTTGCTCTCCAGCTTCATCACATCCTGATATGACTCAGGCTCAGGCACACTAACCAGATTTATTTCTGGAAACCCATATCGTGCAGGAGGAATGCCTTTCGTTGCTCTGGAGGACACCCGTGGCCCCTCACTTGTACTGGGCTCACTCATTACCACCTCTGAGCTGGAGATTCTGGCTCAAGTTTTATCTTCCATTGCTCTGCCTCAGAGCTGCTGTCTGAGCACGGCAGCAAAACAGTTTCATTTTCAGAGCCATGCAGCTTTGCCTAGCTGCTCTGTTCATTAAAATTTGCTGAATGGCTGTAGGTAATTTTCGCCCTCTTATCACAAAACCGATAAGATTTTGTTCCTGGCTCGTAGCCCAGGAAAGTCAAACAATTCGCCCGGTCACCTCCCTTTCTTCTGTGCTTTAAAGGAATATTAACCCATGCCCGGGTACCAAACACCTTTAGAAATTTCAAATTAAGCAGTTTTCCATACAACCTTCGATATGGTATGTCATTTGTAGCCCTAGTCCATACCCTGTTACATGTATAAGCTGCAGATTGCATAGCTTCAGCCCAATACGTAAATGGTAGACTAGCATCTTCCAACATGGCATACATATACCCCTGAAGGATGCCTCTCTGCCAGACCATTTTCCTCGGGAGTAGCAGGGTTAGCTAGCCTCTGAGCAATCCCTCTGCTTTCTAGCCAGTTTTTAAAGTTATTTGAGGTGAACTCTCCCCCACAGTCTGACTGAACAGCCTTGCTTTTTAAGTCTAGCTGCCTTTCCACAGCCTTTGCCCACTGTGTAAAGCATTTAAACACATCAGACTTATGTTGCATCGAGAACACCCAAGAGAACCTTGAGTGGTCGTCGGTCACAACTAAGCAAAACCGGTTCCCCTAATGGCTCCTAGGGAAAGGCCCCAGCACAGCTAGGTGAAGAAGAAGAAGAAGATATTGGATTTATATCCTGCCCTCCACTCCGAAGAGTCTCAGAGCGACTCACAATCTCCTTTATCTTCCTCCCCCACAACAGACACCCTGTGAGGTGGGTGGGGCTGGAGAGGGCTCTCACAGCAGCTGCCCTTTCAAGGACAACCTCTGCCAGAGCTATGGCTGACCCAAGGCCATTCCAGCAGGTGCAAGTGGAGGAGTGGGGAATCAAACCCGGTTCTCCCAGATAAGAGTCCGCACACTTAACCACTACACCAAACTGGCTCTCTAGAGCCTGCTTTGTCTTCCTAGAGCTTTGCTTTACAACAGCACAAGCCTTGCTTTTTGTCTTCTTACAGACCTGGCAGTCTAAAAAGCATTTACATGGCTTAACTTTCAGGTCTGGCACCATTTGCAGGGTTTTCTTTAGGGCATGAAAGCCACAGTGCCCCAGCCTGCGGTGAATTAAATGAATACACCTGTCATGCTCTGGCACATTTGTGACCTGAGCAGCATTGACAGACGCACTTCCCAGCACATAAACATTTTCAACCCTGATGCCAGTAGCCAGCAACTTTCCCCCACCTCCAAGAATTTTACAACACTTCTTAGTGAACAGTACCTCAAAGCCTTCATCATTTAAAGCACTGACACTGAGTAAGTTCGATCTCAGAGTGGGAACACACAGTACATTTTTCAGCTTACAGCTTAATGAGGGAAAGTCAACACCTCCCACACAATGCATAGCAGCCGACGACCCATCAGCTAGCCGCACATGGGAGAGATTGGAGCTTTTAATGTCTTGCCGCAGACTCCTCTCGTTGCAGAGATGACTCGTCGCTCCGGAGTCTAATATCCACTGCGACCCGGCACTTGCTGTTGATGACGTAACCAGCCATGCCTGCTCTTCACTGCTGCTCGTGGAAACCTGACTCCTCTGCCCCTGATGACGTCACCTCCCAGCTTCAGGACAGGCACGCAAGAGGTGAGATGCAGATCCACATCTATAGCAGCGCCTCACAGCCAACGCTCTCGGCTCTATCTCAGACTTTGGCTGCTGGCCGGCAGAACGAACCGGCTCCTCTCTGGATGCTTTCCCAGACACTCCTGCAGACACACGCTCACCAGCCGACACTCCTGGATGGATAACAGCTGCCACTCACTCCTGGTAGTCGTATAGATGGGCACACACATATTACATTGTTAGTGCAGCCACGTCCACCGTCTCCAATGAGGTAATGAGTGGAGAGAACTCTGGCAGGAGGGATGATAACAGTATATAGACCCTGTCATTGTCAGCAATCACCTTCCCCCGGGTCTCTAACTCAACAAAGCAGTCAGTCAAGGTCTTAATGTGCTGCCTTATGCACCCTCCAGCCGGCATCAGCGTACGGAACATCTTACGCGTCAAGGCCATTAGGGAGCCTGCAGTAGTTTTAACATACACACCACTGAGCGCATCCCACGCAGCCTTCGCAGAGTCCTTGCCTCTCACATAGATAAACTGGTCATCCCCAACAGCCAGCACTATGTTTGCAAGTGCTTTTTCAGCCAACACAGTCTCAGCTGAAGATAATACAGCAGGGGGGTTCCTCACGAATAGCCATTGACCCTCACGCTTTAGGAAATGCTCCATTCTCAAGCTCCATACAGTGTAGTTGGCAGACGTAAGTTTCTCCACGGCCACGGCAAGCTGTTGTTGAGCCATCTCACCGACTCCTCCAGACAGCTGGCTGCCGTCCTCCCCCTCGCTCTCAGATAGAGATAGCTGGAAATCCTCGTCTTTGTCCTCCACGGCTTCTCTCGCCTCCGGCTCCACCACAACGTCCGGTCAGCTCTCAACACTCCTCTGCGCAGTGGAACCACGCTGGGCCCCTAACCCTATTGTCGCGTGTGTGTGCAGAGGGAGGAATAGAGAACTGTACAAGAGTAAACTCCGGAAAGAAGGTGAGCCACACACCAGCACCTAGTATCAAAACAGTGTATTTACAATATATATACAGTGTAACTAGTGCGGTGATAATCATAGATCTGAGCGACAAAGTGCTCCGCCAGCATCCAACTCTCGAGTGAGAGAACTACAGGTTGGCATAGCAATCCTTATATATACAAGTCAGCCAATCACGGCAGTCCATATACTTGCTGACTGCAGCAGGTACTTTCCCTTAGTCATAGTCCAGCCAGAACCGGCTTGCTGACAAGGTTACTCTGACCTGACCTGTCAGATAGATCCACCTGCTTCTTTGTTGCTCCTGTCATGCTGTGGAAGGAGGACTCAATACACTGACAAGCCCTCCTCTTGGAATTTTTCTGCAAAATCTGCACACTGAATTCCAACCCAAAGTTTCCTCCACTTCCTCCTCCTCCGTATTGTGATATATGGTTAATACAGCAGAGTTTTGTCCAGTTATCAAAATGTGATTCTTAGTGCAATGAATGAATCTCCCAAAAAGTATATTGCAAAATAAATAAATAAATAAACTTACAGATCCAGTTTACATTCAAATTTCAGTCAAAAGGACAGAAGAAAGATTGAAAGAGGATGTTTCCCTATTATGAATGGCCACCTTGTCCAGTATCAACATAGGACACTGGCTTCAGGATGATCATGGGAATCTGGCCCAGCTTATCTCTTGCTGAGTGACCTTGAACCAATCACACACCCTCAGCTAGACGTACCTCACACTATGAGGGATGCCAGGCCAGCCATAGATGGCAACCCACAGAAGTAATTAGAGGCAGGCCCTGGAGCCCTCTTCAGAACAAGAAACTTTGCAATGGTGGCCCTTGGTTATCCAACCCTTTGTGTCCATCTCTTTCTTCCGTCTGTGTGGGCAACTCTGTATTCAACTTCAAGTCCTTCTGGTTGATTTCAGACTATTATCTGGACTAGAGGAATGATTTTTAGGGAGAAAATACACCTCATTCTATCACAGTCATAGCATACCATGTGATGTGGGTGCTGTACTTCAATGCCATGGAGTGCCAGATCTCACAATCATGTTTGTTTGTTTGTTTTTAGGGGAAGGTATAAATCCCTGCACATTGGAGTTGTCCCTGCATTTCATATGAAATTAAAACTTATAATAAAACCCAATATTTAACAGTGATAACAAATTACTTTGTTTTCAGGACTGCATTGGCATTCTCATATCTTACACTGAATTCATCTTTGCTAATTATGTTAGAATAAGACCCTGGAGAGTAAGTCTCTGGGGAGGGACGGTGGCTCAGTGGTAGAGCATCTGCTTGGTAAGCAGAAGGTCCCAGGTTCAATCCCTGGCATCTCCAAAAAAGGGTCCAGGCAAATAGGTGTGAAAATCCTCAGCTTGAGCCCCTGGAGAGCCGCTGCCAGTCTGAGAAGACAATACTGACTTTGATGGACCAAGGGTCTGATTCAGTATAAGGCAGCTTCATATGTTCATATGTTCTGGGTAAACCAAATATATAAATTAACTGCTACGTATAGGCAAATGCTAGTACTGACAGACTTGTTTCAAAAAGGAAAGGATGAAAAGACAACTTAAATGATGGTATGAAACCTAAATTTCAGAAAGGACTGAGAAAATATACATTTGAACATGAAATATAAATCCATAAAAATAATGCTAAGTAAATTGATCTGTTGTTAACTGTAGGTTTTATTCTGTGTTGTGAATGGTAGGGCCATGTCTTTTATCAGCTCTCCCAACACCTTACTGGTGGCAAGCAGGGCTGTTAGTAGTGAGGGATTGGAGGTCAATATTTGTGAATCTCAGAGCCATTTTGAAGGCCTTAAGCTGGAGCTAGATGAGATCTTTCCTGCCTGGTGATAGTTCCCAGGGGATTTGACAAACCTTATGGAGAATGATGGTCCACTGAGTGCAAACCATATTCTACAAAAGAAAACTAGAGTGGCCAATTTTGAGTCTAATATTATCTATTGTAACACTTCCAGGAGAGATAATGGGAAGACAATAGCGATGGGAAAGAGGGGAGATGGGTGACAGGATGTGGCTGGCGATGGGCGATCATTCCAATGAGGTGCTGTTGAGGGAGGGATTCTCTTGGATGAGTGGCAGTAAGATTTCTTTGTCTTGTGATCAATGTTGCAACAGTCCTTTGTTTACAGCCAGGCATTTGTATCTGTATTTCCAAAGCTTATTTAATGTAGTGTGTGAGGAAGAAACCTCTCCATGGCTGCTTGCAGGAGAGTGTGTTGTCTTCTTGAAACACCTCAAGAATATGGCTTCTCTCAGGGTTGCTTCTGGTCCTGTCTTCCAGAGACAGAGGTGCAGCTGCTGGTCTGTAGGGCTGGGCAACTAGTAGATAAAGCACCATCTAAAGCCCATATGGTTTTGTGGGTATAGGCTACTCACAATATGGCAGGCTAAGTAAGGAACACATAGTGCCTAGCCTGGCTTAATGCTGTATAGTCCATGGGGGCCAAGAGCCCACAGCTGACCTGGCATAGTTGCCAGTTTGTTACAGTCCATAACAGTTCGGTGTAGTTGGAGTAGGGGTCCAGAGCTAACACAAGCACACTTCTTCAACACCAATGAAATGAAAATAGAAATAACAGTCATATATATAGGGGGTGGGCAGTAAATTAGCATACAAAATAATAATGGTGTTTTTAAAAGATTAAAAGAATAATGAGCTTAGTATATACAGTTATCATCTATTTGGGTTCAACTGGGGGGGGGGCATACCAAAGGTTATAAATATGACAGAATTGATGTATCCTTAATTGTGGTAAGAATCTGTCTTAGGTCACATCCATCTCCTGTCAAGCATGGGGATGACCTGGCAACATATTTTTCTTGTAACTGGGGAAATTGGCTGAGGTAGAGTTAGTTTCCTTTTCCCAGACCAGATCAGAGAAGTACATCTAAATCTACCATTCCAAATTACAATACATACTTAATTACATTTTAATTGTCAAGAGTAATAAACTGAGAGTTATCTAACAAACATTTTCTTAAAGGTGAAGTGCAGTGTTATATTAGAGAGATATATTTCAATATTCATTGTATTATATTACAATCACCATTCCAATATATTATTCCAAAAAAGAAATACATTATAATACAAATGATGAATAGTTCTTTTTGGTGAGAATACATATGTAAGGACTGAATGAGTTTATCATTCTTCAGACAAATTATTGGTATGGCAAAATGTGTGTCCTACTTTGGTCTTTGCTCTGAAGTGGGCCAGTCTTTGGTTGAGACAAAAACCTGGATTGCTTAAAATACATTTTAGAATGGATTCTAACAGTCTTCTTGATTGTCTGAAAAGAGATTCATATATCTCATCTATTGTACCCCCAACAATATAAAACACCAAAATCAATACCAAAACAACCTGCAGTTATCAAAAGGCTAATACATACTCACTAATAGGTGTTAAGACCTCGTAGATAAACTTTATCTGACTCCAGGCTTCTCAAAGCAAAAATAGTTTATTAGACTCCAAGTTTCTTATTTATTTATTTATTTTATTTATTTAATTCGATTTATATCCCGCCCTACCCCACCGAGGCGGGCTCAGGGCGGCTTACAACATAAAACCAACAAAATCAATTTAAATATATTAAAAATACATTAGTAATTATAATTATACAATAAAATACTTAAAATACATATAAAATACATAAAACACATAAAGCTCGTAGAGCTCACATCAATATATACTATGCTGCCATTCTTCAAATCAGTTCTTCAGTATTCCAATATTAGATAGTCTGATGTTCGAGATTAGATGTTCAGGCATTCCGATAGCAATTTACTTGTATGCCAACCGGAAGAGGGCTGTTTTGCAGGCCCTGCGGAACTGTTCAAGGCTCCGCAGGGCCCTCACCTCCTCCGGGAGCTGATTCCACCAACAAGGAGCTACCACCGAGAAGGCCCTGTCTCTAGTCACTTTCAGACGGGCCTCCTTTGGCCCAGGGATTGTGAGAAGGTTTTGGGACCCCGATCTCAGCACTCGCTGGGGAACATGTGGGGAGAGACGGTCCCTAAGGTAGGCAGGTCCCAGGCCATAAAGGGCTTTAAAGGTCATAACCAGCACCTTGTACCGAACGCGGTATGTTATCGGCAGCCAGCGCAGTCCCCGAAGCCCCGGCTGAATGTGCTCCCATCTAGGGAGCCCTAACAACAGCCGGGCAGCGGCATTCTGCACTAGCTGCAACTTCCGGGTTCGGCACAGGGGCAGCCCCATGTAGAGGGCATTGCAGTAATCCAGCCTCGAGGTGACCGTTGCATGGATCACTGTTGCCAGGTCGTCGTCCTCCAGGAAAGGGGCCAACTGCCTTGCCCGCCTAAGATGAAAAAATGCGGAAAAAATGCGGACTTTAGACAGAAGGCTTCAAATACAGTTTGAAAGGCAAAACAAGAGATTACATTAGTACAGATGCTCCTTTAGACTTAAGAAGACTCCTTTAGAAGGCTTAAGATATATGGATAGAAAGGCAGAACAGAAAACAGTTTACACAGTTAGAGCATAAAGCATACAATACAATACTGAAAAATCCAAGTCCCAACAGGACTACTTAGCCTTGTTAGTCTACATTTTCCCATTTAAAATCTAAGTCCCAAATCCCTTTCCATCACAGCTATGCTCTGTGTTCAATGTTTGAGGCTTCAAACAGAAATTAACAAGGATTGTTAATTTCTGGGCTAGACTCACAAGGAGGTCCCTGCCTCTGATACAGTCTGCAGCTTTTGCTCAAAAGTGGAGGGCTTATAAAGGCTGTAATGATCTCATACACACAGCTACTTGTGTCATTCAGCAGTAAATAATTTCATGGCCAACTATCAACAATAAACAATAAAGGCTGAGAATGCCTCAGGCAACAATTTCCCTAAACCTAGTTGCTGGGTTTATGCCAATGGCTGCCATAGTGGTTGACCTTGTACCCAATAGCCTACTTAAGCTTGTAGATAGCTTGGTTCTATGTTTCTGAAAGAGAGCCTCTGGTGGCCAAATGCTATAACTGCAGTCAAAAATCATAGAGAAATATAGAGGCTTCTAAGGTGTTTGAAGAGTTTAGTGCTCATTTCATAAGAGCATAGCTACTTTTAGAAAGAGTTCTTGTAGCCAATTTCATAAAGAGTATATTTAAGATTATGTTTAAGTTAATAAGGAATATAGTTAGGATCATAAGGAGGGCCAACCCAAAATAAATTCTGCCACATCATCCTGGTCAGCAGTTCTTATGCCTAAATTCAATAATTAGGAATAGCAGTTGACTTTTTAAAAAATGTTTGATGAGTCAAATATCTTCAACTGCATTAAACAGAAACTGCTGGACTTGGAGAAAATTGAACTATGTCCAACTAACCCTTATATTTGCTTCCCAGCATCCTTAGGTCTTGATGTTTTTTGTGGTAAGATGCCATTACTTATCGGGCTTAATGATCCCAAGTCACCATAGGGAATTCATGCTAACTAGACTAAATGCAATCCCTTCCAAAGTTTTACAGGGGAGACATTATTGAGCACCTCTGTGTGAAAGACTCTATTCCTGTGGAGTGTATATTCCTGACTCAATTCAGCATATATTGTTTGATTGTTCCATATATGATAATCTCCATAAAGAACTATTTGGAATGCTTTTTTTGTTTCCTGATCACTTCACTACTCTGCCACCCTGTCAGCATTTACTGAATGATTCTAAATTGTTGGTTACCGAGGCTGTAGTAAAAACTTCTGGAGATATTGTTAAATCTGACCATGCATGAATGTATATGTAATCTTTGTATCTTTTTTGGCTTTATTTCTAATGTTTAAACCTTTTTACATTTTGTATATTCTCAATTGTGATTGTTATGCCATTAAACGTCTGGTCTGGTATGGAGTTTATCATATGTAATGAGATAAGAAACCAATATCCCTGTTAAGTTCTGGATTGTTGTTATTGTTTTGTTCTGAGTGTTGTAATAACTTGTAATTCAGCAATTTCCCTTTCCATTCTGTTCCTGATGTTGTTTTGCAATAAAACAGCTACTTTGAGGTTTCCCATTGAATATCCTGGAAGGTTGAAGTGTTCTCCTACAAGTCTTGTAGCTGTTTTATTGCTTTATTGCAAAGAAACAGCTATGAAGTCCCCTCCCCCCACTCCATATGCTTGTAGTCAGAAGTCTCCAACCTTTTTGAATCCATGGACATCTTTGGAAGAGAGTAAGGGCACATCCACAAAACAGCAACTGGAGGAATCAGATCCAGCCACAACATGGCTGCCTCAACTCACCTTCAAAGACAAAATGAAAATCTTTGTGGTGTAGTGGTAGCTACATTCGTATTTCCACATCCGATCAGAAGCTTTGAGAGCAAAAGCCGCTTCTGCTCTTGTTCACTTGCTAAAAACACATGACAGACACCAAAAAAGGTGTTGTTGGGCACCATGATGCCCAAAGGCGCCACACTGGGGACCACTGTTTGCTTTATATATAACAATGCCCACCTGAAGGAAGTTCATGTCTTTTTCTTTTTGGGGGGAGGGGGTGGAAATTCAAGTCATTGGCATAATAGAGGAGCTCTGATTTCTTTCTCTCTATGCACAGTTCACATTATTTCTCACATTAATTTCAATTTGCTAGTGGAGAAACAAACAAAAGACATTTATTTGAGCATAGATCTATGTTGGTATGTGTATCTGAATGTAGCCATGCACTTCCAGCATCAAATAGCTATATGGGTACTAGTTTGGTCATAGGTATCTAGTGCATGAACCTTCACTCTAGCCTTTCTGAGATTCTTTATTAGTCCATTACACTTCATTGTATTCGTCACAGAAGCCCTGTATATGTGACTACTCCATGCACTGACTGACTGCACCTAGAGGAAGGGCAGGCATCAGTGCACTGGCCCCTCCTTTAGTGTCAAGTCGACAGATTCAAGAATGAGTCAAAGTTGATACTAAGACTACATTTATTGATGTCTGGCGCAAGCCTCTAGCTTGCTAAGAATGAAACCAATACATCGATGCATGGGTTTTAAGATACACTTAAAAAACATTCCAACTGGGGGGGGGGGGTTTACAGGAGGAAACATTCACACATAACTACTAGATACTTTTTCAGGCAATAGCTAGCAAATGCCCTTGAATTCTTATGCAAGGCTTCCTCCCACCTCAGGCCCTGAGAAGGCGCCGACTAGTTCCTTCACACCAGTTGCAAATCAAAATAAGAAAAGGGGGGAAGGGAAGCAACTAAGGTAAAACATTAGCAGCAGTGGATCCATTATGATTTTAACAGGGCCAATTGCTTAGGCCATGATCCCCCAGTCTTAAGTCATTATTTGTCGATCTTGACACTTAGCAGCTGCATTATCATCACAGCATGAGCACAGCAATAAAAGAAAGAAAAGAAAGTCTTGGGGAAAGACAAGTAAATCAAAATGTCACAAAACTGGACAGACCAGGGTTGCCCAATACCATAAGATCTAAGAAGCTAAGTAGAGTCAGCCTTGGTTAGTATTTGGATGGGAGATCACCAAGGAATAACAAGAGTTGTGATGTCAAGGCAGGCAATGAGAAACCACCACTGAATATCTCTTTCTTTGAAAATTTCATAGACACCATTCATAAACTGTGACTTGAAAGAAAGAAAAAATAACCCAAAATGTTGAAACAGGATACAATTTATTTGTCTTAGTTTCTGAAAAAGGCTTGGATACCCACCTTCAAACGCTCTCCCTATTGAGATCATTTTGACAGCATATTTTTTTTCATCTTCACAGTGTTTGTCCAAGTAATCAAATGGTAAACAAAGCAATTGTGACAGAATTCATCCTTCTGGGATATGCCAATCTTCGAGAACTGCAGATTCTCCATGTTTTGGCCTTCCTCTCCATTTATTTAGTGGCCTTGATGGGAAACTTCCTCCTAATTGCAGCTGTAGTACATAATCACCACCTTCACAGCCCCATGTATTTCTTCTTGGTCAACCTTTCCATTGTTGATGGCTGCTATATTTCAACTACAGTTCCCAAATCCATGGTCAATTCATTGATGGACAGCAATCAGATTTCATTCTCTGGATGTGTCACTCAGGTTTTCTTGGTGATTCTGTTTGCTTCCAAATGGCAGGTGCTTCTTGGGTCACCTCCATCACCATTGCAGTGGTACATACAGCGAACACATTTTAATTAGATTTCTGTCAGTCCAACGTTATTGAAAAATATTTCTGTGATATCCCTTAGTTATTAAAGATATCTTGCACTGATACCGCAACTGTTCAGAGCCTTGTTTTTGCCAGTATACTTAGTTTAGGCCCATTTTGCTTTACATTCATATTTGTTTCCTATGTTTACATTCTCTCTGCTGTGTTCAAGATTCAGTCAGCTCAGGTCAGGCAAAAAGCTTTCTCTACCTGCACCCCCCACTTGACAGTCTTTTGTTTGTTTTTCTTCACCGCTTCCTTTTCATACATGAGGCCCAAAGTCTTGTCATCTCCAACTGTTGATATGTTGGCTGCTGTTCTATATACAACTTTGCACCCAGTTGTGAATCCAGTTGGCTCTGGGCAGAGCCATGACTAATTTTTCTTGCATTTCCTGGATGGGCTTTGAAGAAATGGACTAGAAACACTGACAGCTTGCTATCTAAAAGAACCAGCTGTAATCCTGTCTTCAACCCCAGCTCTCTATATGTATTTTAGTTCCTATGTAGAGTTATCCAAGAGTTTTGTGAGTTCTATTGTTTGTACATTTGGAACCTTATTCTTATAATAAACTCACTTTTTAAACAAATTAATGATTTAAGGCTCCATGAAAATCATGTGCAACAGCAATGTCCTGGATAGTCTAGGCAAGCCCGATCTTTGTCAGATCTCCAAAGCTAAGCAGGGCTTGGATGGGAGACCTCCAATGGATAGCAGGACCAGGATGCAGAGGCAGGCAATAGAAACCACCTTTTTGAATGTCCAAACCCCCAGAGGGGGGTCACCAGAAGTCAACCATGACTGCCAGGCATACACACACACAATGAAAATCAAGGGCAACAACAATAAAAAATCATTACATACACCTTGCTGTTTTGTTTGTCTGTTTCATAAGAACTATTGGTCTTGATAACATGTAATGACTCCAGAATCTGGATCATCTGCAGAACGATGCTTACAGCTTAAAGTTTCCATGGTCAAGAAATCACCAGTTCCACATTTTACATCAACCAGTGAAGGTTTGGTTATTTATGCTGAGAACCTTGTCAGCTTCAGGAAATTCTCTTACTGAATTTTGGTGAGGAGTAAATACAGAAGGAAACAATTGTCAGGTCCCTCCTGGACACTGGTGGGGGATAGGGGTTAGGATTGTGAGACCCAGCCTAGGAAATTCCTGGAGACTTGGGGATGGATCTTAGGGAAGACAGGGGCCTTTGTGCGATGGAAGGCCACAAAGTCTACCATCCAAAGCATCCATTTTCTCCAGAGAAACTGAACTCTGTAGCCTGGACATCAGCTGTAATTCCAGAGGATCCCCAAGTCCCACCCAAAGGATGGCATCCCTACAGTGGGAGAGAAAGTGGGGATGCCAACCAATTTTGCTTTCTTCACAGGGTTCTTGCTATTATAAGCAACACTGTCTTCTGTAGATGAACTGGTGTTATTTTCTCAGTGCCTAGAATGCCCAGGTGTTTCTTGAGTCTTCTAGGCACTGTTCCAAGGACTCCAATGACAGTCCTTGTTGTTGTTGTTTGCCACATCTGGGTTTTGACCACTGTGTGACACAAAGTGTTGGACTGGCCGTTGGCCTAATCCAACATGGCTTCTTTTATCTTCTTATATATTTGTCTGGTAAATGGTGTTCTGCAATCAACACTCTAGCCATATTCTTGGGAACTACAGAGGTATCTAAAGAAGGCCCCCCTTAATAATATTAATTATAAATTATAAATTTCACTAACTGTATTGCTTATATCCACCAGATAACAGAGGAACACTGGATCTGGGAAAAAAATTCCTTATAAACCAGAGTCATTATTGTTGAACTATCCTCCTGATTTTTCTTGAGATAAAGTAAATGATGCATTTTATTGTACTGTATTGCATGCTAGAACTATGCTGTTTTATATATACATATATATATTTATATGTTATATATGCTGAAATTTTAATGTCGCTAAACAAATAAAAAAGAACAGTGGAACTACTTGAAAACCTCTAATGTGAAAACAAAGAAAGTCAACTGTTCTCTATATGCTTATACTTCCCAGGGGTGCTGGATGCATGGGAGGAAGGCTCCAGCAACACAAACCATATAGCTATTAATTACATTCTGCCCCGTAGAGGAAACTTGCTTACCATCAGTTTGTGAGGTATATTTTTGAGTCAAAGAGTAAGGGATGAATTGGCAGTGATGGACTAAGATATATCAATGACTGCCTGGTACATAATGCTGCACAGTGGCATAGAAGATATTGCATCT
The DNA here is from genome assembly GCF_032191835.1 of Heteronotia binoei. NCBI lineage: Eukaryota > Metazoa > Chordata > Lepidosauria > Squamata > Gekkonidae > Heteronotia > Heteronotia binoei. The sequence goes on along the minus strand of NC_083237.1, from coordinate 37,689,254 downwards.
GGACCTCAAAGAACTCCATGAAGAAAAAAAGTAAGTTGCTTATATAAATCTAATGGTAAGAATAACCAGACCTGTTTTTCTGATCTGCACTTTTTGATGGTGCTGGTGTATTTGGGCTGTTCATCCCTTTCATACCAAACTTTTTCATATTCTTAGTATTGCTCTGTCCTTTGACTCAAGGAGCTTTGCACTAGAAGAAAATATCACTTCCACCGATGGAAGACACCTTGCACCAGAAGAAGGCTGAACCCATGACTAGAATGAAAACGTTGGGTTCGACTTTAGTTTGTTCTGGTTCATTTCAGACTATTATCCGGACTAGAGGAATGATTCTTAGAGGGAAGGGGCACCTCATTCCATCACAGTGATAACATATTATGCAATGTGGGTGCTGCATAAATGCCCTGGAATGCCAGATCACATAATCTTTGCTATAAAACAAATGAGGGGGAAGATTCCCACAATTTAATTTTCTGAACTGCAAGACATAGATCTTGTCCCTATGTTTCTTATGAAGAAGCTAATATTTAAATTAAACACTGATTCTTAACACTGATAAGAAGGACATGGTTTCAGGAATTCTCTGTGTCTTTTCATATCTTCCACTGATTTCGCCTCTGCTAGTGAAGTCTGGGGAATGTCTCTGAGCACACAAAGCATAGACATCAATTGCTGCCCATATACAACAACTCATTCAGGGCACTACTGACAGCCTTGTCTCAAAAAGAATAGGATGGAAAGACAAGTGAAACCACATGGATGATAGGAAGAAGCATACAGTTCAGAAGGAACAGAGAAAAGCTTAAATCTGGACATGAAAAATTTAATCCATAAAGAACAAAGGTAAATTATTTCATCTATTGATCATTGCAGGATTTGTTCAGGAGCTCTTTGTGCTCAGTAAGTAGCATGGGTTGTGCTAAACCCACCTCACTCCTTGGTAGCAAGGCATTCAGGTAATTGCCAAAATCCATACAAGCTGCTCACTACTGGTCCACTGACCATCAGCAGTCCTCATCATGTCTTCAGAATTCTACTCAGGTCTATTCAAAATGGCTTACTCCGAGTGTGGTGCGCTCTCTCTCTCATAGATAGATATATATCTCACTGTGTCTGCATCAAGCAATTTTCATGACAAACTATTTGTTGGTTGAAACCCACATCATTTTCATAATACAGGTTCTCTTATTTCTTTCCCTATATACCAGTGAAATCTCAATTTTTTTCACACCAGTTTTAATTTGATTTGCTAGAAAGGCAAAAAAAAATTGTTTGAACATATCCCTATGTTGGGAAGTATGACTTTCTGTACTAGGACTGATGTAGGATTCAAATGGCATCTCTTTCAATCCTAGATTTCTAATGGTGATTTTTCCCACTATGTTTCAGATTCTTTCACAAGTCCATTAGATTTCATTCAATTAGCCAGAGAAGTCTGTACACACATGACTCCTTCATGTGTTGCCTGAATGCACAGAGAGGGACAGTAGGCAGGAAGGCATTGACCCCATCCCCACCATCTGCATGAGCATCAGCCCATGAGCACAGAACCTAAGTAGAGAGGAATCATCTGCACCTGCACTTCCTTCCTATGATCAGCAACATTCAGAAAGCAGTGCCTCCAATTATGGGGAAGGAGTGCATCTGTGGACAATTCCCCAACGTATCTACATCATGCATAACTCCCACTAATCGGCAATACATGTACGGGTTGTGTGTAAGTGCTAGATTCTCACATTGGGGAAAGCCAGCAAGGTGTGGGGGTTAGAATGTCAGAGGAGGATCTGTGGCATTCAAATCTGTATCCCTGTTCTGCCAAGGAAACTCCCTGGGTGATCTTGGGGTAGTTACTCTGAGTCTTGCCTGCCTCACAGGGTTTTGTTTGTGAGGGAGAAGAGAAATTTCCCCTTCTATACCTAGTTATGGCCTATCTAGTCAAACATGGATAGAAAGATCAGTAAATAGGTTAGAACTAGTCAACAATTTGGATTAAAGTGGTAGTTGGTATATGGCATTTATATAAATCTCTATACCAATTCATTGTTTCTTCCATCTCCCACTCAATCACAGTATAATTTAAAAAGTTCCTCAGTTTTTCAGTTCTTCTCTGGCTTTAAAATCTCTCAGATCTCTCACAGAAATGCTCAGATCAGTTATACACACTTCATTCAGACACCCCAGATGGGGAAAGAGATGTAGTAAATAAAATTTCTGCATTAATTTCTCAAACAGGGCAGGCTCCTTACATATTTGTTCCATAGTTATACCTAAACTAGGATAATCTTGAGGAGGATTATGGGATGGGGGTGTTGCTGTGGAGTTCAGTGTTAATGAGATGGTTCTTGTACACTGAAAGCAGGAACTGAGTGATGAGAATGGAAATATGTTCATTGAAATCGAATTCTCTGACATCAGTTAAAATACCTACTATAAGAGACTGTTTTCCTTTCCCAAGGATCATGCAACATTCTACTCAGTCATGCCACTAGTGGATGCTGCTAGACAATCTAAAGATGTATTAAACTGAGACTGTGGGAATCGGAGGAAACGAAATTACGGCCAACTGACCCTTATATTTGCTCTCCAGCTTCCTTAGGTCTCTATGCTTTCTGTGGCAAAATGCCCAATTATCTATCAGACCTAACCATTCCAAGTCATCGCAGGGCATTTATGTTGGCTAGACTAAATGCGTTTCCCTCCAAAGTTTTACAAGGGAGATATCAGCGAGTCCCTTTAGCCGACAGACTTTGCTCCTGTGGAGCGAATACTCCTGACTCAATCCAGCATATATGGAACCCGACTAATCTGATGAATGGACAACTAGTCATCTTGTGGATATCACGACTACAGCATTTAGCACCCATTTTATTATGTATTAACTTTTAAATAATTTTACTGTAATTGATATTTAAAATTGTTTATGTTGTTTTATGATTCATGGGATTCCCATGCCTGTCAGCCGCCCTGAGCCCGCCTCGGCGGGGAGGGCGGGATATAAAAATAAAATATTATTATTATTATTATTATTATTATTGTTCTTTTTACCATAACCTCCGTAAAGATTTATTTGGCAAGCTTTCTTTTTCTCCAGATTTGTCTATTCTGCCACCCTGTTATTATTTATTGAGTGATACTGAGGGGGTGGTTAGTGAGGCTGTGGCAAAATTTCTGGCTGGCATCCTTAAATTTAATTCTAACCATGTTTGAATGCATCTGTAAGCTCGGTTTTATTTTAATTTTGATTTTATCTCCAATGTTTAAATTTTTATATTTTGTGTATTTTTATCTGAATCTATTATGCCATTAAAGGTATGGTATGGTATGGTATGGTATGGTATGGTATGGTATGGTATGGTATGGTATGGTATGGTATGGTATGGTATGGTATGGTATGGTATGGTATGGTATGGTATGAGTATGCAAGCTTTCAGGACTTGGGAAGAGGAACAAGGTGGTAATTCTTACAGTTTTTCTTGTGTGCTTTCCCCCCCTTCAAGGATTATAGAAGAACATACTACTCAGTCAAATATGTCCAACAAATCCATCATGTCAAATTTTCTGCTACTGGAATTCTCACAGGTCCGAGAACTGCAGTTTCTACATTTGATTGCTTTTCTCACAGTATACTTGGCCACAGTCACAGGAAACCTCCTGATCATCTTTTCAATAGCTTTAAACCATCACCTGCACACCCCCATGTACTTATTATTGATGAACTTGGCCATTCAAGACATTGGTCAAATTTCAGTCACCGTCCCTAAATCCATGTTCAATATCCTCTTGAATACCAGGCACATTTCTTACTCAGGATGTGTTGCTCAAGTCTTCTTCTTTTATTCCTTTGTAGCATCTGATTTCTTTGTCCTGACAGTCATGGCATATGACCGGTATGTGGCCATTTGCAATCCATTACATTATGAGATGGTAATAAATAGAAATGTGTGCAGGGACATGATTATTGGTGTATGGGTCACTGGTTTTCTGTATGCTGGATTGCACACCACTGGGACTTTTGCAACCCATTTCTGTTCTAACATTGTCAATCAATTTTTTTGTGAAATCCCACAGCTCATAAAATTGACTTGTTCTGACCTAAATCTCCTTGAAATGACTGCTATTGGGGTTGGAGTTGTCCTTGCGCTGGGCTGTTTTGTCTATATCCTTGTAACTTATATGCACATTTTCACCACAGTGTTAAGATTGCCTTCTACAAAGGGACGACAAAAGGCTTTCTCCACTTGCATTCCCCATCTGACTGTCTGCTCCACATTTTTTTTCACTGCCTGCTTTGCCCATCTTAAGCCTGTCTCTAACACTCCATCACTGCTGGATTTGGTATTTGCTTTAATTTATTCCTTTGTGCCACCCATGTTGAATCCAGTGATTTACAGTATAAGAAACAAGGAGATCAAAAAAGCCATGGCAAAAGTTTTAGGTTTTAGGAACTTTTCCACAAACACCTGATCCAGTTTGCTACTGTTCTATTCAAATTCTGGGTTTTTTTTTTTGCGGGGGGGGGGGGTTGCTTTCACAATAAAACTCAAATTGAAATGAAAACATTTAGTGTGTACTCAATATACAATACTTATTTCAGCCTTCATAACATTCACATAATATTACTATGTCATAGAATATTCTTCATGGTATTCCATAATAAGTATTAATATATGTGTCAGCGAAGGTTCATTGAAGTTCCCAAAACGAGCAGACTTAGTTATTTGAAACAAAATTGCATTTATTGTATTCTCCAAAGTTACTTCAGCATGAAAGACATTGGAACTGATGGCTAGCAGTTCGAGTCATTGGTATTTAACATTATACATCAAAGCATTCACATCTACCCCTAATTCCCAAAACAAAGGTTGTCTTTGCATGTGATACATTTCACACGGCTCCCCCTTATCTCCTACAGTTGGTGGTTACATTTCCCGGCGGCAATGTCCTTGCCGCCTCTAGAGGGGAGGTGAGAATCAGCCCAGGCACTTTCTACTTCAAAGACCAGCTAACAACCTTTGATATTCCTGGGAAGCTACTCTTGGGCTAGCCTCTACTTGGCCCCCCTTCTACTACTATACTAATGCGAGTTAGTAAGCATATATCTTTTATTAATCAATATGGTTAGTGGTCAGTATTCAAGAAGAGCAATGAACAGAGTCTGACAATATGTATCAAAACAATGCAAATAATATTCTTGTGAGTTTGGAATCTGGTTAATATGAACAAACATATTATATAGGCTTGGCATACAATGGCCTGCTTGAAGGGAATCAGAGTGTCATGTCCCCTCTGCTGCCGTTGAGGTCACCCTCAAGCTGCCTTTACCCTTAAGGTTTCCCACTGGCCCCTTCCACCAGGTCAAAGGTCTCAGAATGAGAGGAGGTCAGGTTGCATCACCCTTTTGATTCTTCTCCCCTGCTTAACACTTCCCATCTCCTCTCTCTCTCTGTGCAGCCTCACTGTTAGTATCAGCCTCCACTCCTCCTTGACCTCTTTCTCATGGCCCCCTTTTATTTTCCTCCTGTGACTCCACCCCCTATTGAGTCCTCCCTAGCTCCACCTCTATTCTTAAACAAAGACGCCCAGGCAGAAGTTTCCAGACCACCTTCCTCTGTTTTACAGTGGCTGCAGGGCTGGGCTGTATCTACCCTGCTCAGATGCAGCGGCATGTGCCACCATGGTTCCATAAGCTGCCCCCACCTGCCTGCCAGGCCAGCTGTGACTGTGGCTTCCTATCTACCTTTTTTGGCTGCCAAGTCACCCTTCTCCTCCCCCTGACTTGGGATCAGGCTCTGTGGGCCTGCTGGCAGGCCCTGGCAACTGTGGGACTCTTTCTGACAGCATCTTGTCAGGCTCAGACTTCCCTGACTCTGGACCAGCCTCTTGAACTTGCAGGTAGGAGGGGGGCCCTGTGGTTGGGGTCAGGGCAGCAAGTTCCTGGGTTAGGGCTGGTGGGTGGACACACCCATGGTGTGGGGGAGGCATCTTGCTCGAGTCCCAGCCGGGGTGGTTGGGACATAGAGTCTATAATAAAATGGACAGAGTCTATAGTAAAATGAACAGTGATTGTTGATACCTCCTTGATAGGCTTTAATTGTTAGGAAATAGTTGTGTCTAAAGCACTCATCAATACTTGGAGAGGGTATCATCACTTCATCACTGAAGGGAGGGAGCAGCTGTATGGGCTTAATCCAGCCAGCCTTTCCCCTCAGTCTTAGTCATTTCTCCTTCTTACTCAGTCCTCCATCCAACATGTTTTTGTCTAGGCAGGTCACATGATCACAGCATACTGGATTCCCAGGGGGATCCCATCTTAAATTTTTCATTAGTGAAAAGTTGATTACATCCCACCCTGCATCCCTGTGTATGTGAAGAGACAGCAATTTAGATTCTGGAGTAAAGAAAGAGAAGTGGACAGATGCTGCTGGGAATGTGATGAAGCACCTCAGAATACAGGATCCCTCTCACTGATGTGTGGTAGCAAATCTGCTTCCCTTTAGGAGTACTCCTTTGTTTCCATTTGTGTTGCATGTGTCTGTAAATAGAGCAAATATTATTAAATTTCATAAATGTGCTCTCTCATTCAAAGGAAACTTGCCAATATTATAGATAGTACAAGAAGGGACCTGTAATAAAATGTTGCATAATGTGTTGTAGCTTGTTTGAAATTAACTTTTAAGAGTTTGGCTCTGTGGTCACTGTAGAGGGACACATTTCACTCTGATCCATTGTCACAATCGTATTGTTCAACCTCCACTGGTTTGTTTTAATCTAATTAGTAGGCGTTTAGCTGCAAGACTGACAGTGTAATCGTAAACAAAGTACACCATTCTAAATGCAATTAAGTCAGTGGGCTTAGAAGGATGTGAATTTGTTTAGGATTGCATTGAAGGGTGTAGTGTATGAACATCGTAAAATTAAATAAACCACCACATTGGCATTATCTTGTCTCAGAACCTTTAAAATTTATGTACAATCAACTCATTAATTTTATCTCCAGTATTTTGAAGATAGTGGGGAGATCTCTTCCCTTTCCCCACTTTCTTCTCTTCTTCCCACCCACCATCCAACCTATATTTTTATCTGCTTTCCCTCTTCCCCTCCCTGACAGTAAGGAACCTTTCTTCCTAACCTACATGTTATCTGTCAGCATGCCTAAATACACTGATGATGGCAGCTGTAGTCATGTCCATCTCTCACCTGAGCTGCTACCCACCCACCTGCAGCTGAGTCAAGAGGCCCCCATCTCACCTCCTGAGTGATGACTCCAGCTCCCACCTCAGCAGTGCCAATGCTGTCTGCTTCATTTGGAGCCTCAAGTCCATAGCTAGTGGAGGGAGGGAGACATCAGCTCCAACTGGCTATTTGCAACATGGAGACTGACCATGTCTGACAAAAGGCAAAAGCAGGCATGCACACTCCTGAAGGCTACAATTTACCGGAGGTACTGATGGAAAGGGAACTGAAGGCAAAGGCCTCTCATGTTGGTTATTTCCTCTGCCTTGGTGAGCTCACTTGTGCAGAGGTCAGGATACAAAATCCAATCGAACAAACAAAGAAAGAAACAATTAAATCTGTTTTCTGCACATGAGCTCAGAGAAGAGGAGGACAAGCAGAAGGAGGAGATTGGATTTATACTTTCATTTCCCTCTCTGCAACAGACACCCTGTGAGGTAAGATGGGGCTGAGAGAGCTCTCCAAGAACTGCTTTTGAGTAGAATAGCTCTGAAAGAGTTATGATTAACCCAAGGTCATTCCAGCAGTTGAATATGGAGGAGTGCGGAATCAATCCTGGTTCTCCCAGATAAGAGTCTGTGCACTTAACCACTACACCAAACTGGCTCAGATGACACAGCTGTGTAATATTAGTACCAAATGTCCTCAGCTAACTGTGAAATTTAATTCTCTGCACCCACTACTGATGGTGTTGTTGAGAAGAAGAAGAAGATGATGATATTGGATTTATATCCCGCCCTCCGCTCTGAAGAGTCTCAGAGCAGCTCACAATCTCCTTTACCTTCCTCCCCCACAACAGACACCATGTGAGGTGGGTGGGGCTGGAGAGCTGCCCTTTCAAGGACAACCTCTGCCAGAGCTATGGCTGACCCAAGGCCATTCCAGCAGGTGCAAGTGGAGGAGTGGGGAATCAAACCCGGTTCTCCCAGATAAGAGTCCACACACTTAGCCACTACACCAAACTGGCACTCTCTGAAATGGGTCTTCAGTTACTCCACAAGTTCATGAAATGACTAGAGAGGCAGGTGCAGTGAGTGAGCCTATCTTTACAAGTGTCCAAGCCCCACAGGCAGTCAGAAAAAAACAGCTCACTTCTGTTCAGGGTCACCTATTTCATTTGTTTAAAGATAAAGTCTTTCCACACATATATCTCAAGAAGCAGGTTTGCTGACCTCTGAAAGCAAAGCTAGGTACCTCAACATAGGACACTGGCTTCAGGATGATCATGGGAGTTTCAGTGCCCCCCGAATGAAGGGAAATGCAAAAGCACTCCCCTCTCCACACACATACCATAGATGATGAAAGGCCCTGATTCTGGCCCAGCTTATGTCTACCTGAGTGACCATTCACACACCCTCAGCTGGACTTATCTCATGGTGAGATAAGAATGAGTCAAGAATGAGTCAAGAATGAGTCAAAGTTGATACTAAGACTTCATTTATTGATAACCAGTACTCTGGCGCAAGCCTCTAGCTTGCTAAGAATGAAACCAACACACTGATACATGGGTTTTAAGATACACTTCAAAAACATTCCTATGGCGGGGGGGGGGGGGTTACAGGAGGAAACATTCACATACAACTACTAGATACTTTCTCGGCCGATGGCTAGCAAATGCCCTTGAATTGTTATGCAAGGCTTCCTCCCACCTCAGGCCCTGAGGAATGAATGAATGAACTTTATTACAGTCATAGACAAATATAAAAACTATAACACATCATATAAAACCCTCCTAAAATACCTAAGATAGTATAAAATACCCTCCTAAAAAAACATAAAATACAATAAAATACATAAACATTTCCCCACCTATACAATCCAAGATAACTAAAATATAATTGAACCAATTTTAAAATTCAAGTCAGTTCCAATTTATATAAATCCTTTAAATCAGAGTATATAAAAACATTTATAAATTAAAATTCCAAGAGATCATACAAGACATGCAGTTTCTTGTTTCTTAGTATGGAACTTCACAAGATAATGGCAAAATTTGGCTATCTGTCTAGAGATAGTTGGACTTGCATCCACCAAAAGTTTCTCCAAACATGCCTCGTCCACGTCTGCCATTGGTTTAACTACAAACGGGGAAACAAACCTATCCCTCTGTACCTGGTGGAAAGGGCATCGAAAAAACATATGAGTCATCGACTCCACCTCTCCCATAGCACAAGGACAGCGTCGGTCTTCATACGGGACTTTTCTATATTTCCCTTCTAGCACCTTTGAGGGCATGGCTGCGCATCAAGCCAACGTAAAGGCTCTTCTGTGGGCTGGTACCTCCAAATTAAAAAAGTACTTGGCCGTCCTCATAACATATTTGGTCTCAGTAGCTGCTAAAAAAGAGGGGGCCTGTTCTAGATCCCTTTGTCTCTCTATATCGCAGATTCTTTGTTTGATAATACTTTTTGCTTTGGCATAGCTCTGCGCCAAGAGGTTTTCAAGTGAGAATCCTATACTTTCTAAGTTGCTTCTGACCAATTGCAGCCACCTTGGCCTATAGGGGTCTTGAGTTATTAAAGGGAAGAGGCCTTTTTTGTTTTTATGGATCCTTAGCCATTGACATGCCGAAGATAACATAATTCTGGCCTCAATTCTCATTTGCCCAGTTTCTAAATGCAAAAGGGCATTTGACACACCTGGCGGAAGCTGCAAAACGTTACGAAGAAATTTAGATTGCACTTTCTCGAGAGCCTTCAGTTTTTTAGCCGAAATGCCCAGGTTAATACCATAGAGCAATTGTGTTAACACTTTGTATTGGAACAGTTTCAGTGCTGCCGGAACATAGAAGGCCCCCTTAGAGCGAAAAAATCTCAGGATAGCGTACATTGTTTTCTCAGCTTTCTCCACCCTCATATTACAATGTTCAGTATAGGCACCTGTATTCTGAATTACCATTCCCAAATAAGTAAATTTTGTTACTTGTTCTATTTTCTTCCCTTTCATAGTCCAATACCTCTTCTTGGCTTTTTTGCCAAATGCCATCACTTTTGTTTTTTCAAAGTTTATTACCAACCGTTCATTTTCGCAGTACTTAACAAAGCTGTCTAATGCTCTCCGCAACCCAATAGGTGTTCTAGATAACAGTACCACATCATCTGCATATAGCAGTACTGGAAGATGGCGAAGAGCCAGCTTTGGGGGGTGAAATTTAGTATCAGTCATATGTTCCACCATATCACTGATATAGTAGTTAAATAGGATGGGGGCCAAAAGGCAACCCTGTCTTACACCCTTCTGAGTTTTTATTGGTTCTGTAAGTAATCCCTGCATATTACATCTCACTCTAAGAAATGATTCTTCATGGAGTCCACGAATAAGAAATAGCAGCCCTTTATCAATATTAGAAGCCGCTAGTTTTTGCCACAATCGTTGCCTTGAAATGGAATCAAATGCTGCCTTTAAATCAATAAAAGCAGCATATAGAGCAGTTGTACCTCTGGCAGAGTACTTCCCAATTAGCTGTTGCAATATCAGGCAGTGCTCGATTGTCGACCTTTCTTTCCTAAATCCAGCCTGTTCCAGGGGAATAATTTCTTCTTGTTCCATCCATATTTCTAGTTTTTCTAAAAGATGTCTTGTATAGATCTTACTTATTATATTTAAAAGACTTATGGGCCTATAATTGGCGGGATTATTTCGATTGCCTTTTTTAAAAATAGGGACAACTATAGCTGTCCCCCACTGCTTTGGGATTCGGCCTGTTTGATCAACATAAGTGAAAAAAGATGCCAGAAATTGTGCCCACCAATTTACATTCTCTTTAAGCATCTCAGCTGGTATGCCATCTATACCTGGAGCCTTCCTATTTTCCAGTTGCATTATATGGGCTTTTATTTCTTGCGTACTAACTGGTGGCCACTGAGGGAAGTTCTCTATGTTACCTGGAAAAGAGGGTTGGACATTGTCATCATATAAATTCTGGAAGAAAACAGTCCATGTTTCCGCCGGAATAAACATGTCCAGGGGAGAGGCTATCTTAAACCCCCCAATCTTTGTTAATTTCCAAAAAAGCGCAGAATTTTTTAGTTTTACAGCCTGTATAAGTTCCTCCCATAGTTTCCGAGTATACTCTTTCTTCTTCCTTTGAATAATGCCTTTATAGGTTTTTTTATGGCTCACTAGGGCACTTTGTGTCTCTACCCTTTTTTCTATGCTACTTCTCATAGCAAGATGATACAAACGATTTAGTTCTTTTTTTGCTTGGACACATTCAGAATCAAACCAACGTTTTGTTTTCCTATAATGCTGATGTAATCTATTCCCTGCTGGCACAGTCATAAGAGTAAATCTCCTGGATTATATCTTGGTAAACTATTAACGGGTCTTGGTTTTCCTCTAAAGCTGTGAACACTAACACATGCTTCTGCAAATTTTCTGGAGTTAAGATTTCTTTCACTTTTTTATCCAATTCCCCACCCCACCTTACTCTTTTCCCCATAATTCCTATCCTTGTTGTATAACATACCTCATTTTGGTTAGGATTTAATGGGAGAGCTATCTGCAGACATAGAGGTAGATGGTCACCCTCCAAGTATGGGAGTACTTGGGAATTTTTAATCAGAGGTAATAGAGAATTGCATACCAACATATAATCAATAGTGCTCATTCTATTCCCAGACATAAAAGTATATTCGCCTGGATGATCGCCATAGAATGCCCCATTTAGGATATGGAACTCTCTTCTTCCTGCTAATTTAGCTAAACATAGGCCGGCAAAGTTTGCCTTACAATCTTTAAAATCTCTTGTGAAGGGAAGTCCATTCTGGCCTTGTTTCTGCTCATTTAGTAGGGAATTAAATTTATTTGCTAAGAAGGCATCATTCATTCCCATACGGGCATTGAAATCCCCTGCCAGTAAGATTTGAGCTTCCGGGTGTTCCAGGGAAAGATTTATTATAAATTGGTCTAGTGATGCCCAGTTTTCTTCTATAGATGTCTGTTTTGTTAGAGGTGGGAGGTATACATTTATAATAATCAGGGTTCCCTATCCCATCTCACCAATATAGCCATAGCTAAATGGGACAGCGAGGGTTTCAACACGCATTGAACCTTAAGGGCATTGGAAATAAAAATGCCCAAGCCTCCTCTTAACCTCCCTGGACCTTTTCCTGGAACTGCTGGTAAACTATAGGAGGAATAACCGTCCAGCAAAAGAGTTTCTGCCATCCACGTTTCCTGCAATAAAATAATATCAAAGTCTCTCTGGAAAAAAGGAACCTCTATGTACGAATGAAGACATCTTAGCCATCCCGCCACGTTCCATGACAAAATTTCAACAGGTTTGTTGGTGATCCCCATGTCTTGCGTTGAGGACAGTCATTTGCATTTTCCTCCATCAGGTGCATGGGGGACATCCCTTATTTCGCATATTTCATGGTCATCAGCTGCCACAATCAGGTTGGAAGTATGCTTTCCTTTGTTAATTATTATAGTTGGTTCTAATGGGAAATGATGGGCCTCCTCTGCAGAATGGGTCCCTTCACCTTCACTCTTCCTCAGCTCACAGGCATTAGTACTTCCCTCTATTTCCATCTCCCTACAATCAGTAGAACCTCTGAGACCCTTCAGGGTAGATGTCAATTGTTCAAAACGGTCTATCAAGGACTCTTGCTCACAGTCTTGTAACAATGTAAATTTTGCAAGCAGTTGTTTCTCGAGTTCCTCCTCTGGCCAACTGGAATCCAGATTTTTCTGTCCGATCCCAATATCTCCTGTTAGGGGTGCCTCTTTGTCTAAGTTAATGGAGGTAATAGAGGGCTTCAGAGCTGATTCCAGCAAAGGAGGGGGTAAATCAGAAGGAGTTGGTTGATCTAAGATCAATACAGTGTTGGTAGATTCCAGTTCTGCCGCCAGCGACTGTTTTTTATAGTCCTTCTTAGAACCAACATCTTTTGTTTTTGCAACTATTTTCGAAATTATAGCATTTTTGTAATCTAATCCCTAGCGCCGCATATCTGTTGGCATAAGCAAACAAGTACGAGGGAATTTTGTCTGTATTAAAATGAAGCAAAAAGCATTCAAATCTTATAGGACCTGGCAGCCTTTCCATCTGTATGAGGTCAACCAAAGGGGAAGCTATCCCAAGTAAGTTGGGTAAATGTCCTTTTGCTTTCCATTTGGCGCTCCAATCGATAAATCTCCCTTGCAATGGGAAAATATTTACAACAATACTTTTTGGATTGTATACCAATGAAAATAAATTTTCTTTAACAACCTTTGGTTTCTTTGATGTCGAAGTAGCTTTAATCCCAGTACCTATTGGACTTCTTTTCTTAACAACATTTGCTTTATTCCCCTCCTGTGCCTGTTCTTTATTTTCTTTTGCATAATCTCCACCCCTCTCCTTTATCAAGGATACTATTTCTCGTAAGTAAGTAAAAAATGTCTGTAAGGCTTCTGCCACCAGGGTTGTTTGCTGTGCTAGCAACTCCAGCCCCTCCGCATGCCTATTTGATTGTTTGTCACTTAGTTGGCAAGGTATGTTATCATTCAGAGCTTCATTAGTGTTGCAAAAGGGCTGGCCCACAGGACAAGCTTCTCTTCCATCTTCTCCTCCATTAGTCAGTTCACTAGTCAGTTCCTCCTTTTCTGCTGGCTCCAACATGTCCTCTAGAGGGGAAAAGCGATTTGATGTTTCAACAGCAAATGACGGCAGAGCAGATTTGGACTTGTTGTTTAAGGTAAAAAAGTCCTCTATCCTAAGCTGTTTGCAAACTGGCAAAGAAGCAGATTCCTCCTCCATTTCTCTGGGCCGCTTGCCCGATGCCATTAAGGGGGTTCTGTTCGATGGTAATTGACACTGTTCTGATAATAAATAAATAAAACAAATACCAAACAATTGATATCTTAAAAATTACAGATAAAAGCCACAACATCTGCTAAGAATATCGTGAAATGTCTTTAAAAGCCAAATTTGTCAGAACCAACGCTGTAGTCGACTGCACTCCGCCATGTTGCTTTACAGGAGTTGACTTAATTTCAACCTTCAGTTAAATTCACAGTTCAAGTTAAAAGACTCTAAAAAAAGAAAAAGAAAAAAAACCCCTGTCTTTGAGGGACAATGTAAAACTTTGTAAAACTTTATAAAACATCAGCTGTCGTTCGTTAGCTGCAGCAGCTTCTGTGTCAGAAAACAAAAGGAGAAGCTTATTAACTGATTAAACAGCCAGAGCTTGGGAGAGACGAAACAGCTGCACCAAAATTAAAAGTGAGGTGATAAGATGAGACTATTTAAAAACAATTATAACAAGGCAAGATAAAAGTTAGAAGATTGAAAACAACTTAGCGTTTTAGGAGCGTTTTTAGGAGCGAAGAAACAAGCGTCTGCCTTCCTCCGAGTCTGCGCAGATTGTCCAGGCCCTGAGGAGGCGCCGACTAGTTTCCTTCACACCAGTTACAAATCAAAATACGAAAAGGGGGGAAGGGAAGCAACTAAGGTAGAACATTAGCAGCAGTGAATCCATTATGATTTTAACAGGGCCTATTGCTTAGGCCATGATCCCAAGTCTTAAGTCGTTATTAGTTGATCTTGACAGTGGTAGGCTTGCCAGGTCACAGCCAGGAATAATTAGGGTCAGGGCCTAGAGCTCTCTTCTGGCACATGGAGTTTTATACCAGTGGAACATCTCACCTACCAGTAACAGAGTCCTTGCTCCAGAATAAAGTTGCATGGTTACTAGAACGGAAGTCTGTATGTAACTTTTGGTCCTTCTGGTTGATTTCAAACTATTATCTGCAGGGCTTTTTTGGTAGGAAAAGCCCAGCAGGAACTTATTTGCATATTATGTCACATCCCCTGATTTCACCATTATTTCACATAGGGCTTTTTTGTAGAAAAAGCCCAGCAGGAATTTATTTACATATTAAAAAGAATCTTTGCATCTATGTATACAGGATACACGTCCATAAATTATTGCTTAAAATTACCAAGGACACTAATTAAGTAAAAACAATTTAAAAATTTATTCCAGAAAAATATAGGCACACATACAAGATAATAAACTCATAAAACATACATACAGTCCTTAGAAAAATAGAGAGAGGTATAGAGACAATACAAGGATAGACAAACAGGGTGCTAATTACTGATCATAGTCATCAAGGAAGGCTCCAATGGCGATGAACAAGGACTAGGAGGAGGGGACCCTCAACTGATCAGGAATTGGGGATGTATCTAGACAGCGGAACTGGGGTACTGCTAGATGCACACCTGTGAGGAGCTGGGTCACAGGTTATAAGGACTACCTTGAGCCCTTAGGGAACGGGAGGTACAGAGGTGAATGACAGTGGTCAGTTGGTACATGACCTCAGAAAAAGGGGAGGCTCTGCAGTGACCATAAGGGCTGGACTTATGCAGTAGCCAATAGCCAGTTAATTGGTGGCCCCTGATTGGATGCTCATAGCTCGCCAAGGAGCAGGCTTGGCCTTAGTTACCTGATTGGACTTCCAGGTAACAATGGGCCAAGGGGGAGACTCCAGGATGACCATTAAGGGAAAGAATGGGAAAAATGGTTAAGGTGGGGGGTACTTAAGTCTATCAAACTTATCTAAAAAGGTGACTATGTCAGAACTTGCAATTGTTGAACCTTATGACTGTTGTGCCTGTTTAGCCTAGCTGAATCCATATTGTAACTGTTCAGAAATAGCCAGCTCTGTATCTAGCATCGTGTACAAATGCTTTGCATTCCAAGCGAACTGTGATCACCGGAGGGTGACGGGGAGTCCCTGGGAAACGTCTACCAGTACCCTTTGAAGCTCTACCTCCCCCTCTCCTCTCCCGATAAGGAGCCTTGGAAACCGAACAGGGCCTCCTGAAGGGTGGGAACCAGTTTGTTATTGTAACTAGAGTAGCTTAAAGAATGTAACCACTGCTGAACTCGTTATCAGAATCAACTCGTCTTCTACCTGAACACAGTTCTCAATAAATGCTTAGACTTTAACCAGAGTTATGAGCCTCGTTTGACGTTCTTCAAGTTCTGACATTTTGATTCTGATCCACTTGGAGCTTATCCGAACTGGGAACTTTGGCTAGATGGCTGAAAGGGTGCCAGATAACGGAGAGCCCCCCAAGCCGATGAAAGAAGGAGGGCGGCCCCGGCAGGATGACGGGGTGCAACCGCCGCCGGACGAGGCGGACCTCTGGGCCTTGATGGATGAGATCCAGGCCAGCCACGTCCAGATCACCCGGGAAATCCGAAAACAGCTGGATGCGATCCGGAGAGAGACTGGGATGCGGGGGGGGAGACCCCCGAGGGGGACCGCGGGGCGCGCCGGCCCCGCCACCTCCGCCGGCGGTGCCACCACCACCCCCGGGCCCGCCACCAGCACCACCAGCGCCGGCTCCGGGGGATGGCCCAAGAGGGGGAGAGCTCCAGATCTCCTTCAATGGCGACCCGGAGGAAGTGGAATAATTCACCATCCAGTGCAACAATTTCTTCACGCACTGGGGAGCAAGCTACCCTACGGAGGCGAGTCGGGTGGACCATATCTCTTCCAGGTTGAAGGGGGCCGCGCGGAAATGGTACGTGGGGTTGTACACCGGGCGCAAATCCGAGTTAGCCACGGTGGCCGACTTCCTCCAAGCCATGCTGCGGCAGTACGGGGACCCCCTATGAGAGGAGAGAGCCATCGAGGCCCTACAGAGAATCGAGCAAGGGAACTGCACGACCCGCGAATACGCCACCGAGTTCACGGGGCACTGCGCGGCAGCGAGGGGATGGAGCGAGGTGATGAAGTACACAGCGTTCAAAAACGGGCTGAACGCTAACATCCTTGACCGGTGCTACCGCCAGGGGAGATGAACCTCGAGCACGTAAGACTCTGTCGCCTGCAGCAACAGACCAAGAGAGGGGGGGAGCCGCGCCCTAACCTGAGCAAGCCCGACAATAAGGGGGCACCGGGAGAAAGGAAGTGCTTCAGATGCAGGGACCCGGGACACCTGGCGACCAGTTGCCCGGGGAGGCCGGCTGCCGCGACCCCGCCGCCCAAACCACTCATCGCCACCCCGAAGAGGACCAGGGGAGAGCAGCGGAGCCCAGTCGGGGCACCATCGCCATGTCCCTGGCGAATGACGAGGATATTATAACGACCGTGGAGTCGGGTGAAAAGCCTCGGGTCACCGGGCCGATGGGAAACGACAATGACCTGCTTTAAGGGGTGCCGCGAAGCAGGTGAGGGAATCGTCGGCACCAGTCACGGTGAGCGTGACAGGGGAACTTTTGTTTATGGCAGTGACCTTACTAAACCCCCACCTAATATGCTTCATGCACACCCGCGCCCTGATTGATTCGGGGTGCACAAGAGACATCATGTCCCCTTGCCTAGTAGAGGCCCTAGGGTTGACCAGATCCCCCCTGCCTCGCCCCATCCAATTCGAACAGATGGACAGGTCGGTGATGAAGGGCGAGCCCTGCGCTGAAGAGACCCAAGCGGTGCCCATGGGGACCGAGGACCACTGGGGGATAGAGGTGTTCGTAATCGCCCCCTCATCCTCGTTCTATTTGGTAGTGGGGGCGGGCTGGCTAGCGAGGCACCAGCCAGACATACAATGGCAGGCCCAGATCGTTCGCTTCCCCGACAGGCGATGCGAGCACCACCACTGGAGGGAGGAGTGGGGGCCCAAAGCCCCGCCGCGAAACGAGCGGCTCTGCCTGACCATAGAAGAGGTGAAATCGATCCCCAAGGAATACCGAGACCTAAAAGGGGCTTTTAGCGAGCGGGAAGCGGACGAACTCCCCCCGCACCACCCCACCGACTGTGCTATTGAGCTAATACCGGGGCAGGAGCTGCCGAAAGCGAAACTGTACTCGATGGGGTGGGCGGAGAAGGAGGAACTGAAAAAATTCATAGACAAAAACTTAAAGCGAGGCTTCATCCGCCCCGCCACAGCCCCCCACGCAGCCCCCGTATTGTTCCGGAAGAAGAAGGATGGAAGTTTGAGACTTTGCACAGATTTTCGCGGGATTAATGGGATTTCCATGTCTAACGCCTACCCGATCCCGCTGATAAAAGACCTGCTAAGCACTGTGGCCGAGGGCAAGGTGTTCACCAAACTCGACTTGCGTGACGCGTATTTCTGCGTCCGAATCAAGGAGGGAGATGAATGGAAGACGGCGTTCAATACACCGATGGGACAATTCGAGTACTTGGTGATGCCGTTTGGGCTGCAAGGAGCGCCCGGAGTGTTCATGAACTTTATTAATGAGGTCCTGCGGGAATACTTGTATAAGGGGGTGGTGGTGTACCTGGATGACATCATTATTTACTCATAAGAACATAAGAGAAGCCATGTTGGATCAGGCCAACGGCCCATCAAGTCCAACACTCTGTGTCACACAGTGGCAAAAAAATGTTATATACACACATACACTGTGGCTAATAGCCACTGATGGACCTGTGCTCCATATTTTTATCTAAACCCCTCTTGAAGGTGGCTATACTTGTGGCCGCCACCACCTCCTGTGGCAGTGAATTCCACATGTTAATCACCCTTTGGGTGAAGAAGTACTTCCTTTTATCCGTCTTAACCTGTCTGCTCAGCAATTTCATCGAAGGCCCACGAGTTCTTGTATTGTGAGAAAGGGAGAAAAGTACTTCTTTCTCTACTTTCTCCATTCCATGCATTATCTTGTAAACCTCTATCATGTCACCCCGCAGTCGACGTTTCTCCAAGCTAAAGAGTCCCAAGCGTTTCAACCTTTCTTCATAGGGAAAGTGCTCCAGCCCTTTAATCATTCTAGTTGCCCTTCTCTGCACCTTCTCTAAAGCGATAATATCCTTTTTGAGGTGCGGCGACCAGAACTGCACACAGTACTCCAAATGAGACCGCACCATCGATTTATACAGGGGCATTATGATACTGGCTGATTTGTTTTCAATTCCCTTCCTAATAATTCCCAGCATGGCATTGGCCTTTTTTATTGCAAACGCACACTGTCTTGACACTTTCAGTGAGTTATCTATCATGACCCCAAGATCTCTCTCTTGATCAGTCTCTGCCAGTTCACACCCCATCAACTTGTATTTGTAGCTGGGATTCTTAGCCCCAATGTGCATTACTTTGCACTTGGCCACATTGAACCGCATCTGCTACGTTGACGCCCACTCACCCAGCCTCAACAGATCCCTTTGGAGTTCCTCACAATCCTCTCTGGTTCTCACCACCCTGAACAATTTAGTGTCATCCGCAAACTTGGCCACTTCACTGCTCACTCCCAACTCTAAATCATTTATGAACAAGTTAAAGAGCATGGGACCCAGTACCGAGCCCTGCGGCACCCCACTGCTTACCGTCCTCCACTGCGAAGACTGCCCATTTATACTCACTCTCTGCTTCCTATTACTCAGCCAGTTTTTGATCCACAAGAGGACCTGTCCTTTTACTCCATGATTCTCAAGCTTTCTAAGGAGCCTTTGATGAGGAACTTTATCAAAAGCTTTCTGGAAGTCAAGGTAAACAACATCTATCGGGTCTCCTTTGTCCACATGTTTGTTCACCCCCTCAAAGAAATGCAACAGGTTAGTGAGGCAAGATCTTCCCTTGCAGAACCCATGCTGAGTCTTCCTCAATAACCCGTGTTCATCAATGTGCCTACTCATTCTGTCCTTGATAATGGTTTCTACCAACTTTCCCGGTATTGAAGTCAGACTGACTGGCCTGTAATTTCCCGGATCTCCTCTGGAACCTTTTTTAAAGATGGGGGTGACATTTGCTGCCTTCCAGTCCTCAGGAATGGAAGCAGATTTCAATGAAAGATTACAGATTTTTGTTAGAAGTTCCACAAGTTCAACTTTGAGTTCCTTCAGAACTCTCGGATGTATGCCATCCGGACCCGGTGACTTATTAGTTTTTAATTTGTCTATCAGTTGTAGGACCTCCTCATTTGTCACCTCAATCTGACTCAGGTCTTTCAACACCCCTTCCAAAATTAGTGGTTCTGGGGCGGGCAAAAAGTTCTCGTCTTCTACAGTGAAGACGGAGGCAAAAAATTCATTTAGCTTTTCAGCCATTTCCCTATCCTCCTTCAGTAATCCTTTTACCCCATGGTCATCCAAGGGCCCCACTGCCTCCCTGGCAGCTCTGTATCTAGCATCGTGTACAAATGCTTTGCATTCCAAGCGAACTGTGATCACCGGAGGGTGACGGGGAGTCCCTGGGAAACGTCTACCAGTACCCTTTGAAGCTCTACCTCCCCCTCTCCTCTCCCGATAAGGAGCCTTGGAAACCGAACAGGGCCTCCTGAAGGGTGGGAGCCAGTTTGTTATTGTAACTAGAATAGCTTAAAGAATGTAACCACTGCTGAACTCGTTATCAGAATCAACTCGTCTTCTACCTGAACACAGTTCTCAATAAATGCTTAGACTTTAACCAGAGTTATGAGCCTCGTTTGACGTTCTTCAAGTTCTGACAGACAATAGATGGTCAAATTGCTACCTAGCTAACACCTGGTCTATACAATGAAACTTGGCTCTGGGTGAAGATGTTTTTCCTCCTCTTCGATCTTCTATTGGCACCAGTCTTTGTCTTGTGTTCCGTTGCACAAAGGCTTAGGTGGTCTGGCAGGATCTATGCCTAAGATAATGTTAAGCCAAATGCCCTCAAAATGAGGTTGGGGAGTTAGTTAGGTGGGCACCTGGCTCATTAGGAATCTTTTTACCAATATATACCAGGCTCAACCATCCAGAGGCTAATGCTCAATAAAAAGGACTCTAATTTAATAAAACCAATTGTAATTTATTGTGAAAAATATAGTTCTTTCATACAAGATAAAAATACAAAACAATCACACATTCACACAGGTCTAGGAAACACAGATAGATTGATAGGGGAACATATAAGGGTAGACGGACAGGGCGATATTTACCTCTCGCAGACTCCAAGGAAGGCTCTGATGGCGACAGTTGAGGGAATGGGGGAGGACCCGAAACTGATCAGGAATCGGGTATGGATCTATACAGCGGAAAGTGGGTTGCTGAATAGAAGCACACATGAGTGGAGTTGGGTCAGAGGTTAAATAAGCTCCCTTAGACCCCGAGGGGCTGGGAGGTCTTGGGGAGGAGCAGGGGGAGGCTCTGTGATGACCATGAAGGCTGGACATTAGCAGAGCCAATGGCGAGTCCCTTGCTGACACCTAATTGGATGCCAGTTTTGACCAATGAACTTCACCTTAGTCCGGTGAACCTGGAAATTTCCAAGCTGCAATGTTGCCTGAGGCGGCTCCACGGTATTAGACTGAGGTGGGAAATGGGAATGGCTGGAAGCTTAAGGTTAAATGGGATTATCTGGGAAGGTGACAATAGGGAATCAGATATGGACCTAGGTATCGCCGGTGTAGCCAAAAGAGTTGGTAATGACAGGAGATGTTCTTCCTCTTATTCCATCATCTTCTGGGCAGAAAACATTTGTGACGGAAAGCAATGGGTTAAGCATAAGCTGAAGACGCACAGGGCTGCGTCAGGTGACCTGAGGGTGGGGGCAAAGTGCTCTGAGCTCTCAGGGAGGGAAAAAAAGTTAGTTTAGTGAGAGAAACTGCTGAGGCAGGAGTTCAGTCAGTTGGAGTCTGACAGAGTGGAGGCCTGTCAGAGAAGTCTGTCAGTGGGGACCTGACAGAGACTGAGAGGGTCAGTTAGTGCCGGCCAGAAGGGCTAAGAGGGCAGTTGATCCTGTTAAGAAGCTGGAGACGGAGACGGGGAAGTCTTCCAGAGACTGCCAGCTGGACAAAACCAGCCAAGAGGGCTGTGTGTGTGTGAGTCAGTTAAGACCAGAATGGTCACAGACACCGGGAAACTACTCTAAAGATCTAGTGAGGAGGCTGAGGGAGTGGATGTGGGTCTGAGACACCAAGAAGGGCTGAGAGGAGAGACTCCAGTCGAGGGGTGAGACTAGACACATCAGTCCCAAGAGGCCAGACCTTGGCTAGAGGTGGAGAGTGAGTTAAAGGGAACGGTGAACTGTGTAACTGTGAAAGATCCAAGAAAGTAAAAGTGACTGTAAGCTTGAAACAACTGAACAAAGAATAAGCCTGTGTAAATATCTCCCATATCCCCAGTTAAGACTTTTTGTTACAATAAATCTGTGGTTTAAGTTAAAGTTCTCGTGAGCCTATATATTTTGTGGGAAGAATAAACAAAGCTGCTGGGGTCCCATCAACAGAACAAGTAAAAATACCCCGAAGAGACGAAAATATAGAGATCCAGTGAGGCCGTGAGGTGGGCGCTGCTATAACATTGTTTAAGGTTCTGCTAGACAATCAGGACTAACAGTCGAGCTATTAATCCATTCATGGGGCAAATGGGTTGCTTGTGGGCTCAGGGTGACTCAGGGTGTGTACGTGACCTTCCCATTATGAAGGAATGAAGTCCAGCCTGGCAGGAAGATGGCTACGAGTGGTGTTAGCGAGACACAGTGGATTCCATGCTCAACGCTTCAACACCGGTCGCCTGGATAGCTCCGTGGCAGCGCAGCTTCTTCCCCACCAAGGCGGACCCACGCAGTGACGGGGAAACGTCCGTGCATGTTGGCAAGCACTCTATACCGGTTTAAAATGCCCGCAAACTTAGTAGGTTGGTACACATGAGTCCCTTTCATGTCCCTGGATGGCTTTGCCCACACCCTCTGGCAAAAGGTGTGTGAGCTCACTTCTTCAGGCGCCCTGGCAACCATGTTGGTGACTATGATGTTCGGAAAAGAGGGGGCTTTTCCTCACAATAAGCTTGATGGCTCTTATGCATAGGTGACATCTGTTGAGTACGTGAGCCTCCCACTGTAATGGAGTCTGGCACTACAGGAAGATAGCTGCTGGTGATGTTAGCCTCCCAAGATGGATTCTATGGCTGAGGCTGGAAACCGCTTGCCTGGACAGTTCCTGGCGGTGCACCTTCTTCCGCTTCCAAGGCCAAGATGGGGATCGCACGGAGCGACTGGAAACCATCTGTTCTCCTGTTTAGCACTCCTCCAGAGACACGGAGTGCTGCTGCAACGTTATGGCTGTTAGTACTCATAAGTCCCTTCCAGTTTGGTTCGACAAAGCCCACGTTCTCCTGGCAGATGTGTGTGAGCTGAGTCTCCAGGCACCCTGGCAACCAAGCGGGTGACTACAATGTTCTGGAATTAGGGTATTTTCCTCACAGTGCACGTCACTCCATCATAGTTATAACATGCTATGTGATGTGGGTGCTGTACATAGATGGCCTGGAGTGCCCGATCACATAAGCTTTTTGTCTGTTTTTTTTTTTTTTTAGGGGAAGGTCAATGATATAGATCCCTGCACAGAAGGGAATGAGAAAATGTGCATTTGGACATAAAAATATATATCCATAAAGAATACTAGTAAGTAATTTGCCTGTTGATAATTGTAGTCTTTGTGTTGACAGAGTGGTATGGTCATGCCTTCTGCCAGACCCTCCCTACATGTTACTGGTGGCAAACAGGGCTGCCAAGAGAGGGGGACTGGAGGTCAACATTTGTAGATCTCAGAATCATTTTGAAGGCCTTGAAGCGAAGCTATTTGAAAGTTGACACAGTACAATCTACAATTCCTAGGAAGATTCTGCTCTGCCCTTCTGGCTGTGAGAGAGAAAGAAAGGGATGGATACTGACTGTTGGCTTGCCTTCTCCTGCCAGCCTATTTCCTGCTTTTACATATACAGTATGCCTCACATGGGGGGGTGGGGGGTGGGATCCCTCTGGGTGTCCTGCCCTCCCAGGGAAAGTGTATGCGCAATACATCGCCTCTCCTTTCCCGGTGTAGTGAACGCTGCGGGGTCACTGTCTGGCTTTGCCTGGCAGATGGTCACTGCAATGGCCTCTCCTACATTACTGCATCTGTGGCAACACCTTCTTGCTGCCCCCCCCCCCGTTTTTCACAAAGTTTGCCACGTCATGGTGCGACCGAATGTCCGGCGGTATAACCGGATGGGCAGGCTGGGCTCACCAACCTCGCCAGCCAAGAGAAGGAAAACTCTAACATCAAGCCCGGGCAGACAGAGCTCGGTAATGTAACACCTACAACCTGGAGGACTCGCTGCCGGCGTCCTGGCTTACTGGGCCATGGCAGATGACCCCAAGGTGAAAGGGTGGAGCCAGTACTGTGCACACTGTGTTTCACCTAAAAATTCCTCTGTGCAGGCCTGAAGGGTATCCACATCCACAACCCACAACATACCAAGTCCTGCAGCGATGGGCAAGGGGCAAAACGGCAGGTGGAAGATGCCACTGGAAGCCGCAGTCCCGATCCTGCATGTAGGCGGTTCAGGGTATTGGTCACCTGATGCTGACCCGGAGACGAAAGCATTTTTTGGCAGCACCCTGAACGACCAAGCAGCCTTATTTAGGGACAGCACTGCTTGCTCCGTATGGAGAGGGGCCTAGAAAAGGTGGCCTAAACAAAGCTCGTCTCCTCCCCCCCCCCAGTGGCTAGCCGCGGTCAATGGGCATCCTTACTTGCGGTCGAAAAATAACAACAAAGAAAAGGCATGCACCTGCCTCACAAAGTGTGCAAAGACTAAAGCTTGCGTGTTGGAACATCAGAACCATGCTTGACACAGTAGACAGTGGTCGTCCTGAACAACGCTCTGCTCTAGTTGTCCACGAACTTCTCAGGTTGAATATCGACATAGCAGCTCTCAGTGAGGTCCGTTTCCCTGAGGAAGGTAGTCTTCAAGAACACGGTGCTGGCTATACCCTCTACTGGTCGGGTAAGTCAAAGGCTGAGAGTCGCCTTTCTGGCATTGGTTTCATGGTCAGGAATTCCATTGCCTCTAAACTCGAAAACCTGCCAACAGGTCACTCAGATCGCATCATGTCCATGCGCCTCTCACTTCAAAACAAGCAGCATGCAACATTCTTCAGTGTGTATGCCCCAACCCTTCAAGCAGATCCTGCAGAAAAGAATAAGTTCTATGCTGATCTACGCAACCTCGTACAGAAGACCCCTATAGAGGACAAGGTGATCATCCTTGGCGACTTCAATGCCAGAGTAGGTAAAGACTCGGAAGCCTGGAAAGGAGTACTTGGCAAATACGGCATTGGCAACTGCAATGATAACGGGCGCCTCCTGCTAGAATTCTGCACGGAGCATCAGCTCACCATCACCAACACTATCTTCCAGCAGAAGAACAGTCTGAAGACAACCTGGATGCACCCACAGTCCAAGCATTGGCACCTTATTGACTACGTTCTGGTGTGCCAGAAAGACCTTCGGGATGTCTTACAAACCCGAGTAATGCCCAGTGCAGAATGTCATAAGGATCATCGTCTTGTACGCTGCAATCTCTGTCTTCACTTTAAATCTACACCCAGGAGAGGCGGTATCCCCCGGAGGAAGTTTCAGGTTAGCAGCCTTCAGTCATCTGAAGTTAAAGCTGCCTTCCAGGCAAAACTCCAGACAAGAATTGAGGACCCCAGTTGCTCCACAGACCCTTCTCCAGAAGCATTCTGGGAACACCTAAAAACTAACATCCTGTTGACCTCTGAAGAAGACCTCGTGTTCTCCACAAGGAAGAACAAGGACTGGTTTGATGAGAACAATCAAGAGATCCAAGAATTACTGGTGAAAAAGAGATCTGCCTACCAAGCACATCTTGCTCAGCCCTCCTGTCCCGGGAAAAAAGCAACCTTTCGCGCTGCATGTAGCAACCTCCAGCGCAACCTTCGAGACATTCAGAACGAGTGGTGGACCAAGCTTGCAGAGAGAACCCAGCTGTGCAGACACTGATGATTTAAGAGGGTTCTACGAAGCCCTGAAGGCAGTATATGGTCCATCATATCAGGCTCAGAGTCCCTTGCGTAGTGCAGACGGCCAAGTGCTCCTCACAGACAAGGCATCCGTACTGAACCGGTGGTCGGAGTATTTTCAGGATCTCTTAAGTGCCAATTGTGTAGTTCAAGATTCAGCAATCCACCTCACCCCACTTCAACCAGTGAAAACTGAGTTGGATGAGATCCCCACCCTAGAAGAGACTGTTAAAGCCATCAAGAAACTGAAAAGTGGCAAGGCAGTGGGAGTTGATGGAATCCCACCAGAGATCTGGAAGCATGGGGGCACAGTACTACATAGCACACTTCACAAAGTACTTGTCACCTGCTGGGAACAAGGCAAACTACCACAGGACTTTCGCGATGCAATCATCATTACTCTACACAGGAACAAAGGGGAAAAGTCAGACTGCTCCAACTACCGGGGGATAACCCTGCTCTCCATCGCAGGCAAAATCCTAGCTAGAATACTCCTGAACAGACTGGTGCCCACCATTGCAGAAGAACTCCTCCCAGAGAGCCAGTGTGGCTTCGGAGCTAACAGGAGCACCACCGACATGGTATTTGTTCTCAGGCAGCTCCAAGAGAAATGCAGGGAACAGAACAAGGGCCTATATGTGACTTTTGTCGACCTTACCAAAGCTTTCGATACCATTAGCAGGAAAGGCCTGTGGCAAATCTTGGAACGTTTAGGATGCCCCCAAGGTTCCTCAGCATGATCATCCAGCTACATGAAGACCAGCGAGGCCAGGTCAGACAGTGCAACAATTTCTTGGAGCCCTTCCCAATAGGCACAGATGTAAAGCAAGGCTGTGTTCTCGCGCCAACTCTCTTTACGATCTTCTTTAGCATGATGCTTCAAAGAGCCGCAGTAGATTTAGATGATGACGATGGTGTCTACATCCGCTATTGCACCGATGGCAGCCTGTTCAACCTGAGGCGACTAAAGGCCCACTCTAAGACAATGGACAAACTTATCCGAGAGCTACTGTTTGCAGATGATGCTGCACTCGTCTCCCACTCGGTATCAGCTCTGCAGCATATGACATCCTGCTTTGCAGAGGCTTCCAAGCTATTCGGCCTTGAAGTTAGTCTGAAAAAGACAGAAGTTCTCCACCAGCCTGCACCCCAGGAAGATTATCACCCTCCCTGCATCACTGTGGGTGAATCAGTTTTGAAGACAGTGCAGCAGTTCAGCTACCTGGGGTGCATCATCTCCTCAGACGCCAAGATCGACAAGGAGATTGACAACAGGCTGGCAAAGGCAAACTGTGTATTTGGCCGACTGCATAAAAGAGTGTGGAGCAACAAGCATCTGAAAAAAGGCACAAAGATCAATGTTTACAAAGCGGTTGTGATGACAACCCTCATCTATGGCTCCGAATCATGGGTTTTACACCGTCATCATCTGCGACTCCTTGAGCACTTTCATCAGCGCTGCCTTCGCACCATCCTCAACATCCACTGGAGTGACTTTGTGACCAACATTGAAGTCCTCAAGCGGGCGGAGGTTACAAGCATCGAGGCACTGCTGTTGAAGACACAGCTGCGCTGGGCAGGGCATATTTCCAGGATGGAAAACCACCGCCTTCCCAAAATTGCCCTGTATGGCGAACTTTCCACCGGCCATCGAAATAGAGGGGCACCAAAGAAGAGGTACAAGGACTCCTTGAAGAAATCCCTTGGTACCTGTTGCTACAACCATCACCAGTGGTCTGACCTAGCCTCAGATCGCAAAGCATGGAGGCACACCATCCACCAGGCTGTCTCTTCCTTTGAGAATGCACACATAGCTGGTCTTGAGGACAAAAGGAGATTGAGGAAGAATCGCACTGCTACAGCACCAACCCCAAATCAGACTTTTCCCTGCAGCCACTGTGGCCGGATCTGCCTGTCCCGCATTGGTCTTGTCAGCCACCAGCGAGCCTGCAGCAGACGTGGACTACTGCACCTTTCTTAAATCTTCGTTCGCGAAGTCAAGCCGAGAGAGAGATGCCTCACATGGTGTCCTGCAAGCCAGGAAGGTAGCACATGCATCATATGCTCCTTCTCCCTCACTTAATGATCTGCATAGAACCAGCCAGTTTCTCACTTTTAGCCTTTTCCATATATATAATGGATCTTTATAATATAATGGTGAGAACAAGGGGACAAGGAAATGGAAACTCACAGTGTGATGCTGCATGATTAGTGTCCAGTAGCATCTTGAATACCAAACAAGATTTTTGCAGTATGTTTCTGACTAAAAATACCTCCAGCTTCGACTCTTACTAGTAACCAAACTTTTTATTTTGCAATATATTGAAATACATTCATCTATTCAAATTCAAATATACTTCTCCAATACATTGCATATTTTCCTCCCCCCCCCACACACTCTTATTCATGACCTCCGCCGGTACTTAAAACAAATTAAAAGCATATTAAAGGTAAATTCACAATTATAAAATCTTTAGAAAAAAAATATATCATTCACTAACCTTTTCTCTAATAATCACTTAGCACTTATTAAACACAACGCTCATAATTATTAATTCAGTTCCAGAGTTCCCTCTATTTTAGTCTTATCTTAACTCTCATATATATATATTTACCAAATAGCTATGTTCTACTAATATTTTTATCACAATATCCCAATACCTCTTTATCATTAAAAGTTCAATTAATGTTGTCATACACTACTAAATATCTTTCCACCATTATAAAATTTTTACACAAAGAGTTATCTTTCACTAACCCTTTCTCTATAATTCACTTAGTGCTTATTAAACACAAAACTCTAAGTTATAAAATCAACTCCGGAATTCCAGCTGTCTTAATTTTATCTTAACTCATATATGCATAATTACCATGTAACTATATTCTATTAATTCAATAATCACGATTCTTCTTTATCATTTAAAGTTCAGTTAATGTTGTCATAAACCACTAAATGACTCTTCACCCTCCATTGTATTTCCACGTAACTTTGAAATTTACTCCAGTCTTCTTTAAACTTCTCCAAATTGTTGTCTTTTAAGATTCTAGTAAGTTTGTCCATTTCACTCCAGTTAAGAACCCTTAAGACCCAGTCCCATTTTTCAGGTATTCTGTCTTGCTTCCACATTTGCGCATACAATGTTCTCGCAGCTGAAAGCAAATACCACAACAATGTTCTGTCTTGCTTCGGAAAGCTTTCCATTTGTAATCCCACCAGAAAGACATCTGGTGCTCTCTTAATATTATAACCCAAGATTTTTACGATCTCCTGTTGAATCATTGTCCAAAATTGTTTCGCCTTTTCACAAGTCCACCACATGTGGTAGAAAAAAACTTCATGTTTTTTACATTTCCAACACCTATCTGAAGTTTGATTACTCATTTTTGTTAGCTTTTTAGGTATCATGTACCATCTGTACAGCATTTTGAAACAGTTCTCTTTTATGTTATAGCACGTAGATATTTTCATTGAATTCTTCCATAGGTGTTCCCATGTCTCCATCTGTATTTCTTTATTAAAGTTAATTGCCCATTTAATCATTTGAGGCTTCACCACCTCTTCTTCTGTAGCCCATTTCAATAACAGTTTATACACCCTTGAGATCAATTTTTCATTCTCGCCCAACAGCATTTTCTCCATTTCTGTTTTCTCTCGTCTTATACCTGTACTCTTAATGTCTTTCTCTATCAAGCTTTTAATTTGTAACAGCTGAAACCAATCAAATTTGTCCTGCAATTCTTCAACCGATTTCATTTCAACTTTGCCCCCCTTGAACTTTAGCAGTTGTTCGTATGATGCCCATTTCCCTTACCTTACACTTTGCGGCATGCTTATTACTTCTGTTGGCACAATCCAGAGTGGTTTCCTCTCATCTCCATATTTACTATATTTTTTCCAAGTATTCAGCAAACTCCTCCTTATATAGTGATGTGAAAAAAACCATCCATCTTCTCTTTCCCGTAGTACATATACGCATGCCAACCAAATATATTTCCATGTCCTTCTAGCGCCAATAATTTTTTTATTGATCAAAGTCATCCATTCCTTAATCCATACCAAACAAACTGCATCGTGGTATAGCATTAAATCAGGTAGTTGGAAGCCGCCTCTTTCTTTCGCATCTGTTAAGATTTTCATTTTGATTCTTGGTTTCTTGCCCGCCCAAATAAACTCTGAAATCTTTCTTTGCCACAGATTAAATTGTTTCTTATCTTTCACTATTGGGATAGTTTGAAATAAAAACATCATCCTTGGTAGAACATTCATTTTAATTGCAGATATCCTCCCCAGCATAGATATGTTTAGTTTATTCCATTTTAACATATCACCTTCTATTTTATGCCAGAGCTTTTCATAATTGTTCTTATATAAGTCATATATATATATAAGTTCTTATATATATAATGTTTTTCATCATCATCTCCACACCTAAATATTTTACCTTGGAGGCAACTTCACATCCAGTGGCATTTTGTAGTTCTTTCTGTTTGTTTAGTGTCAGATTCTTAGTAAGGATTTTCGATTTTTCTTTATTAATATAAAAGCCAGCTAACTCACCATACTCTTTAATTTTCTTTAACAACAAAGGCATCACTTGTACTGGGTTCTCGTTAATGAACATCACATCGTCTGCAAAGGCTCTGTATTTATAGGAAAAACCTTTCAACTTCAATCCCTCTATTTCACTATCGTCATCAATTTGAGTCAACAAGACCTCTAGGGTCATTATAAACAACAATGGAGATAGAGGGCAACCTTGTCTAGTGCCTTTGCTGATCTTCAGTTGTTCAGTTAAGTCAGTATTCACACAGAGTTTTGCCTGTTGTTCTGTATATATTGCTTTAGTCATCCTTATAAAATCATCTCCTAAATTCATTTTCTCCATAACTGCAAACATAAAGTCCCAATTAAGATTATCAAAAGCTTTTTCCGCATCTGCAAAAAATAAGGCCACCTCCTTTTCTGGATGTTTTTCATAGTATTCAACAATGTCTATTACATTTCTGATGTTGTCCCTTATTTGCCTCCTAGGGAGAAAACCTGCTTGTTCTTCCTGAATAGAAATGTTTAAATGCTGTTTGAGTCTTTCCGCTAAAATTCTAGCAAATATTTTGTAATCATTATTCAGTAGTGAAATAGGTCTATAGTTTTTAACATTTGTGGAGTCTCTTTCTTCTTTCGGTATTAATGAAATAACCGCTTCTTTCCAAGAATCTGGTACCTTCCCATCTTCTCTAATACAATTCATCAACTTTTGCATTTTGGGTACTAGTACATCCGCCAAGACTTTATAAAATTTTGCTGAAAAGCCGTCTGGACCTGGAGCTTTGCCTAATTTCATTGAACAAATCGCTGCTTCAATTTCAACCTTCTCAATTGGCTTATTCAAGATTTTTTCCATATTATCATTCAAGGGTTTCACTTTTAATCTTTGCAGATAGGCATCAATTCTTTCTTTTTTTATCTGTTGACCTTTATATAATTTGGCATAAAATTTAAAAAACTCCCTTTTAATTCCAGCTTTATCCACAATTTCTTTCCCTTTCACACAAATTTTATTAACAAACTTTTTCTCCCTTTTTTTCTTAAGTTGCCAAGCCAAATATTTCCCTGGTTTGTTGGCACCTTCAAATGATTTTTGCTGTAACCTTTTTAGCATCCATTCCATCTCCTTGTTCAATAAATGTTTCAACTGATTCTGCAAAATTGTGATTTCTCGCATTATTTTCTTTTTCCCCGGTTGTTTTTTTAGATCTTTTTCTTTTTTTGCCTATTTCTGCTTGTAAGTCTTTCAATTGCTTTTCTTTAGCTCTTTTGTCTTTGTTGTTCAATGTGATTAGTAATCCTCTCATCACTGCTTTATACGCATCCCAAACGGTCTGTGTTTTAACCTCTTGGTCTTCATTTGCTTGGAAGAAAGCTTTAGTTTCTTTTTCCAGAGACTTCACTACTTCCACTTTTTGCAACAAATCCTCATTTATTCTCCATCTTCTGCTCTTTCTCATAGCCTTCACTGACCACATTAATGGATTGTGGTCTGCACCTATTTTCAAAAGAATTTCCATCTTATTTGTAATAAGTCCCGGGTCCTTTGTGGACCATAACATATCAATTCTTGAGAAGGAGTTATGCCTTGCTGAGAAAAAGGTATAGTCACGTACATTAGGATTAAACTTTCTCCAAATGTCTTCTAGACTTTCTTGCTCTATTAACTCAAAGAAGGAGTTTGGTAGCTTCCCATCTTTCTTCTTTTTGTTTCCAGATCTGTCCAGAAAGTTGTTAATGGTTCCATTGAAATCTCCCATTAACATAACCTGTTCATGAGTCACTTGGTTAAGTTGTTGCAAAATGTCTTTAAAGAAAACATCCTTCGCCCCGTTAGGGGCGTATAAACCCAACAACAATGGGTTTTTTTTTCATTTATCAACACCTCCACTGCAATGTATCTGCCATCATTGTCTTTAAAGACCAGTTTAGGTTCTAGTTCTTTTTTAATGTAAAAAACCACTCCCCTTTTTTTTTTCTTTAGATAATGAAACAAATTGTTCTCCCAATGCCTTATTCCATAAAAAATTGTAATCCAATTGTTTAATATGCACTTATTGTAAACAAATTATATTACATTTCTGCTTGTTAATCCAATGAAAAATTGCCCTTCTTTTTTGTGGTGAATTAAGTCCATTTACATTCCAAGAAATTAATTTGTAATCCATAATGTTTTCTCAGTTATTCTGTACCTTCAAATTCTTTATTGTCCACAAAAAATTCATTCATTCCTTGGGTGTCAACTATTGTTTTTCGCAGTCTTTTATATTCAAAGCTAAGACCTTCTGGTAGCATCCATCTGTATCTTATGTTCTTCTCCCTTAGCTTGTCCGTCAATTTCTTAAATTGTTTTCTGTCACTAATAACCTTTCTCGGCAGCTCCTTCATTATTCGTATTCTGCTTTCCTCCCTCACCATTGGGGTTTCAAATTGCTTGCTTAGGATCCTTCCCACCACGTCTCTCCTGGTAAACTACTACATCCCTGGGTAGTTTACGCTTCCTGGCAAATTCTGAATTAACTCTATATGCATAGTCACATAAACGCTCCACCTCCTCCAGATCTTCTTCCAAAAATTCAGCCATAATTGTGACAATGTTAGTCTTTACATCCTCCCGTTCATTCTCAGGCACTCCCCTTAGCTGAATCATGTTCTCCATCAACTTACAGTCTTGTAGTATTGCTTTGTCTTGCATTTTCTTAATGGTGGCATCTTGATCTCTAATTTTCACTTCTATCTCATCAGTCTTTTTAGCTGTTGCTTGAGACTCTTTCCTTAGGTCATCAATTTCCTTCTTAAATTCTTTCTTTACCTCTTCAGCACTGGAGTTTATTTCCATAGTTAATTTTTTCTCACTTCCAGTTATTAGATCTCTCATTACCTTCAAAATTCTTGCTTCCATAGCTTCCAGTTGTTCATGAACTTGTTTAGACATTTTACCTTCTCCCAGTGAGGCAGCTCTTAACCTTGTAACTCTTGATTCCAACTTCTGCTCAGACATTACTGACTGCCCATTACAAATAGTGGATTTTTAATTGGTATCTTCAATCTCCAATCTGATAGTTGCATTTAACAGAGCAGAGCATGCCCTTCTCAACAAGCCTAAAAACGCCGTCCTCAGAGCTTCCTAGCACAAGATATTAATTTTTAAAGTTCCAAGCCTCACTTTTTAAAAAGTTTTCCTTTTACCCTCTAGGGCTTATTTTCCATTTTCAAGCACATAGTCCAAATTATTTAGCCCTTAGGGGATTGTTTATATATGTTTTGAGTCTTTTTATAGTCCACTTTCAGGTTATTTAGTGAAAATCTTTTGGCCTTTCTGTAATTAGCCTCCAATGTTTCTCTATGATTACTGACTCTCGCAAATATCCGGATACTTGGATGCTCCTGTTCACTCCACACTTACTTCCTTACTCTCTAGCATTGAAGTGTCTCAATGGTTACAGAAAACGTCACTTCCTGTTTTAAGGAGAGAGTCTGCAGTTTTGTTATGACTGGGTTTTTTTCCCGAAGCCACAGGAATCAATAACAGCAAGTATTTTTCTGCACATTTCTGCTTTCTTTTAAGTCCAAAGAAACCACTTCTACCCCCTTCCACTTCTCCTTGATTTTCCACTTTGAAAAATAGTTCTGGGTCCCAGATCTTCCCTTTTAACAAGCTTAAATTACTCCCGGAATAAAAGATAAGGATCTTTACCTCGTTAACGACGTCTAATTCTCATTACCGTCCCCTTTATCTCAGATGTTATTATAGTCCATAGGAAGTTGAAGCTTTAGTGAGTTTATGTCAATTTAATGACTCCAAGGATTCTTTGTAGGCGGTAGAATGCAATTCTTCATCGGGGAATCTTCAAAGCCGAAAAAAAAACCCTTCTGGGATCGTTCGTCAGCCAAAGTGAATCCCCCTCAAAATAAACATGCATGCCATAGACAAGTTCCTTTACTGGAAAAAGTAGACAGTAGGCTTTATAAAGCCTTTTCTGTCCAAAAACAAAGAACCTGGTCTGCTCCACACAAGGAAACAGGGCAGCTCACTAAGCTTCAACCCCGGAAGCCCCTCCAGCTTTGACTCTTGAAAGGTTATATCTTAAAAATCTTGTTTGTCACTAAGTTGACACTGGAGTAGACTCTAGATGTTCTATTGCAGATCAACAAGGCTACCTCCTGAAATGATCTACTGTGATGCTGGAGAGGCAGAAATTTTCCAGGTAATTTGCTCAGAATGAGCATCAGTGGCAAATAAATGCAGGTCATTGTCTTAAAAAGCAGTGGGGGTTCCAGGTAAGGTTGAGAATTGACCAAGAAAGAGGCTTGATTTCATTCTCTGCTTTTAATGGAAACCTCAGGTATAGAAATTAGCAAACTCCCACTATAGACAGTCTCACTCTGAGTAAAGAAGGACAAGATCCAACTAACTGGAAGGAGGCCTGCTTGATTAAAAAAAATAATAGTTTGGCTAGTATGAATGCCAGCCACCAAGTGAGAACAGGGAATCTCTCCAGTCTACAGAGATCAGTTCTTTTGGAGAAATGGATGCTTTGGAGGATGGAATCTGTGGCCTTGTACCCCACTGAGGACTCTGTCCACCCCAAGCTCCATCCTCCCTAACCTGGATTTATAGACCTAACCCTTTGATCCCCTGCTGGTGGCCATGGGGAACTTGCAATGCAACCCTAGCTGTGAGAAGAGGATGGGATAGCCTCTCTCTGCTCTCTCCTGCTTTCTTCTTTCTGCTTAAGGCGGCAACAGCAGAAAGGGAGAATACAGGAGACGTGGAGCCAGTTGGATTTTAGTATCCAGGAACAAAAGTTGCTTTCTAAAGTTAGTGCAGATCCTGCACTCAGATTACCAGCCTTCTCTACATGGGGAGTAAGATGAACTTTTTACATGTTCCCTATTTTCCTGACAGTGTCAGTTAAGGGTTGTTACATACATGCACACTCCACACATTTTGATAGTCATGGTCAGAAGAAGGTATTGAATCTGCATTGCCTGAATGTGTGTGTGCTTAAATGTTTAAAAATACATTTTAAACTACCTAGATCTTTTGTTTGGAATACCTTATAATCAACCTTCCTTGACAATAACATAGGTTTATATGTCATAGTGTGTGCATATAGGATAATTTGACCACTGAGGAAGATCTTGGAGGCAGAAATATGTTTAGTTGTATTTTATTGTGGTTCAGGGTTATCAACCTAGAGATATTGAATTGTTGGTAAAGGCTCTTTACCTCGAGACTTTGAAATCCATCATGTTATACAGTTTCAGGACATTTTAGCTTAAATGTTCAAAAGTTCTAGGGAGGAAACTCTGTTTTCAAAGCAGAGTTTTAGTGCATTTTGCAATAAATACATATATTTTGTTTAATTTATTTCACTTAATTTTCTCTCACCCAACCTTTGAGCACCAAATTTCATTGTTGCTTAGGGTTGTTGTCCCCCCTCCCCTTCTGTTTTGGTTTGCTATTCTTCCATGGGAGTTTCAGTGTCAAAAATAAAGGGACCTGTTGCATCCTGGCCCCCAGTTTTCTGCCAAAGCGCCCCCCCCCCCAAAAATGCCTGGTCAGTACTTACAGGGAGAAAAAAAATCAGAATCAGTAAGAATCCCCAGTAAAACTCTTGTCTGTTGTTCACATGTATCAGCCCATGTGCTGTGAATGAACGCTCCCTGCAGGGACAGAGGAGACACTTCCTGGACTGCTTTAAAGTTTCTGGAGATGGGGGAAAGCCAGGTCTAGTTCTTTATTTTAGAGAAGAGATAGTTGTGGGAAAGAAGATAGATTTCCTCATATCTATCTCTTCTCATTTAATGTTGACCTGTGCTCCTGACTATGAATAGAGAGTGCACATGCGGACAGTTCCTCCATATATTTGCAACATTCGTGAGTCTGCAGCCTGCAGCGTAGCTGCTAGGCTGCGTCGGCTCTGTTTGCCTCTCTGGGAGGGAGGAGTCAGAGCTCGCCCGTTTGGGCGCGCAATGTGGGGGGTGGGGCCAGCCGCTTTAACGGCTGGCTCCAGCTTCCCCCCAGCAGTCCTTTGTTGATCGGCATCGAAGGCAGGCAGTTGCTGGCGCAGTCGGGAGCCTGGGCAGCGTCGGAGGAGTCCTTGTTGGCTGGGAAGAATCAGGCAGCGTTGAAGCAGTGTCTGGAGTGCTGAGCTGCATCAGAGGTTTCCTTCTGGGCTGAGGAGTGTGCTGACGGCGTGCTTGGCGGTGGTGGCGGCTGCATCGACGGAGCATTGAGTGGCTGAGTACGGTAGAAAGTGGGTCTGCAGGATGTCGTTCATTATTTGGACGACTACTGTTTGTGGGTCCCAAAGGGACAGGGCGTTGTGGGCGGCTGCTGGCCAGTTTTGCTGAGCTGGCTGCTGAGCTCGGGGTACCTTTGGCGCCTGAGAAGACGGAGGGTCCGGCCCAGAGGTTGACCTTCTTGGGGATAGAGATGGATACTGTAGCACAGTTGTCTAGAGTGCCTCCGCAGAAGATATTGGAGTTGAGGTCTAGAATTGGTACCTTTCTTCTTAAGAAGAAGGTTACCTTGTTGGAATTGCAGCAGCTAGTGGGGCACCTCAACTTTGCATGCAAAGTGGTTGCTCCTGGAAGGGCTTTTCTTAGGAGGCTGTGTGATGCTATGGCTGGGCTGCACCAGCCTCAGCACAGAACTAGGGTTACCAGCAGCATGAGGGATGATTTGAGGGTTTGGCAGGAATTTTTGGAGTCTTTTAATGGAGTCTCCTTTTGAAGGGAGGACTTGAGGCTCAAGGCTGAGCTACAGGTCATGTCTGATGCTGCTGGTTCCTTGGGTTTTGAGGTTTATTTCCGCAGACATTGGTGCGCGGATAGTTGGCCTGATTCGTGGGCATGGGTAGGAGTGAACCGGGATCTCATGTTTCTCGAGTTCTTTCCCATTTTAGTCGCGGTTTGGCTGTGGGGAAAGGATATGGCCAATCACAGAGTTCATTTTTGGTGTGATAATATGGCGGTGGTCCACATCATTAATTCCCTCTCATCCAAATTGGGGAGGGTTATGAGATTGGTGAGAGCCTTCACTCTGTGTTGTTTGAGGCTGAATATGTTGTTTTTAGCCAAACATGTTCCTGGGTAAGTAATGGGATAGCTGACGCTCTATCTCGTAAACAGATGGGTAGATTTCGTCAGCTGGCAACGGAGGCAGACAGAGAGCCAGTGCCAATGCCCCAGGAGCTATGGCTGATTGGAGAGCCGAAGCCTGCAGAGCGATAGGTCTAGCCATTGTGCCTAGCACTCGGAAGTCTTACGAACGGGCTGTGCAGCAGTTTGAAGACTTTAGGGCTGAGGTAGGGTATCGCAGGGTTTGGCCCCTTCCAGTGGAGGAATTGCCCCATTACTGTGTTTCTCTGAGAGGTAAGGGGTTGGCAGTGCGATCCATCAGGGGGCGCTTGTCTGCTCTGGCTTTTGCCAGTAAAGCACTGGGTTATAGGGAGGATACAGCGGACTTTCGTCTGCGAAAGATGTTGGAGGGGTGGTCTAGAGAGGCCGGTCCCAGGGTTGATACACGGAATCCTGTGTCTCTTGTGATTCTGCATGGTTTAAAGAGGGTATGGGACGTGGTGTGTGCTTCATCTTTTGAAGCTTGCTTGTTTCATGCTGCGTCCTTAGTGGCCTTTTTCGGGGCTCTTAGGGTTAGTGAGCTGGTGGCTCGGTCTAGGAATGATGTCTCCGGTGGGGCTCTGTGGTTGGGGGATTTGCAGCTGTCTGGGGGTAAGGCAGTCATTACTGTCCGTCTTTCCAAGACGGATCAGTGGCAGCATGGTACTGCGCTCGAGCTTGGTAGTTGTTCCGAGCTTGAGCTTTGCCCGGTTACCGCGTTGGCTGCTTATTTAGCAGTCAGGGGCCCCAAGGATGGGGTTTTGTTTCTGCATGTGGATGGTAAGCCATTAACGAGACATCAGTTTTGGGCTGTGACATCCCTGGCTTTGGGTGAGCTGGGGTTGTCAGGAGTGCAGTTTGGGACCCACTCCTTTAGGATCGGGGCGGCTTCTACAGTGGCCACCATGGGGTATCCTTCCACCTCTATTCAGAGTTTGGGCCGGTGGCGTTCATCGGCCTATAAGACATATGTGCGACCTTTTTTCAGGCCGTGAGTGGCTTGTGGGTTGGATGTTTATTGTTCTGGTTGTGTTTAACTGTTTCTTTCTCTTTAGATGCTGCTGTTCCTGGCCAGAGGAGCCGGAGCCGAGTTCTCATCTGCGGCCATAGCCACGTGTTTTGGGCTGCTCTTCAAGCATGGAGAACTGCGGCTGGCTCTCAGCTGGGACTCAGTCAGCATGCTGTTATCAAATGGCAGGGGCGTCGGGGCCTTAAGTGGCCGGGCCTGCTGCCTTTATTGTTTAATGATAGAACGGGTCCTCCTCCTCAGATCTTACTTGTTCATCTGGGAGGTAATGATCTGGGGTTATTGAAGGGCAAGGCCTTAGTTTGGCAAGCTCGAGATGATTTCCAGCACATTCGGGAGTGATTCCAGCACATGATTTCCAGCACATTCGGCAGTCAAAGTATTTGAGCTTCAGCATCTGACCTTCCTGTGAACAGTCTGGGTTGATTTCCCTTAGGACTGACTGATTTGATTTTCTTGTAGTCCAAGGGACTCTCAAGAGTCTTCTCCAGCACCATATCTCAAAAGCATCTATTCTTCTGCGCTCAGCTTCCTTATGGCCCAGCTCTCACAGCCATACATTACTACTCGGAATACCATCGCTTCGACTACACGGACTTTTGTTGGCAGGGTGATGTCTCTACTTTTTATTATGCTGCCCAGGTTCACCATAGCTGTCCTCCCAAGGAGCAAATGTCTTTTAATTTCATGGCTACAGTCACCATCTGCAGTGATCTTGGATCCCAGAAGTGTGAAGTCTGTCACTACTTTTATGTCTTCCCCTTCTATTTGCCAAGGTGTGATGGGGCCAGATGCCATGATCTTAGTTTTTTTGATGTTGAGTTTCAAGCCCACTTTTGTGCTCTCCTCTTTCACCCTCAACAAGAGGTTATTTAGGTGCTCCTCACTTTCTGCCATTAGAGTAGTGTCATCTGCATATCTGAGGTTGTTGATGTTTTTCCCAGCAATCTTAATTCCAGCTTGTGCTTCATCCAGGCCAGCATTCCGCATGATGTACTCTGCATATAAATTAAATAAGCAGGGTGACAATATACATCCTTGTTGAACTCCTTTTCCTATTCTAAACCAATCAGTTGTTCCATATCCCG
This sequence comes from Heteronotia binoei, assembly GCF_032191835.1. NCBI lineage: Eukaryota > Metazoa > Chordata > Lepidosauria > Squamata > Gekkonidae > Heteronotia > Heteronotia binoei. Next base: position 37,649,496 of record NC_083237.1, on the reverse strand, counting down.
TTCTTGCTTCTTGAGCCTTATACAGATTTCTCAGGAGACATGAGGTGGTCTGGTACTCCCATCTTTTTAAGGACGTGCCACAGTTTGTTGTGATCCACACAATCAAAGGCTTTGGCATAGTCAATGAAGCAGAAATAGACATTTTTCTGATACTCCCATGCTTTCTCCATAACCCATCAAATGTTGGCAATTTGATCTCTAGTTCCTCTACCTCTCCGAAACCCAGCTTGAACTTCTGGTAGTTCCCGATCTACATACTGCTGAAGCCTAGCTTGTAGGATCTTTAACATGACATTGCTGGAATGTGAAATGAGTGCAATGGTGCAATAATTTGAACATTCCTTGGCATTACCTTTCATTCGGATTGGAATATAAACCGAACTTTTCCAATCCTGTGGCCACTTTTGTGTTTTTCAAATTTGTTGACGTAAGTAGCAGCTACAAGCATAGCCAGCTTCAAGAGGGGGTTAGATAAAAATATGGAGCAGAGGTCCATCAGTGGCTATTAGCCACTGTGTGTATGTATGTGTGTATATATAAATTTTTGGCCACTGTGTGACACAGAGTGTTGGACTGGAAGGGCCATTGGCCTGATCCAACATGGCTTCTCTTATGTTCTTATGTTCTTAATGTGTGCATCATCACTTTAACAGCATCATCTTTTAGGACTTTGAATAGCTAAACTGGGATACCATAATCTCTGCTCACTTTGTTGTTAGTAATGCTTTCTAAAGCCCATTTGACTTCACACTCCAGGATGTCTGGCTCAAGATCATCGATTTCACTGTCATGGTTGTCCGGGACACTGAGATCCTTCTTTTATAATTCTTCTGTGTATTCTTGCCTCCTCTTCCTGATCTCTTCTGCTTCTGTTAGGTTCCTACCATTTTTGTCCTTTTTCATGGCCATCTTTGCATGAAACATTCCCTTGATTTCTCCAATTGAATAGATCTCTTGTCCTTCCCATTCTATTATTTTCCTCTATTGCTTTGCATTGTTCCTTCAGGAAGACCTCCTTATCTCTCCTTGCTGTTCTCTGGAAATCTGCATTCAGTTGGGTGAATCTTTCCTTTTCACCTTTGCCTTTAGCTTTCCTTCTTTCCTCAGCTATTTGTAAAGCCTCATCAGACAACTACTTTGCTTTCTTGCATTTCTTTTTCTTTGGGATGATGCTGATTGCTGCCTTCTGTACAATGTCACGAACCTCGTCCATAGTTCTTCAGGCACTCTGTCTATCAACTCTAGTTTCTTAAATCTATTCTTCACATCCACTGTATATTCATAAGGGATGTGATCAAGATCAAACCTGAATGGCTTAATGGCTTCCCCTGTTTTCTTCAGTTTAAGCCTGAATTTTGCAATGAATAGCTCATGATCTGAGCCGCAGTCAGCTCCAGGTCTTGTTTTTGCTGACTGAAAGGAGCTTTTCCATCTTTGACTGCAGATAACATAATCAATCTGATTTCTGTGTTGCCCATCAGGTGATGTCCACGTGTAGAGTTGCCTTTTAGGTTGTTGGAAGAGGTTGTTCGCTGTGACCAGCTTGTTCTCTTGACAAAACTCTATTAGCCTTTGCCCGGCTTCATTTTGTTCTCCAAGGCCAAACTTGTCAGTTCCAGTCACCTTTTGACTTCCTACATTGGGATACCAGTCCCCTATGATGGGGAGGACATCTTTTTTGGTGTTAATTCTAGAAGGTGTTGTAGATCTTCATAGAACTGGTCAACTTCAGCCTCTTCTGCATCAGTGGTTGGGCATAGACTTGGATTACTGTGATATTGAATGGTTTGCCTTGGATACGGACCGAGATCATTCTATCATTTTTGAGATTGTATCCCATTACTGCCTTCCTCACTCTCTTGTTAGCTATAAAGGCAACACCATTTCTTCTATGGGACTCTTGGCCACAATAATAGATGTAGTGATCCTCTAAGTTAAATTCACCCATTCCTGTCCATTTTAGTTCACTGATTCCCAAGATGTCAATGTTCAGTCTTGCCATCTCTTGTTTGACCACATCTAGCTTACCTTGATTCATAGATCTTACATTCCACATTCTGATGCAGTATTGTTCTCTGCAGCTTCAGACTGTTCTTTCACCATCAGACACATCCACAGCTGAGTGTACTTTCGGCTTTGGCCCAGCCGCTTCACTCTTTCTGTGGTTACTTGAATGTTCTTCCCCAGTAGCATATTGGGCACCTTCTGACCTGAGAGGCTCATCTTCAAGCAGCGTATCTTTTTGCCTTTTGTTTCTGTTCATGGGATTTTCTTGACAAGGATACTGGAGTGGTTTGCCATTTCCTTCTCCAGTGGATCACATTTAGTCTGGGTTCTCAGCTGTGGCCTGTCCATCTTGGGTGGCCCTGCATGGCATAGCCCACAGCCTCATTGAACCGCGCAAGCCCTCTCGCCATGACAAGGCAGCAATCCATGAGAGAAAAATTACCATTTAGTGCATGCTATTTCTTCCATTTCCCACTCAACTACAGTACAATATAAACCAATTAATAAGTATTTAAATTAATCTCCCCTCCCCAATATAAAAAAGAAGTCCTAAATTAAGGAATTTGGGTATGCTTTATTCAGATCACCCATATTGGGAAAGAGAGAAAAGTACATGACAACAGTATAAATTTCCAAGCAGTTACAGTTAAAACAGGAACACCTTGGAGAGGGATATATGGGATGCGAGTGTAACTTTGATTTTACTGTTATTACATTAAATTTTTACCCCTGGCACACTGAAAACAGAAACAAAAGGAGGAAATTGGAAATATTATGATGATCATCATCATCCAATTCAATTACAGCAGTTAAATTTAACATATCTGATTTCAACATAGTACTACCTGCCTATACTTATATTTGGAGACTGGAGCCATGGGCATACAAGAGAAATCTTTCTACAAACCTGAGGGAAAATTCCAGGTTTACGGAAAAAAAATATAATCTAAAAAATAAAACAGGGGGTTAAAAACAGCCACGATAGAAGCAGCACCTGTAGCTTTAAGAATTTAAGGTTGTTAGTGATCATTGCTAGTCAATCAAAACAGCATTACAAGCTTTCAAGCCTTGGTAAGAGGTGCAGGGTGATAATTTTTTACAATTCCCCTTCTATTTTCTTCTTCATGGATTATACAACATGCTATTCAGTCAAACATGTCCAACAAAACTGCTATGTCTGATTTTCTGCTCCTGGAATTCTCAGAAGTTCGAGAACTTCAGGTTCTACACTTCACTGTATTTATGATAGTGTATTTGGCAACTATTACAGGGAACCTACTCAACATTTCTTCAGTTGCCATAGACCATCACCTGCACACCCCCATGTACTTCTTACTGATGAACTTGGCTGTGCAGGACCTTGGTCAAGTTTCAGTCACTGTTCCCAAATCCATGATCAATTCTTTCCTGAATACCAGGCATATTTCATACTCAGGATGTGCTGCTCAAGTCTTCCTCTTTCATTCCTTTGCAGCATCTGATTTCTGTGCCCTGACAGTCATGGCATATGACCGGTATGTGGCCATTTGCAATCCATTACATAATGAGATAGTAATAAATAGGCGTGTCTGCAGAGAAATGATTGTTGGTGTATGGATCACTGGTTTTCTATATGCTGGATTGCACACCATTGGAACTTTTGGAACCCAATTCTGCTCTAACATTGTTTATCATTTTTTTTTTGTGAAATCCCACAGCTCATAAATTTGTCTTGTTCTGACTTAAATCTCATTGAAATTGGTAGTATTGGGATTGGAGTTGTCCTGAGGCTAGGCTGTTTTGTCTATATTCTTGTAACTTACACACACATTTTCACCACTGTTAAGACTGCCTTCTGCAAAGGGGAGGCAAAAGGCTTTCTCCACTTGCACCCCTCATCTCATTGTCTGCTATATGTTTGTCTTCCCTGGATGCTATGTCTACCTGAAGCCTGCTTCTAATGCCTTATCATGATTAGATTTGATGTTTGCTGTAATGTATTCCCTGGTTCCACCCATGATGAATCCAATTATTTACAGTATAAGAAATAAGGAGATCAAAAAAGCAATAGCGAAGGTATTAGGTATAAGGTTTCAGGGTACATCCAGTTTGCTACTGAGTGTGGTCATTTAGTTTTTCAGCTTTCTCAACAAAACTAACATGAAAATGCACAGTCAGCTAATACTCAATGTACAAAGTCAATTTGAGTTTTAGTACATAAAACTTCATTGTGAGGTGAATCCTTCTACTCTACTGAGTAAAATTAGTTTGTTTGCTAAAATATTTATACCCCACTTTTCTTTTTGGCTCAAGTTAGAAGCCTTCATCCAAATAAAGTGACTCTTCTATTGAAGGAAAAAACACTTATGGTGGAAGACAAATCCTTAGTCTGGAGGAAGGCTACTTGGAGGATGGTGGTATACACCTCAGTTACATTGGTTGCCACATAATATTCTCTGTGGTATTCCATAATGAACCTTAATACATTCTTGATGCATTTGCTGCCAGTAATATCCTTGTGGGTTTGGAATCTTCTTAATGCGAACAGATATATTCTCTGATTTTGACTGAAAGTTACTGGGTTAGGTGGGACCAGAGTCTGTTACAAGGAAAAGTGATGTTTCTTAATCATTGTTGATATCTGCTTGATGGGCTTTAATTGTTAAAAAAATGACTGTGTCCAAGTGCCCATCAGTACCCCAAGGAGGTGACAACTCCCTTCCTAGCTGAAGGTGAGGTGTCTGTATGGATTGGATCCTGCCAGCCTTTTCACTCACTCACTCACTCAGTCAAAAAATTATTGTGTATAGCCATTGGTTGTTAGCCTTTTCACTCCACCCCCCCCCAAAAAAAAATCCTTCTTGCTCAATGCTGTTTGTTCAGGCAGGTCACATGATCCCAACATACTGTTTTTTCACAGCCAAAAGCGATCCCAAATTACATTAGAGGAAAACTTGATTGCATACTACCCTGCATCCCTCTGTGTGTGAAGAAACAGTACTTTAGATTCTGGAGGAAAGAAACAGAGGAGCAAGCAAACACTGATGGGTGTCAAGATCGACTAATAACGACTTAAGACTGGGGGATAATGGCCTAAGCAATAGGCACTGTTAAAATCATAATGGATCCACTGCTGATGATACTTTACCTTAGTTACTTCCCTTCCTCCCTTTTCTTATTTTGATTTGCAACTGGTGTGAAGGAACTAGTTGGCGCCTTCTCAGGGTGGGAGGAAGCCTTGCATAACAATTCAAGGGCATTTGCTGGATATCGCCTGAGAACATATCTAGTAGTTATGTGTGAATGCTCCCTCCTGTAAACCCCCCCTGGAGGAATGTTTTTGAAGTGTATCTTAAAACCCATGTATCAATCTATTGGTTTTATTCTTAGCAAGCTAGAGGCTTTCACCAGAGTACCGGTTATCAATAAATGGGAACTTAGTGGGTGAGGTCAGACGTTCATAAAATCCCACTACGGGCATGTCAGATATTAAGCGGTTGTCCAAACGTCAGCATCTGCGAATGGTGGTTAGCTCGTTCGAGTCCCGCGTTGAGACGACTGGGGTGCGGACTAATTTGATACTGCTTTAAATCAGGAACAAAATCCTTCTGACGGTTCCTGAGTGGAGTTTCTCTGTTTGAACGCTCCATCGTTGGCGACTTGTCGGAAGCACACCACCGCTTCCCTCCCAAAGCCCCTGCAATTGATATCACTGCACCAGTGAATGAGCGAGCGAATGTTGGCTCGATAAATCGTTTACAAAAATCACTTTTGAAAGTAGATGTGAACTAGATGTGAGCTGATTTGAATTCCTAGGTTCTTTTCTGCACGTGTAGTGCTCGTGCTGGAAAAGTAGTGCCAACGGACTAGCAAAACTTTAGTGATCTGACCCATTTAAAAGCAACACACTGCAGATAGTGGGCATCACTGTGCCTGCGCGAATGCAGATTGATGTCTCATGAAACGAGGACCGGTAGAGCAATCTGATCGACCAGTGATGGGACCCACATGGGATAGAACGGGAGCCTGGCTGTTGTCTGATCGGAAAATTGGTTGTGCGGATTATAATACAGGCGCGTTGCAGATGGATTTAATGGTGAGTGTGACCGCACCCAGTATCAACTTTGACTCATTCTTGAATCCGTCGACTTGACATTTTGCTAAGAATCAACTTTGAAGCTTAACCACCCTGGCTACTTTGTAGCAAATGGCTGAAAAAATACCAGAAGGCAGTGAGCTTCCTGATACTGAAGAAGGGACATCCATTCCCTGGCACGTCTTGGATGCCCGGAGAGTAGCAGCATCTCCTCCACAGTTCCAGCAGCTGCTCGTCACCCCAAGGCAGTGGCAGCCCTGGACCTCCACCAGTACAATGGATGAGGCCCCGGCGAGACGTGAAGCCATTCTAACCCGACACACACGGAAGATGTGGATGGCAACCACCAAAGGGCCCAATCCAGGACCCATGGAGCCGGAGGAGATTGATTCCATTGTGATAGTCCCGCTACACGAAGAGGGCCCAGATCCAGACGAGGGAGAGCTAGGCGCAGCAGCTCCAAGGATGAGGAGGATGAAACAGCCAGGGAGTTTCGAGCCATGGTCCGCAACGAAGTGGAGAGCGTGGTCAAGGGCCTGAAGGTGGAGATGCAGGCTATGACCAACCGCATGGTGGGAGAGATCGCACGGGAGATCTGTCGCTCTCTAGGGCTGCCTGGGCCTAGAAGGGTGACTCAAACCCCCTTGATCCGGCAGCAACCAGCACCAGCGATCCCCATGCCAGCAGCCCCGGCCATGGCACCAGAGCCGCCCGCAGCGCCCTGGCAGGTGGCTCCCCCTCCTGCACCTCGAGACGGAGGGAGAGGAAGGGAGCTTGATGCTACCTTTTATGGGGACCCGACAAAGTAGAATACTTCACCATCCAGGCAAACAGCTACATGCATTATTGGGGGAACACCTTCCCAGATGAGTTCAGCCAAGTGGATTACCTGGGGTCGAAACTGAAAGGGGTAGCTAAAAGATGGTACGTGAGTCTGTACGAAGCCATGAGCCCAGAACTGGACTATGTGGCAACATTCCTACAGGCTCTGTTGGCCCAGTACGAAGACCCCCTCCAGGAGACCCAAGCTTTGGCGGCCCTGCGTGACATGCAACAGGGGCAGAGGTTGATCCGGGAGTATGCTGCGGACTTTCGAGCCAACGCAGCCAAGGTGCGAGGGTGGAGTAATGAAGATCGAGCACTTCACCCGAGGACTGAATGCGGGCATATTGGATCGGGCCCTCACCCAAGCCCGACCTACCACATTGGTAGGTTGGATCCAGTTAGCAGGTGAGGTTGAGACCAATATGAAGCACATCGCCATGCAATGCCAGCAACAGAGTGGGAAAGGGGGACAAGACCCGAAGGCAGCCCCGAAAGCAGAGGCAAAGAAACCGGCAGGGAGTTCCAGTGGGGGTAAGCCCGCCGAGCCCTGAAAGTGCTTTCGGTGTGGAGACCCTGGGCACTTAGCAAGCAGCTGCCCGAACCTGCCGCGAGCACCACCAAGTGCCCCAAAGCAGAGCACCCCTGTGCCGAAGAAGGCCCCCAGCCGCCCTAAGGATGCAGTGAAAGGCAGCGTGGCGACCATTGAGGAGGCAGAAGAAGACCCGTTCCGGAGCAATGAGCTGAGCGAGCTGGGCTGGATGGAAGAGCCATCGGGAAATGAGAACGACTTGCTCTGAAGGGTGCCCACCAGCAGGTCACAGAGGAGCCGGCACCAGTGAGAGTGACTGGATCACTATACTTTGTACCAGTGAGACTGTTGAACCCCAAACTCAAGAGATTCATGCAAGTGAGGGCTTTAATTGACTCGGGGTGCAATCGGGAATTAATAATGCCCAAAATAGCAGTGGCCTTAAGCCTGGCTACCACCCCCCTCCTCTGCCCCATACAATTCGAGTACATGGATGGGGCAGTGATGATGGGGGAGCCTTGTGCTGCAGAGACTCAATTTCTGTCGATGGGGATTGAGGAACATAGGGAGCAGGAGTCTTTTGTAATCGCCCCCTCCTGCTCTTACCCAGTAGTGTTGGGGGTGGGGTGGCTGGCCAGGCACAAGCCGGACATTCGGTGGGGGAGGCAAACCATAAGGTTCATAGACCCGCTGTGCAAAGATCACCTATGGAACTCAGAGTGGGGGCCTCGCCCTCCACCAAAAGTGTGTGCTTGACACTGGAAGAAGTCCTGGAAACCCCCCGGGCATACCGGGACTTGATGGGGGTGTTCAGCGAGCAGGGCGCTAACGAGCTGCTGCCCTATAGGGATACAGACTGTGCTATTGAATTAATACCGGGGGAATCACTCCCCAAAGCCAAACTGTATCCGATGGGATGGGCGGAGAAGGCGGAGCTGCGCAAATTTCTGGACAAGAACTTAAAACGGGGGTTTATTAGGCTGGCCAAAGCCCCCCACGCAGCCCCGGTCCTGTTCCGGAAAAAGAAAGACGGCTCACTTAGACTTTGCACAGTTTTTCGCGGGATAAATGCGATTTCAACCTCCAATGCCTACCCCATCCCCCTCATTAAAGACTTGTTGAGTACTGTATCGGAGGGGAAAATTTTCACAAAGTTGGATTTGAGAGATGCGTATTTCCGGGTGCGCATTAAGGAGGGGGATGAGTGGAAAATGGCATTCAACACACCACTAGGGCAGATCGAATATCTGATGATGCCGTTTGGACTGCAAGGGGCCCCCGGGGTGTTCATGAGTTTCATAAACAATGTATTGAGAAAGTTTTTGTTTAAGGGGGTGGTCACATACCTGGATGACAGCATTATTTATTTGCAAGACGAGCGGTCTCATGTGAAACTAATGTGGGAGGTGTTGAGCACCTTGTTGAGTCTTAAACTGTATGCTAAGCTGTCCAAATGTGAATTTCACAAAACAGAGATGGACTACTTGAGCTTCCGAGTGTCCGCTAGGGGGCTGGCAATGGACCTGGCAAAAGTGCAGGCCGTGCTAGATTGGGCTCCCCCGAGGACACGTAGATAACTCCAATCATTCCTCGTATTCGCAAATTTCTATAGGACGTTTATATCGGGGTTCGCACAAATCATGCTCCCCTTGACTGAGTGGTTAAAAATGAAGGGGAAGCGCCCAGAAGCCAAGCGACCAGGAGCCCAGTTAAATTGGACTTCAAACTGCCAGTTGGCGTTTGATAAATTGAAATGGCTATTCACAAGTGAGCCGGTCCTGAGCCACCCTAACGAGCTCAAACCCTTCATTGTGCAATGCGACACCTCCGATGTAGCCGTCGGGGTCATTCTCATGCAGAAGGATGAGGAAGGGAAACTGAGGCCGTGTGCTTACATATCAAAAAAGTTTGCGGCGGAGCAAAGAAATTGGTCAGTGTGGGACAAGGAGGCGTTTGCAGTAATGTTTGCCTTAAAAACATGGCGGTCCTGGTTGGAAGGGGCGAAAGTGCCATTTGAAATATGGACCGACCACAAAAACCTTGAGGCCCTCACAGGGAAAAGGAAGCTGAGTGAGAAACAAATCAGGTGGGCCGGGTTTTTCTCTAAATTCGACTTTGTGCTAAAGCACATTCCAGGCACAAAGAACTTTCTAGCAGACGCTTTGTCTCGCTTGCCCCAGCACAACAGCCAAAGGAAGGAGATAGTGGACTCGTTAGTTCCGCCCACCCAAGTGGCCGCCGTTGTAACTACACGGTCACAAAAGAAATGCCAACTACAGGGTGGGGAACGGAAAGAATGGCCGCAGAGACTGAAAAGAAGGGGGGCGTGCAGCCAGGAGAAATCCAGAAAAGAGAGGATGGGCTATGGTACAGGGGAGAAAAGCTATATGTCCCGAAAACCATGAGATTAGAGGTATTACAGTTCTGTCACACCAACAAATTGGCTGGGCATTTTGGGTACATCAAGACCCTGCATCTGGTCAACAGGCAGTTTTGGTGGCCCTCCATGAAAAAGGACATATCTGAGTTCGTGTCTACATGCCCTATTTGCATAATGGCTAAAAGAAGGGGAGGGAAACCCCCTGGACTACTCAAACCGCTGGAGACCACCTCTAGACCTTGGTCGATTGTCTCCATGGATTTTATTGTGGAACTACCGCCCTCTCATGGCAAAACAGTAATATTGGTTGTAGTAGATACTTTTTCCAAGCATGCCCACTTTATTCCTTGTGCCCAACTCCCCACCCCAAAGAAGCTGTCGTATTTATTTTTCAACTATGTAGCCAAGCTACACTCAATCCCCGATAAGATGATCAGCGACGGCGGCCCGCAGTTCGTTGCCAACTTCTGGCGGGAGTTCTGTAAACTGATGGGCATGGAGCAGGGGTTGAGTTCCACCTACCACCCACAGTTGGACAGACAGACTGAGCGTGTGAACGGGCTTCTAGAGCAGTACCTGAGGTGCTATATAAACCACCAACAATCCAACTGGGTGGACCTATTGCCCTTTGCAGAGTACTGCTATAATAACAGTGTCCACAGCTCCACCAAAGCCTCCCCATTCCAAACCATGAGTGGGTATGAGGGAATACCCCTCCCCTTACTACCAGGGGGGGATGCAAAGAAAGAGGCGAGCCCCTTTGATCAGTGGTGGGGCACACTGACTAAGAGTTGGAAGGAGATACAGGAAAACCTAGAAATAGCCAAAGAAGCTTACAAAAAGCAGTATGACAAAAGCCATGTCCCTGCCTGGGATTTCAAGGTGGGAGATTCAGTGTTTGTGTCTACAAAGAATCTTCCACTCACTCAACCATCCAAAAAGCTGGCTTACAAATACCTGGGTCCTTTTAAGATCAAGAGGGTGATAAATAAAGTGACCGCAGAGCTGGAGTTGCCAAAGATGTTTAGTAAAGTACACCCTGTCTTTCATTGCAGTCTTCTTCGGAAAGACCCTGGCTGTTCCCCTTGGCATCCTCGGACGGACGCACCTCAATCTATCCAGGTGGGGAGCCAGAGTCACCATGAGATCCAGGAAATCTTAGACTCAAAGCTCAAACATGGGAAGCTGTATTATTTAATTAAATGGAAACATCTCCCTCCTAGTGAAAATGAGTGGGTAGCAGAAAAGATGTGTCAGCCCCTGACCTTATCAAGAAATTTCTATCTAAACACCCTCAGAGGCCAAGAGGGTCAGCTTAAGGGAGGCAGTATGTCAAGATCGACTAATAACGACTTAAGACTGGGGGGATCATGGCCTAAGCAATAGGCACTGTTAACATCATAATGGATCCACTGCTGCTGATGCTTTATCTTAGTTATTTCCCTTCCCCCCTTTTCTTATTTTGATTTGCAACTGGTGTGATGGAACTAGTCAGTGCCTTCTCAGGGCCTGAGGTGGGAGGAAGCCTTGCATTCAAGAACATTTGCTGGATATCGCCTGAGAAAGTATCTAGTAGTTATGTGTGAATGCTCCCTCCTGTAACCCCCCCCCCCCGTAGGAATGTTTTTGAAGTGTATCTTAAAACCCATGTATCAATCTATTGGTTTCATTCTTAGCAAGCTAGAGGCTTGTGCCAGAGTACCGATTATCAATAAATGGGAACTTAGTATCAACTTTGACTCATTCTCGAATTCGTCGACTTGACACTGGGAACTGGATGAAGCACCTCAGGAGAAAGGATGACTCCCCCTGATGTGTAGTAGCTGATAGGGATGTGCATTCGGCTCGGCCGAGCCGTATATACAGCCGAATCAACACTGATTCGGCTGTATTCGGAATTGGCAGCAGCCAAATGCCATTGCCGCCTATTATGCGGCTCCCAAATACGGCTCGCCGTATGCTTTCGAACAGCTATTCGGAAGTATACGGTACGGCTGTCAATACAAAAGGCTGTCAATGGAAAAGGCGGGAAGTAGCTTCTGCAGCCTCAATGGAGCTGCTTGCTTACTTTCCTGCCTTTAGTGGCCTCTTCCCGCCTCTCCTATAGCCTCCCTGGGAAGGCTGGGATCAGGGAGGGGGGGAGGGGGAAGAGGAGCCCCAGCAGCCAATCCAAAGCATGCATTTGCAAAATGCATTGCAAATGCATACTTTGCAGGGCTGTTGTGTAGCTGATGGCCCAGCCATCAGCTACATTGTTATTTTGATCTTTTGCTTACTTGGGTATCCAAGTAAGCAATGTTGTCTGGCCAATCAGAGAGCAGTGCTATTTTTTGAAATTGCTCTCTGTAGGGCCAGAGAACCTTTTTAAGGAGTCTTCCTGCTGGACTCCTCCATTGCTGTGTTGGTGTATGTGGGTGGTGTGAGAGAGATTGTGCTGCTGCTGGTGGCTGGCCCTTGGCTTCAGCTCCTGCCTGCTGCTCTCTCACTGCCTTACCAGAGACCTCCCTGGACTCAGAGAAGACAAGGTAAGACAGTTTTGGGGTTCTTGTTTTAGTTTTTGTTGGTAAAAGGACTAGAGTCCCTTTACTTGTCCAGATTTGGGTGGGTGAGTACTGGGTGGGTAGGGTAGCCTATTTGGGGTTGGGGGGTCAGGTTCTGCTGGGGTGGGGGGCTGGGGGCCTGGGGTGGGGTTTTTTTGCTAATTTGCCCATATCTTAATTTAGTGAGAGGACTTTTTAAAGTGCAGTGTCCTTTTACTTCTCCTGATTTGGTTGGCTTGGATTTCTTGGGGTTAGGGTGAAGGGGTTTTTTTTTGGGGGGGGAGAGTTCCTGTATTATTAAAAGTTGAGTTTTTTACTGTTTCATTGTTTGATTTGTTGCTGCTGTGTTGTGTTGCTGCTGTGTTACTTTTATCTTCAGGTTATTGGGTGGGGGGGTGCTGTTTGGCCTAATTTTCATTGTTGAAAAGGCCACTTTTGTCCCCCTTTTCTGGTTCTGGTTTTAGGGGTGGGGGTGTTGTTGTTGACTGATTTGGCCTGATTTTTCTTATTGGTGAAAGGCCACTTTTTAAAATCTTGAGTTGCTTTGCTTGGCCTTTCTTTCCTGTTGTCACTTTCTTGGTTTGGGGTTGCGGGGGGGGGGGCTGGGGGGTGTTGTTGACTGATTTGGCTTAATTTTTCTTATTGGTGAAAGGCCACTTTTTAAAATCTTGAGTTGCTTTGCTTGGCCTTTTTTTCCTGTTGTCACTTTCTTGGTTTGGGGTTGGGGGGGGGCTGGGGGGGATGTTGTTGACTGATTTGGCTTAATTTTTCTTATTGGTGAAAGGCCACTTTTTAAAATCTTTAGTTGCTTTGCTTGGCCTCTTGTGATTCTGCTGGTTTTGTTTTGGTTTTTTAAAATTACCTCTGGTTGGTGTGGGGGTTGGCGAGGGTGTGTGTGGGCTGGGTCACTTTCTTGTTGTTATAGAGTGATTTTTGGAATCTGAGTGTGCTCTCGGTTTGGCTAGGGCCACTAAATAGGCTGCCCCACTAATAAGGGTGTTTTTAGGGATTGTGTTTTTTAGAAATTTAAAACAAAATTAATCCAGTTTAGGGCTTTATCTCCTTTCACAATTCAAGTAGGCCAGATAGGGGTGCTTTAAAAAGTTTTTAGGTTTCTCATAAAAGGCAGCGTGACTAATAGGCCACATCAGGCTCCCTTTTAAAGAGACTAGGGTTGCAGTGCATCTTGCTTTCAGCCACTGAAAGCCGGTGCATCCTTAGATTTCCATAGGGTAAACCACAGCTTCTCTCTAGTTATAGGGGACACCTGATTTCTAGTTTGCAAGGAAATCAGGTTTGTCCCAGGATCTAGTTAGGAGAAGTTTAACTAGGAGAATATAACAAGGATTGCCTTCATCTCAAGGTAGCCTTTTAAAAACTGCAGCCAGGTAGAGGAAGGATCACCTAGTCTCCTAAACTTTACCAGAGTACTACTACCCCAACCCAAAGAAGGACAGGTTAGGGACCAAAAAAACAAATAAACAAGCTTTGGTGGGAGGGTTTTTTAAAAAGAAGTCAGGGCACCTGTTGGTTCAGGGTACAGTGCAGTGAGTTAGGTTTGTAAAAAACCCCACTCTCAGTTCAGGTTCTGTGAGACTGGCCAAGGGTGACATGAGTGACAGGCAGCAGAAGAGGGGCCCTGGGGGCAAGGCCAAGGAGAAGACTAGAGGGGTGGACGGGAGGGGGAGGACCCAGGTCTCCCCCTCCACCTGTGCGTGGGGCCACTCCACAGCCACTTTCCAGCACTCCGACCTCTGGCCGGAGTGTAATGAAGAAGAAGGCCCGCCTTGGGCCCTTCATCGAGGCTGCTGCTGGGGCGCCCTGAGCAAAGGTGCCATTAGGTGCTGGCACTGCGCAGAGGTCTGCTGCTCGGGCAGTCACTCCTCCAGCTGATGTCGCTCGGCCTCAGCAGCCGGAGGAGGGGCAGCAAGAGCAGCCCTCCTTGGAGATGAGCTTTGGGGACAGTTTTCTGTCCAAAACGATCACCCCAAGGAGGGTGGAGAGTGTCGTGCAGGAGCTGAAGGAGAAGCTGGTTGAGGAGGACCAGCCCCCTTCTTCGGTTCCTTCGGGCACCAGCAGACCTTCAGGGGATGGCCAGGAGGGGAGGATGCATGGGGTGGAGGGGGAAGAGACGGAGACACACGAGGTGCCTCCATCTCCGCCCACTTCCCCCCGGCGGCCAGCCCCTCTTGCCACCCCGAGGCACGATGTGTCTCCCCCGAGCACCTCAAAGGAGGGGGCTCCGAACACCCAATCTGCCAGTCAGTTTGGGCATCCATTCACCTCCGAAGTATGGAAGCATTTCCAACTTATGGAGGATCCGCGTTTTGCGCAGTGCAAGCTGTGCAGGGCCCGGATCAGTCGTGGGTGGGACCTTGCCCACCTGACTCCAGGGGGGATGCGGAATCACCTGCGGAAGCACCACCCGGGGGTGCTTCTTAAGGGGGAGAAGCAGGCTGGTGCTGTGTTGTCCCAGCGGACAACAACCCCACCCAGCCAGGGGGTCCGTCCCATCGCGACTACCCCCGCTCTCCAGGAGCGTTCCGTGGGAGAACAGGGACGCCAGGCATCTCTGCCTGAGATGTTTGGTAGGGGCACCTCTGTGCCAAGAGGGGGAATCAGGCACGGCAGGAGGGTGATCACCTGGCACCTTGCCAGATCGGTCGCCCATGGGCTTCCATTTTCAGTTGTCGAGAATCCTGGGGTGCGGGGGTTGCTGGAGTACCTGGCGCCCTGGTACAAAATTCCTGCTAGAACCACCCTTAGCAGGACCATTGTGCCAGTTCTTTTCAGGGCGACCAGATCTGTGGTGAAGGAGCATTTGTCCCGTGCTGCCGGGGGGACTGTTTATTTCACCTCAGATATCTGGACCTCCAAACATGCGTTTGAGGGGTTTCTCTCCCTAACTGCGCATTGGTGGCAACCCAGTGAGGTGCAGGGTGGGGGTGGCAGTAGTGACAGGCAGGGTCAGGGCCACCGGGCCGGCTATCGCTGTGCCTTGCTGCATGCTGAAGCAGTCGACGCGCCGCACACGGCGGACACTCTCAGAGCCATCCTCTCACAGCAGTTAGAGGGCTGGGTAGGCAGCGGGGACGTCGCCAAGGGCTTCGTGGTGACTGATGGTGGCTCAAACATCAAGGCGGCTGCCCAGCGTGCGGGCCTAAAACGCCTTCCTTGTGTGGCCCACCTTCTCCACCTCGTGGTCAAGGACGCGTTGGGGCAGACGAAAAACCAGGATCGTTTGTATCAAGCCGCGACCCATGAGTACCAACTTCTGCTCCAGAAATGTCGGTACATCACGGGTCACTTCTCACGCAGCAATACGGACTCGTATCGGCTGCGTGAGAAACAGACACAGACAGGCGTGCCATGGCACCGCCTGTTTGGTGACGTCAGCACACGCTGGAACTCCACCTGCGCCATGCTGGAGCGCATGGTGGAGCAGAGAGCAGCCCTTGATGCCTTTGTCTCTGAGACAAGGGTCTTTCGGGATGAGAACCGTCTCACCCAAGAGGATTGGGTGGTCATTTCTCAGACTGTGGAGGTTCTTGGGCCCTTCAAGACCAACACAGAAATGCTCTCGTCTGACATGGCGAGCATCGCACTGGTCGTCCCCATGGTCCAGATGGCCCATGAGGACCTGGCCTCGTTTCTAGTGCCAGCTCAAGGCCGTGCAGACGTTCTTCCAGCGGTGCGCGCCCTGGTTGTTAGGCTGCAGGTTGGGCTAGAGGCCCGCTTTTAGACTTTCACCCAGGATAAGGTCTACATGATGGCGGCCATGTTAGACCCACGCCTTAAGGGCACAGTCGCCGAGCGGGCCAACGAGCTCGATCGCTGGCGAGACGAGCTCTCCCAGAAGGTCGAGCGTTCCAGAGTCAGGGGGGGGCCCAGTGTCGATAGTTGAGGAGGAGGGGGGTGGAAGCAGCTCATCTGCGAGTGCGACTTCCGCTGCTGTTGTTCATCCCCAGCCTCCCCAGCTAGGCAGTGTTTCCCACCAGACTCACGCCACGAGGAGTGCTGAGGTGACATTCATCGGGCGGGTCGTTGGCCCCTCTAGGAGCGGTAAGGCACCGAGAGCGGAGACAGGTGCTGCGATGGTGAGGGACTATCTTTTTGAGCCCCTCGAGCTGCAGGAAGCGTCTCCTTTGGACTACTGGGTCACGAAGGAGGGGGTCTCTCCGGCCCTCTCCGCCGTGGCCAAGGCGTTCCTCTCCTGCCCACCGACGAGCGTGCAGAGCGAGCGCGTCTTTTCACATATGGGCGACATTGTCTGCCCACATCGCAATCGCCTGCAACCCTGGACAGTTCAGCAGTTGATCTTCCTGAAGGTCAACTTGCCTCTGTTCAGCTCTCCAAACATGGACTTTGAGATTGAATGAAGTGAGCACCTACTTATGCCTGCATCCTCTCTTGGCCCGCGCTTGGAAGATGGTTGTAAAACGTTCCTCCAATAAAAACTGACTAGAGTCCAAAGACAGCCCAAAAACTCACTCACAAATTGATTGGAAGTGCATCCCCCCCCCTCATCCCTCCCCAAACCAAAAGTGAATGCTGGTTTAAAAACTGCAAAGTGATCCAAATTTCTCCAGTCCTCCACCCACAAAGCCTAATAATACTGAAAGGGCCATTGCAGCCCCCAACTGTAACTGACAGCACCCACAGGCATAACCCACCCAGTTTTTTTTTCAGGGGCAGGAGGAAGAAAGAGGGAGGTGCCAGTGATGATGACAGTCAGCCAGCAGCCATACCAATGCTGAGGTCCCTCTAATGGGACAGTGATGCTGGTGTGTTACTGCTGAGCTGAGAGAGAAGGAATGGTTGCCTTCCTCTCACATAATCTGAGGCCCTCCCAGTGATCTTCCTCATTTGGGGTGCAATTCTGGCTCGCCTCCTCGTGGTGCACCCTGGGTAACGCGAAAGAGCCTGGACCAGCCAACCATCCATCACTCAAGGTAAGTCAAAATGCTTCTTGCTTTGTGTTGCAGAATGATGTAGAGCTAGGTGTGGTGGTCCACCACTTCTCTTGTTTGAGACTAGAGTTGTGTTGTTTGGGGCAGGGAAGCTGGCACCTGGGTGAGAGACCCAGAGGCAACAGGCTTTTTGTGGTTGGCCAGCTCTCCCCGTGTTGTTTGGGGCAGGGCTGGAGAGCTGGCATCTGTAGATTGTGTGTTCTGTGGCAGGGAAGCTGGCACCTGGGTGAGAGACCCGGAAGCAGCAGGCTTTTTGTGGTTGGCCAGCTCTCCCCTTGTTGTTTGGGGCAGGGCTGGAGAGCTGGCATCTGGGTTTGCTGAAGCCAGGTCTGCAGA
Organism: Heteronotia binoei; assembly: GCF_032191835.1. Classification (NCBI taxonomy): domain Eukaryota; kingdom Metazoa; phylum Chordata; class Lepidosauria; order Squamata; family Gekkonidae; genus Heteronotia; species Heteronotia binoei. Next base: position 37,631,834 of record NC_083237.1, on the reverse strand, counting down.
GCAGACCTTGAGCAGATTGTGTTTTGTGTGGCAGTGACGTTGGCAACTGGGTTTATATTGGTGCCAGGCCTGCAGTGTTCATAGATTAGATAGAGGGATGTAGTGCATATGGGGCCTATAGAGATTCTCTGGTGTGAAGTTAGGTTTGGCTTTGGGTGCCCCAGGAATTGGACCCCCTGGTCCAATTTTTTTTTTTTGGCCTTGTGGGTTTTGTGTGGGACAGTGCCCTGAAGCTGCACAGCAGTTTGGGAGGCTCTCCTCCAAACCTCCTGCTCCCCAGAGCCACTTTTCCCACGAGAATTGCAGTGAGGAAGTGGCTCTAATTGGTTTTTTCTCACCTTTTGGGGTGCCCACAGATGGGTGCTGTTTTTTGGGGCCAGGGGGGTTGCATGCTGGGGAGTCCCCTGAAGCTGCCCTGCAGTTTTGTGGCCTCTCCCTCAAACCCCCCTCTGGCCAGAGCCACTTTCCCCACAGCAATTGTAGTGGAGGAAGTGGCTAATTGGGCTTTCCCCATCATTGTTGGCAATGGGCCTTTTGGGGAGCCCAAAGACAGGGACCCCCTGGCCCAATCTTTTTGGGACTTGGGGGGGGGGGTTGGAGGGGAGAGTCCCCTACAGGTCCTCTGCAAATTTGGGGGGTCTCCCTCAAACCCCCTGCCCCCCAGTAGCCTCTAATTATGCCCTATGTTGCCTTTGATTTCAATGGCCCTTAGGGTGTAATGATGGAATAGGGGCACCCTCTTTGGGTGCCCCTGGAATGGGATCCCCTGGCCCAATCTTTTTGGGACTTGGGGGGGTTGGAGGGGAGAGTCCCCTGCAGTTCCCCTGCAAATTTGGGGGCTCTCCCTCAAACCCCCTCCCCTCCAGGTGGCTTCAATTATACCCTATTTGCCATTGATTTCAATGGCCCAAAGGGTATAATGATGGAATAGGGGCACCCTCTTTGGGTGCCCCTGGAATGGGATCCCCTGGCCCAATCTTTTTGGGACTTGGAGGGTTTGGAGGGGAGAGTCCCCTGCAGGTCCCCTGCAAATTTGGGGGCTCTCCCTCAACCCCCCCCCTCCAGGCGGCTTCAAATATACCCTATTTGCCATTGATTTCAATGGCCCATAGGGTATAATAGGGCCGTATATTCGGAAATAGCCACGCATTACCGTATATGCGGCTATTCCGAATACGGTATTCAGTAGTACACGGAGAATCTGAATTTTTTTCCCCATGTACTTCCGAATCCGTGTAATTCCGAATTTTATTTTTTTTTTGCACATCCCTAGTAGCTGATGTGGTCTCCTGCTCATTCTTTGCTGTCACTTATGTTGTATTTGCACAATTGTAAATAAAATAAACACACAAAATGTTAAAAATTTCCAGTGCTCCCTCTTTTCCAAAGGAAACCCTGCCAGATAATATAGATAAGTATTTACACTGAAAGTTCAGATGTTCCAGAAAATCATCTAGATCAAATATTTGTGGGTTAGACCTGCAGGTGAAAAGTGGAGAGGGGGAGGTCAGAAGGATTATTCTGGGGATTTTAAGTCCTGTACATCCAAATGTCATGTGGGGAGTGTACTTTGGAGGGAGATTGGGTAAGATGGAATGATAAGACAGTTGTATCCAACACTATTAGTCCAAGAGTTCTGGTTAAATTTGAAACATTCTTAATACTAAAGAATTAGTGTGGTTCATCTGTATCTTGTTTTGTAAGGATCCTAATACACATCAGAGTGAGTAGCCCAGAACTGTGCAGCTTGGAAAAACTCCTCTTGGGATCCTACTGCAAGATCTGCACACTGAATTCCAGCAGAAGATTTCTAAATTCTTGAAGATTAACGTATTGTATGGAAAAGATGGGTTTCTTTCCAAGTTATTTCTTTATATACATGTCTGCCTATTTCACAGTAACTGGGGCATGATTTAGATGACCCAAGAGCTGGGTGAAAAGATATGTGGTATTCTCATTGGCCTCCCTCAATCCAGAAGCCCTATGGCAGCATGGCCAGACCTGTAAGGCTCCAATAATACCTTTCCCTCCATTATTACCCTTCCCTGCTCTCAGAGTGGAGCTTCGCAAGAGCTGACTGTCAGAGAGCTGGCTGTCAAAAGGACAGCTCCAAGTGGGTAGCCTGAAGTAACAGAACAAAGTTTGAGTCCAGTGACACCTTTAAGATCAACACAGTTTTATTCTGAGTATAAGCGTTTGTGTGCACACACATTTCTTCAGATGGCTGTCTGAAGGGACAGCTGTCACAGCTTTCCTGAGTTTGACAGGGTCAGCCAGCACTGATAGCTGGCTGATATGAGAATGCTTATAAAGTGCATCTGTGATCCCACTAAGCCTGGTGGATGCTGGAATTGACAATATGGAGGCTGAGAAGAAGGAGCCTAGTGTTGTCTCTGCCCCCATCTGATAGTGTTACATTACAAGCCGATGGATGGAGTCACAGTTTTAAGATATGTTATAAATTATGACACCTACAAATCAGAACAAGATAAGAGAATCAACTGGTCCATTCTTCTGTCTCCACGCAGTGAGACTCAAGGAAAATAATGTCTATGTGATACATTCTAATAGCCTAGATCATGGGGAAATTGCTATATTGCCCCCCTAATCGCAAATACAGCTGGCACTTTACACATTATTTCCCCTGTGGTTATCCCTGAGACAAGGTATTCATGGAATGCAAGTGTGAGTTTGGGAGGGTTAGTGTTGTAGAGCCACAAAGTTTTGCATTCATATGAATCATAAACTGCTGTTGGTCTCTTGAGGGAGGAAGGTGGAATATAATAATGCTGGGAAAGAATAAATTTATAGAGATTTTGTAACAATTGATTGAAATAGACTGGAAGGGCAATTAAATTAATTAATTTAAGACATAGGAAGAGGGTCTAGCGGTTGGAACCGGAGGGGTTGGTGAGGGGGTAAGTTAAAACAACAGACCGGGAGAAAAATCGGTGAGTAAGATTGGAGAATTCTACCCAGTGCAGGCACAATGTCTGGCCAAGGGATTCCAGTGCTCCTGGGGAGGGGAAGATATGATGGTGGGAGTAGACAGAAATATAAAGGAAGGCGACAGAGACAAAATGGGGCTCGGCCACCTTCCAGTCTACTTCCCATTCCAACGGTGGCAGGTAGTGGGACCAAGAGGAATTGCTCGCCTCTGTCATTGGTGTTATGCAACGCCAGGTCCATAAACAACAAGACCGCGACCCTGAGGGAGTTTTTGCTTCAGCAGGATGTGGACCTGGCTTGTGTGACCGAGACCTGGGTGAGGGATGGGGAGACAGTAGCTCTCTCCCAAATGCCCCCCCCCCGGGATACTCGGTCTTTTACCAATCATGGATCAGCGGGTGGGGGGGAGGGGTGGCACTACTCATACGGGAGGGTTACTCCTTTCGGGCCCTCCCGGACCCAAAGATTGATGGTATTGAATGTACCGGTCTGGGGTGGGATGTTGGAGAGGGATTGGCAGTTTGGCTGGTGTACCGTCCGCCTAACGCACCAGCCAGCACCTTACCATCACTATTGGAGGCAGTGGCGGGCTGGGCGTTGAGGTTCCCGGGGCTTATGGTCCTGGGCAACTTCAATGTCCATGCTGACGACACAGCCTCCACTCAGGCGATGGACCTAGTGTCTTCCATGGCGACACTGGGGCTCTCTCAATTTGTCACGACTCCCACGCATCAGGCCGGGCACACACTAGACCTGATCTTTGCATCTGGGATTTTGGTGAACGATATCGCTGTAGAAGCGGTACCATGGTCGGATCACCTAGCCCTTAAGGCCCGTGTGGGGATGCCACCCCAACCCTGTATGGGCGGAGAACCTATTTTGGCTCGGCCCCGGGGCCTAATGGACCCGGAATGGTTCCAAATGGCCCTGAGGGATCCTTGGCCCACTAGCAATTCCCTCGATGGCCTTGTGGAGACCTGGCAAGACCAGCTATCCAGGGCCATCGACGAAATAGCACCCCGGCGCCCTCTGCGCCCTCGTATGAGGCTGGCCCCATGGTACACCTTGGAACTGCGCCAGCTGAAACAAGGGCTCAGATGACTAGAGAGGCAGTGGAGACATACTCGGGACGAAGCAATGAGAACATCCTACAGAACGTTTATGAAGTCTTATGAGATGGCAGTCAAGGCTGCAAAGAAGAACTACTTTGCAACCAAGATTGCATCTGCAAATTCGCGCCCAGCACAATTGTTTAGAATAATTGGGGACCTTATAACATTGCCACAAGGCAAACCAAATATTAGAGAATTGGAGATTGGCTGTGAGGCATTTGCGAAATATTTTGCAGATAAAATCTCATTGCTCCGCCAAGACCTGTCTACCACCTTGGAAACAGTGAGCGAAATTGAGGCTCCGTGCCTGTCTTCGGGTTTGGTACTGGATCGCTTCGACCCACTCAACCTGGAGGAAGTCGATGGGATCTTCTCCGCTGTTCGCCCAACAACATGCGATTTGGATCCTTGCCCCTCTTGGCTGATTAAATCTTGCCAGAGGGAGCTTAGATGTCCTTTACAGGACATCATAAATAGATCCCTCACAGAGGGGCATTTCCCAATGCCTCTGAAAGAGGCGTTGGTCCGCCCTCTCTTAAAAAAATGTACAGCAGACCCGGCCGAATTAGCGAATTACCTTCCGGTGTCTAATTTACCATTTTTAGGTAAAATCATCGAGAGAGCAGTGGCGTTGCAGCTACAGAGGTTCCTAGATGATGCTTCCGTTCTTGACCCGTGCCAGTCTGGTTTCCGACCGGGCCATGGGACGGAGACGGTGCTGGTCGCCTTGGTGGATGACCTTCAGCGGCAACTGGATCGGGGGCGCTGTGGTACTGATGTTATTAGACCTGTCGGCAGCATTTGATACAGTCGACCATCAGCTGCTAAAGCGCCGCCTCGCCGACATTGGGATTGGGGGGTTAGCCTTGCAATGGCTTCCTCCTTCCTCTCAGGTCGGGGACAAAGGGTGGCTATTGGGGGTGAGCGATCCCAGAGACACACACTAAATTGTGGGGTGCCTCAGGGAGCAGTTCTCTCCCCAATGCTGTTTAGCATTTATATGCGCCCCCTTGCCCAGATTGTCCAGAGGTTTGGACTGGGTTGCCATCAATATGCAGATGACACCCAGCTCTATCTACTAATGGACGGCCAGCCCGGCTCCACCCTGGGGAACCTGGATCGGGCTTTACAGGCTGTAGTGACGTGGTTCAGATTGAGTGGGCTGAAGCTGAACCCAGCGAAGACAGAGGTCCTTTGTGTGGGTCGTGGCACCCTAGGAGGGGTAATAGCTCTCCCAACCTTCGACGGCGCATTATTGAAACCAGTGCGCCAGGTAAAGAGTTTGGGTGTTTTACTGGAGCCTTCATTATCAATGGAGGCCCAGATAGCAGCCACTGCCAAGTCAGCATTCTTCCATCTGAAGCGGGCAAGGCAGTTGGCCCCCTTCCTGGAGCGTCACGACCTCGCAACAGTGATCCATGCAACGGTCACCTCAAGATTGGACTACTGTAATGCCCTCTACTTGGGGCTACCTTTGTGCCGGACCCGGAAATTGCAGCTGGTGCAGAACGCGTCGGCCAGGCTACTGTTGGGGCTCCCGAAATGGGAGCACATACGACCGGGGCTGCGCAGACTACACTGGCTGCCAACTACATACCGAGTCCAGTACAAAGTGTTGGTCATTACCTTTAAAGCCTTATATGGCCGAGGACCAGCCTACCTATGGGACCGTCTCTCCCCATATGAACCCCAGAGGGCACTGAGGTCAGTTGCAAAAAATAAAATGACTATCCCTGGGCCGAGAGAGGTCAAGCTCCAAAATACCAGAGCTCGGGCCTTTTCAGCTGCGGCCCCTGCACTGTGGAATCAGCTTCCGAAGGAAGTGCGGGCCCTGCGGAACCTTGACCAATTCCGCAGGGCCTGCAAGACCGTCCTTTTTAAACAAGCGTACATCGACATCGACTGCTGAATTGCTGTGAATAAAGGATCCACCATCTACATTACTATGGAACTATTTAAACTGGCAGAACCAGCGTCAGAATATCACTATTGCTGCCAGATAAATTTAAATTAACTTAAATTATGTATTTTAAATCTATTAACTGGTTTTTATATGTTTAATCCTTTAATTGTTAAATTTAAAGTTTTTATCTACTAATGTAAATGTATGAAATGCTGTTAGCTGCCCTGAGCCGCCTAGGCGGGGAGGGCGGGATACAAATAAAATCTATTATTATTATTATTATTATTATTATTATTATTATTATTATTATTATTATTATTATTATTATATAAATGTTAAAAAAATAATAAATAAAAAAGATAACCTATTGGCCCAATGTATAAGAATCACATGGTAGAATGGACCATACCACTTCAGACTGAAGATAAAAGTTCACAGTTTGTAATGCTGCCCTAATGTTCAAAGATTCCAGCAAACAGAAAACCAGAGCAGCCTTTTTTGAAAGTTGATAACAGCTCCACAACTTTATGGCATGTGTAAACCTGTGAATACTGCACTACACTGTACTGCATTATTCCATAACATTGATAGGAGTGTAATAGTGGTTCACCTACAACTCTTAAAAAGTGGGGAAGGGCACTGCCAACAACAGTGTGGCATGCTGTACTACTAACAATAGCAATGACTTGCTCCCTGAGATGTTTCTCATCTTATATGATAAAGAAGATGAAATCACAGAGGAAGTAGAAGCTCAACAAAAACAACTCACTGTGATAATAATAAAAAAATTAATGGAAAAAATATTTATATAAATCAGTGATCAAAATCTTACTACTATTACAAATACAATAAATAATCCATTACAAATTGGCACCCAACATTCTAATTGTACCAGTCTCTTTATATAAAACTCTTAGCATTCAACTGTTGCAATATGTAAATTGCAACACAGGTCCATATGGTTGATATGTCGGCCGGTGTCAAACCTTCCCTTCCTGGGTAAGGTCATAGAGCGGGCGGTGGCGACTCAGCTGCAGGGATTCCTGGAGGACACTTCCGCACTGGATCCATTCCAGTCCGGCTTTCGGCCAGGTCACGGGACGGAGACAGTTCTGGTCGCCCTCATGGATGATCTTATGCGACATCTGGATCAGGGCGGTTCTGCAGTGCTGCTGTTACTAGATCTGTCAGCCGCTTTTGACACGGTTGACCATCAGCTACTGACTGACCGCCTCACCGATGTGGGGATACAGGGATCTGCCTTGCAGTGGCTGACTTCCTTTCTCCAAGATCGGGGACAAAGGGTGGTGATAGGGGAGGAAGCATCCCAGAGGCACCCCCTTAGTTGCGGGGTGCCGCAGGGAGCGGTCCTATCCCCGATGTTATTTAATATCTATATGCGCCCCCTTGCCCAGATAGTCAGGAGGTATGGACTGGGTTGCCATCAATATGCGGATGACACCCAGCTCTACCTAATGATGGGTGGCCAGTCTGACTGTACCCCGGAAAATCTAGACCTGGCATTACAAGCCGTGGCCTCCTGGCTCAGACTGAGTCGGCTGAAATTGAATCCGACGAAGACGGAGGTTCTCTGCCTGGGTCGGGGCGGTCCAGGGAGAGAGATCCAGCTGCCGGCCCTTGACGGGGTGCCACTAATACCGGTCCCCAAGGTCAAGAGCTTAGGCGTGCTCCTCGAGTCCTCCCTTACAATGGAGGCTCAGGTGGCAGCCACTGTTAGATCTGCCTTTTTCCATCTTCGGCAAGCACGGCAGCTGGCCCCTTACCTGGACCGCAGCGACCTAGCGACGGTAATCCATGCTACGGTCACCTCAAGAATAGATCACTGTAATGCTCTCTACATGGGGCTACCCCTGACGCTAACCCGGAGACTACAACTAGTGCAGAACGCTGCGGCACGGCTGTTAATGGGGCTACCACGACGGGAGCACATTCGGCCAGTGCTGAGAGAGCTACACTGGTTGCCTGTTGTGTTCCGAGTTCGCTTCAAGGTGTTGGTATTAACCTTTAAAGCCCTTTATGGTCAGGGACCTGCCTATCTACGGGACCGCCTTTCCCCATATATCCCCCAGAGAGCACTGCGATCAGGGACAAAAAATCTGCTGTCTGCCCCTGGCCCAAAAGAAGCCAGGCTATCCGCAACAAGATCTAGGGCCTTCTCGGTGGCAGCACCAGAACTCTGGAACACCCTCCCAGAAGCTATAAGGGCCCTGCGGGATTTGTCGGCGTTCCGCAGGGCCTGTAAGACCGAACTGTTTAGGCAGGCTTTTCTGGTTGACTGAAAATGGGCTGCCACCGGACATCCTACAGAAGCTGGCGGTCATAGTCAGAACCCAATACCGCCAGACTAGACTGAGATAGCGTACTAGTTTTTAACCTGATAAATGTTTTATGGTTTTATATGTTTTATGGAATTGATTGTTTTTATGATACTGTAAGCCGCCCCGAGTCCGCTTGCGGAGAGGGCGGGATATAAATGTAAAGTAATAAATAAATAAATAAATATATGAGGACTGTTTTCCAGATTAAATTAATATATATCCAACAGATTGCCAATCCTTGATTTCTATTTTGAAATGACTCCTTTTTCCAGGGTTTATATTATAATATAACTGTCCTCTCTTAATCCCACCATTGAATAAACAGTATTCGGCCCCGATCCAGCCGCGCCACAAAGCGGCTGCGCGCCACGGGGCCGTCTTTTGCAGCCTAGGCCGGATTAAAGGGCTGCCTTCCTGGGCATCCGAGGATTCTGTGTGGGCTGGGGCCGAGGCTTTAAAAAAGCCTCAGCCCCACCCCTCTCCATGCAGTTTTGTGGAGTCGTTGGTGGTGATCGGCAGCACATCGGCTGCTCGAGCATCGGGAGCTGCGTCATTCTTCTTCGGGCCGGGAGGCGGTCCGACAAGCGGCGGATTGCCTTGGAAGCTTCGGCCGGTGTGCGAGGGACAGAGAGGCTGTCGGCTGTGTGCCGAGTCAGGGCGGACATTCCTGCGGCGGTCCTACGGCGGAGGCTAAGGCAGTCATCGGGTCCAGCTTGCGGGCAGACTTCCCCCCCTCCATTTTACTTGAAAGCGGAGGCCTTGCCGTTGTGGCTGTGGGAGGCCAGGCAGAGCGTTCTTGGCTGCTGGTTGCAGCAGGCCTAGGAGGGGTTGGGGGAAGAATAGCTGAGGCTTGGTATCCAGAAGTGCTCGGGCCTGTGGGTCTGGAAATGGGAACACTAGGTGGGGCGTGCTTTATAGTTGATCAGCTGCCGCCACCACCACCACCACATCCCCAGCCCTCCCCCCCTGTTGGTTGCGTGGGCTACAACTGTGCCCCATCCCATTTTAGTTTGTATTACTGGGGAATGCTAGGTGGGCAGTCCAGGTTAGTTATGGGCCCCAAAAAAGGACAGGGCCCTTCTAAGGGCAAGCAGCCAGCCAAGGCTGCTGCAAAGAGAAAGAATGCTGACCCCCCTGGGGACGAGCTGGATAGCTCTGTGATACAACAGGCTATATTAGACAGGGTCAGTGTAATGGAAAACAACCAGGGGGCGTCGGGGTCACAGGTGGTTTGGCCCGGGCGCCATAGCGCCACCGGGCGGTCTGGGGTGCTCACCTTTGAGAGAGAGTTGCTGGCCAGGCTTTCTGTGTTACAGGACAATATGGTATCGAAGTCAAGGGCCGAGTGTAGTCAAGAGGACGATCCAGCCGGGGAAGAGGCGCCGCGTGACGATGGCAGTGACCAAGAAGATGCAGAGGACCAGCAGCAGATGGCGCAACCCATGGTGGTTGCAGTGGCACTGGCAAGGGATGAAGTAGGGTGGCACCGACCCTGCAGCAGGTGAATTGGCCTTGGGGCGTTTGGGGCCCGAGTATACCACAGCACGCCGTGGGGCCTGGGCAAGTGTCCACGCTGTTCGAGGGTAGGCAGTGGTTGCCCCTGGCATATCCGGGACCGTCATGGGCGTCAGATAGTGTCCCGACAGGGCACGCACAGTGTATGCAGGCGGGGTGGGGTGGCGGAATTTGCAAGGGATTCAGACCTTGCCGGTGAGCACCCAGGCCTAGGCACCTGTGTTGTGCACGCGATCCGTAGGAAAGGCAGATGGGCTTCACGGCTCAATGTCCTGGAGACGGATCAGGTTTCATGCCTCCCTTTGGTCGCCCCCTTCTGGTGATCGGGGGCGGGGGCAAATGGAGGGCATGTTTGGTCTACCAGCCCGGTGCTAGCCACATGGTATGGCTGGGACCGGGGGTAGGGTGCCTTGCCCTTGTAGGACTTGGCGAAGTTCAGGTGTGACCCCAGGGCTCATCCTATTTCAGTTTACCTTGCCAGGTTGTTAAATGTTAATAAAGTGGCCCGTTTTCCCAAAACTACGTTGTCTGCCTTTTTATTCTGTATGGGTGTGCAATTGGTGCTTCCTGTTCATCTGTATATCTCATGAAAGCTTGGAGTATATAATGACTGTTCCACCAAGGGATTTATAATGAATTCATGCAAACATGTTTTCCCCCCCTGCAGAACACTTCTGCTTCTCTATCCTTTAGGTCAGCATTAATAGAATAGGCATTATTTATTCCTTCAGGTCAGCATCGGTGGAATAAGCATGGTTGCATGAGAACATAGAAATAACATACATATACCTTGCATGCATGTCATCACTATGACTATATGTATAAGAGGGACCAGCACTCTCAGACTTGGTCCCCTGTAAATAAATTTACTCTACGCATAGTTACACTGTATATCCATATCAAGAATCACCATTTATCACAGGCATATTAATTCCCCTATGCAGTAGCCTATGGGAATTCCTCACCAATGTGAGGAAGTGGCAATTGTAGGCATATATGAGATCAGGGGCACTCCTGTTCTTATGCAGATACAGGGATCCAAAATTTGTAAATGAGCTGCTTGCATTTCTTTAGAGAATCTGAAAAAAGAAGTTGCACTAGAAAAAAAGTAAACCTTTTGAGGGTGAGGGGAAGGGCACTTCAGCTTTGTTGTGCTATACTCCCGAGAGCAAATCTCTGCAGAGGTTGGGGCTATTCGGAAGAGCTTGGAAACGCTTTTTCCCAAAGTGCTGTCAGTTTCTTAATGGTTGGTGTATAAAGAACAGCGTGAAATGAGTAATTTCAGAGAAGCACAAAGAAACTGTACCTGAAGATTCAATACAACATGAGACAAATGGTAAGTTACATGTAGGTCTACTCTACAGATATTCTGAGCAGGTTTTCCCACCAACCACACACTTTATTATTTTAGTATTCTTAACTTTGCCCCCCAGACTACTGTTTCTCAGTTCCTCTGTCTGTAATAAAATTAATGATATAAATCTAAATGTTCCAGGGTTTTTTTTTAATATTGGTGGCTTGGCTCACAGATTCAAAAATGGAAATGGGAATTTTAAGGTGCATGTCCATGAGATAGAGCTCAAAGGTTAGGAATCACTTTCAAAGTCATAACAGTCTTGTCCTCCATTCCCATGTACATAGTTTCTATCAGGGCTTTTTTTGTGGAAAAAGCCCAGCAGGAACTCATTTGCATATTAGGCCACACCACTAACATCACCACTGTTTCATACAAGGCTTTTTTGTAGAAAAAACCCAGCAGGAACTCATTTGCATATTATCCACACCCCTGATGGTGAGCCAGCCAGAACTGTGTTCCTGTGTGTTCCTGCTCAAAACACCCCCCCCCCCTGGTTTCTGTTCTGGACCCTGATCATGTCACACATGCAGAAAGAAGCTTTACTCCTTCCTGCTCTTATCCTGAAATGAAATAGTCCCAAAAAGGAGCCAGCATGATATAGTATTTTATCAGGATCTACAAGACTCATTTTGAATCTCCAATCTGACGCAGAAGCTCACTGGATGACCTTGAGCCACTCATTTAACCTAATGTACCTTACAGTGTTTTTGTTCTGAGGATAAATTGGATGGGGGAAAGAACAATGCTCAATGGTGTAAGGAACAATTTTCTAAGCCAAAGTTAATTTTTACCCATAGACCTGCCCTGTAAAGTAATCTGAAGTGAGACAAAATGAGTTAGCGAAGATTACCAAGTGAACTTTGAAGCTAATCAAATATTTAATCCAATATTTTGTGTAATCCAATTCCACACCTTTAACAACAGTATGGGCAGTCTGTTGCAGATGTGTAAACTCATATTTCAGTTTTAAAAGCACTCCTAATGAAATACTTCAATGATGTATGGACAGTCTAATGATCTACAGATAACAGAGACTATGCTGAAAGGAAGTTCAGTTGACGTGACACATATTTGATTCTAAAGAATAATAATAATTTTAAAAGACACAATAATTTAAGATTAATGTTCAGTTAAGACTGTTCAGTTCATTTTTAAAGAAGCTTACTATAGAATTTATAAGCCTTATTGAGCATAGTGGTACTTATTTCTGGGTAAATTAGTGCTTAGAAATAGGGTTTTAGCCCCTAAGAGGAGCACACTGCAGAATTTTGTTTTATGTTAGCACCCCTATTTTAGTGTGAGATTTTCTTTTCATTAATGAAGCTTTTTAGGTTGTTTCTAACAAGTGAGGGAATTTAAATTTCTCTTGACCACAGTTTTCCATATGCAAAACAAATCAAAGGCTTCTATATCACTTTCATTGTTCTTCTGCCGTATTATTAAAGAGACATTTAACTTCAAATAATATTTTAAAACAAAAGAGAAATAAGCATGAGGTGCCATTTGCCTATACTGTTAAAATGCTTGATGTGCATTTGGTTCCCCTCTATGCAACCCAGTCAATTTGTTACAGGAAATATTTGCAGAAAGAAACCAAAGCCTTCTGGCTCCATAGTTAGGCCAACTTAGTTGGAAGCAGTGTTTCCTCTAAACTGAGTTAGTGTGAGCTAGCTCACAATTTTTTAGCCTTCGGTTCACACATTTTTGTCTTAGCTCAGGAAGGTTGGCCCCAGGATAAACTAATTTATGCAGTAGCCAGATTGCCCCCTCACAACTTTAATGCCAGTAGCTCAAGAAGCAGAATTTTTTTCTCACAAGACTCCATAATTTAGAGGGAGCGTTAGTTGAAAGTCATGCCCAATGTACTTACTTTTGAGTAAACATGTTTCAGGTTGAACTGGAAGCTAGAAGGTAGAGTACCAGGAGATAAAAATTAACATTTTTTTAAAAAGTTTGTAAATAATCAATTCCGTTCCTCTGAACCACAAAGTTTTTAAAGACCAGTTAGCAAAGAAACACCCCCAAAACACTCAGTCTCCACTTGCTAGACCTTTATTCATTATTTTTATCTTTCCCCCACCCCAGAACCAGAGCTTCATACAAGGTTCTCTCCCTCTCCATTTTATCCTCACAACAATAACTCTATGAGAAGGCAAGGCCAAAAGATAACAACTGACCCAGAGTACCCACTCAGATTGAGCTTAACCCTGATTGAAGATTGGAAGATCTAATCCAACAATGTAGACCACACTTGCTCTGTATTCCTCTTTGTTAAGGAAAACTTAAAGGGGATGTTAACCTTTGAAAATGTGGTATTTTTGTTTCTTTCTTTCAAAAAGGCATGCTTCTCCCCACACCAATTAAGCTACTTCTTAATTGTGCAGATCTGCTCTGTGGGATCCTCCTTCATTTCCCACAAAAAACAGTAAAACAAAGGAAGAAGGTGAAGAGGAATGAATAAAACGAACAGAATGACATCTGAAGATTCTTCTTCTTCTTTTCCTGGCAGATTACAAATGCAAGTAAGTAGCCTGAAGACAACTGAAATGACGCTGTTAGTAGAACCCAGTTTCTTGCTGCAATCAAATTATCTAATGAGAAACAGATATTTCCCACAAACAGGTTCTTCTACCAGAGCATCTGATGCGTTTTTTCTTTAGAAAATAAGTCATCTGCTCCATTGTAGATCCTGTTGGTAAGAGCAGACAACCTTTGAATCATGGGAGTTTGCTGGTTTTCTTTGGACCTTCTCGGTTTTATGGGGCCAAAATCACATATAATTTGCCACAGAAATGAACTTCAGGGAAACTGACCATCAAGATTGATATCTGGGGTGAGATCTGGGTGTGATGCTAAATGTTGTTGTTTTCTCAAATAGGGATCAAGTTGCCATCCTTTTATTTGTTGCTTTAACATATTGGAAAATTATCTTTGTTACAGTGACTGAATTTGACTTTCCTCACAAAATTTAGAAGTGTATTAGAATTTTTTATTTCTGTCCCAGATATAGAGACCCAGATATAGAGACTAATAGCATCTTTTATGCACCATTCCCTCTTCAGAATTAGTTCAGGTACTTTTTCTTCTCTTTTCTATCCTCATGTATGTATTCTCACACATGTATTGAAAACTCTGGCTTGTGCTATCAGACAAATATTATTCCTGGTTTTGTACACAACTGTCCAGTATTTAATTTTTTTAATGCGGATGATCTTTTATTGTTTATTACAGAACCTCAGTCTACAGATCCTGTATGAATATTAGTAATATTTTGTTTGCCCCCCAAGTTGAAATGAAGAATCGGACACAAGGTATTGGTATTACTAAGGGCCACATTATTAAGTGTAATAATAATTGGCCAGGGCAACCAGAACTGCAGCCTGGTCAGGGCCAGGGGTCTCAACAGACTGCTCCCCTGCCATTAGTGGGTGAGAGACCCAGTCCCCAGCCAGAGCTGTGTGTCACAGCTCCCACCAGGCCGGCCCAGCAAGGAGGCAAGCCCCAGAGGGCCCAGCCACCAGACGGACATCTCAATGGAAGGCACCTTCTAGTTGAGCCTCCAGGACGGCTGCATTCTCCCACCCCGGGTCATCAAACCCAAAGGCTGATCCTGCCAGACCCCTAACTCCCCAAAAGGGGGATGCTTTCTGGTTCTCCCCTAGCCACATAGTACCATAAACCCAATAAAAGCTGCCAAACTAAAGAGACCAACCTATTTAACAGCACCTCCCTATAGCCAAATCCACAGTCCACTGATTTGCTATGTAGGATAGGTGAACAAACACCCCAGCAAACAGCCAATCAGCTGGAGAGCAAAAAATTCCTACCCAGCCCCCTAAACCATGAGGTGACCAGCACTTGCCTACATGACAAGCAGGGTGGGTGGGAGGGCCAAACTTCAGCTGTGGACTGAGATAGGGGGCGGATGGTCCTGCCGTTACTACAGCAAAGCCCCACCCCCTCCAAAGCATGCCCAAACGGGCCGCAAAAGTCCTCCCTTCCCTTCCAGGGAAGCAAATACATTCCTGCAGCCTAGCAGCGTTGCTGCTGGCTGCTAGAAATGGATTTTTGTCTGTTTATTTTATTAACTGGACAAAATCTGAGTTGATACCAATAGGAGTGGGGGACAATATATCAATGTATTTAATGATGGGCACTTTCAGTGGTGCCCAGATACCATTACTTTTCTTGGAATATTGATTTCTAGAGATATTAAACACATGATTATGCTACATTTTAACAAGCTGATTGGTGATATATCCTTGGATGCAGACAGATGGGCAATCTTAAAACTTTATTTATGGGGTAAAACGTTCCATGGATTATAAATGTTTTACATGCAGTTCCTTTTCAGGTGCTATATTTACTTTATTTTGGAAATTTATGTGGGGTTCTTTACTGCTTCTGGATTTCTTTAAAGAGGATGCAACCACCATTTTATGGAGGATTTGGTTTTCCTGATCCTAGTTTATATCTCCAAGCATATTTGGTAGCTTGTACACAGGGCTTTTTTGTAGAAAAAGCCCAGCAGGAACTCATTTGCATATTAGGCCACACCTCCTGACATCACCATTGTTTCACATAGGGCTTTCTTGTAAAAAAAGCCCAGCAGGAACCTATTTGCATATTAGGCCACACCCCCAGATGCCAAGACAACCAGAACTGCATTCCTGTGGATTCCTGCTTTAAAAAAAGCCCTGCTTGTATGAATTACCATGATTGTACCTCCCAATTAGACCATCCACCTCTTTTTTGCAGGCTATTTTGCAGGCTTCTTGCCTGGTGTCCCTCTTTAAATAGTATGGTCTGATGCTAAAACTGGTCCTGTTCCACCTACAATTTCTGCAGTTAGAGGATTATGGTGAATAATCCAATTTTCACACAATGGGCCAATCCAGACCTAAAAACTGGGAAGATGTTTTTAATGGAAGGCTTGAACAGATAGGGCTACCCCCCTCCCACTGAAGACAGGAACTGTGTGTAGAATGGAAATGCAGTCATTGTCATCTGATTCTGTTGCAGCAGTTAAAACTACTACAATAAGAGACTGTAATTCTTATTGTTTGCTTGTGTTTCCTTTTCAAGGATTATATCACGTAGTAATGAAAAATGTTCAACAGAACTGCTGTGTTCGATTTTTTGCTCCTTGAATTCTCAGAAGTTCGGGCATTGCAGTTTCTCCACTTCACTGTATTTCTGATTATATACTTGGCAACTGTCACAGGAAACTTCCTCATTATCTCTTCAGTTGCCTTAGACCATCACCTGCATACCCCCATGTACTTCTTTCTGATGAATTTGGCTGTGCTAGACCTTGGCCTGGTTTCCGTCATTGTCCCCAAATCCATGATCAATTCCCTCCTGAATACCAGGCACATTTCATATTCAGGGTGTGTTTCCCAAGTCTTCTTCTTTGTCTTCTTTATGGCATCTGATTTCTGCATCCTGACAGTCATGGCATATGACCGGTATGTGGCCATTTGCAATCCATTACATTATGAAATGGTAATTAATCAGCAGGCCTGCACTGCAATGCTGGCTGGTGTATGGGTTGCTGGTTTTCTGAGTGCAGGGATGCACACCACTGGGACGTTTGCAACCCATTTCTGCTCTAATGTTGTCAATCAATTTTTTTGTGAAATCCCACAGCTAATAAAATTGACTTGTTCAGATCTAAATCTAATTGAAATAACTACTATTGGGATTGTAGTTGTTCTTGCAATGGGCTGTTTCGTCTATATCCTTGTAACTTATGTTCACATTTTCACCACAGTGTTAAGACTGCCTTCTGCAAAGGGAAGACAGAAAGCTTTGTCCACTTGCCTTCCTCACCTCATTGTCTGCTCCACATTTATATTTACTGGGTGTGTTGCCTACCTGAAGCCTGTCTCTAGCACCCCATCATGGCTGGAGTTGATTTTTACTGTGATCTATTCCTTGGTTCCACCTATGTTGAATCCAATAATTTACAGTATAAGAAACAAAGAGATAAAAAAAGCAATGTCAAGAGTTTTAGGATTTAGGTACTTTCCTAGAACTATATGATCAAGTTTGCTACTGTAAGTATACGCTTGTTCATTTTTTTATGCTTCCCCAATAAGACTAACACTAAATTGCATAGCCTTTAGGTACCGAATCTATAGTGCTAATTGGATTGTTTATAGTTGAGTCTTCATAATGAAGTGCATCCTACCACTCCACTGAGAAAGTTTGTTAGTTTGCTAAAATATTTATTTACCTTTCCTTTTGGCTCAAGTTAGAAGTCTTCCTGTGATATTTGAAGAAGTGTCATTTAATTTGGAGGAAGAATCCTTAGAAGAAGAAGAATTATTTATACCCCACTTTTCTCTCCCGTAAGAAGTCTCAAAGTGGCTTACAATCACATTCCCTTCCTCTCCTCACAACAGGCACCTTGTGGTGCATATGAGGCTGAGAGATTTTTGAGAAAACTGTGCTCCAGATCACCCAGCAGGCTTCATGTGGAGGGGTGGGGAATGAATCCCCATTCTCCAGATCAGAGTCCACTGCTCTTAACTATGACACTACTCTGGTTCTCCTCTTTTGGCTTCTTGGAGGAAACAGAGCCAATAACAAAATGAACCATGATGTTTTTAAATGACTGTTGATATCTCTTTGATGAGTTTTAATTGTTAGTACATGGCTATGTCCACATGCCCATAAATACTTAGTGGGACTGTGCACCCTTCCTAGCAGAAGGAAGGTGGCAGCTGTATAGGTTGGATCCAGTCAGCCTTTCCACTCCATGTTGACCAATTCTCCTTCTTACTCTGTCCCCCGTCCAACATAAACTTTGTTCAGGCAGGTCACATGATCCCAGCACAGTGTTTTTGGGTGGTCATAGGGGATCATATTTTCCATTTTAGGTTCTGGAAAAAAGAAATAGAAAAGCAAATGGAAACCACTGGGAACTGTATGATACCCTGGGATACAGGGTCACTTTTTTTGATGCGTTTTCCTCTAGGAATGTTGCTCCTTTGCTTTTATTTGCAAATAAATGAAAATTTACAAAATGTCTTGTTTCAAGTGCTCTCTCCTCCAAAAGAAACCAAACTGTTCAATATAGATGTGATTTACCTTGGAAATAGGGTGGCCATAATGTCTGAAAGTCAGCCAGGGACACCTTTTTGGGGGGGAAGGTAGGGGTGCGCGCGCGCAAAGCACGCGTGCCGCCGGAAAAAGGAAGTGACGTCACTTCTGGTGACGTCATGCCACCACCGGAAACAGGAAGTGACATCACTTCCTGTGGCATCATTTCCCCCATGCCACCTGCCGGAAACAGGAAGTGACATCACTTCCTATGGCATCATTTTCCCCCGCGCCACCTGCCGGAAGCAGGAAGTGACATCACTTCCTGTGACATCATTTCCCCCAAATGACATCATTTCCCCCAAATGCCACTGCCGGAAACAGGAAGTGACTTCACAGCACTTCCTGTGACTTCCCCAAAAATCCCCCAAATATCACCGCCGGAAACACCAAGATTATTTATAGAGAGGGAAAGGGGGAAGTAAAGTTAAATGAAACTCTTTTTTTACTTTTTTCAAAGTGAGAAGACTAGAGAGAACGGGTTCCATGCTGAGAAGCCAGTCAGATTCCAGTGAGATTCCAGTGAGACTGTGCTGCATAATGCAGCCTATTTATTTTGTCCTGTTTGCTCTGTTGGCTCTATCTGCGCCACCTTCATCACTTTCGGGGTGTGGATCCCCCAGTGGGGTGGTCTCCTGACTCCCTCCGCCGGCTGTTTCTGATAGCCCTGCGCCCCCTCTTTCATTTGATATGTGTCCCGTGCGGGTGCCACCCTCCCGCCGGGAGATGCTGCAAAATGAGCCCCCTTGAGGCTTATGGCGGCAGGGCTCGGGGGAAGCGAGCTAGACTGCTGTTCTTTTGAGGGGTTATAGAGTGTTTCGAGCCCGTCCCTGTGGCATTGGTCCCATCGTTGTGGGACCCAGGGGGCCAGCGCATTTATCACAGGCATATTAATTCCCCTATGCAGCAGCCTATGGGAATTCCTCACCAGTCTAAACCGGAAGTAGCAATTGTAGGCATATATGAGATCAGCTGCACTCGTGTTCTCATGCAGAAGCAGGGATCCAGAATTTGCAAGTGAGCTGCTTGCATTTCTTTAGAGAATCTGAAAAGAGAAGTTACACTAGAAAAACAGTAAACCTTTTGAGGATAAGGGGTGGGGCACTTCTTCAGCTTTGTTGTGCTATACTCCTAAGAGCAAATCTCAGGTTGGGACTATTCGGCAGAGCTTGGGAACGCTTTCCCCCTCCAAAGTGCTGTCAGCATCTTAATGGTTGGTGTATAAAGAACAGGGTGAAATTAGTGACTTCAAAGAAGCACAGAGAAACCTGCACCTGAAGATTTAAGACAACATAAAAACAATGGTAAGTTATATTTAGGTCTACTCTACAGATATCTTGAGCAAAAAAACCCCACCCCCACATTTATTCTTTTCAGCAGGGCCTTTTTTGTAGCAGGAACTCCTTTGCACATTAGGCCACACACCTCTGATGTACCCAATCTTCCAACAGCTTCCAAGGCTCTTAGTAGGGGGTCTACTGTAAACTCCAGCAGGATTGGCTACATCAGGGGTGTGTGGCCTAATATGCAAAGGGGTTCCTGCTATAAAAAAGCCATTTTTTTTAGTATTGTTACTTTGCCTCTCAGATTATTGTTTCTCAGTTCCACAGTCTTCTCTGTCACACAATTAATGCAAATACACTGACATACATCTAAATGTTCCAGTTTTCTCAAATTGGTGACGTGACAATAAAGGCTAAGAGATTCAAAAATAAAAATGGAGGACGTTAGGGTAGATATCCATGTGATAGAGTTCACAGGTTGGAAACCACTTCCAAAGTTGTAATTGTCTTGTCTGTTGTTCTCCATTCTCATGCACATGATTTCTACTCTGGATCATGTCACACATGCAGAAGGAGGTTTATTCTTCCTTCTCTTACCCTGAAATGAAATCATCCAGGAACTGAGCCAGCATGGTATAGTGTTGTATTAATATATAGAAGACTCACATTTGAATCTCCACTCTGTCACAAAAGCTCACTAGGTGACCTTGAGCCACTCACTCAGCCTAAGGTACCTTTACAGGGTTGTTGTTCTGAAGATAAAATGGACAGGGATAGAACAATATTCAGAGGTCTAAACAAAAATTTTCTAAGTCACTGTATGCCCTATTGGGAAGAACAAATAATTTGTCCCCTCCAGTCAAAATAAAGAGGCTAACACAGAATATTGGGAAATGGGTCATTTTATTAATACAACTAACACGGCAAGGGCAACCTGCAGTTGTACAAGCCCTGGGGTCTTCCTCTGATCCCACCAAGTCCAACAAAAGGGCGAGCCACCCTGCCCCCAGCACGAGCCATAAGACTATGGCTAATGCTCGGCCAGCCAGGCAAAAATTACCCTCCCCTAAACTTTCGCCTCGATACCCAGAAGGAGGCAAATCTAGGGGGAGGCACTACGATCCACAGTATACAGCATTGAGCCGTAAAGCCCATCTGCCGCTCATGCGCATCGACTGCACTAACAGGTGCAGATGCCTGGGTGCTCACCTGCAAGGTATAAACCACCGCCAATGCCAAGCCTCTGCTTATGCATTAGCGCCCCACCGGGTGGCCTAAAGCCGCCCAAAGCCCTTGCCGAATGTCACTCAAAAAGGCCCAATTACCCACATCTGACAGATGGATCCCATCTTGCTGGAAAAGCTCCCCCAACTCCACCCTAATTCCCGGGTGAGAGAGGAAGGTACCCAGACCTCCCTCCAAGGCCTTTCACAGGGCCCGGTTCACCTTTCGTCTGGCCCGCTCGACCCCAGCCGGATCCCAGGCAACCCTCCAGACTCTTCTTGGTAGGATGGCGGACCAAATCAGGCGGACTCCAGGCCACCTCTGCATGATGACCTGAAGGTCCGCCACCGCCTGTAATGAAAGGGCCTTCCCCTTCATCAGCCCCAATCATTCCCGCCAAGGTGAATGACTAGAATGTGAGGCAGGGGGCCGGCCCTGCCTGAAAACAACAATGGCAGGAGCCCTGGCCACATTAACCCATGCCGCCCCTGCCATTCAACTACAGCCCACTCGCTCAGCCCCAACTGGGTGCCAACTGGCAATCTCCTTGCATAGTTGGCCACCCAGAAAATAAAACTGTGCTCGCAGATGAGTATCTGCAGCCTCTCCTGGCAAGACACAGCACCTGGAATGAAAAAACAGTCACACACAACTGAACTTTAAAACACATAACACACAACAGCCACCCTGATCACCCTAATGGAAGTACCAATGGGTGTACGTAGGTGTGAAAAGCTGCTGAATGCCAGCAGCCCACCTTTTGGATGGCTGGCCCCAAATAACCCATTGCTGCAGCAGTGGACGCAGCCCCAATCCGAAACTAATGAGTGCCAAACTTAAACCCTGCCAAACCCAACTTGTCCAAGGCATGAGCCATAACCGCCCAAAACTGATACTTCGTGAGAGGAGCCCTGCCCTTATGGCAAAAAAGGCACCCCTGGGCGCTCCCCCTTACTGCCACATAGTGCTGTAACGCTTGCACGGGGAATAAACCGGCCTCTTCACAGGGCCCTACAGTGATCTTGGTGCCCTTACACCGCTGATCCATTCTGGATTGCTGTACATGAAGCACCACGTCTCGCCCCACAAATTTGATGCCACTACGCTGCAATGCCCCATCAGATTGATCATTCTGAGACAGCTTAATCAGTTCGCATACCTGTAATGAACCAAAAAATGCAGTCAATGCCGCTGCATGAAACAGTGCAATCTCATAGTTAGAGCTACATACCTCAGGCCATATGCGACCCAACCCCCAAAGTATGGATGGCGAGATGGGTTGCTGGGCGTCCTCCCACGCCCCCCGCTCATGCGACCAGCCTTCTAACATCTTTTTAACTCTAAAATCCCCAATCGATACTGGAAAGCCCTGCGCCTTGCGGATTAAAGCTAAGGCGGCCAACTGCCCCTGAATAGACTTAACCGTTAAACCCTTATCTTTCAGATGCACACAAAACTGCATCAAATGTAACAGTGGAATGGGCCAACTATCCCCCAATTCAGCCATATGTCTAAACACCTTAAACTGTCGAGCAGCACGCTCGTAGGCTTTTTGGGTGCTTGGGACCAAAGCTAACATAATCACCCTACCGACCAAAGCTAACATAATTGCCCTACCGGCTTCGGTCTGCCAAGCTGCCACAGGTCCTAGGGCACCCGCTCCATCTGTCGGCGAGACAGGGCGTCTGCCACCCCGTTACAAACACCAGGCACGTACTTTGCCAAAAACAGCACATTTAATTGGAGGCAGCGCAATGTAAAAGCCCTTACCAGATTCATAACTGGAATTAACCTAGATGTTAATGAGTTAATGACGTGCACAACCGACAAATTGTCGCACCAAAAATGAACAACTTTATTAGCCAGCTGTTCCCCCCAGATCCATACTGCCACCACAATAGAAAAAAACTCCAAAAATGTTAAATTTCGGCAAAGCCCACTGTCCTGCCAGTCCCAGGGCCACTGCCCGGCACACCAGTGCTCCCGGAAAAGAAGCCCGAAGCCTGTAGACCCAGTCGCATCCGAGGATATCTGGAGGTCCGCCTCCACTTTCATGTCCTCACGCCAAAAAGAAAAACCATTGAATGACTCCAAGGTTTCCCAAAGGTTTCCCAAACCTCCAAATCGCTGCGCATACTGGCTGTTATACGCGCTCTGTGATGGGGAGACCGGAGGGACCCCATGGCATTGCAAAAATGCTGAAGGAATGCTCTCCCTGGCGCAACAACTCTACATGAAAAATTGAGATGCCCAGCAAGTTGCTGTAACTCCCTAAGCGACACCTTGTGTTTAGGTTTAATGATGGCGAGCCGCTCCCTGTCAGGAAAGGTTCATTGAAGTTTCAAAATAATCAAACTTGTCTCTGTTGAAAAACTAAGTTGCCTTTATTGATAACTACAATGTTACTCTAAGCATGGATGCATTGGAACTGATAGCAAGTGGTTCGAGTTATTGGCATTTATGCATACACTTTAAAGGATTTGTGCTTTAAACTAATTCCCATAATAAAACTGCAGACTGACCCTGCAAGTAACACTTTCACATGCCCGCTTATCTTTCACAGTTGGTGGTTACATCCCCCTCCTGGTGATGTCCTTGCTCTGCTCAGGAGGCGCCTGGGAAGTTAGTTGAGCACTCTGCACTTCAAAGACCTTGTGGGTCTTTGATACCTAGGAGGCATTTATTCTCTTCCCCCCTTTTGTTACTGTACATGGTATCAGGGTTAATAGCATAGGACTTTATTAAAGATTCTGGTTAGTAAGTAGCAATTAATATATCCAGAAAGTAAATGCATGACTTCAATGAAACAATGTCTGACACTCCCTTGGTTGCTGAACTTTTTCTTCCAGCAACCGCGACGCCTGCTGAACAGTGTCCAGCTCGATGCCCAAAAAGGTCAAGCATGTAGCCGGCCCCTCGGTTTTTTCATGTGCCAAAGGAACGCCAAGCTCCTTTGCCAGCTCCGTAAACAATTTTTAACAGCTGGGCGCAGTGCCCAGACCCGACCCTGCCCACAAACAAAAAATCATCCAAGTAATGAATGATTTCTTTATGCCCAGATCTTGTCATTAATAGCTATTCCAAAAAGGAACTAAATCTCTCTAAGGCCGTGCAGGATACAGAGCTGTTTCCCCTTGGAAGGGCCTTGCCCTTTTTTTGGCCCTATACTGTGCTGTTCCCACTCACCAATAGCCTACCCAACGGAGAGCAGGGTGTGTGTGTCATACCCTCCTATCCCCAATCAAAGATATATGAAGCTGCCTTATACTGAATCAGACCCAATGCAACTACGAGCCTGTGTATGTGGGGGGGGGAGGGGCGGGCAGGATGAACCACCCCACACAAACTGGCAAAACCACCAAGGGGGACTACCTCCCTAAAGGCTCCTTCTCAGCCCCCAAGGGCCCGCTACCTTCTGCCAGCGGCTTAGCGCCCTTATTCCCCACCCACGGGTTCCCACTGCTTTTAACCAGCCTGCTGCTGAACTCCGTGCTGCTCACGCGAGTCCACCGCTGCTGTCACGCACCAGCCCAGCCTGCCCACCAACGCTCTCAGCTGCGGACGCTCACAAAGCCTCCGTCCCTGCCGAGAGCCGCAAACAAACTGTGATGGCTGGGCGGGGCCGGGGCTATAAATATAAATAGCCCCAACGCTCTGTCCGCCTGCAGTCCCCAGATGGGCAGGAAGCTCTACAGCCTCCCACCCTTCTGAGGAGTCAAAGAACGGCTCTGCGGCATGCAGCCACGTTGCGGCGCGACTGGAGTGGGGCCGAATTTTATCCATAAATCAGCCCTGTAAAATAATCAAAATGGAGACATGATAAATTGTCCAGGATTACCAAGTGAACTTTGACATTAACCAATATATCACTGAGTGGACTTGCTGATGGCAAGTGGACTTTCAACGATGCCCAGATATCATTACTTCTCTTGGAATATTGATTCCTAGATATATTAAGCATATAATTATGCTACATTTTAACAAGTTGATTGGTGTTATATCCTTGGATTTGGACAGATGGGCAATCTTAAAACTTTCTTTATGGGGTAAAATAAAAATACTCAAAATGAACATTGTACCTTTGATTATTCATGTTTTACATGCAATTCCTTTTCAGGTGCTATGTTTATTTTAGAAATTTATGTGGAATTCTGTACTGCTTCTGGATTTCTTTCAAAAAGATGCAGCTACCTTTTAATGAAGGAGGATTTGGTTTTCCTGATCATAGTTTATATCACCAGGCATATTTGTTAGCTTGTACACATTATTATGATTGTATCTCCCAGTCAGACTATCCGTCTTAGGCTATTTTCAAGCTTCTTGTCTGGTGTTCTTTAAATTGTATAGTCTAACACTAAAATTGATCCTGTTACTCCTACAATTTCTGCAGTTAAAAGATTATGGTGAATAATGTCACGGCAATACCAAATTGACCAGTTTTTAGACAATGGGCCAATCCAGGTCTACAAACTGGGAAGATTTTTTTAATAAAAAGTTTGGATAGATCTTTTTTTTTTTAAACCAACTATTTGTGTGACACTTCGGCTGGGTCCAGACCCGCAGCCTCAGGTGTACCAGAAACATCCCAAATTGGGCCAGTTTAAAATGGAGCAGACCAGGGGTCGTTTTGTAGAAAAATAGGTTGTGGAGCTCATCCAGGGATTGTTATGCAGCTGCACATATTATTCAATGGACAAGGAGGTGGAACGCTAAGAAGGAGGAGGAGGAACTCTCAGAAAGGTTCAGGAGCTGTGCTCTTGTGAGGCTTGGAGCAGACTAGTCTCAGTCAGACGCTCCCACTTGAGTCCCGCTTGCACTTGGACTTTGCAGGCCCCTTTCAGGGGCAAAAATTCTTTATTTTTGTGGACTCATACACCAAGTGATTGGAGGTAGTCCCAGTCACTTCCACTTCCTCCTGAGCGGCAATCCGAGTGCTCTGTGGAATTTTCTGCATACACAGCATCCCGGACACGGTGGTCACAGACAACAGAACAGCCTTCACTTCAGAGAAGTTCCAAGAGTATCTGGGCCGCTACCTTATCAGGCACATCCACTCTGCCTCAAGTCACCCAGCCACCAATGGACAGGTGGAACGGATGGTGCACACCACAAAAGAGTATCTCCAGAGATTAATTCATAGGGGCTGGGACCACTGATTAGCTGTATTCCTTTTCGGTCACTGAGTGACCCCTAGTGCTACCACAGGTCGTAGCCCAGCAGAGCTTCTCATGGGCCACCGCCTGATAACCAGACTGGACTGTCTCCACCCAGATAGAGCCCTCGAACCTTGGCTGTCACCGAAGTGCCAGAAGGCGCCCTGAGGATTTTTTCCAGGAGACTCCGTATATGCCCAGAACTTTGGCAGCGGCCCAGCATGGATCCCCGCCCGAGTCGTCTGAGTCACGGGTCCAGTTTCGTATGAAGTCTTGACCAATGGGGGCCAAGTCCTGCGCAGACACATGGATCAACTCTGCCGCTGCATGCTCCCTACCAAGCCAGATGCTACATCGGACACTGCAGAGCAATCCCGGTCAGTGCCACTGCAGGAGCCAGCAGGAGTCAGCACCCAACCAGACCACCAGGAACTGGAGGAACTCCCACCAGGCACCTCCAACATTGGGGACCCTTCAATCACTCCACCGCCACAACCTTCCAGCAGCCTGGCACCAGCAGCCCAGACAAGGGAACCAGACTCCTCAGCCACACCTGGGGGCTTCGTCGGTCCAACTGGGAGTGATGGAAACCAGCACATCTTAGAGACTATGTTTGTTAAGTGTTGGGAAACTTTGGGGGGGAGGAGTGAACTCACTATCTCTTGGGCGTCCTTATGCTTCGAACCCGGTACATTTTACCAACTGACTCTCAGCTGTATGGGTTGGATCCAGCCAGCCTTTTCACACTATGTCACCCAACTCTCATTCTTACTCTATCCCTCATCCAACATAGGTTGTCCAGGCAGGTCACATGATCCCAGCATACTATTTTTGGTGGTCAATGAGTGGAGTGTTACATTTTCCATTTTAGATTCTGGGAGAGAGAAATAGAAAACAGACACCCAGGACTTTTTTTGAGCAGGAAAACACAAGAATGCAGCTCCAGCTGACTTGGCATTGGGGTGTGGCCTAATTGGTGTGGCCTAATATGCAAATGAGTTCCTGCTGGGCTTTTTCTATAAAAGGGGCCCTGCAGACACCACTGAGATTTGGATGATACCTTGGGACATGGGGTCACTTTATCTGATGTGCGGTGGCAGATCTGCTTCCCTCTGGGAATGCTTCTTTCTTGCTTCCATTTGTGTTGTATATCTACTTTGAAAATAAAGTATTACAAAATGTCTTCAGTTCCAGTTCTCTCTCCTCCAAAGAAAACCAAGCTGGATAATAAACCTGGGAAATAGAAATTAGTTAGGTTTGACAACATCAGCTTGATCAAGTGTTTTTATAAGTTCAGGAGTTGGACTTGTTGGTGAAACAGAAAAGGGGCCCAAAGGTTATGCTGGGAAATGTGGGAGCTGTAAGACCAGAACCCATGTGGGATGGAGACTATAGTACGTGAAATTGCCTGGATCAGATTGTTGATCCATCAACTCAGTATTGTTTCCCATGTCAGACTGGCAGTGGCTCTACAACATCTCAGGCAGAAGTCTTTCACATCACTTATTACTTAGTCCTTTCAGCTGGAGAAGCCAGACATTGAACCTGGGATCTTCTAGAGAACTGGGTGTGATGAAGTGAAATGCCAGCTGTATCCAAAAATATGTGAGATTCTTAACTTTAACCTGGAACCTTACAATGATAATTAGAAGCTTCTGCTTTTATACACTGTTCTACATCAGCTCTATCTTTCTGTCATAGATAGACCATAAAGTTTGAAGGGGCCATAAAGGCCATCTAGTCCAACCCACTGTTCAATACAGGATTAATCTAGAGCAGCCCTGATAAGTGTTTGTCTATCAGCTACTTAAAAACTGCCACTGAGGGGGGGGGGTCACTACCTCCCTAGGTAGCTGATTATACTGTTGCGGGGGAGGGGGGAAGGGAGGAGAGTTTTTTCTTAATATTGTTTTTTCTTAATATTGTTACAGGAAATGCTTTGAGTCTCCTTTTTAGAATGGGGAAATTAGCTGGAGACTAGGTAGAGCGGATTAGGAGCGAGGGATCTTTACTTCAATGATACAGAGGTTGGTTTTCAGTCAAGAATACTCCAGGCAAATTGTATTTTATAATGTTTACTCAAATATGTAATAAAATAGATTCACACACATAGATACACAATACAGGCAATCAAGAAGCTAGGAAGGATAGAGGTTATCAATAGAGGAATTGAGGGGTTGTTGAAGAGGGTGATATTCACCTGTTCCAGATGTGGTGAGGTCCAGCTACAGCTTGAAGATGAAGACATGCATTGCTATATGCTATGTCTGAGGGCCCCCTTTACTTAGAGTAATGGAGGGGGGAAAACAATCTGGTTACATGTTGCTCAGGCAGAGGGAGAAAGAGAGAGCATGGCTTGCTCTTATGTATATAATCTTTGGAGGGGATTAGACCCTCCCAGAAAAGAGGGTGGTTTGCAGTGGGCAGTGATGCTTCTTTCCTGGGTGCCTGATTGGTTGCTCACCTTCAGCCAATGAGTAGAGCAGACTCTGGTCACCTGAATGCATCTCCAGGTAACAATAGATAGTGCTGGCTTAGTGATGTCCTCCCTTAGGTTACAAAAGGTCAGGATATGTGTTAATGGTTTGGGCAGTTCAGCAAAGATACCCCTGAGGAAAAGCAAGCATAGAGAGCAAAGAATCTGTTCAGGTGTCAGACATTACCATAGCATTAGACAAAGAGTTGCTGCAAAGAACCAGGAAGGTGGCTGATTAATCAGTAGCTGAGGATTAAGGTGTGAGCAATACATACTAGCAGTCCCCATTGTTATTATGCAACCTGTTTGGGTGTGGGAGAGGGCCATGTCCAGAGGGTGCCTTTAGGTGGGGATCAGAACAAGCTCTCTACTGGGTCTACTCCATTTTGAATGGAGTATTTTCTTGGCCTGTTTCTGGTCAAACTCCATTTTGTTTCCAGAAATAGGAGCCCCACTCTCTCTCTCTCTAGGTACTGGGGTGCTCCGTATCAACAGGCAGTGCCTCTCAGTAACAATATCCAACCAGTATCTTTCATACCTTAATTTAAACCTATTATTGTGAGTCCTATTCTTTGCTGCCAACAAGAACAGCTCCCTGCTCTCCTCTAAGTGGCAGCCCCTTAAATATGTAAAGGAAGAAATCATGTGACAGCCCTTCAAATACTTACGGAGCACAATCATGATAGTACACATTTTACAAATGTGTGTGCATGTTTGGAATACATGCATCTCACCATGGGCACTCTAGTTTTTGGTAATACATCTATATGTTTTATATCATCACTAGGAGTAAGGCCCGTTGGGGAAAAATAAATACAACAGGCTCTAGAAGGAGGCTCTGGGCAAGTGTCTGCCACCCTTGCTGTCCTCCCACCCACCCAAGTGAAGGCATTAACCTCCCCCACCTTAAGGGGAGTTTATCTCTGCTATCTAGAGAGCAGTTGTAAATTTGAGTGATCTCCAGTGGTTCCCTAGGAGGAAATGGCATTGTACCTGTCTGAGGTTCCACCCCTCCTCAAACCCCACCCCTTAAATATCCAGGAATTTCCTAAACTGGAGTTGGCAACCTATTTCCTTCCCTTTACCTGCCCCTCTGACTTCCATCTCCTTCCCCTTCCCTGAAGCTTCTACATAGGCTGTCTTTCTCCACAGTGGAGGGTGGGGAACCAAAGCAGCTTACATAATTTTCTTCTGCCCCCTTTGATCTGAACAACAACCCTGTGAGGCAAGTTAGGCTGGAAGTCTGTGACTGGTCTGAAATCAGTCAGTCAGCTTCCACAGCAAGGACCTGGATCCAGCAGACCTCACTCTGAAGCCTGAATTCCTATGCTCTCCTTAAAGTCCACCACAGAATCTCCAGGAATTTCCCATCAACATGGAAAGGTACCACTGAAGGCCTCTGAGCAAGTATCTGCCACCCTTGCTGTCTTCTCACCCACCCAAATGAAGGCATTCACTCCCCCCACTGTGAGAAAATGACCCCTCTGTCACACACATGGTTGCCAGGGCGCCTGGAGAAGTGAGCTTGCACCCACCTGGCCAGTGAGTGCGAGTAGAACTATCCAGGAACTACATAGGACTCATGTGTACCAACTACCAATTATACCAGTGCTTGAGACAGGCACAGAGTGTCTGCAGATGCACACAGACGTTTCCCCGCTACCGCGTGGAGTCTGCCATGGCGAGGAGGAGGCTACGGCGCCACGGAGCTGTCCAGGCGAACGGTGTTGAAGCGCTAAGCATGGAAGCCACTGTGTTTCGCTAACACCACATGTAGCCATCTTCCTGCCTGGTTGGGCTTCATCCCTTCTTAGTGGGAACCTCACGTACACACCTTTAGTCATTCCTAGCCCGCAAGCAACCTATCTAGTTTATGAATGGATTAATGGCTCCACTATCGAGCCTGATTGCTAAGTAATATCCTGAACAACAGTCCTCACCCAGGAGATGATGAGAAAGAGGAAGGATCTCTCCTGATACCTCCAAGCCCTTTTGTCTACACCGGAATACCTAGGTCCATATCTGATTTCCTATTGTCACCTTCCCAGGTAATCCCATCTCATCCCAATCACCCAACCATTTCCATACTGATATCATTGGAGCCGCCCCAGGCCCTGTTGCAACTTGGAAGTTTCCAGGATGCCCAGGATGAAGGTGATGTTCATTGGTTGAAGCATACACCCAATCAGGTATCGCCATGGACTCACCATTGGTCCAGCCGATGTCCAGCCTTCTTGGTCATCAGCAGAACCTCCCATTACCACTCCCAGTCACCTCCCATCCCCTCAGGACTAAGGTGACTCTATATAACCTGTGGACTAGCTACCCACAGGTGTGCTCTCTATTCAGCAACCCCCTTATCCCGCTGTATAGATCCATCCCCGATTCCTGATCAGTTTCGGGTCCATTCCCCCATTCCCTCATTCGTCGCCATCGGAGTCTTCCTTGGAGTCTGCGAGAGGTAGTATCACCCTGTATGTCCATCCTTTTATGTTCCCCTATCGATCTCTCTATATTTCTTTAGACCTGTGTGAATGTGTGATTGCTTTTGTACCTTGTGTGAAAGAACTATTGTTTCAAATAAATTACAATTGATTTTACTAAATTAGAGTCCAGTTTATTGAGCATTGACTATCTGAATGGTTGAGCCTGGTATACACAGATAACAAAGATTCCTATTGGGCTAGCTGTCTCTCAATCTAATTCCCCAATCTCATTTTGAGAGCAGTTACCCTAACAGAAATTGGTGGAGAAAGCTTGGGCATTATCCTGTTTGTGTGAACGCACGCGAGTCGACACGCGTGCCTTCATACAGACAGACGTAAGGTTGCACCGTTCAGAAAGTCTTGCTAGCGAGGCTATTGCGTGAGTGATTGAGTGAATGAGTTCTGTGTGAATGGCTCTAGTGAGCATTTCTATAAATTGTGGGTTGGGCTGCCCCCATTTCTATCATTCAACTGGACTTCTCAGCCGCACCTAGGAGGCCAGACACCTCGCAAGAGGACTGAGCCCGATAGAACGCAAGGGGGAAGTCCCGTGAAGTCTGGCCGCCGTCCCGAGGCCTTCTAAACGCGTCTATCATGGGAGGGAATGTCAGGACAGGCTAGGATTGTTTAAGACCTGGAAAGAGCGCCCTTCCCTTCTCCCTTTTCTTTAGAGCTTAGTGCACACACGCACACACACTACATACACACTCAGACACTTGCATACACACACCCAAGTCCTTACACGAGTCTAGGCCAAGGCTAGTCTAAGGCACCCGACAGTCAAGAAGGCAGGCGGGTCGTAGGACCGCTGCAATCTGACTGCCGGGCAACTTTTCTTTCTGAGGCCGAGACGCGATCGTTGGGTCGGCTCGTTGCCTAAAATTTCGCCCGAGACGCGATCGTTGGGTCGGCTCGTGGCTCCCTTTTTCTGGCCGAGACGCGATCGTTGGGTCGGCTCGTTGCCTAAAATTTCGCCCGAGACGCGATCGTTGGGTCGGCTCGTGGCTCCCTTTTTCTGGCCGAGACGCGATCGTTGGGTCGGCTCGTTGCCTAAAATTTCGCCCGAGACGCAATCGTTGGGTCGGCTCGTGGCTCCCTTTTTTGGCCGAGACGCGATCGTTGGGTCGGCTCGTTGCCTAAAATTTCGCCCGAGACGTGATCGTTGGGTCGGCTCGTGGCTCCCTTTTTTGGCCGAGACGCGATCGTTGGGTCGGCTCGTTGCCTAAAATTTCACCCGAGATGCGATCGTTGGGTCGGCTCGTGGCTCCCTTTTCTGGCCGAGACGTGATCGTTGGGTCGGCTCGTTGCCTAAAATTTCGCCCGAGACGCGATCGTTGGGTCGGCTCGTGGCTCCCTTCCTAGGCCGAGACACGATCACTAGATCGGCTCGGTGCCCCCTAACCCTAGCAGAAATACAACCGGAGATTGGCAGTAGGCGAAATACAAAGAAAACTAAAGGAAAACCCACCCCCACGCTAAAATGGAGATTTTCGCCAAAAGGAAGAACTCCCCAAGTTGGAGAAATGGTTAATAAAGAAAGGGGACAACCCCTGGAACAAGGGAATCTTTAACCAAGGCTCTGATCCCCTTCAGTCCTTTAGAGATATATTTGAGGAGAACTGCAGCAACAAAACCATAAGTTCTGGCAAAAGAGACCTTTTTGCGACATGGGGCTTATTTGAAGCCCTACGGGATAGCTCGACCCTGATTAAACAACTCAGGGAGCAGCTAACCCAGAAAGACCAGCAGATAGAAAAGAAGGAACAAGAATTGGAGGCAAGCCTTAAGTGACATACAGAGGTGCTGGAGGATGAGTTCCGGAAGCATACAGCGGAAAAGGAACTCTTACTCCAGACCCATGCAGCAGAGATAGATACAATTCGGCAAAACCATGAGGTAGAAAAAGCAGAATTGCATAGAAAACACGCCGCAGAGATAAATAGACTGGCGGCGGAAAACAATAGCTTGGACCTCGACTGGCAACATGCAAGTCGAACCATAGAGGAGATTAAGGCAGAGAAACACACTTTAAATTTAGCACACCAAGACATCATGTCCGCTCTAAAAAAGGCCCAATCGCAGGTAAAGGCATTGGGAAAGGAGCTGGAACAAACTAAAGACCTAAATAATAAGTTGCAACATGCCGTTGAGATCGCCACTGAAACAGTGAGAAAAACCAAAGAAGCAGCCAATCATCAGGCATGTAAAAAGGAGATCGCTATCTTGCAACAGAAGCTAGACCGTAAAAACGCTCTCATAGCGACGGTCTCTCCATCCAGCCTCTATGCTTTTTCATCAGATGAGGAAAGTGAGGATGAGGAGGTAACCAAAGATAATGAACCTGCCCCCGCCCCGGTATGTCCGGTGGTCACCCGACAGACCACCACTAGACAGGGGAATGGCAAGGAAACAGTACAGATAGTCAAGGAGATCAAAGAGTGGAAAACCGAGGATGTTAAAATGGCCTTCCAAATCCTCAATCCATATAACCGGGAGACCTCGGTACAATGGATGATGCAAGTGCGCCGTGAATACCCGAATATAACCATTAAGGAATTAAATCAGCTTCTGAGGCTAGCCGCAACCGGCCCAAATGTAGAGAAAGTAAGGGCTAAGTTGGTGGTCCCATATTCAGATGCGATCACCACCCTGGAGTGGATGGCTGAAATATTAACAGTCACCTGGGATGAAGAAAGCATTAAAAACATATATGATCAAATAACACAAGGCCCGAACGAAGACCCCGCGCTCTATATAGCAAAAAAACAATTCTTAGCCATAGCCGCGGATCTCGTCTTTCCGGACGGAGAAGACAATCCCGACTTTAATGATGCTAACTTTGTTAGTGATGTCATCAGCGGCCTCAATAGGGACACGCGGATGTTATTAGGAGCTACACTTGCACGTAACCCCGAGTGGGACCTCATTCATTCTAACCTTCAAAATATTAGTAGGTATATGGGCAAGTATGGGCCGGAGAAAAAGAGCGTTAAAAAGGACCGGGCGAAGGAAGCCGTTAATGCGGTCACTTATGCTAACAACGGTCCCCATTCCCAGTACCAGAAGAGGGAAGCTAAACCGGGCCCCAATGACCCACCACAGCCTCCGGTCCATCCCCTGGCAGGACAAAACAGGAACGCTCAGGCACGAAACAATGGGAAACATGCCAAGCAGAAGCACGGAGCGGAGGGAGGGAACCCTAATTACCAACCGAGAGCCCCCCTCCACCCGTGCAACCTTCGGCCCCCTTGCCTCCTCCCGTAGCGCAGCCGCCCCCGGCTCCACAGCCCAACGTGGTGATGGGCCCCTATGGGGAGGCGCACCGAGATTTGCAAAATCAGAGCCGAGGGTATAGGCATCCCTATACACGAAAGGCTGAACGGATTCGCTTTTGGAATTCAATGCCGCCCGAAGAACAGACACAGCGAAAAGCACTCTGAAACTTTTTACTACATGCAGGGTGTGACATGACCAATATGGATCTAGCACCCACTGCACTTTTGATAGAGAGACAACAACAAGTAATGCAGGGGTGGGGAAATCAGCAGCCGTCTGCTCCCCCGCCTCCACCAACCCAGTCTCATTTCACGGCACCTCAAGGGTATCCACTACCCGTAGCTGCGGTGACCCAGAACCCGCCTCCTCCGATGTACCCTACCGTTCCATTGTACCCAGCACCAATGGCGGCCGTTAATCAGCTGGCGGTCGTCAGCGATCCCGAATATGAGGACCAGGGTTTGCGATAGGGGTGCCCGGGGCCCACTGATCTCCCCGAAGGAGTAGTGGCTAAACTTAAGCCAGACACTTGGGGGAGGCCAATGGTAAAGGCAGGCATTGGGGCTCCAGGGAAAATTAAACCTGCCACTCTATTAGTGGACACAGGGGCATCGATTAGCGTGCTCCATCCAAAGTTAGTCACTCAGGGGACTCAAACAGATCGGACGTTGGAACTGGCCGGATATGCGGGCGGGAGCCACCTCTCACATATCTGGAAGAAAATTCCGGTCACCATAGGGAAACTCAAAGCCACTACCACGGCCTGCAGCAATGCGGGTGAAGACGATGGCATGATTGGAGCTCCCTTCCTAACAAAGAACAACTTGACTGTAGATTTAGCCAACGGCCTCCTGTGGCACATCCCAGGAGGCCCGGACTTCATTAATGCTATACACAGATGTGCTGCCTTAAAGGCACCCCTTCCGGTGTTTCCAGTGACTGGAGATGAATGGACCCAAAAGTTCCCCGGGGTATGGGTCACTGACAAGGCGGAGTGTGGGACTGTGAGAAACGCTTGTGTTCTCATAGAGGGAAAAGATCCCCCTCCCCAGCGTCAGTACAAATATCCCGCGGAAGCAGAGGCAGGAATAGGAAAAACAATAGAGGGATTGCTGAAATGGGACGTCATTTTACCGATGCAGTCCATCTGCAATGCCCCCTTGTGGCCAGTGCTTAAGGCAGATGGAGTAACTTGGAGGATGACGGTCGATTTCAGAGCCCTTAACGCAGTGACTCCCCCGGTAGCTCCAGTGGTTGCCAAATATAATGAGATCGTGGCCGCCATTGCGGCAGGGTCAACGTTCTACAGCGTGGTGGACTTGGCCAACGCGTTCCCCTCGATCCGCCTGCATGAGTCCTGCTGGTATAAATTCGCGTTCACTTTTCGCGGCCAGCAGTACGTATTCAAGCGGACGCCACAGGGCTTCCACTCGAGCCCGAGCATTTGTCACGCGCATGTGGTACAAATGTGGGATCGACTGCAACCTGGATCAAAGGACTGTGTGCTCAGTTATGTAGATGATGTGCTGATCCACGCAGAAACTGAGGAGAAGGTCCGAGAGGTCACTGAGGAGGTCCTCAGCCTCATTCAAGAAACTGGTTTTAAGGCAAGCAGGGAAAAGGCTCAGTTAGTGCAAACTGAAGTGAAGTACCTCGGCATCACACTAGGGGCAGAAGGGAGAACGCCAGACTCACAAAGAGTAGAGGTGATTTCCAAACTCCCCGCCCCCACAGACTCCCATTCACTAAGAGCCTTGCTAGGCACTTTTAACTTTTCCCGGGACTTCATAGAGATGTTCTCTGAGAAAGCTCGACCTCTTTACGAGCTCCTGAAGAAAGATGTGCAGTGGTACTGGGGACCGGAACAGCAGCGAGCCTTTGCAGAGCTTAAAAGCGATCTCGAAAGAGCTCCGGCACTCGCCCACCCCGACGTCACCCAGCCGTTTTTCATTCAGCTGGCTATCTCGGAGCACAGCCTAGGAGCAACTCTGATCCAGAGACGAGCGGGATCTCAGCGGGTAGTGGCTTATGCCTCCAGGAATCTTTCTTCCATGGAGGAAAAGTTCTCCCCGTGTGAGAAGGTCTGTCTCGCCCTGGTGTGGAGTTTAACCCATTGGGAGTTTATAATAGGAGGAGCAAGGGT
This sequence comes from Heteronotia binoei, assembly GCF_032191835.1. Classification (NCBI taxonomy): domain Eukaryota; kingdom Metazoa; phylum Chordata; class Lepidosauria; order Squamata; family Gekkonidae; genus Heteronotia; species Heteronotia binoei. The sequence goes on along the minus strand of NC_083237.1, from coordinate 37,595,511 downwards.
GATAGTGCAAACCACCCATTCTCTTCTTAAATATATCCTCTCAGGAAAAGTTAAAGATGGGCAAGTTTCAAACCAGAGAATCGCCCAGTGGACCCTGGCACTGACTAATAGAGGGGTAGATTTCCAAAAGGAACAGAAGGAACCACCCTCACCCTATGGCCTGGTAGTAGAAGGGGAAGAGCATGAGTGCCCGTTGCCAGTGGTGCAGCATATACCCTGGCCGGTTAACGGGGGGATCACCTTAGCAGAAGCCCGACAACAAGAATTTGTTTGTTGATTCTGTGATGGGTCCTCCTTCCATGTAAACGGCTCAGCTCGAACCGGCTATGGAACCATTAGAGTGCAGGACTCCCTAGTTCTTAAAGGAACAGTCCGCCCTCATTCCAGCCAGGCCGCCGAAGTGGAGGCGGTGCTAGCAATCCTCCAGTTTGAGCCTCTGGATGTGCCCCTCGCCATCTTTACTGATTCGCACTGGACGGTGCAAGCAGTAACGGCCTGGCTGCCTATCTGGAAAAAGCAAGGCTGGCAGAATAGTGAAGGAAAGACAGTAGCACACCACCCAAAGTGGTCACAAATAGCCGAAAGGATAGAGGCTAGGACTGAATCCACCTATTTAACCCATGTCAAAGGACACCAGAGAACCTACACAGAAGAAGGCATGTGGAATAATAGGGTAGACGCTATAGCTAAAGAAGCCGCATTCGCGGATACAAATCCTTTCCGCTCCCCCCCCACCTTTCCTCTACACCCGGTCGCAACCCGGAAGCAGAGCAAAGGGAGAGAGATCTTGATGGACTTGGCTGAGTTACAGAAAGACGATCCAGAGATCCTGGAACTCGCCAAAGCCCAGAAGGATGAAACTGGGAAATATACCATTGTTCAGCAGAATGGCATTTATTGGGCAGTGGATGGCAAGGGCGAACAACATTGGATTGTGCCCCTGCAGGTTAGAGGGGATTTAATCAAATTTGTGCACGAGCAGGGACACCGCGGCACTAGTCTCACTCTGGAACGAGTAAAGGAGACAGGCTGGTGGCCGGGTATGCGCCAGGAAGTAGCACAATGGGTGGCCAATTGCCTAGCGTGCGCTATGGTCAATGCCGATACCTCTGGCCCCAAAGCTCCTATTCAACACCAAAGGATAGAAGGACCCTGGGCTCGAATTCAAATCGATTTCATAGGTCCCCTCCCCCGCATAACAAGAGGGAATCGCTATTGCCTCACGGTGATCGATCCTTTCAGCAAGTGGGTGGAAGCGTTCCCTTGCAAACATAATACTGCTGTCACAACTGCAAAAATTTTATTTAATCACATATGGACAAGATGGGGAATTCCCAGGGTCATGGACTCCGATTTGGGAACACACTTCGTGGGGGAGGTCACAAAGGAGCTGTGCAAGGCCCTTGGGGTGGAACAGCAGTTTCACATCGCTGGGCACCCCCAAGCCTCGGGAACGATTGAAAGGACAAACCGGACTATTAAAGAGGCCCTACGAAAGGTAGTAAAATCCACGGGCAGGGATTGGGACGATAAACTCCCCATTATCCTAATGGCCCTGAGGGGAACTACCGCCGTCCACGGCCACACACCGCACATGGTCATGACAGGAAGGAAAATGGTGTTGCCGGAAGCTTTCTGGCTTAAAACACAACTTCCATCTGACTGGATGCCGGTGGTGGTTAATGACGCGTGGGTGCAATCATTAGTCACCGAAGTCCACAATATCCACCTGGAGGTGGCCAAACAGCTGGGAAGAGCACAACAGATCATGGATCAAAGGCTAGGTTGGGTCAAAAACCCGCGTGTATGGGATCCAGGACAACTAGTGCTGTACAGGAAATTCTCGCAAAGCGAGCACTCCTTGGAGGCCAAATGGATAGGTCCAGTCCCAATTACACAGCGGATAAGCCCAGCGGTTTACCAAGTAGAGATCCAAAAGAAGAACGGAAAAACCTGGCAGAAGTACTTCCACTGTTCCCAACTCAAGGAATGGAAGGGGACTGCTCCTGCCAGCACTAATCCAACTCAGCAGCCTGAGAGGGCACAGCCACAGCAAAGAGCTGAAGTCAGACAGATTTCTGTTATGCCATGCCCCGACCTTATAGACTTCTCCTTAGGAGACACATTCCTCACTATAGGAGTAACCTGAGCAAGTTAAAATATATAGAGATTTCTGAGACAGAGACCTGCACACAGAAATCTAGGGGGGGGGGGGGGGGTGGAGGAAATATAAACACAGCTATATAATTTTAGGAACTGCAGCAAGTTTTTTTTTTCTCTCTCCTACCCTCCCCCCATACCCTTTACCTTAACCCCCTCACTGCGTGTAGAAGCAGCAACAAGGGTCTACAGCACAACTTTATTTTTATTCTAGGTACACAATATGGATTACCAGAAAACAAAGGTGAGATTTATATGGAAAGTAATGTATGCAATGTATTTAGTGTTGATGTTAATGCAGGAGGAATGTACAGCTGATAGAGCAGTATTGCCCACTATAGTTCCATTCTCTCATTGGAGATGTAAAACCAGTTTATACCCCAAGGAAGTCATGCTATGTAAAGTCATAAAATCTAATTATGGAGAAAATGACAGCAGACTTCCTAGAAGCAGCTATGACTTTCGCAGCTGTGATGAAGAATGGGTTAGACCACCAAATATGATTTTGTTATGTGCTGGAACCAGAATGTTGACACAGGAATTGTACTGTTTTTCGCATGAGGATACCATGAGACCCTTGGTGCCAATGCATTGTGTTTATGTTCCAAAAGGCCCACGAAAATTAACAACAACTCCCAATACAACTCCTAGTGCCGCCCCAGCCTCTAAAGGGTTTAATGAGGACATGGGACCATACTGCGAAATTGCAATCGTGTCGACCGCAGTATGGGGGGCAAAGGATCCCTTCAAATTTATATTATCAATTGGCTCACGAGTAGAAAAACCACTTGCGTTCTCAATACAGACCCCTAGTGGAGAGACGCACCATTATCAGCTAACAGCATGGACAGAAAGGAACTGGGTAATTACTGATTCAGAATTGGAGACACAGGGACCTCCTGACTGGTTTATGGTGATAGACCCTCCATGCCAGCAGGGGCCTGTGACTGTTATGAAATTTACCAAATTGGGCACTTTCAGCACGGAACTTCCGTCTGAGGAAGGAAACTACACCCTCACGATAGCTAATCTCACTCAGCTCTATTTTAATCCGCTCATCGTAGACGCTGAGAATACCCTAAACGCCAACTCTCACACAATTGGCTCACATGTGATTAAGCGAGATATAAGGGAGCAAGTCTTAATTCGCCCACAAATGGTACTGAAGGAAATCAGGGTTAGCCTGACGGGATTAAACGCAACTGAAAGGCTGCCACAATGTGCTCCTTATTTAGAACCCAGCACGAGAGGCTGGGAGGCTTGGCTACAGCTATGGATGGGAACAACACCCCGCAGATCCAAACGGTCTGTAGGCGATTGGGTGGCCCCCGTTGCTGGAGGAGTAGCGGTCCTAGACTCTATTAATATAGAGACGCTAGCAAATAAGTTTGCCTATGCCACCTCCTACATCTCCCAGCTGGGAAAACCCATTAATGATTCCTTTCACACTATCTCCGAAGTCCAACATTCTATTAGCTCTGTGTTAGTCAATTGGGAAAGCCAAATTGAAAGGGATTTCGCCTTGCTCTTGAGAGGCACCCAATCTCTACAGCTGAATATCTCCTTGGCTCTGGCATGCACCCAGGCTCAAGCTCTGAATTTAGCAATGACCATGGGCATGATCAGGCAAGCAACGGAAGGGAATATTCCTCTAGAAATCAAACAATTGATCCGACCTGAAATTCCCACCCCGCAATTGGAATTAGAAGCATGGTGGACGTTAGTTAATACCTCCCTCTCCATGGACAGGCAGGAATTGAGGCTTCTCATCCTGATGCCCACGGCACAGGAATTCTTTTATGTACACCCCGTTGTGCCGCTGGGGCTGCAAGTGGGGCCAACCGAAGTTTTGTATTCCTCAGACTCAGACAAATGGGCTAGGAATGAAAATGGAAGTTGGGAAGCTGTGGATTTACAGGCTTGTGTGCATAAAGACAATTTAGGCTTCATTTGTGATGAACAGACTCTACAGACTCACCACCCCTGTGTAAACCCTTTAAGGGACTCCCCTCGAGAATGCAACTATGCGCTCAGGCAAGAGAATGCCTCCGCCTTTGTGTATTTAGGAAGAGGGTGTGCTTGCGTGAGAACATACTGCGAGTATCTCATCATAAATACCTTCCATATCCAACCCATGCTGCCAGGTGTCAACAGATGTTTCTGCAACCTATCCTCCATTGTAGGATGTGATATAGAATTCACAGTCCCCATATGGACTAGGGAAGAAATCCTGTTGGCCCCTAGCCTGTTTAAATTTATCCAACCAGTCTTTCTGGGCATGGGGCTGCAAGCGATTAGATCCTTGTTGTCTCATCCCCTTTTAAAGCAAACCTTGCAAGACATTAAGAGGAGCGGAGATACAGCAGCCATGGTGGTTAAACATGATGGGCATGAAATCTCCAGCCTTTTAACACAGATCAAGGACACGGGAAAGCATTCGTTCCTTGACACTCTTCTTGGCTGGAGCCCGACTGGGTCAGCCATACTAAATGTAGCCCTACACCCCATTGTGGTCATTTTGGTCTTCCAAATTATACTCTGTATTGCAATAATTGTCCTGGGATGCTGGCTGAGAAAGCAGTTAAAGAAGGTGGACGATCTCCAAACCATGTGGAAATATCGTCCCCTCGTCATCGAGAAGCCCTAATAGCCTCTTGAATCCCCTCCCCACTCACGAGAGAGGGGGGGGAGGAAAGGTTTCTCCCTTCCTTCCTTTTCCCAAGATCTTTCTTTTACTCGTAAGGGAGGGCTGTATAGCCCAGGGGAAGGGGAAGAGCAAAGCTGCCGAACCGTGGACTGTGTACCAGCAGTAGCAAGGTGGAGAACTTGCAAGGGAGAACGAGCGGTTCCTCCCGAGGGATCAGAAGTATTCATCGGAAGACTCCCACATGTTTGTGGGAGCAGCCGTTCAACCTCTGATTTCCAGCTGGTTGCAGCCGAGCCACTTCGGATTTCCAATTGAACTGGGTTGCGCAGGACGCTTCAGTTCAACTGGCCCACTGAGACCCCCGGTTGTGCAGCCCCGCATGTTTTACAACCGCAGGGACCGGTCGGGCCCTAGGCTTGAGGCGCCCGGTTTCCTCCTGGTACCTAGATCCCACTAGCCATCTAAAAGGTCACAGAGAGTCGAATGGTGGCTCGGCTCACGCTATATTTTAACTCCCCGTATCATGGTTATAGATCTAGGAAGCTTCTCCCCTCCTTAATCACCCGTTGATAAAACTTTCGTGATTGAAACCTCGCTGCCCCGTTACTCCCAGGTCACCCTGGACTTGAGGCATTTGCATAAATCTCTTCTGCACATGCCCCAACTTTTGGACTGGGAACCGGAGGACGATGGGAAATGTAGTCCCCACAGCCAATTTTAAATGAATGTCAATATCCCCTGGCCCCTCAGTGTGCTCCTATGAAAGGTCTATCTTTTACCAAGTAAAGGGTGGGCTTGTTAGCCCAAAGGGGTAGGGTGAGGGAAGCCCAAATTGAGCAGAACAAACTCAGGGTGTCCTTGCAAGTGTTGAATCACTTCTTGGTAGTCTAGATAGCAGTCCTCAAACGCTGCCGTCCCACCAAGTGATCCATCACTACAAGGCCCAAAGTGACTCTGAGACAGAACCTGTTCTGACCCAGAGAGACTCCCAGTATTCCAGTATTTGAGCTCTGTGGCTCTTCCGGCGCTCCGTGATCCTGAAGGAACACAGGGAACGGAGAGGGGAAGAAGTTGCAGACACTCAAGGTATCAGGAACCTGGTGCAGCCTCTGTTCTGACCCATTGGGACGCCTGAGCGTGCAGCCCTTACCCACATAACTGTGGAAGGGACTCAGGCAGTGCATGTGCACCCGAACCGAGGAGTTAGAAGGAAACCACCTTCCGCGGGTGCCGTGCGTCCGTCAACTATCTTTTAGATTAAAGGCAGCACAGGTAAAGAACGATTTTGGGGTCAATGTAACACCTGAACAGTGACCCTTCCACAAGCCGCTATTCCTACGGGCATGGGGCAAACCCAGGTCCACCATTCATCGAGAATGCTTCACAGTACCTTGCCCCCAACCTGCCTCAGGTTTAGTTCATCTGCATAAACACACTTTGCGCATGCACTAACCCGACGCGCAAGGCCAGAGACATCTGGGACTTAGAGTTCCAGCACTATGTTGGCAATGAACCTTTGATTGTGTGTTTTATCTATCTTTTACCAAAGAAGTTGGGCCGCCGAGGCGACCCTGAGGGTTAAAAGAGGGCAGGCAGTGACACTTGCCCTCCGGAGCGCGGAGCTCCAGCTAAAAGTTCCGCCCACCTAGGGTCTCAGGGGGCCAGAACAGACTATGCACCAGGTGCCATATGTGCAGGGGCACCCCGAGTTTGTAAGGGCGCGCACGGACCCAGGCGGAATGGCTGAGCCCGGCCCCCACAGGGAAAAGCCAAATGCACAGAGGCACCCCCAAGTCACAGAGACTCTGTTGCTCCCTGAGGAAAGAGATGCACCCCACAATAGGAAAGCCGTGTGTGGGTGACAAAAGCCTTTTGGGGCATTTTTGTAAGGGGGTGCCCCCACCAAGATCTAAGAGACCCATTTCAGGGCAAAAGGATATTTGCATATGTGCCTCCCACTTGGTCTGCTTAGGAACTGTATGTCATTCTTGCCTGGCGCCTCTGTAAACCGCCCTGTCTGCCGATAGACGGCGGTGCGGTGCGAAAGAAGGTGACGTGGCAGTACACCAGTTGCCATCTCCCGGGCGGGAGAGGTAGCACAAAATGGGACTTTGGATGGTTATGCTTGTGTATGTATGTTTATAGATCTATTCTTATACAGAGAAAGGGTGCCCGCCCTTGGGTGGGCAGGCTTTTTCGGAAAAATTGAGGGGCCAAACCAGGGAGTGAGGACTCGGAACACACCTTTTTGCACAAGCGTGTTCTGGGATTCCAGCGATTCAAACAACACCTCCAGACCAGGAGGTGGTGAGGCAAAGGCCTCTCCTTATGGTGTAGGTTCGGAGAAGCCTACCCAATGGAGTAACTGGCCCAACCCAGCAAGCCCCCTCCATGGTTTTTACTATATGGACAGGTTAGTGTGAGGAATGAAGAATCTCCCAACTTGCTTTGCAAAGGGGTCATTTGCATTTCTCCCGCCTACCGACGGGTACTGGCACCATGATATGGGCATGACTTCACCGGAAGTGGGGACCACCTTGCAACCCATACCCCACCCCTCAACAGTCGGGGTATTGATTGACAGGCGGTGGGTCTGAAGTAGAGTGACAACTTGGATCAGAGTTTTGTGTATTTTTGGCTCAATTCTATCTTTTACCAAGTAAAGGGGGAGTCCCCCCCTCCCAGCCAGGGAGGGACTCCAAAGTCGGCCCTAAAAGAGAGCTTGTAACTGGCTCTCCGGAGCCCACGCGGGCTCCCGATTAAAAAAAAACGGAAAGCAACCCTTGGATCAACTTCCCCGAACCTACAGCAATGGGAGAGGCCTTTCCCGGTTCGGGGTGTTGACCCATGGGTCTGCACTTCCAACACATGCTTTCCCCCTCCGCAAAGCCGGGAAGGCATGAGGAGTGACACGCTTTAAGGTTGAAGGAAGCAATCTAAAGTCAAACTATAGAAGACTGTAAAATTATTAGGAAGTCTGGTTTTGTAGAAAGGCTTCGCCAGAATTTGCTTAATGTTGTCCAAAACATGTACAAACATAAGCAAAAGGTGTGAAAATTTCTCCCAGAGTCCTTTTTCCCCTTCATTTGCATGAGTGCCTGAGAGACCCCTCCAGATAGGGTCTCCCCGGGTCATGTGGACGGGCCCTCGACTGGGTCCGAGCAACGTCGGAGATTTCCGTGTTGAGCATGCTCCGCTAGAAACTTGGCTTCACTGTGGGCAGACTGGATACAAGGGGGGTGGGGTGGGATAACTGACGCAGACTACTCGGCGCCGCCAACCTCCTCCCCTCCAGAAAAAGACTACAGACAAGCCGAACAAACAAGAAAGCCTCTTCTTTTCCCAGCGCAGAAGGTTATCGAGGGGGGGGGAGAAGAAGAAACCAGAAGACCAAAGGTCAGAAATAGTTAGATAAACTATGTATTAGCGTAACGCTAGGATTTTATGAATATGGAATGTAACATGGAGATCACGAATGATTGCTTTGCCTCATGGATCCGCTGATAATATGTAATGTTTATTTCTTACCCAATCAACTATTGCAGTCTAGCTGGTCTAGACTGCGCGCATGATTTTTGCTTTTAAGTAATCCTTGATTCAGATATTTTGTACTATGTGATTTTACTATGTGTTTTTATGGATTTTTATAATGCTACATGAAATGCTGAATATGCACAATGTATCCCAACAGGCCTCCCTGTAAGCATGAACGCCAAGGAAGGATCTGATGGCCCATTGGCATTTTTAAAATTGTGTTTTGAGTAGTGCTAGATAGTGGCTCCAACCCTTTTTGTAGGTAGCCGGTATTCCCTAGTAGACACCTCATGCTTCATGGGCTCACCGCCCGCTAACCAAAGCTCCCGCTTTTATTTTTTATCTTTTCTGCTGTTGCGAGACTTTGCTACCAGATGGTGACGTCAGTCTCGAGGGGGGGAACTGTGAGAAAATGACCCCTCTGTCACACACATGGTTGCCAGGGCGCCTGGAGAAGTGAGCTTGCACCCACCTGGCCAGTGAGTGCGAGTAGAACTATCCAGGAACTACATAGGACTCATGTGTACCAACTACCAATTATACCAGTGCTTGAGACAGGCACAGAGTGTCTGCAGACGCACACAGACGTTTCCCCGCTACCGCGTGGAGTCTGCCATGGCGAGGAGGAGGCTACGCCGCCACGGAGCTGTCCAGGCGAACGGTGTTGAAGCGCTAAGCATGGAAGCCACTGTGTTTCGCTAACACCACATGTAGCCATCTTCCTGCCTGGTTGGGCTTCATCCCTTCTTAGTGGGAACCTCACGTACACACCTTTAGTCATTCCTAGCCCGCAAGCAACCTATCTAGTTTATGAATGGATTAATGGCTCCACTATCGAGCCTGATTGCTAAGTAATATCCTGAACAACAGTCCTCACCCAGGAGATGATGAGAAAGAGGAAGGATCTCTCCTGATACCTCCAAGCCCTTTTGTCTACACCGGAATACCTAGGTCCATATCTGATTTCCTATTGTCACCTTCCCAGGTAATCCCATCTCATCCCAATCACCCAACCATTTCCATACTGATATCATTGGAGCCGCCCCAGGCCCTGTCGCAACTTGGAAGTTTCCAGGATGCCCAGGATGAAGGTGATGTTCATTGGTTGAAGCATACACCCAATCAGGTGTCGCCATGGATTCACCATTGGTCCAGCCGATGTCCAGCCTTCTTGGTCATCAGCAGAACCTCCCATTACCACTCCCAGTCACCTCCCATCCCCTCAGGACTAAGGTGACTCTATATAACCTGTGGACTAGCTACCCACAGGTGTGCTCTCTATTCAGCAACCCCCTTATCCCGCTGTATAGATCCATCCCCGATTCCTGATCAGTTTCGGGTCCATTCCCCCATTCCCTCATTCGTCGCCATCGGAGTCTTCCTTGGAGTCTGCGAGAGGTAGTATCACCCTGTATGTCCATCCTTTTATGTTCCCCTATCGATCTCTCTATATTTCTTTAGACCTGTGTGAATGTGTGATTGCTTTTGTACCTTGTGTGAAAGAACTATTGTTTCAAATAAATTACAATTGATTTTACTAAATTAGAGTCCAGTTTATTGAGCATTGACTATCTGAATGGTTGAGCCTGGTATACACAGATAACAAAGATTCCTATTGGGCTAGCTGTCTCTCAATCTAATTCCTCAATCTCATTTTGAGAGCAGTTACCCTAACACCACACACCTCAAGGTGAGCTGATCTCTGGCATCTGGAGAGCTGTTGTAATTCTGAGTGATCTCCAGCCCTCACCTGAATATTGGCAACAGTGTTCCCAGGAGGAAATTATTGGTTTGGAGTCTATGGCATTGTACCTCTCTGAGGTCTCACCCCTTCTCAAACTCTGCCCTCTCTAGGCCCAGCCCCTTAAATCTCTAGGAATTTCCTAAGCTGGAGTTGGCAACCCTATCTTCTCCCCTTTATCTGCCCCTCTGACTTCAGCTTTTCATCACCTTTGCCCTCCCTGCAGCCTCTATATAGGAAAATTAGTCATTCTTCACAGTGGGAGGGGGACCAAAGCAGTTTACATCATTCTCTCCCCCCATGTGATCTGAACAACAACCCTGTGAGGCAAGTTAGGCTGGAAGTCTGTGACTGGTCTAAAATCAGTCAGTCAGTTTCCACAGCAAGGACCTGGGTCCAGCAGACTCCGCTGAAGCCCTAACTGCTAAGCCTTCCTCAAACTCCACCACAGAATCTCCAGGAATTTCTCACCAACCTGGAACTGGCAGCCGTAGTCAGCACTGAGCCCAATGAGTTTTGCCCCAGAGGTCTGTAGTGAGACCTTTCAGACCAACAGTCTATCTCTGACAGACTGTTTAATAGGGAAGAGTCGTCAGCCATTATATCAGCTTACAGCATTCTCCTCTCCTCTCTCCCCTTTGATCTGAACAACAACAATCCCATGAGGCAGGTTAGGCTGGTTCGAAATCACCCAGTCAGCTTCTACAGTCCTCATCTGGAGATTGGCAACAGTGGTTCCCCAGGAAGAAAGGCCTCCCTCAGAGGGCTTCGAAATTTCTGACCAATGTGCAAAGGTACCAGTAAAGGCCTCTGTGCGAGTGCTCCCCCCAGCCTTGTGTCTTCCTACCCACCCAAGTGAAGGCATTCACTCCCCCCCCTCAAGGGGAGCTGATCTCTGCCATCTGGAGAGCAGTTGTAACTCTGAATGATCTCCAGCCCTCACCTGGAGATTGGCAACAGGAGAAAAGGCCTCTCCCTCAGAGTCCATTCTGTCATATGAGCCCACTGCAGCCTAATTGGAATAGAAAGAGTGGAGAATATTGGCAGGCAAAAAGGACCTCTCCTTGCTGTGAATGAATATTCCTTTTGTCTCAGTTGAAGAGAAAGAACCCAACTGTTTTCTCATGAGCACAGGCTTGTAGCTGGAGGGCTGTCTGGGGATGGGGGGGGGGGGCAGGCACCACAAATTTCCCCCCTGTTTTGCACACTCACACCTCCTTGCCCGCTCTCAAACAGACTGTCCTGGACTTCCCACAACAGGCCCCGAAGAGAGGCCATGCTGATCAGTAAGCCCCCTGTCAGCAGAGAACTGTCTCCCTCAAAGGTCAGTGGGCTTATGATGTTGGTGCAGGTGTGTGCAGAGTGAGCGGTGAGATATATACACAGTGAGCCCCAGTAAGGAAGTGAGCCAGACACCTGCAGCTAGTGCTAAAACAGTGTATTTACAAATTATATACGACGTGTCCACTAGTGCAGTAATATACATCAACCTTAGGATCAAAGTGCTCCGCCAGCATGTAACTCCACAAAGAGAGACCTGTGCACTGGTAGTGCAGTCCATATATAGGTCCATCAGCCAATCCTGGCAGTCCATGGTCATGCTGACTCAGCAGGTACTTTCCACCTGTCCTTTACCGGCCAGAACCGGCTTGCTGGTAAGGTCACTGTGACCTAGCCTGCCAGCTAGATCACTTGCTGTCACGTTGCAGCTGTCAAACTGTGTAAAGGCAGACTTAATACTAACAGTTATTGCCTGATGGGGCTGGCGATGGGCGGGGAGAGCAGAATCAGCCAATGGCACGGCAGAGACAGTGTGACCCAATCCTGTGCAAGCCACATCTAACAAATGAAAATCCTCAGAATTGCAACCACGGTTGAACTTTTATTTATATAACTGATGACTGCTTGAGAGTATGATTATTCTCGATAAAAGCTCTCTCTGTCACTACATCTTTGCACTTAGTATTCTTTTGGACTTGATTACTAACCTCATTACTTATCAAATTATTTTTGAGGATGTTTATACACTTTTAAAATATTTTCCTGCCTTCAGGAGAATAATCAACAAAAATGAATCCTCTTTGTCCTTACTTCTGCTAAAAACTTATATTATAACATTGGAGAGATAAATGTCTATTACCCATTATTAAATGGATTGAGGGCCTTGGAATCAACAAGTTGGAAGGGTTCTCCAGGATCTAGCCCAACCCCCTGCACAATGCAAGAAATTCACAAATATCTCCCAACCACACCCAAACTCCCTGTGACCCCTGCTCCATGCCCAGAAGATGGCAAAAAACCTCTAAGATCCCTGGCCAAACTGGCCCCGAAGTGGTGATCAGCATTTCCCTGGATATGAAAGAAAGGACCATGAGAACTAAGCACTGATGCAAGCCTTCCTGCCCTCTTTCTCATGAACTGTCTAAATTCACAGAATCAGCTTTGTTATCAAATAGCCATCTAGTCTCTGTTTAAAGATCTCCAAAGAAGGAGTACCTACACCACCTTCTGAGGAAGGGGTGGAGGCAGCTGTATATACCATATCATTTTATTATTATTTGAATGTAAGGCATATACATGACAATGGCATATGGACTTATTTTTAGATACTTGGGAAACTTTTATAGATGCTTATGGGCAGACTTGACTCCACTATAGTTATATTTAATTTTATTTCTATAGTGTCTGAGGTTTGAAACATTTTTTTAATTACTTTGTCAAATGAGCCCTTAGTTAGTTGTGTATGTTTCATTCCTTGAAGATGAGGGTGTCATCTATTGTAAGTGTGTCTCATTCACATGGACATAGTTAGTTGTGTATGTTACATTCTTTGAAGATGAGGGTGTCATCTATCCTAAGTGTGTCTCATTCACATGGATATGTGCCCTGCATATGGGTTTCATTCCAACACTGTACAGCAATAAATATTGAGACCAGTTTGGTATTGTCCTAGCAAAACAAATAAGATGGTTAACACAGGTATCAAACATATATGATATATTCACAAACGTGAAAATCCACACTTCTACTCTAACATTGTTAATCAGTTACTTAAATTTGCTTGTTCTGATTCATACCAAATTGAGTTTGGGGCTGTTGTGTTGTTATCCTATTCATAGGTGCTTTAGCTTCATTATTGTTACTTATATACACAACTTCATTGTGGTGCTTAGAATCTCATCTGTGCAGTGAAGAAAAAAAGCCTTCTCAACATGTCTTCCTCACCTCATGGTCTTCTCCACATTAGTCTTCACTGGATCCTTTGCCTACCAGATGCCGACTCCCCTCCAGTCTTGATTTATCTGTGATATATTCCATTATTTCACGCTTGCAGAATCCTTTATCTACAGCATGAAAAAAAAATCAGTACATCAAAGTTGGCATGAAAAAACTATTACGTTTAAAGTACCCTTCTAACAATGTGTACTCCTTTACTGAATATGTAGACTGAAAGTCATATGTAGTTTATTGGAAATGCAGGAACTTCTGGAAAACATTTCTGCCTTTAATCGGACAGTCATGAAAAGCTTTTGATATTATGGATATTATGTTCCTCGACCTTAACGACCTTGATAAGCCTGCTTTTCTCACCATATGCATGCTGATCTATAGTATTTTAGTTTTGCCTGAACTACATCTAATTTTACATCTAATTTGCTTCCATACATTTAATTTGCTGCAGAATATGGGAATACATTTTTAAATGATAGCTGATAGCTGAAACTGTTCTCTATGAAAAGAACCATGATAGCTGAAACTGTTCTCTATGAAAAGATGAAAGAAAAAAAATGGATGAATGCAATTATATTGAAGGCATTGTAATAAAAGCCATGTGGTTGCATGATTACAGTGTCAGACTAGGACCAGGGAGACCTATGAAACTTAGTGGATGACCTTGTGCCACTTACTTAACTTCAGACCAGGGCCTTTTCTGAGCAGGAACGCACAGGAATAGAGTTCTGTCTGGCTTGGTATCAGGGGGTATGGCCTAATATGCAAATGAGTCCCTGCTGGGCTTTTTCTACAAAAAGCCCTATATGAAATGGTGATGTCAGAGGATGTGGTCTAATATGCAAGTGAGTTCCTGCTAAGCTTTTTCTTTTTAAAAAAATCTTGCTTCAGACAAACCTATCTCACTGGATTCTTCTGTGATAAAATGGCGGATGAGAGAACACTGAGCTCCTTGAGGGGAGGGTGAGATAAATATGTATTAAATAAGTAAAACATGTCTTAAATAGTAATGGCAATGAAATTCATGGTACTGATTTTTGTCACTGTTGTTCTGTGTAATCTATCTAACAGATTCTAGGAAACAATGGGATTTTTTTCTCCTTTTATATAAACAAACAAAAGTGACCACTTCTGAATAAGGAGTTGGGTCCAACAAGCTTTTCCACAAGTAGGGAGGGGAAGAGGGATTCCCTTTGATCTCACCTCATGATTCCCTGCTGGGGATCATGAGATATGCATGGACAAAAGTAATGGGAAAGGAAAATGTGTAAACTATACTGAAAAAATTGGCTGGATCCCACCCAGAATCAGTACAATGGACACTAATACTACTGGGATCAATGGTATGCAGGGACACTGATCTCAAAATGCTTTTTGCAAACATGATTATGGGGGAGGGGGGGAATCAGTATTTCCTGTGCTCTCTCCCCCACTTGGTACTGTCATCTTTTTCTAGGCTTGTGAGAATAGCAGTCATCTTCTCACTTCATCTATTCTTCTGCTCACCATCGTTCTGGTTCACAAGTCAAAGTTCTGCAATGAACTGACTCTCACTGGTAATGTCACAATCATCACCACTATTTTCTAGTTCAGATTAAACTTCCATTTCCAGGACAAGAGGAAGCCCTAAAAGAGTTTTGGATGTTTTTTGTAGGAAGGAAGCTCTATTGTAAATAACATCAGATAGCAAGCAGGGATTGGGTAGTCTTTAGGAATCCCACCCCCCACCCCTCCATTCTCTCTTTAACTTGCTTGCACTTGTCTTGCCTGGATGACTGAAGGTCCTAAAATGCAGATTTACAAAACAGTAAAAAGAATTACTCTTTTCTGAAAGTTATATTTAATGCACAAACAAGAAGGGAAAGAGGATTCCCACCTGCAATTAGTGAGAGGACTGGAGGCTGGTGACACGAGGAATGGATGGAGGTTAAAGACTAACGGAGTTTAAATGATAGGCATATTTTAAGAAAGGAGGGATCTGGAGCTTTTTACTATGTTTGGTTCTAGTTGGGGATGTTTTAATTATGATTGTAAACTGCCTTGAACCAAGAGAAAAGATGGGATATAAAGGTTTTAATCATTAAACAAATATAAATAAATTATGTAGCAATGTCATTTTTGCAGTTCATGTCCATCCCTAATTTTGAGCCACCCAATGTATCTCTCTATGGCCGTTTTCGCACTCACGTTTTACTGGCGCCACGACCCTCCTGACGCCGGCGAATCTGCATGGATTTCGCACCAGAAGCGCCGGCGCACCCAGAAGCGCCGGCTACTTCCGTCCCTAAGCCAGCGCAAACGCAAATCGCAAAGATGCAGGAAAACGTTTGCGCTGGCTTAGCGACGGAAGTAGCCGGCGCTTCTGGGTGCGCCGGCGCTTCTGGTGCGAAATCCATGCAGATTCGCCGGCGTCAGGAGGGTCGTGGCGCCAGTAAAACGTGAGTGCGAAAACACCCTATGAATTCCTGGAAGCTGGAAGCAGGGGTGGTGCTTAACTTGCAAGTTAATATGGCAGGTGTAGAGTACCGGACTCTACACGCGCGCCGCGCGTCCTCGGGCGACCAGGCACAGCGCGGGGAAAGTCACGGCCAATCAATGTCAAGCGCGGGAAGTTTAACTGGCCAGGATTGGGCTGGCCAGCAGGGGGGTTGTTCCGGGGTGTTTGTATATATTGGCGGACCCGGCCGCGTGTTCCCCAGTTCCGTAATGTACTAGCGAATAAAGCCTGAAGTCTTCACCACGTCTCGTCTCCCAGTACATTACACTGGCGACGAGGATGGGATCTAGCTAGGTCCGGCCGCCCGAGGGGAACCAGACCTGGCCGGAGACGAGGAAGGCGGAGACCGCAGGATCGCACAGCCCGCCGCCGCCATGGCGAACCCAAGTGTAACGACGGGCCATCTGGCGGAATTCAACCCGGAGCACCCCGAGAGATGGGAGACCTATACGGAACGGGTCGCGTGCCACCTGCGGGCGAACCTGATCGACGACGACGACAGGAAGAGAGACGTCCTGCTGAGCGTCTGTGGCGAAGAAACTTTCGAGATCGCACGCGGCCTCTCCGCTCCGGCGAAGCTGACTGAGAGGACCTACGGGGAGGTCGTGAGGCTCCTCACGGGCCACTTTTCGCCCCAACCGTCCATCGTCGCCCGCCGATTCCTCTTCCACAAGAGGGACCAGAAGTCGGGGGAGACAGCGGTGGTCTACCTGGCGGCCCTTCGGCAGATCGCCGGGAACTGCAGTTTCGACAAGAGGGACGAAGCCCTGAGGGACCGTTTCGTCTGGGGCCTCCGAGACGAGCGACTGCAGCAGAAGCTCTTCGCAAAGGAGGAGCTCACCCTACAACAAGCCTTCAACGAGGCGACGGCGTTCGAGAGGGCCACCAAGGTGTATGGCCAGCCGCGGGGAGAGGCAGTACACCAAGAAGAAATGGGACCGGAGGACCGAGCAGAGGAAGAAGCGTTTCAGCTCCGTCGGCCACAGAGGACAGAAACTCGGGTCCCCGCGAGACAACGAGCGACGGAGAGGGCCCCCACCAACCCCAGCTCCAAGTGCGCCAGCTGCGGCGACCCCCACGAAAGGAGGGACTGCCCGTACCGCAACCTGGACTGCAGAAGCTGTGGGAAGATGGGCCACATCGCCCGGGCTTGCCGGGCCAAGAGCAGCCGTCGACCACCGTCAGCGCATCACGATTCCATGGACACCCACACGACGGCATCCACCAGCTTGCAGGTACTGAACTTGCCCCTCGCAGCCCCGGACAAGGTCAAAATGTCTGTCCGGATCGAGGGCGCCCCCTGCGTCATGGAAGTAGACTCGGGTTCCTCGATCTCCATAATTTCAGAGGAGACCCTTATGAGACTATGCCCCCGCCGCCGCCTCCAAACGAGGCCAGCGGATTTCGTACTGAGGGACTTCCAGAAAAACCCGGTTCACGTCGTGGGGTGGGTCCAGGTGCATGTGGAGAGGGGAAGCTTCAAGGGGCCCCTAGACATACTGGTGGTCAAGCGCCAACTGACCACCCTTCTGGGGTTAGCTTGGTTCCAGCCACTGGGGATCAAGCTGGTAGGGGTGGAGCACGTGCAGGCCAGCAACTTCGAAGGGGTCTGCCAGGAGTTCCCCGAGGTTTTCGATGGGTCCCTGGGGAGCTACAAGGGGCCGCCCATCACCCTACCGATTGACCCCATGGTCCGGCCCATACGGCTCAAAGCGAGGCGCGTCCCGTTTGCCCTAAAGCCGAAAATAGAGGCAGAACTGGATCGCCTCACGGCCCAGGGCGTCTTGGAGCCTGTAACTTATGCGGCTTGGGAGACCCCCATTGTAACGCCAGTGAAACCGAACGGGGACGTAAGGATCTGCGCTGACTACAAGTGCACGATCAACAAAGCGCTCCAGGATAACCCGTATCCAGTCCCCGTAGTCAGCCATGTACTATCGACACTCGCAGGGGCACGGGTTTTTGGCAAGCTGGACTTAGCATAGGCATACCAGCAACTGCCAGTCGACGCTAAGACAGCAGAGGCGCAGACGATCGTGACCCACAGGGGGGCGTTTAGAGTTAAACGATTGCAGTTCGGGGTGAGCGTGGCTCCGGGAATTTTCCAAAGCATAATGGACTCTCTCCTTAAAGGAATTCCCGGAGTGCAACCCTTCTTCGATGATGTTTTAATCGCCGCCCCGAACGAAGAAGAGTTCAAAGGCCGCCTGCGAGAGGTCCTCCGGAGGTTCCAAGCGGCGGGGTTGAAAGTGAAGAAGGAAAAATGTCTGTTGGGGGTTCCGCGGGTAGAGTTCCTGGGATTCGCCGTGGACGCGGCTGGAATTCACCCGACTACGGACAAGACTAGGGCCATTGTGCAGGCCCCCGCTCCCAAAAGCAAAGCGGAGCTACAAAGTTTTTTGGGTTTGCTGAACTTTTATCACTCGTTCCTGCCCCACAAGGCCGCCGTGGCGGAACCGTTACACCGCTTGCTTGATAAACAGGCCCCGTGGGTCTGGGGGAAGCGCCAAGCCGCGGCGTTCCAGGCAGTCAAGGACCTATTGGTCTCGAACGCGGTTTTGCACCACTATGATGAAACCCTGCCACTGATCCTGGCGTGCGACGCCTCGCCCTACGGGGTGGGAGCGGTCTTGGGGCACCAACTCCCGGACGGGAGGGAAGTGCCAGTAGCATACTATTCACGGACTCTATCCCCAGCGGAGCGGAACTACGCTCAAATCGATAAAGAGGCCCTGGCGATCGTGGCGGGGGTGCACAAGTTCAACGACTACCTCTACGGTAGGCGTTTCACCATCGCCACTGACCACAAGCCGCTCCTGGGCCTCCTAGCTTCAGACCGTCAGACTCCCCAAATCCTATCCCAGAGGGTCCTGAGGTGGAACCAGTTCCTGAACTCCTACACGTATGAACTGGTACACCGCCCGGGCAAAGCCATGGGACACGCCGATGCCCTCAGCCGCCTGCCGCTCCCCATAACAGAACCCGATCCCGCCCCCGCACACGGGGTAATGCTCATTGAATCTCTCCCTGAGCGCCCACTGCACGCGGCAGAGGTAGCCCGGGCGACAGGGAGGGACCGCATCCTGGCACGGGTCAGGGACTGGGTGGGGAGGGGGTGGCCGGCAGGCAAGGTGGAAGAAGCGTTCAGACCGTTCGCGTCCAGGAAGGACGAGCTATCGACACACAAGGGGTGCGTGCTTTGGGGCAGCCGGGTGGTGGTTCCCCCCCCCTTGAGCAAACAGGTACTGGAAGACCTCCACGAGACCCACCCGGGCATCGTGAGGATGAAAGCCCTGGCCCGTAGTTATGTGTGGTGGCCGGGCATGGATGAGGAAATTGAGGGGTGGGTGAGGAGGTGCCAACCCTGCCAAGAATCCCGGCCCGATCCCCCGTCAGCCCCGGTCCACAGATGGGAGTCTAACAGGCGGCCATGGTCCCGCCTCCACTTAGATTTTGCCGGCCCATATCAGGGCCAGATCTTTTTTATACTTGTGGATGCCTACACAAAATGGTTGGAGGTGATTCCGGTAGCCTCAACCTCCACGGCGGCAGCCGTCCGAGCACTCAGGAGGGTCCTATGCACGCACGGGATCCCAGACACCCTGGTGACGGATAACGGAACGGCCTTCACCTCCCGGGAATTCCGGGAGTTCACGGAGAGGTACCTCATACGACACATAAGGTCCGCACCATTCCATCCGGCAACCAACGGCCAGGCGGAGCGGATGGTGCGGACCACCAAGGAAGCACTGGGGAGAATAGTACAAGGGGATTGGGACCACCGCCTCTCAGCCTTCCTGTTCCACAACAGGATCACCCCAAACCCTATAACGGGATCCAGCCCCGCGGAACTGCTCATGGGGAGGAAACTGACAACCCGTCTAGACAGGCTGCACCCAGACCGGGCCCCCGAGGTCCGCGGGTCCCCAGAGGTCCGGGAGGCAGTGCGGGGGTTCTTTCCGGGTGACCCTGTATACGCGAAGAACTTCGCGAGCGGCCCCGAATGGGTCGCGGGGAGAGTCCTTAGGGTGACGGGTTCCAGGTCATACGAGGTGACCACCGAGGGGGGCCAGGTACTAAGACGGCACATAGATCAGCTGCGCCGCCGCACCCTACCCGAAGAAATAGAGGAGGCAGGGAATAGGGAACAGCTAGCAACAGAAGCGCCGGGGGGGGGGCCTCGCCAATACAGGAACTACCTACTTATGATGCCCCCAGAGACACCGAATCAGAGCCGGAGCCAGAAGCAGACCCCAGCTTCCCACAGCCAAGAGCAGCATCGCCCACACCAGAACCAGACCCAGCTCCAAGAGCGACCCCGAGGAGATCGACACGGGAACGGAGAGCACCAGCATACCTCCGGGACTATGTGGTCTGAACTAGGGGGGGAGGAGTGTAGAGTACCGGACTCTACACGCGCGCCGCGCGTCCTCGGGCGACCAGGCACAGCGCGGGGAAAGTCACGGCCAATCAATGTCAAGCGCGGGAAGTTTAACTGGCCAGGATTGGGCTGGCCAGCAGGGGGGTTGTTCCGGGGTGTTTGTATATATTGGCGGACCCGGCCGCGTGTTCCCCAGTTCCGTAATGTACTAGCGAATAAAGCCTGAAGTCTTCACCACGTCTCGTCTCCCAGTACATTACAGCAGGGAAGAGCCACAGTGGGCCCCACCAGAAGCCCTGGGCCTTGGCAGCTGCCCCACCATAGGGAATACTAACTCCAACCCTGCACGGAGGCCAGTGACCTTGTCCCGACATGGTTGCATGAGAATGAGCACATGGAAAAAAACAAATGTTTTGTATACATGCCATCACTGTCACTCACTATATGTATGAGAGGAACCTGGGTCAGCAGTCTTGTTCTTGTTCTTCTGTACATGCATTTACCCTACATGTAGCTGCAATGTAGCTACAATCACACATGCTAATTAATGCAGTTTCAAACTACTTTCAATGCACTTTCAAATTGGATTTTGCCAGCTCACACAGTAAAATTCAGTTGGAAAGTGCATTGAAAGTGGATTATTTAGCATGTCTGATTGCAGTCTGAATGTACTTAACCAGTATCTCCATCTATCACAGGCACAATAACTCCTCTATGTGGTAGGCTATAGGAATACCTCATGAGCATAAGCTGGAAGTGGCAATTGTAGGCATATCTCACACCAGGTGCACTCCTGTTTTCATGCACGTACAATGGTCCAGGATCTTCAAACGATCTGTTTGAGTTTCTTTAGACAATCTGAAAAAAAAAAGTTGCACTTTTTTTTGTAACTTTTTGAGGGGAGGGGGCACTTCTTCAGTTTTCTTGTGCTATACTCTTGGGAGCAAATCTCTTGAACTATTCTGCAGAGCTTGGGAATACCTTTTTCTACAGTGCTGTCAGCATCTTAATGGTTAGTGTATAAAGAACAGGGCAAACTGAGTGACTTTAGAGAAGCAGCAATAAACCTACACCTAAGAATTGAAGACAACATGAAGAAAAACAGTAAGTTACATTTATGTCTACTCTACTGATCTCTTGAGCAGGTTTCCCCTTCCTTATTCTTTTAGTATTGTTACTTTGCCTCTCATGCTACTGTTTCTCAGTTCCACAGACTTCCCTGAAATGGGATTAATGCACATACATTGGCATAAATCTAAATGTCCCAAGTTTCTCATATTGGTAGCATGACAATAAATGTTCACAGATTCAAAAATGGAAATAGGGAATATTAGAGTGGATGTCCATAAGATAGAGCTCACAAGTTGGAAACCTTTCTCACAGTCATATTTGTCTTGTCTGTTGTCATCAGTTTCCATGTATATTGTTTATGCTCTGGATCATGGTCAAGTCCCATGTGCAGAAGGAACTTTATTCCTCCCACCTGTCCAGAAAGTGAGACAGCATGGTAAAGTGGGTTGTTGCTTTGAGGATAAAATGCATGGGGAAAGAACAATGTTCTAAGTTATTTTGTTTCCTGTTGGGAAGAATTTCCCCCCACAAACCAGCCCTGTAAAGTAATCTAAACTGAGACAAGACCAAAATTACCAAGCAAACTTTGAAGCTAACTAAGGATTTAATATAAGATTTTTAAAAACCCAATTCCACACTTTCTGCTATTATACAACACAGTATGGATAGCCTTTAAACCTCTTTTTCATTTTAAAAAGCACTCCTGTTAAATTGTTTCAATGATGTATGGGCATTCTAATGATCTACAGAAAACAGAGACTTTGCTGAAAGCAAGTTAATTTGATGTATCCCATATTTGTTTCTAATAATAACAAATGATTTTAATAATCAAGACCTTTTTTTGTAGAAAAAGACCAGCAAGGAATACTTTGCTTATTAGACCACACTCCCTGACATCATTATTGTTTCAACTGGGCCTTTTTTGTAGAAAGAGTGCAGCAGGAACCTATTTGCATATTGGCCTAACATCAAGCCAGCTGGAACTGCATTCCTGTGTGCTGTTGCCCCCCAAAAGCCCTGCTAATGATAGTAATAATAATATAAATCCACAATAATTTCAGACTAATGTCCAATTAAGACCTCAGTCTTAAACACACTCACTATGAAGTAAGACCCATT
The DNA here is from genome assembly GCF_032191835.1 of Heteronotia binoei. NCBI lineage: Eukaryota > Metazoa > Chordata > Lepidosauria > Squamata > Gekkonidae > Heteronotia > Heteronotia binoei. The sequence goes on along the minus strand of NC_083237.1, from coordinate 37,573,130 downwards.
GAGCACAGTGGAACTTATCGCTGAGTAAGTATTTAGAAATATGGTCCTAGCCCCTTAGGAAGAGAAGCATGATGTAGCATTTTGTTTTAAGTTAGCAGCCCTGTTTTAATGCTCCGGTGTGAGTCAGAATGTCTGTAATGGGCATTGCTAGGTTTTCTTTATCAATCATGAAGCCTTCTGGGTTGCTTCTAATAGATGATGGAATTTAAATTTCTCTTGACTTCTCTCTTCCATATGCAAACCAGATCAAAGGTTTTCTATATCACCAGTACTGTTTTGGTTTATAATTAAAAGGCATTTTAAAAAGGCATATAAAATGGAGATCTGCCATCTCTATGGGATATCATGATGTGAGACGGCCAGGCTGGGCAATATGTGATTATGGTAATTTTTTGAGTGCTGTTGAGTTGTTTGTTTATAAAATGTTTTTGTTGTATTTTATGGTTTTATCATATTTTGTACTCTGCTGTGAGCCCTACGGGGAATGGGCAGAATACAAATATACTAAAATAAATAAATAAATTCCAACAATGTTTAAAGATAAGGAGGAATAAATGGGAGATCATTTGCCTATACTGGCAAGATACTTTATGTGCAGCTGATTCTTCTCTATCCAACCTAGTCAATTCGTTAGTCAAATCCAACCTAGCCAATTTGTTAGTGGAAATATTTGTCAAAAATCCAAAAAACCCCAAGGTCCTCAGGCTTCATTGTTATACCTATGTAGTTGGAAGTAAATCCTGCTCAGTTTATTTACTTCTGAGTAAACAGGTTTCAGGTCCTACTGTAAGCTTGAAGGGCAAAGAACCAGGGGAAACAAATTGATTAACAAACAAATTGATGTTTAGTCAATCCCATTAGTCAATAGTCAATCCCATTCTCCCAAAACACAAAGCTTTTCAAGACTGGTTAGCAGAGAAATACCCCAAAACTATTCACTGTTCTCCACTTACCAGACCTTTGTTATTTTTTTAAAAAATCCTTTCTTTTGTGGCAAAGAACTAGGCAGGTGTGGGCAACGGTAGCTCTCCAGATGTTTTTGCCTACAATTTCCATCAGCCCCAGCCAGCATGGCCAATGGCTGGGGCTAATGAGAGTTGTAGGCAAAAAACATCTGGAGAGCTACTGTTGGCCACCCCTGAACTAGAGCTATATACAAGGTTCTCCCATTCCTCATTTTATCCTGACATCAATGCTGTGAAGAAGGCAAGGTCAAAAATGACTGGCCCAGAGTCACCCACATGCAGGGAGCTTGACAATGGTTAATGATTGAGAGGTCTAGTCTGACACTGTAGACCTCACTTGCTTATTTTTTATCTTTGATAAAGAAAGCTTAAAGGAGACACTAACTTTTTAAAAATGTGGTATCCGTTTCTTTGTTTCAAAAAGACATGCTTTTTCCTCACACACATGATCAAAGTGACTTCTACTCAAATCTGCTCTGTTGATCCCTTCTTTGGCATTTTCACCAAACCAGCAAAACAAAGTGAGAGCCATGACAAGAACTGAGAACTCAAACAGAATAATATCTGAAGATTCTTCTTCTTTTTCCTCCTCCTCTTCTCCTTCCTCCTCCACTTTCTCCCTTGCAGAATACAAGTGCAAGGAAGTAGCCTGAAGTCAGCTGAAATGAAGCTGTTCGGTGTGGTCAAATTATTTGTTGAGAAACAGATTCTTCCCCACAAACAGCTTCTCCTGCTGGAGCATCTGTAACAACTTTTCTTTTGAAACTAACTCACCTGCTCCATTTTAGATCCTGTTGGTAAGACCAGAAATTCCTTTGAATCAGGGTTTTTTTGAGCAGGAATGCAGAGCAACACAGTTCTGGCTAGCTTGGTGCCAGGGATGTGGCCTAATATGCAAATGAGTTCCTGCTGAGCTTTTTCTACAAAAAAGCCCTGTGTGAAACAATGGTGACATCAGAGGGTGTGGCCTTACATGCAAATGAGTTCTTGCTGGCTTTTTCTACCAAAAAATTTGTTCTGCTTTGATCATTGGGAGTTTACTGGTCTGGATCTTCTGGGTTTGTTATGGGGCCAAAATCAGTATGGTTGATATAATTTACCACAAAAATGAAATTCAGGAAACTGATGTCAAGATTGATTTCCATTGTTCAGGAGTGGGTTGTTTGGTGTTGTGTTTGGTGTTGTTCCCTCCCCCATATACTGATCAAGTTGCCATCCTTTTAGTTGATGCTTTGAAAGAATATATTGGAAAGTTATCTTTGTTACATTGTGTATATTTGGCTTTCCTCACAAAATTTTAAAGTGGATGAGAATTCTTTATTTGTCTCCCATATTTAGAAGCCTGACTAACAGCATGTGTCCTGCACCATTCCATCTTGAGAGTGTTGGACGCAGATTCAGATTTGCATTAGAGCATGAACAGAGTGCCAAATAGAATTGCACTACTCCAGATCACAGAACTCATTTGCTCTAACCTACCTTGCACTACCATTGAATTATTTGATCTGTTACCTTCAAAGTATTATATTTGCAGGGCTTGCTTTAAAAAGGAAACACATTTCCCTAGCAAGAGAACGTTATCAGAGGTCTGTTAGCACCCTTTGATAAGGGAAGCATTCCTCCCTGCATCAAGGAAGGACCTCCTAGTTTGAAAGGAGCCATCTCGCCCACGCAGTGGAGATTGTACTTACTGACACATTCTCTGGAACGATACCAGAAACCGGGATACCAGGAAGCTGGGAGATTGGGAGTAGAGAACAAAGAACTCCCTAAGGAATTACCTCACCCTGGTAGAGTTGGGTTTCTTTAAGCCAATGAGACACCACAAAAGTCTAAGAGCGAAGATTTGTAACCAATCAACGAGACCTGCTTTGTTATCAGAAATTGTATAAATATGCTATGTTTGTAAAGATGGGTTTTGAGGAAAAACGCAGGAGGAAGAGTGGTATAGAGAGATACGGGTTTTCCTCCTATCACTAGTGGTAATAAAGGAATCTCTGGATCAACTCCTTTGGAACTCTGGCTGTTGAGTCTCTTAATTTGGGCTGGAGGGACTCAACTCTTGGCATAGATGGCGTGTGCAGCAATTAGTGACCCAGATGGGACAGATAGACTTCTGCTGTCCAAGGAGGCTCTACCAGGATGGGAGAAAATCAACCTTCGGGGACCCAGAGGTGCCAAGAGGCTGAGTTCAGCTTCCCTGGAGTTCTTTGGTTCATCTCCAGCATGCAGTGGCTCCATGGATCAGCAGAAGCAGGCCAGAGGTCCCAAGGAGTGGGTCCAGAGATTAAAGAAGAAGAGTCAGCTGATGGGTAAAGGGGAGTGCCTAAGTCCCTAGTAAGCCCTTTTGAATTGGCAAGAGGCCAGGGCAGTGCTCCTTCAGAAAAGATGGCAGGAGGGGTGCCAGAGAAAGCCCCGAGAAGGGATAAGAGAGGTTCCGGAGATGGGACCCAGGAGAATGAGAAAGAGAAGGTTGGGAATTGTTGAATGTGTTTGTCTGTGTGTCAAATGTTTAGAACTGGATCCCAGGGCTGCAAGGTTTCCTCATTAGGAGGGATTTAGCACCCTGGTAGGTAGGACCTATTTTGCCTATCCTAATCTGTGGAGTCTTGCTTCGTGCTGTGAAGCAGAGATGAGAGAGTTGGCAGACTCTAAGAAATAGGGAAAGTGATCAAGGGTAAGTTGTGCCAAGAGTTGAGTCCCTCCAGCCCAAATTAAGAGACTCAACAGCCAGAGTTCCAAAGGAGTTAATCCAGAGATTCCTTTATTACCACTAGTGATAGGAGGAAAACCCGTATCTCTCTTTCCTCGAAACCCCAAGGGGAAGGCTGCTACCCCATCTAGAGCAAAAGACTTAGATCAGATCCTGCCAGAAAGAGAAAAAAAAACAAGTGGAAAAGGAACAGAGCAGAGGCCAGCAGCAAGGCGGCATAGCAGCACTCACTGCCCTTCCCCCTCCCTCGGAAAGAGACAAAGAAGCAATGCTTTTTATGGGCACCCTAGCTGTCTGGAGACAGAAGAAGGAAAAGTGGACATTAGTGAGACTGTTGGAGAAATTTGTTAATCCCAACTACCCTATGGGGGAAAGAAGCAAGATGCTGGAGAAGAAAAGATTAGGCACCTAGACTTCTAAGACTTTGGTGGGAGGGAGCACTGTCAAAGCTAGCCTTTCTCGCCTCAGAGGCCGGGGGAAAAGACATACCTGACATTAACTCATTCACACAAACCAAGGCATTTAGCGACAGCTACAGTCAAGTAAACACAGAGGCATGCTCACTGAGCCAGTCTTGAGGGTCAAGGAGAACACTTGATCCAGCCAGAGCCCCCCCCCCCCCAGCAGAAAAGTTTTTAGGAATTCCAAAGAGGAAAGGGAGAAAACATTGACTTTCCAGCATACCTCACTACTCCAATACTAATACTAGTTCAGATACTTTTCCTCCTTTTAAATTGTTCAGGGTGGTGAGAACCAAAGAGGATTGTGAGGAACTCCAAAGGGATCTGTTGAGGCTGGGTGAGTGGGCGTCAACGTGGCAGATGCGGTTCAATGTGGCCAAGTGCAAAGTAATGCACATTGGGGCCAAGAATCCCAGCTACAAATACAAGTTGATGGGGTGTGAAGTGGCAGAGACTGACCAAGAGAGAGATCTTGGGATCGTGGTAGATAACTCACTGAAAATGTCAAGACAGTGTGCGATTGCAATAAAAAAGGCCAACGCCATGCTGGGAATTATTAGGAAGGGAATTGAAAACAAATCAGCCAGTATCATAATGCCCCTGTATAAATCGATGGTGCGGTCTCATTTGGAGTACTGTGTGCAGTTCTGGTCGCCGCACCTCAAAAAGGATATTATAGCATTGGAGAAAGTCCAGAGAAGGGCAACTAGAATGATTAAAGGGCTGGAGCACTTTCCCTATGAAGAAAGGTTGAAACGCTTGGGACTCTTTAGCTTGGAGAAACGTTGACTGCGGGGTGACATGATAGAGGTTTACAAGATAATGCATGGGATGGAGAAAGTAGAGAAAGAAGTACTTTTCTCCCTTTCTCACAATACAAGAACTCGTGGGCATTCGATGAAATTGCTGAGCAGACAGGTTAAAACGGATAAAAGTAAGTACTTCTTCACTCAAAGGGTGATTAACATGTGGAATTCACTGCCACAGGAGGTGGTGGCGGCCACAAGTATAGCCACCTTCAAGAAGGGTTTAGATAAAATACGGAGCACAGGTCCATCAGTGGCTATTAGCCACAGTGTATGTGTGTATATAAAATTTTTTGCCACTGTGTGACACAGAGTGTTGGACTTGATGGGCCGTTGGCCTGATCCAACATGGCTTCTCTTATGTTCTTATGTTCTTTATCCTCATTTGTTTAATTTATTATTAGAAATTCTGGCTTGTGCTATCAGACAAAAGAAGAACATTTATGGTTTTGTACAGAACTGCCTAGAATTTTTTTTTAAAAAAATATTTTATGCAGTTGTTTATTATAGAACTGTCCTCCACTCCTATATTAACGAATATGATCAATACTTTTTGATCTTTGCCTGGTTATTGGATTAACTGAACAAAATCTCAGTTGATTCCATTTGGAGAAAATATACCCATGAGTGTATTTGCTGTTAAACATTTTCAATGAACATAAGAGAAGTCATGTTGGATCAGGCCAATGGCCCATCCAGTCCAACAAACTGTCACACAGTGTTCAAAACCCAGGTGCCATCAGGAAGGCAACCAACAGAGCCAGAACATCAGAAACTTTCTCACTGTTGCCCGCCCCCGCAAGCATCAAGACTACAGAGCATTACTACCCAGACATTGTGTTCCATCTATACCTTGTGGCTAACAGCCACTAGTGGACTTCTTTATCAGATCCCCACTTGGGATGCTTGTAATACTGCCCAGATGTCATTACTTATCCTAGAATAGCGATTCCTAGAGATATTAAGCATATAGTGATACTAAATTTTAACCAGTTGATTGCTGATATAACCTTAGATTTGGACAGATGGGTAAACTTAAAACTTTTTTTTTGGGGGGGGGGTAAAGTAAATTCACTCAAAATGAACATTGTACCTTGGATTGTATATGTTTTATATGCAATTCCTTTTCTTATACCTAGTGGATATATTCCCATAATTAATTAATTTTGGAAATTTATTTGGGATTCCTTACCTCTCTGGATTTTTTTCAAGAAGACACAACTCTCATTGTATGAAGGAAGATTTCATTTTCCTGATCTTATTTTATATCACCAGGTATATTTGTTAGCTTGTACTAATTACTGTGATTGCATCTCCCAGTTCAACTATCCATCTTAGGGTATTCTGCTGGATTCTTGCCTGGTGCCCCTCTTTAAATGGGGAATGCATTAGGGTCTAGTTATGTTAAAATTGATCCTGTTCCTCCTACAATTTCTGCAGTTAGAGAATTATGATGACAAATGTCATGACAATATCAATTTGACCCATATTCACCTGCTAAACTAACACTATAAGCCAATCCAGAACTAAAAATTGTGAAGATTTTTGAAGTGGAAGGCTTGAATAGATAGAGGGCTTTTTACTTTAGACCAATTAATAGACCATGATAATGAGTTTGTGTTATATTCTCAGTTGAGGTCTGGATATGACCTGTCAAACTCTGATGAATGTCAATTATTACCAACCACTACATTTCTTCTTATCTAAATACGGCCTTGCAAGCACTAAGTATTTCAGAATCTGGCTCAGTCTTAGAAACTCTCATTGAATTAATGCAGAAAATGAAACTAAATGTATCTTTCTATAAATATTTGATGTTGGTCAAGATGTATTATATGAAAGTCTCAGAAATGAATGGAATAAGGACATAGATTGCCCTGTTGAGCCAAAGCAATGTGATTGGCCCCTATATATTATACCTGTTGTTTCTTTGGAAATTAAGCTGCAATTTACTAAGTGAAAAATTTTGTTTCATATTCACTGGACACAATTGAGTATTTTTAGAAAAGGACTAAGTAAAATATCCAATTATTGGCAAGATTTACCTCTAAAACATGTATTTGGGCCTCTAAAACGTGTTTGGGCCTCTTTTTGAGAGGAAGTAATTACACATATCAGTTTCGTATTTCTGTGTTCAATGGTCTTTGAGAGTACTTACGTACTTTGAAACTATTTGCCTGTCTCTTGGAGATTAACTGATGATCAACAAAGATGGAACTCCCTTGCCCTTACTGTTGTTAAAAGGTTTACATTACAACACTGAAAAGATAAAATGTCTACCTCTAGTAAGCCAATGGACTGAGGACTTTACAACTCTATCAGCATCTGAATATATGGCATATTGTGCATGGGCATAGTCTTAAATATCTGTAATCGTTTTATACAGGCTTGTTAGTACACTTACCACCATTGTTGTTATATTTTTATATATTTTATCTCTTCTGTTTGGTGGAATTAAAATTTTATTTTCTTCCAGTTTCTTTCTGCAATCAAATTACCTTTTAAGAAATGTTCAACAGAACTACCATGTCTGATTTTCTGCTCCTGGAATTCTCAGAGGTTCGGGAACTACAGTTTCTACACTTCACTGTATTTCTGATGATATACTTGGCAACTGTTGCAGGGAACCTCCTCATCATCACTTCAGTTGCCTTAGACCATCATCTACACACCCCCATGTACTTCTTTCTGATGAACTTGGCTGTGCTGGACCTTGGCCAAGCTTCAGTCATTGTACCCAAATCCATGACCAATTCCCTCCTGAATACCAGACACATTTCATATTCAGGCTGTGTTGCTCAAGTCTTCCTGTTTCTGTTCTTCGTAACATCTGATTTATGCATCTTGACAGTCATGGCATATGACCGGTACGTGGCTATTTGCAATCCATTACATTATGCAATGGTAATTAATCAGCAGGCCTGCACTGAAATGCTAGCTGGTGCATGGATTGCTGGTTTTCTGTATGCAGGGATGCACACCACTGGGACTTTTGCAATCCATTTCTGCTCTAACATTGTCAATCAATTTTTCTGTGAAATCCCACAACTAATAAAATTGACTTGTTCTGACCTAAATCTAATTGAAATGACTGCTGTTGGGATTGGACTTCTCCTTGGGGTGGCCTGTTTTGTCTATATCCCTGTAACTTATGTTCACATTTTTACCACAGTGTTAAGACTGCCTTCTGCAAAGGGAAGACAGAAGGCTTTGTCCACTTGCCTCCCCCACCTCATTGTCTGTTCTACATTTATATTTGCTGCATGTTTTGCCTACATGAAGCCTGTCTCTAACACCCCAACACAGTTGGAGTTGATATTTACTGTGATCTATTCCTTGGTTCCACCTATGTTGAATCCAGTAATTTACAATATAAGAAACAAAGAGATTAAAAAAGCAATGTCAAAGGTTTTGCGATTCAGCTACTTTCCTCTAATATGATCAAGTTTGCTACTGTAAGTGTATGTTTATTCATTTTTTTCCTGTTTTGCCAATAAAACTAATATTAAATTGCATAGGCCATGAGTGCCCAATGTGTTGTGCTAATTTGATTCTTTATAGTTGAGTCTTCCTAATGAGGTGGATCCTAAAGTTGTGCAGAAGAAGAAAAACTTAAAAAAATCAGATTTGGGGTGTTTGGGGCTAAAACATTTGGGAGGCCATATATCTCCTAATAGCAGATTTGGTTACAGAATCTGATTCGGGAGATATTTGGCTATTCCTGAATATATGGCCCCATTATATGCTATGGACCATTGAAATCATTGGCAAAATAGGGTATAATGAAAGGCAGCTGGAGGGAGGTGGTATGAGTTAGAGGCCCCAAATTTTTAGGGGGGTGGAAGGGCCTCTCCCCTACAGAACCTCCAAGTTCCAAAAAGATTGGACCAGGGGTTCTTATTCTAGAGGCCCCCAAAATACTCATTTCTCACAATGGTAGGAAAAAAACAATCCATTTTCATAACAGTGGGAAAATTGATTCAGAGGAGCAGAGGCTTTGAGGGCGAGCCCCCAAATTTTCAGGGCAGCTGCAGTGGCTTTCCCCCCACAGGCAGTGCCATGTCCCTGAGCAGAACCAGTGCCACCATGCTACTGTCATTGGCACAAACAGTATATTAGATCAAACTAGAGAATATCTCTCATTCAAAATTGGGGTGGTGGCTCTCTGCAAGGACTGCTGCACTGAACCAGTGTGTTGAATGCACTACTGCCATGCAGCAGAGATGGAGCATGGACGTCCTTCATGCCAAGCATCTGCCCACTGAACCACAGCCCCACAGAAAGAAAATATCTGTGTGGAATCCCTCAACACTCCATTTGTTGTTTGTTACGGAAAGAAAACCTTGGAAACTAGGGCACTTGGATTTTAAAAGAAACTGATAAAAAATCAAGGCCGCTCAAGGGGAACCTTGACTGACAAGCCAAGTGGCATGCAAATATCACATCTGTTCTTTTTTCAAAAGCAAGAATTCTGGGGGAACCTGTCATTGCACCATACTTATCCTACATCTTGGTTCTCTCATGGCACATTTCCAAACAAAGAAGCATTCTTTTTTCTATCACAACAAAGCCGAGAGACCCGTCATCATAAAAACAGTTAACAGAATGGAACCCCCAGGACATTACAGAGATATTGGCTTCCTATCTCGGTAGACATAGTAACTAAGTTGTTTAGTTCTCAGCTTTTCACAGAAAACAGACTATGTTAGTTTTAAGGGTGCCACTTCATCAAACTTAGTTCTTAGGCATGTTATTTACCCCATCAGTACCTGTTCTGAATCCAAAATTGCAGGGGGTTTTGCTCTTGTTTAATATGTTTATCCATTTTTAGCTGCAGTTACCACTCTGTCTTTTGGGCATCTAGATTCTAATGGTGCTTCCTGGCAACAAATCCCACCCCCCCATATGTAATACAAGGGGACACCCTTTTCATTGAACCTCATGAAGCACTGTTGTTGCTTATACCACCTAGCATTGACCTTTGCTTGTCTTGAAGTGCCACTGGCACACTTCTAAATGTCATTCTCTCACATTTAGGTGTTCAGGTTTGTAGTTGTATGCTGCTGTATTCTTTCCTTTCTCCATTCTTACTTACACCTGGTGAACACCTAGGTCTTATGCATCTTGACTCTAACCAGTTCTTCCTGACCATCAGCCAACCCCCACCCTACAACCTATGTGTTATGGCCAGGGCTTTTTTTGTAACAGGAACTCCTTTGCATATTAGGCCACACACCCCTGATGTAGCTAAGCTCCAAGAGCTTACAGGGTTCTTAGTACCGGGCAAACTGTAAGCTCCAGGAGGATTGGCTACATCAGGGGGGTGAGGTCTAATATGCAAACAGGTCATGCTACAGAAAAAGCCCTGGTTATGGCTGAATACTAAATAAAACTTTGCTTATCTTAAATGTTACAATGGACTCTAAATTTGTTCTTACTTGTGATGGTGACTTAGCTCTTTGGTGTTACCCAGGGTGCATCATGTGGCGGCAAGGTAGGGTTGCACTCCAATTGTACTCTGAACCAAACAGAGCCTGACTCCTTTTTAAAAACCCTCCCATCAAAACTTTGGTTTTTATATGTCCCTAAACTGGGGGGTTTTTTGTGCTGTTTTAGTCTGGTTAAAGAAACTAGGTGAACCTGCCTCTTCCTGGCTACAGTTTTTTTAAAGCTACCTTGAAATAAGACAAACCTTTTTGGAAGTACTGATTTCTAAGCTAGAAATCAGGTGTCCCCTATGACTAGAGAAAAGCTGTTGTTCAACCTATGGAATGTAAAAATGCACTAGCCTTCGGTAATTGAAGGTCAGATGCACACACACCCTGTTCTGTTTTAAATGGAACCTGTTTTGGCCTAGTTGCACTACTTTTTGGAGAAACCTACTCTCCTTTGAAAGTATCCCCTATCTGGCCTGGTCAGTTGAGAATGAGAAACTGAAGCTATGATATAGTGGGTTCAACGCATTGAAGGGGCAAGGTAGTAGTGATTATCCGCTCTTTATTAGATACAGCATAGTAGAGGGCTGCACTACAAGACTGGAGAACTGGGCCAAAGAGGCCAACTATATACAAGTCAGGGTTCCCGCGCAAGCATGTTATTGGATCATTCAAACCAACAGAGGGCCAATGATTGGAACAGGGCAGCAGGGATTTGGATCCTGCTGCCCATTGTTCCCAAGTCCCCAAACTCTGTTCTAATAGCTCCAATGAGCTGGGCGGGAACACCCACATAAGTCTTCAGTTGAGTCCTCATACACAACATCAGCCCTAACCTGGATTTCTTAAACTTGTTTAAAAGAAGAAAAAAAACAATTCCTCAAAGCACACATTACTGGAGCAGCCTTTCTACTGGCCCTAGTCAAACCAAAAACACCCTCAGATGCTACTGCAGTCGTATAAAACACAGTGAAAGAAAACCAAACTAACACAGGGGCAGAACAAGATCACTGAGAGAGGTCATACAAATCTAAATTAATCTTTCCCTAAGGCTAAACAATTGAAGAACAGAACAGCAACAATGTCCTCCCCCATAAGGCCAAAATCAACTGAACCCAAACCTGATTTCAAACTGCAACAAAGATAGAAAGAATGATCAGGCAACCAGAGGAAGCAAGTCACAAAGAGTAACACAAGACTGTATTGGTAGCATCAGCTGCGAGGCCCACCCAGGAAAAAGGGCAAAACCACAAGTCTATATAAGACAAAACAACACAGAGAAATACAACAACCCACCAACACCTACCACTAGTCCCCTCCTCAGCAACCAGAATGGGAAGGGGGAAGGAACTTTAAAAAACAATCCTAGGATCACAACAAATCACACTGTGCAGCAAAAAAAAAAAAAGTAAAAAAGCAACAACAATATCCAGGAGAACCAAACCACAAGCCACAACCTCACAATGGCAGCTGCCCATCTACCCCCAAGCAACAAAGGAAACACCAGTAAACTCCTTAAAAACATCTATGTCCACAAAACAGTAACAATAGTTAAATCTGCAAGCAACCACTAACACAACTTGTGATCCGAAATTTAACCAAACAATTAACAACAGTGAACAAAACACCCTGCTGCCATCCAGCAACAAAAATGATAGCAGCAATAATACAGTAATATCTTGAATGAAAGTATTGAAATATTTCTACAACAAACTTTAAAACCCTGCACAAAACTTTAACTTCTAAAATCTTGACCAACCCCCACCCCAAAAGAAAACCCTAATCCACCCCAAGCAGGCACTCACCTTAAACAGGGATAATTTATAAAAAGAGGCCAGTTGCTCTTTTAAAACCAACAGAGTTTGAATTCTGGGGGAAATTAAGAGCTGAGCAAGTTATTATGTCCACTGAGATAGGAAGCCAATATCTTTATGGAGTCCTGGGGGTTCCTGAGTCGAGTATTTTTGCAGTGACTGGTCCCTCAGCTTTGTTATCATAGATAGGAATGCTTTTTTCTTCAGGTGTGTGCCATGCCAGAGCCAAGAACTAGAATAAGTACAGTGCAGTGACAGGTTCCCAAGTTATTTGCTTTTGAAAGAAGATTAGAGGTGATATTCATGCAACTTATTACAACATAAATTAAGATTCCGCTTGAGCAGTCTTGACTTCTCAGAAATTTATTTTAAAACTCAAGTGTTCTGTCCTAGTTTCCAAAATTTTCTTTCTTACAGTGCAGTGTTACAGGATTCCCCAAAGGTATTTCTTATGTTGGACTATGGTTTAGTATGCAACTCCTTTGCATGCCCCATCTCTGTTGCTTGGCAGTTTTGTGTTTAGTGCACTGGTCTGTGCTGCAGTCCTTACAGAAAGCTCCCATCCCAATTTTTAAATCTGAGAGATTCTCTAATTTGAATTAAGGTCCTGTGCATTGCACTACCATTGCTACAATAGCACTTGTTCTGCTGGGCAACTATGTTCCTTGCAAGTTAGCACCCTCAGCACAGTTGATTGCAGAGATTCTCTAGAATAATCTGACTGTTACCTGGGATAGGTTTCCCCATCATAGATGCCACTCCTAAAGTTGAATCCCCTGGTCCAATCCTTTTGGATGCTGGGGGTCCTGTGTGAGAGAGGCACTAGAAGCAGCCCTGCAAATTTGGTGTCTCTCACTCAACGCTCCCCCGCCCCTGAGTCACAGTGGGGAAAGTGACTGATTGTTTTTTCCCCCATCATAGGGGGAAAGAGCCCTATTTGGGTGCCCCTAGAATTGGATTCCCTGGTCCAATCTTTTTGAAACTTGGAGGTTCTATGGGAGAGATACCTGCAGCAGCCCTGCAAATTTGGAGCCTCTACCTCAAACCCCCTACCCCTCAGCTGCACTTCATTATACGCTATTTTGCCATTTACTTCAATGGCCCATAGGGTATTATGGGACTGAATGGCCACCGAATTTTGCGGCTGCTGTATACGGATCCTGATTCAGATCAGAGAATCTGATTCAACTCTATACAGCCTGAATACAGCTGAATCAGCTGGTTTTTGGGGGTGTATTCAGTTTGGCCATAGCAAATGCAAACCCCTAGTGTTGGTATGTTTAGACCTGGGTCTTTGGTGAGTAGCCACTGGATTTCTCTGCAGCTTAATACTGCTTAGATATATTCAGCTTTTTTTTTTTTTAGACTTCCGGGGTTGGAAAATGCCGAGCTGAATTGCTTCTCAGAAGGGGAGCAGGGCGGGGCTTCTGTTCGGGGTAGTGGGGGGCAATTTAATGCCTACTGTCTACTTTTCTCAGTCAGAGATCAGTCCAAGATATGCACAGGAAACTCTGAGGAGATTTACCTTGGTTAAAAGAGAGTCCCGGGGGGGGGGGGCTCCTTTGAGGCTTTGAGGGGTCTTTGGAGATGAGTTGCATATTCATCATCTGCAGAAGGTGCCCAGCCTTCTCAGACTGGGCACCAGGGGAGAGGCGCCTTGCCCAAGGCCAATCAGCCGGAGAACGATTTGTAACATCAATGTGTGAATGTGCCCTGCATAGTACCCCCTCCCTAAAGAATTCCTTTGAAGGATACCTTATATGATTACCTTTTACTGTATGTTCCTCAGTCTCTCAATCTTTTAGCTGTTGGAAACAATGATATCAATAAACTAGAAACTTTTTATCAAAAAGGTCTCGTTATTGAATCAGCCGACTTGACAGCCCTCTGACAAAACATCAATTTTGGGTCGTGACATCCAGGGCTTTAGCCTTGTTGGGGTTGTCTGGAGTGAGATTTGGTACCCATTCCTTTAGAATCGGCACAGCCTCTACGGCTGCTGCCTTGGGTTATCCTACTTCGTCCATTCAGTGCCTTGTCTGTTGGCGGTCTCAGGTTTACAAAGGTTATATTCGCCCTTTGCTCCGCTAGTAGTTTGTGATTAGGAGCTGGGGTAATTTAAGGTTTGGGTTTTATAACTTGTCTGTTTTTTCCTTTTAGATGCTGTTGTTCCTGGCCGGAGGAGCAGAGTTCTCATCTGCGGGCACAGTTATGTGATTTGGGTGGCACATCAAGCTCGGAGAACTGCTGTTGGCTCTCAGCTGGGGCTTAGCAAATATGTTACGGTTGAATGGCAGTGGCGCCAGGGTCTTCAGTGGCCTGGCTTGCTCCCCCTTTTGTTTCACGGGTGTGTGGGCCCTCTTCCGCAGGTATTAATTGTTCACCTGGGAGGGAATGATCTCAGGATGATTAAAGACAAGGCGTTGATCTTGCAAGCCCGAGATGATTTCAAGAACATAAGGAACAGTTGGCCTGGTACCATTATAGTTTGGTCGGCCATGATTCCATGCTTGGTGTAGCGCAGTGCTTGAAATCCAGCTGGGATAGGGAAGGCTCGTTACAGTGCGAATAAGGAGATTCGCAAGATTTTGGAGGGTGGTTTGGGCCACTATTTGCCTCATCCAGATATTTCTAGGGAATGTCCTGACCTCTACATAGGGTAATATGCATCTCTCGAAAAAGGGTAATATGATTTTCCTGAGGGATTTGTGGCAAGGGCTTGTGTTGGGTTTGGGCCTTTCGGTGGTGCTAAGCCCTAAGTAGAGACTTAGCCTTAGTTGTGGCAGGTTTTACAGGGTTTATGGCACCATGCGGCCTGGGGTGGACCAGTTAGCCGCCCCCTTTTGGGGAGTTAGGGGTCTGGCAGGATCATCCTTTGGGTGTGGCTCGAGGTGTGTGAATGCAGACTGTCCTGGAGACTTGATTAGATGGGTGCCTTTCGCTGAGACTTGCATCTGGTGTCTGGACCCTCCGGTGCGAGCCTCCCTGCTGGGCCTGCCTAACGGGAGCTGTGGCTCACAGCTCTGGCTGGGGAGGCGGGTCTCTCGCCCACTGGAAAAGGCAGGGGAGCGGTCTGATGAGACCCCTGGCCCTGACCTGGCCACAGTTCGGTTGCCCTTGCCGTGTTATTTAATAAAGTGGCCCATAGTTTCACCAATCTAATTGTGTCCGTCTCTTTATTCTGACTTGGGGGGGCAACAGAGCCTCCTGTGGCCCGTCGCATCACAGCGTGGCTGCAGGGGAGATTTTGCCCCTCCCCCCGACTTGGGGGGGCAAATGGCTTTTAGCTCTGTTCTTGCAGTCTTTTCCTACTGTTCTGCTTCAGCAGGTGGCAGGTTAGAGATGTCTGTCCCAAATCTGGCCTCTAGTTCTTCTTCTGCCTTGACCATTACATTTAACTTTGGAGCTGGAATACCTTTATTTGAGCATTCTGATCATCTCAGCACTGGTTGTGTTACCTCTGTGGGTTCCCTCTGTTCTTCAGGCACTGTTCACATATTTGGTCTCCTATTTACCCCTCTGGTTCAGGCATTGCTTGTTGGGCAGCTTCATCTGTCAGAACTATATCTGGATTTACTGTTTCTCTCTCTTCTCTGATGTCTGGGATTTTAAAAATGTCAGAGTATTGAAGCTGCTTCTCAGCGTAATCTGGGTTTGCCCCCTCTGAGCCTGGAGGTTTTGCATTCTTTAAATGAACTGATCTGCTCATGATTACTACTTTAGTTTGAGGATTCAGGATTTTGTAACCTTTGCAGCTGGTAGCATAACCTATAAATATGCCAACCATTGTTCTGTCATCAAATTTGTACCTATTTTCTTTTGGGACATGTTCATAGGCTCTGCATCCAAAAACTCTTAATGTTCAATTGATCAAAGGAGCCCCATGATGCAGAGTAGTAAGCTGCAGCCTTGCAGTCCAAGTTCTTCTCATGACCTGAGTTCAATCCCTGCAGAAGCTGGGTTCAGGTAGCTGACTCAAGGTTGACTCATCCTTCCATCCTTCCGAGGTTGGTAAAATGAGTACCCAGCTTACTGGGCGTCATGTGTAAATGACTGGGGTAGGCAATGGCAAAACACCCCGTAAAAGTCTGTCATGAAAACATCATGAAAGTGACATCACCTCAGAGTCGAAAATGACTGGTGCTTGCACAGGGGACAACCTTTCCCTTTAGCCAAATCAAATTTGGTATGTGTCAAGGTTGCCTCTTGCCATTAGTTCAATAATCAGTGTTATATGATTGCTGTAAATACTAAGGGTCCAAGCTTGGCTTATTATTCTGCTCATGCATATTTTTGTCTGTTATGACTGTGGCTTACGAGGTATTCATTTCTGTCATGAGAAAGTACACACAATGGTAACAAGGTCATCCAGTGTTATCTTACTCTCAAGGAATGTACTTTCATTTCTTCTTGCAGTTAATGCTTGGGATGCTCTTGGGGGGAGGAGAGGAGTCTGCAATTGGTAAATTTTGGCACTTGGCAGTTTGAATGTATAATGTATAACCTATATCTGGAGGGACTGAGGCCACGAGCCTCAGTTTCAGCAGGAGGAGTCTTGCTTACTGTACCTGTTTATTATCATGCAATAAATCTATTCTGCTAAATCCAGAGAGGTGTGCATTGATGAGGACTGTGCAGAAGTTGACAGTATGGTGTAACACCTGTTGCCTTTGTGGGTAGTTTGCTGTAAGGGCTGCTTCACCCCAAAATGTATATAGTAGGTGTGAACTTTTAATCATGCACTTTACTGCATCCAGGAGGTAGCGATTCTTCCTCTCAGCTGCACCATTCTGTCCTGTACATATGGGATCAGTCCTTTGATGAACGATGCCTGGGAGCCCATTGGACATGTATTTTCCCCCATTGTCTGAGAATAGGACCTCTAGCTTTATTCCAAATCTGTTGGACAGCATCACTATATATTCCTTGAGCTTGTAAAACACTTGAGATTTTTCCTTTAAGAGATAGCAGACATTATATGTACTACTTTTTTAGTTGGGGTGTTTTAATTATGATTCTAAACTGCCTTGAACAAAAAAAATATGGGATATAAAGGTTTTAATAATTAAACAAATATAAATAAATTATGTAGCAATGTCATTTTCACTCTTTATGCCTATTCCTAATTCTGAACCACGCAAAGTACTTCTTTATGAATTCCTGGAGTGCTGAACTTGCAAGTCAATATGGCAGGGAAGGGCCACAGTGGGCCCCACCAGAAGCCCTGGGCCTCGGCAGCTCACCCACCTCAGGGGATACTGAGCCCAACCCTACATGGAGGCCACTGGCCTTGCCCCACAGGGTTGCATGAGCATATAGAAACAACATGCATATACCTTGTATGCGTGCAGTCACTGTTACTATCTGTATGAGAGATCAGGGCTAGTAGTCTTGATCTTGTTCCTCTGTACATGCATTTACCTTACACATAGTTGCAATGTAGCTGCAGTCACATATGCATGCATGCCATCACTGTCACTCTCTATATGTATGAGAGGGATGAGGGCCAGCAGTCTTGTTCTTGTTCTTCTGTACATGCATTTACCCTACACGTAGCTGCAATGTAGCTCTGATCACACATGCTAAATAATGCAGTTTCAAACCACTTTCAATGCACTTTCAAATTGGATTTTGCCAGCTCACACATTAAAATTCAGTTGGAAAGTGCATTGAAAGTGGATTATATCTGTTTTAAAGTTATTCCCTTACATGTTTAAATATTGTTTAATTTATGTTGGATCTAATGCTGGAAGCCGCCCTGAGCCACTTGTGGGAAGGGCGGGATATAAATTCTAAATAAATAAAAAATAAAAAAAAATTATTTAGCATGTGTGATTGCAGTCTGGGTGTACTTAACCAGTATCTCCATCTATCACAGGCATAACAACTCCTCTATGTGGTAGGCTATAGGAATACCTCATGAGCATAAGCTGGAAGTGGCAATTGTAGGCATATCTGACACCCGGTGCACCCCTGTTCTCATGCATGTACAGTGGTCCAGAATCTTCAAATGATCTGTTTGAGTTTCTTTAGACAATCTGAAAAAAAAAAGTTGCACTAGAAGAACAGTAAATTTTTTGAGGGAGTAGCACTTCTTCAGTTTTCTTGTGCTATACTCTTGGGAGCAAATCTCTTGGACTATTCTGCAGAGTTTGGGAATACCTTTTTCTACAGTGCTGTCAGCATCTTAATGGTTAGTGTATAAAGAACAGGGCAAACTGAGTGACTTTAGAGAAGCAGCAATAAACCTACACCTAAGAATTGAAGACAACATGAAGAAAAATGGTAAGTTACATTTATGTCTACTCTATTGATCTCTTGAGCAGGTTCCCCACCCCCTTTATCCTTTTAGTATTGGTGCTTTTCCTCTCAAACTACTGTTTCTCAGTTTTGCAGACTTCCCTGAAATGGGATTAATGAGAATACACTGACATCAATCTAAATGTTCCAGGTTTCTCATATTGGTAGCATGACAATAAAGGCTCACAGATTCAAAAATGGGAATAGGGAATGTTAGAGCAGATGCCCATGAAATAGAGCTCACAGGTTGGGAACCTTTCTCAAAGTCATATTTGTCTTGTCTGTTGTCATCAATTTTCATGTACATGGTTTATGCTCTGGATCATGATCAAGTCACATGTGCAGAAGGAGCTTTATTCTTCCTGGCTGTTACCGTGAAATGAAGTAGTCAGGGAAGGGAACTAGCATCACAAAGTGTTGTATTAAGATTTAGAAGTCTCACATTTGAATTTTCTTTCTGTTACAGAAACTCACTGGTTGACCTTGGGCCACTCATTCAGCCTAAGAGACCTTACAGGGTTATTGTTCTAAGAATAAAATGCACAGGGAAATAACAATGTTTTATGTTACTTTGTGCTCTGTTGGGAAGAATTTTTACCCACAAACCAGCCCTGTAAGGTACCGTATTTTTCGCACCATAAGACGCACTTTTTCCTCCCAAAAAAGTGGTGGGGGGGGGAAGTGTGTGCATCTTATGGAGCGAAGGTACCTTCCTGGGGGGGGGATCCACCGCCTCTGATCCCGGCGCTTTCCCCGCGCCTGACTGCCTGGCTCCAGCTTTTTCCAGCAAGCACTGGGATTGCTCCTCACTGCCCCCACCGCAAACCGAGTGCTTCACGAGCGCCAGCTGCGGAGGGGGCAGCGTGCTTCCTCCATGCCTGTCTGCCTGGCTCCAGCTCTGACGCTTATAGCAAGCGCCAGGATCACTCCCTCTGCCCTCCGATCCCGGTGCTTGCTGTAAGCATCAGAGCTGGAGCCAGGCAGACAGGCACAGAGGAAGCACCCGCCCCCTCCGCAAACCCAGCGCTTTGCAAGCACTGGCTGTGGAGAGGGCAGCGTGCTTCCTCTGTGCCTGTCTACCTGGCTCCAGCTCTGATGCTTACAGCAAGCGCTGGGATCGGAGGGCAGAGGGAGCGATCCTCTCGCTGTAAGCGTCAGAGCTGGAGCCAGGCAGACAGGCATGGAGGAAGCACGCTGCCCCCTCCGCAGCCGGCGCTCGCAAAGCACTGGTTTTGTGGTGGGGGCAGCGTGGAGCAATCCCAGTGCTTGCTGGAAGAAGCTGGAGCCAGGTAGGCAGGCGCGGAGAAAGCGCCGGGATCGGAGGCAGAGGCAGCGAATCGCCCCCCAGGAGGAAGGTGTGTCCTATGGTCCGGAGCGCCTTATGGTGCGAAAAATACGTAATCTAAACTGAGACAAGATGAGTAAACTTTGAAGCTAACCAAGGATTTAATACAGAATTTTTAAAAATTCAATTCCACACTTTCTGCTACTATGCAACACTGTATGGACAACCTGATGCAGATCTTTAAACTGTTTTCATTTTAAAAATGAATATCATGGGATCATCAACAGAAAAAGAAAGATCCCGCCATATCAAAATGTATAGCACCAGATAATGTTTTAAATGTATTTTATTGGTTTTAAATTGTTTTACATAATTGATTTTTAGCTGCCCTGAGTCCGCTTGCAGAGAGGGTGGGATATAAATTTAAAGTAATAAATAATAAATTAATTAATTAAAAAAGACTCCTGCTTAACTGTTTCAATGATGTATGGGCGTTCTAATGATCTACAGAAACCAGAGACTGTGCTGAAAGAAAGTTCATTTGATGTATGCCATATTTGTTTCTAATAATAATCAATAATTTTGTTAATAGTAATAATAATAAAAAGCCACAATAATTTCAGACTAATGTCCAATTAAGACAGTCTTAGACACATGTACTATAAAGTAAGACCCATTGAGCACAGTGGAATTTATCACTGAGTACATATTTAGAAATATGGGCCTAGCCTCTTAGGAAGAGAAGCACAATGTAGCATTTTGTTTTAAGTTAGCAGCCCTATTTTAATACTCCTGAGTGAGAATTTCTGTAATGGGCATTGTTAGGTTTTCTTTGCAATCATGAAGCCTTCTGGGTTGCTTCTAATTGATGATGGAATTTAAACTTCTCTTGACTTATCTCTTCCATATGCAAACCAGATCAAAGGCTTCTATATCACTAATGCTAGTTTATAATTAAAAGGCATTTAATTTCTAATAATCTTTAAAAATAAAGAGGAATAAATGGGAGATCATTTGTCTATACTGGAAAGATACTTTATCTGCAGTTGATTCCTCTCTATCCAACTTACTAAATTTGTTAGTGGAAATATTTGAAGAAAAAATTGCAGGCTTTATTGCTATGCATATGTAGTTAAAAGTAAATCTTGCTCCATTTATTTACTTCTGAGTAAACAAGTTTCAGGCCCTACTGTAAGTTAAAAGAGCAAAGAACCAGGAGAAACACATTGATTTACATAAAAATCACAGATTTGCAAATAGTTAATCTCATTCTCCCAAACCACAACACTTTTCAAGACTGTTTAGCAGAGAAACCCGCCCAAAATATTCACTGTCCTCCACTTGCCAAACCTTTATTTGTTATTTTTTCAATCCTTCCTTTTTTCCCAAAGGGCTAGATCTACATACAAGGTTATCCCATTTTCCATTTTATCCTCATAACAATGCTGTGAAGAAGGCAAGGCCAAAAATGACTTGCCCAGAGTAACCCATATGCAGGGAGCTTGACACTGATTGAAGATTGGAAGGTCTAGTCTGACACTGTAGACAACACTTGTTCTTTATTTATCTTTGTTAAAGAACGCTTAAAGGAAATACTAGCCTTTTAAAAATGTAGTATTTTGTTTCTTTGTTTCAAAAAGGCATACTTCTTCCTCACACACACACACAATCAAAGTGACTTCTATTTAATGGTTCGAATCTGCCCTTCTTGGTGTTTCCCCTGAACTAGCAAAACAAATTACGCAGGTCACAAGAACTGAGAACACAAACAGAATAATATTTGAATATTCTTCCTGCTCCTCCACCTTGTCCCCTGCAGAATACAAGTGCAAAGAAGTGGCCTGAATCAGCTGAAATTAGGCTGTTTTTTTAGAATCCAGTTCTTAGTGCAGTCAAATTATCTCTTGAGAAACAGATTCCTCCCCACAACAGCTTCTCCTTCCAGAGCATCTGCAGAAACTCTTATTTTGAAACCACCTATATCTACTCCATTCAAGATCTGTTGGTAAGACCAGAAATTTCTTTGAATCATGGGAGTTTGGACCTTCAGGGTTTTTATGGGCCCAAATCAGTGTAGCTGATAATAATTTGCCACAGAAATGAACTTCAGGAAAACTGATGTCAAGATTGATATCTACTGTTCAGGAGTGGGATGTTAGTGTTGTGTTTTGTTCCATCCCCAAAATACTGACCAAGTTGCCATCTTTTTATCTGATACTTTGACAGAATATATTGGAATTTATCTTTGTTATGTTGATTAAATTTGGCTTTCCTCACAAAATTTTGAAGTGGATGAGAATTCATTATTTGTCTAGAGGCCTGACTAACAGCATGTGTCCCACACCATTCCATCTTGAGAGGGGTACTAGTTCTGGTACATTTCTTCCTCTTATTTCTCCTTATTTTTTATTTATAATTAGAAACTTTGGTGTGTGCTATCAGACAAAATAAGAACATTCATGGCTTTGTACAGAACTGTCTAGAATTTAAAATTATTTTCACGTAGGTGATCTTTTATCATTTTTTAAGGAACTGTCTTCCACTCCTGTATTAATGAATATGATTAATACTTTTAGTCTTTGCCTGGTTATTTAATTAACTGAACAAAATCTGAGATGATATCATTGGGAGACAATACACCACTGTGTATATTTGTTGTTGGACACTTTCAATGAGAAGCCATGTTGGATGAGGCCAATGGCCCTGCCAGTCCAGCAATCTGTGTCACACAGTGTCCAAAACCCAGGTGCCATAGAAAGTCTATCAGCAGGGGCAGAACACCAGAAATCCTCCCACTGTTGCCCTGGACATCATGTTTCATCTATTCCTTATGGCTAATAGTCACCTGTGGCTCTCTGCTACATATGTTTATCCAATCCCCACTTGAAGCTGTCTATGCTTGTAATAGTGGCCAGACGTCATTACATATATTTGTGTAGATTTGCAAATAAAATAAATATTGTAAATGTGCTGTTAGATACCCAACTTCCTGGTAGGATCAGATAACCCAGAGTTACACCTGGCTTCCAGAGTACAAAGATCTGTTCCACAGGAATTCATCGCTGCTATCGAGTGTGAACTGTATTATAAGATACCACACTGATGTCCCCCCCCATCCAAATCTTGCTCTCCCCAAATCTACATGAATTTTCCTACCCTGAGTTGGCAACTCTATTAATTTAATGCTCCAAAGGAACTCAGTCTCTTAAAGCCTCAAGCTCAAACACAGGACCCCATGGGCGTTTTCGCACTCACCTTCAGCCGGTGCGACCCCCCTCTTCACCGCGCAGGATCTGCGCGGATTTCGCACTAAACGCCGCGGAGCAGCTGGAAGAGCCGGAAACTCCCGGCGCAAAAGCCACGCAAACGGAAACTGCTTTTTGGCGGTTTCCGTTTGTGCCGCAAAAGCGCCGGGAGTTTCCGGCTCTTCCGGCTGCTCCGCGGCGTTTAGTGCGAAATCCGCGCAGATCCTGCGCGGTGAAGAGGGGGGTCGCGCCGGCTGAAGGTGAGTGCGAAAAAGCCCCATGAGTTTCCTTCCTAAAGCCTTGAAGCATTTGAGTCTTTTAAATCACATCTGTTACAGCAATCAAAGACCTTATGCATGCTTCATTCAGATCACACAAATGGGAAAAGTGGGGTAAAGTACATAAGACTATTTCCAAGGAGAGGAGGTTCCTCCAGCAATTATTCTGCAATTATAGCTCAATCAAGAGCACCTGGAGAGGGATTTCTGGGCCCACTTTGGTGGGGTAGGGCGGGATATAAATCAAATAAAATGAAAATAAAATGAAATGAAATGAATGTATGTGCGACTTTTGCCTTCAGTGTTACTTAACTGCAATGTTTTCCCCCACACTGACGGTGGGAACTAAGTGTGGAGACTGAAAATGTAGTCATTGTCACCCAATTCTGTTGCAACAGTTCAATTTACTATTATAAGAGATTATAATTCTTGCTGTTTCCTTGTGATTCCCCTTTTTAAAGGATTCTATAACATGGTAATTAAAAATGTTCAACAGAACTGCCATGTCTGATTTTCTGCTCCTGGAATTCTCAGAGGTTCGGGAACTGCAGTTTCTACACTTCACTGTGTTTCTGATGGTGTACTTGGTAACTGTCACAGGGAACCTCCTCATCATCTCTTCAGTTGCCTTAGACCATCACCTGCACACCCCCATGTACTTCTTTCTGATGAACTTGGCTGTGCTGGATCTTGGCCAAGTTTCAGTCATTGTCCCCAAATCCATGACCAATTCCCTCCTGAATACCAGGCACATTTCATATTCAGGGTGTGTTGCTCAACTCTTTTTGTTTCTGTTCTTTATAACATCTGATTTCTGCATCTTGACAGTCATGGCATATGATCGGTATGTGGCTATTTGCAATCCATTACGTTATGAAATGGTAATTAATAGGCAGGCCTGCATTGAAATGCTGACTGGTGTATGGGTTGCTGGTTTTCTATATTCAGGGATGCACACCACTGGGACTTTTGCAACCCATTTCTGCTCTAATGTTGTCAATCAATTTTTTTGTGAAATCCCACAACTAATAAAATTGACTTGTTCAGACATAAATCTAATTGAAATGGCTGCTGTTGTGATTGGAATTATCCTTCTGCTAGGCTGTTTCGTCTATATCCTTGTAACTTATGTTCACATTTTCACCACAGTGTTAAGACTGCCTTCCGCAAAGGGAAGACAGAAAGCTTTGTCCACTTGCCTTCCTCACCTCATTGTCTGCTCCACATTTATATTTACTGGGTGTGTTGCCTACCTGAAGCCTGTCTCTAACACCCCATCATGGCTGGAGTTGATTTTTACTGTGATCTATTCCTTGGTTCCACCTATGTTGAATCCAGTGATTTACAGTATAAGAAACAAAGAGATAAAAAATGCAATGTCAAGGGTTTTAAGATTTAGGTACATTCCTAGAATTATATGATCAAGATTGCTACTGTAGTGGCCTGGAGACGCTGACTATCTCTATAGGGGTACCTCAACTAAACAAGGGGACCCCAAGCTAAGGGGAAAAAATGATTCTTGTCAGAAACAGGCCAAAGAAACACTCTCTTTGGAAAACAGCAGAGAAACATGCTTGGGCCTGGCTCTGATTACAACATAGGCTTCCTCCTGGTCCGGCTCTCTTCCCCTCCCATTGGAATGATGAAATCATTAAGGATTCAACAGGTAGGTATTTTTCTGTTGCAATTATTTGGCCAATTGATTAATTGGCCATCTCTCTGCCTCCTTACCAGTTTGGTGTAGTGGTTAAGTGTGCGGACTCTTATCTGGAAGAACGAGGTTTGATTCCCCACTCCTCCACTTGCACCTGCTGGAATGGTATTGGGTTAGCCATAGCTCTGGCAGAGCTTGTCCTTGAAAGGGCAGCTATTGTGAGAGCCCTCTCAGCCCCACCCACCTCACAGGGTGTCTGTTGTGGGGGAAGAAGGTAAAGGAGATTGTGACCACTCTGAGATTTGGAGTGGAGGGCGGGATATAAATCCAATATCTTCTTCTTCTTCTTCCTGCAACTGAGCATCTCTTTTGTTTATTTATATGGTAATGTCTGCCACCTGGACAAATCCTTTGTTTTCTGTGCTTACTCCTCCTCAGGATATCTCAGCTAAATTGATTAAACCATTAAGACTCAGCCTGACCCATACTGAGTCAGTCTCACCTATTGTTTTCAACCTGGAAATCCATTCAGACACCCAAGAAAGACACATCATTACCTATTAAGGAGCAATCAGAGCTCTGGGAGGATCTTCAACCCTCCAAACCGTATAAAACATGAGAGCAAGCCGTACCTCCTGTTTAAGTCTGAGCACATGTAGACAGATTGTTCCCCCATTACTCTAAGAAAGGGGACCCTCAGACATGGCTCGATGGTAGTGCATGTCTCCATCTTTACTTTCTAAATGGACCTCTGCACATCTGGACAGATAGAAACCCTAAAAGCTCCTATAGCTCAGCTCTATTTTCATAGCCTCTTAATTGCATATATTGTATTGTCTCTGTGTGTGATTGCAACTTTTTACATAATTGTCTAGTAAACATTATAAAATATATTCAATCTGGAGTCTTTCTTTATGAAACTGGACCTCTGTACCATTGGTGAATAAGATCTCAGCTCCTGATTTGCTCTACCTGAGTCTCCCTCTTGCTAATTTCCCCATCTAAAAGAGGAGTTCCGGTAACACAGTAAGTGTATGTTTATTCATTTTCTTTCTGTTTTCTCAATGCAACTAACATTAAATTGCATAGGCAGTGGATATCCAATGTACAGTGCTAATTTGATTCTTTATGGTTGAGTCTTCATAGTGAGGTGGATCCTACCATTCCACTGAGAAAGTTAGTTTTTTAAAATATTTATACACCACCTTTCTTTTTAGCTCAAGTTAGAAGTCCTCCTCTGACATTTTGAGGAAATCAAATGTACTTGGTGGAAGTGTGACAGTGCGCCCTTCCTAGCAGATGGAAGAAGGGAGCTGTATAGGTTGACTCCCACCAGACTTTTCACTCCATGTCACCCAATTCTCATTCTTACTCTGTCTCGCATCCAACATACAGTTTGTCCAGGCAGGTCACATGATCTCAGCGTAGTGGTTTTTTTGGTGGGCAAAGGGGTTGTGAAAGAGAGAAATAGAAAAGCAGATGGAAACCACTGGAAACTGTATGATACCCTGGGATACAGGATCAGTTTCTTTAATGCGAGGTGGCAGATCTGCTTCCCTCTAGGAATGTTGCTTCTTTTCTTCTATTTGTGTTGTACATCGCAAATAAACAAAAATTTACAAAATGTCTTAAGTTTCCAGTGCTCTCTCTTCAAAAAGCAACCAAGCTGTTTAATATAGATGTGATATACCTTGGAAACTGAAACTAAATGAAACTAGGTTTAATCAGTAACTGGGTTGGATTATGTACTGCTGCTGTTATTGAGGGTAGTTAAGAAGGCAGATTGAGAATCTGAGGTCTACCTTTCTCCTTTAATGATTCACACAAATACCTTCCTTTCACAACACAGGAAGAGGTTTATATTCTCTTTGTTAGAATACAACTCAAAGGAACTCTTTAGATCCTGAACAGAGCTGTAAAGAGTCTACTAGCAGAATGCAATTTCTTGAGGCGATCTAATTATCTCTAGAGAAAAAAAAAGATTCTGCTCACAAAGTGTTTCTCCTGCCAGAGCACCTGGAGTAACTTTTTTTTCCCCCTGGACAGCTGAAGTAACTTTAACAAAAAAACAACAACAAAAACTAGCTCATCCACTCCTTTCCAGATCTTGTTGGTAAGATCAGACATCCCTTTGAATTATGGGCATTTGCTGGTTCTCTTTGAGCCTTCAGGGCTTTTATGGGACCATTACAAACAATATACTTTGCTACTTTCCCAAAATGATATTTGGGAAAGCTGACATCAATATTGATATCTGTTGTTCAGGAATGGATGTTAAAAGTAGGCTTTCTTCCTCCACTGAATGCTGTGGTTGTTCATGACTCGGAGTAATAAGCTGATTTTCCTTAATATGTGTACATTGTTAGGAGATTTTCAGTACTAGAACTTGAAGAAGGTGACCCATTCCAACTGAGAAGCGAAGGCAGGTATAAATTGCAATAATCTGCCAACTATGAGTTGGGTTCAATGTATAGATTTGCAAGTAAAATAAATATTGTAAATGTACAGTCAGGTTTCCTAACCTCCAGTTGGGGCCTATAGACCTCCCAGTAAAGAGGAGGGTAAACAAGATGATTTGGGGGCTGGAGCACCTTCCCTATGAAGAAAGACTGAAGAGTCTATGGCTTTTTCCATTTAGAAAAGAGATGACTAAGGTGTGGTAACATGATAAAGGTTTATAAAATTATTCAGAGGGTGGACAAAGGTGGCAAAGAAAACTGCCTTATACTGAATCAGACCATCAATCCATCAAGAAGAAGAAGAGTTGGCTTCGTTCCCTGCCTTTCACTACGCAAAGAAGTTTTGGAGCTGCTTACACTCTCCCTTATGTGGAAGGGGAGTGGGAAATATAACCCGGTTCTCCAGATTAGAGTCTGCTGCTCTTAACTACTATACCAAGCTGGCTCTCTCCAGTTATAGTCTTGTCTCCTCAGAATGGCAGTGGTTATCCAGGGTCTCAGGCAGAGGTCTTTCACATCACCTTCTCTCTGATCCTTTTAACTGGGGAGTGAACCTCGGACTTGCTGCATGCCAAGAAGCCACCCTACCACTGAGGCATGGCACAAAATGCTTGTGTTTGAATTCCAACTGCACAGTTGAACAGCCTGCTGTTTCACACCTTGCAACTGCAAAGATTTATTTTAAACAGCTGTTAACATATTATAGGTTAATTAGATTTTCCAAGTATATATTTAACCAAAGGAATTATCACTTCCTTTGGCTTTTAAATAGTGATAATTTTAGAATCTGCACAGAGCTTTCAAAGTGTTCACTGACACTGTCACGTTTAACTCCCCACAACAACCCTGTAAGGTCGAAGATATTATAAACCCCCATTTTGCAGTTGGAAGAAAGGGCTGTGGTTAAGTGCACACTTGAATGAGATCACAGTTAATTTGGGATTCCAAATTCAGGCTGATTCATACTTACCAGAATTTCATGTTATCTCCATACTGCATATATCGTTTATCCTTGAGAGAAATGCTTTGCAAGGTTGCGGTGTTAAAAATATGCTTGCTCAACACCATCAAAGGTGTTTGAATACTGTGATGGAAACTAGTTTGCCTGGACTCACCATTTTGATAGACTCTCATTAACAGTTTCGGCCACTACATGATTCAATATTTTCAATGGACATTCTTCCTCAGCAAAGACAAACGATGATTACCCTTGGCCAGTGTACTAACTGAGTTAGCATGACCTACCTCACACATATTTGTCTTAGCTCAGGAAGGATGACCCTAGAGCACACTAATTTATGCAGTTGCTCACAACTGTAATGCGAGTCGCTCACAAAGTGTGATGTTTGCTAACAATACTCTGTAGCTTAGAGGGAACATTGCCCTTGGCGTAGAGGATTGAGTGCCAGGAGACTTGGAGGGGAGAGCAGGCAGACTTGGAGGTGACACAGAACACAAAATTGGTTATCTTGCTTCCCCTTTTTGCAAAACGACCCCTACTTTTGTCTATCAAACATTTCAAACGTACAGAAATTACATTGCTTGCTGCCGCTGGAGATAATGTATTCCTTTGAATTTCTACTCTGACAATTAAATCCCAGTGAGGTCCCCATCCCTAACGCTTTAAAGGAATGTGGCTTCATGCATCTGGCACCCATGCACTTACACCAGGCAACATCGATCTGTCTGCATCTCCATTCATCCATGTGATGCCACACTCCTTGTTACTGCTGATCACCTGATTGACTTGCATCTCCTATCCAGACTGCTATATATTGATTTTCGCTGTGATCATTCTTCACCAGCCAGGCAACAGTGCATAGATAAAGACTGGTCATGAATTCTTAGTTTTAGATGATACATCATCAACATCTGGTCATCTGGTAGGTGATTAACACATGGAGTTCAACACCGCAGGAGGTGGTGGTTGTTGCGAACATGGGGATCTTCAAGAGGGGATTGGATGGGCATGCGGAGCTGAGGTCCATCAGTGGCTATTAGCAACAGGGTACTGTTGGAACTCTCTGCAGCAGTGAAGCTCTTTATTCTTGTTGCTAAGTTGTGGCAACAGTGTGAGGGCTTCTAGCACACTGGCCACACTGGTGAACTTCCATATGGCGCCAGGATTTTTTGCCACACTGGCCACACTGGTGAACTTCCATATGGCGCCAGGATTTTTTGCCTCTTTTTGAAACAGAGTGCTGTTTTGGATGGGCCATTAGCATCAGAACAAGACCAAATGCAAGCCTTTCTTTTCCTTGGGAACAATCAAGGTCAGACAATGGGTTAAGTCTGTTGATAGGATTACTGCTGGAGGGCTTCAATTGGGCGTGGGGGGGAGGCTCAGAGATTTGAAGTGGCCCAAAGGTCACCCTGATAGCTTCCATCAGGTTGCAGTTAGTATTTGAGCTCAACTTCTAAGCAGGAGAGTCCAGTTAGCAAAAAAATATACTTTGTGACCTGGCATTAACGTTGTTAGCTGTTGCACAAATTGTTGCGCTTTGGGGTCATCCATCCTGAGCTAAGGCAGAAATGTGTGAACAGGAGGTTCAAATATGTTAGCTAGCTCACACAAAATCATCATAGAGGGAACAGTGTTCAGGACCAAGCATATTAAATTACCCAGCCATGCAGACAACCTTGCCCCAATAATTATATTAATTAGTACTGCCTCTTTTGGCAGCTGTGTGACATAGTGCTGATTTTGCTGGGACATTGGCATAGTTCAACAGGCCTTCCATTGTGTTCCTATGTTCTCCAGTTTTGGAGAAGCCTGAGGGATGGAACTTGAAGATTTTCCTCCATGACTCATCTCAACTCTGTAATTTACATCCTCATAGGAGAACACAACAGTTCCCAAGGTGAAGGGTGGGTGGGTGGGTGATAAGGGGAATGAAGGTTTGCTATGAAGAATTAGGGTTGCCAAGTCCAATTCAAGAAATATTTGGGGACTTTGGGGGTGGAGCCAGGAGACTTTGGGGGTGGACCAGGAGACATTGGGGCGGAGCCAGGAACAAGAGTGTGACAAGCATAACTGAACTCCAAGAGAGTTCTGGCCATCACATTTAAAGGGACAGCACACCTTTTTAAATGTCTTCCTTCCATAGGAAATAATGAAGGATAAGGGCACCTTCTTTTGGGGCTCATAGAATTGGACCCCCTGGTCCAATCGTTTTGAAATTTGGGGGATACTTTGGGGAGAGGCACTAGATACTATATTGAAAATTTGGTGCCTCTACCTCAAAAAACAGCTCCCCCAGAGCCCCCGAAACCTGCAGATCAATTCCCCATTATACCCTATGAGAAGACGTTTCCCTCTCCACCCCCCCCTCCACCCCCCCACCCCCCCCCCCCCGTTTCTGGGAAATCTGATGCAGGGGACAGAACTCACTCACCTCCGGAGGTGCAAAGGCACATGGTCCTTTGGGGGCGTGGCTGGGCTCCCCTCCCTTCACCGGCCAGCTGACTGGGGGCGGGAAGCAGCCTGAGAAAACGGAAGAGCTCTGGCTGCCGTTCTCCTCCCTCCCCTCCCCCCGCTTTCCCTTTTATGGCCAGCGGGGGGAGGAGGCTCCAAATCTGGAGTCTCCAGGCCTAGCGGGGGATTTGGGAACCCTATGAAGAATTCAAATAAGGAATTTTGTGAACATCCAAGGGAGCAGGCCTCTTCTTGGACAGGAGCTCACTGTGTAGTAGCTCTGAAATCTATAAATTGAGGGTGGCCAACCTTGATTAAAATAAGAGTCACATAAACATCAGATGTTTGATAGCCATAAACCTTTTTTGTCAGATGTTTGAGAGCTGCAAGATGGAGGGGGGGAAGGGTTGAAGGAGAAAAGGAGGGAGGGAAGGAAGTAATGAGTTCTGAGTAATGAGTATTGAGTTCTGAGAGAGAGCAGAGAAGCTCTGAGATCAGAGTGGCTGTGTTCCCCACCCTCTTTGCATTGTTAAGCTGCGCCTTGCCAGAGGCTGAGCACATTTCAGAGAGTTCTGAGAGAGAGCAGAGAAGCTCTGAGATAGAGCAGAAAATAACTGATATAAGGGTGAGCAGCTGAGGAAGTTGCTGAGAATTTCTGAGTTTGTGTGACTGCTGAAAATTCTGAGTTTGTGGTTTCTGGGGAACTGCTGTCTGTTTGGTTTGAGTGGGCTGAAGGTGATTGAAGGTGATTGTTGTTCTGTAGGACCAGGAACCCAGATCCCTAATTTCCTTGAGTTCCCAATAAGGTAAATTGATCCTCCAGAAAGGGAGTCACATAAACAAACAGGATTTAAAAGGGGACTGTATATTTTTTTAAAAGCTATCCTGAAGGTAGAATGCCAGCAGGGGGGTGGGGGCTTTCCAGAGTTTTGCACTGTCACATGTATGACTATCTGCCCACAGACAGAAGTCTTGGGTGTGTTCTCAATGCAAGGAGCTCCTGGTCCTCAGGGAATGAGTTAGTACTCTTGAGGCCAAGGTGACTGACCTGGAGAAGCAGACACAGTCAGTTAGGCTCTCGGAGAAGACTCTTGAGGAAGTATTAGATAAGCCCCGCTCTGAACGTGGCAGCCCCATTGCTTCCAGGGAGCATGAGGGTTGAGAGGGAACAGGGCACTGTGCTGAAGATGAGGGGAATGCACCCTCCGAAGGGACCTCTTCTTCAGTTGGTGAGCAGGTATCCTTTCACACCAAGGAACCATCCCTGGGAGGGGGGTCTTGGTAGTTGGTGATTCGATCCTTAGGCAAGTAGATAGCTGGGTGGCAAAGCCGAGTACTGACCATATGGTGACTTGCCTGCCTGGTGCAAAGGTAGTGGACATTACATGTGTAGTGGATAGGCTGATAGACAGTGCTGGGGAGGAGCCAGTGGTCGTGGTGTGTGTTGGCATCAACGATGTGGGGAAATGTAGTCATGAGGTCCTGGAGGAAAAAATAAGGCTGCTAGGCAGGAGACTTAAGGCCAGGATCTCCAAGGTAGCCTTCTCAGAAGTGCTACCTGTTCCACGTGCTGGGCTGGAGAGACAGGCACAAATTAGAAGTCTCAATCTGTAGATGAGGCGATGGTGTAGGGAGGAAGGGTTTAAGTTTGTTAGGCACTGGGATGCTTTCTGGAACAAGCGGGAACTGTACAAAAGAGATGGTCTCCACTTGTCCCCCGATGGAACCAGGCTGCTGCTGCTTAAAATCAAAAAGTTTTTGATTTTTTTAAACTAAATCTTGGGGGATTTAGCTTTTAAACTAAATCTTGGGGGAAAACCGACAGGAGATGAAATGTCTCTGGTTCGGGAGGACACATCTCAAAGAGATGAAGGGTTAGTTGTTACTTTTCTACCGGGTAATGGATCAGAGTTGTCCACTGAGATGGTGACAAACAGTGTGGACTGTCTGCCAAAGTCTTGAGGCGGCAGGAGGAAGGTTGCGGGCCTAGCTTGCTTGGGAAATTATAGATGTTTGTATGCAAATGCTAGAAGTGTTTGAAGTAAAATTGGTTGGAATGTTTAGTATTGGGAGAAAACATAGACATTGTGGGAATTTCAGAAACTTGGTGGAATGAGGAGAATCAGTGAGACACGGTGATTCCTGGATATAAGTTATTTTGGAAGGATAGGGAGGGAAGGGTTGGAGGTGGGGTGGCTCTGTATGTCAGAGAGGGTATACGGTCCAGTAAGACTGAGGTCAGAGAATTAGATTTCCTTCTAGAAATGCTTTGGGTTGAAATAGAGAGGTCAAAAAGGAAATTTAACTATGGGAGTTTGTTATCACCCACCAAATCAAAAGATAGAGGATGATTATAATATGATGGAAGGATTAAAGATAGTGGCTAAACATAAAAACTGTGTTGTAATAGGTGATTTTAACTACCCACAGATTGATTGGGTCAATATGTGTTCTGGTCAAGAGAAAGAGATTGACTTTCTTGATGCTCTCAATGACTGTGGTATGGAGCAGATGGTCTCAGAAACTACCAGGGGTGGGGCGATCCTGGATTTGGTCCTAAGTAATGCCCAAGACTTGTTGAGAGATGTAAAAGTGATCGCACCGATTGGGAGCAGAGACCATAACATTATTGATTTCACCATTTGTATAAATAGAGAGTTGCCCCAAAAGACCAGCACAACCACATTTAACTTTAAAAGGGGAAAAATTCTCTGAGATGAGGAGGCATGTAAAGAGGAAACTGAAAGGAAAGGTAAATACAGTCAAAACCCTTGGGGAAGCTTGGAGGCTATTTAAAACTACAATCCTAGAAGCTCAGATAAAATATATACCACAAGTTAGGAAAGGCACAAACAGGTATTCGAAAAGGCCTGCATGGTTAACAAACAAAGTAATGGAAGATATGAAAGGTAAGAAGGACTTCTTTAAGCAGTGGAAAGCTAGTCCAAGTGAGATTAATAAAAGGGAGCACAGGCTGTGGCAAATCAAATGTAAGACTGTGATCAGGGAGGCAAAAAGGGACTATGAGGAGCATATTGCAAAAAACATAAAGACCAACAATAAAAATTTCTTCAAATATATTAGAAGCAGGAAAACAGCCAGGGAGGAAGTGGGGCCCTTGGATGACCAAGGGGTAAAAGGATTACTGAAGGAGGATAAGGAAATGGCTGAGAAGCTGAATGCATTTTTTTCTTTCGTCTTCACTGTGGAAGATGAGAAGTGTTTGCCCGCCCCAGAACCACTAATTTTGGAAGGGGTATTGAAAGACCAGAGTCAGATTGATGTGACAAGAGAGGAGATCCTACAACTGATAGACAAATTAAAAACTAATAAGTCACCAGGTCCGGATGCCATACATCCAAGAGTTCTGAAAGACCTCAAAGTTGAACTTGTGGATCTTTTGACAAAAATATGTAATCTTTCATTGAAATCTGCCTCCGTTCCTGAAGAGTGGAATGTAGCAAATGCCACCCCCATCTTTAAAAAGGGTTCCAGAGGAGATCCGGGAAATTACAGGCCAGTCAGTCTGATCTCAATACCGGGAAATTTGGTAGAAACCATTATCAAGGACAGAATGAGTAGGCACATTGATGAACACGGGTTATTCAGGAAGACTCAGCATGGGTTCTGTAGGGGAAGATCTTGCCTCACTAACCTGTTGCATTTCTTTGAGGGGGTGAACAAACATGTGGACAAAGGAGACCCGATAGATATTGTTTACCTTGAGTTCCAGAAAGCTTTTGATAAAGTTCCTCATCAAAGGCTCCTTAGTAAGCTCGAGAGTCATGGAGTAAAAGGACAGGTCCTCTTGTGGATCAAAAACTGGCTAATTAATAGGAAGCAGAGAGTGAGTATAAATGGACAGTCTTCGCAGTGGAGGAAGGTAAGCAGTGGAGTGCCACAGGGCTCAGTACTGGGTCCCATGCTCTTTAACTTGTTCATAAATGATTTAGAGTTGAGAGTAAGCAGTGAAGTGGCCAAGTTTGCAGATGACACTAAATTGTTCAGGGTGGTGAGAACCAGAGAGGATTGTGAGGCACTCCAAAGGGATCTGTTGAGGCTGGGTGAGTGGGCGTCAACGTGGCAGATGAGGTTCAATGTGGCCAAATGCAAAGTAATGCACATTGGGGCCAAGAATCCCAGCTACAAATACAAGTTGATGGGGTGTGAACTGGCAGAGACTGACCAAGAGAGAGATCTTGGGTTCGTGGTAGATAACTCACTGAAAATGTCAAGACAGTGTGCGATTGCAATAAAAAAGGCCAACACCATGCTGGGAATTATTAGGAAGGGAATTGAAAACAAATCAGCCAGTATCATAACGCCCCTGTATAAATCGATGGTGCGGTCTCATTTGGAATACTGTGTGCAATTCTGGTCACCGCACCTCAAAAAGGATATTATAGCATTGGAAAAAGTCCAGAAAAGGGCACTAGAATGATTAAAGGTTTGGAACACTTTCCCTATGAAGAAAGGTTAAAATGCTTGGGGCTCTTTAGCTTGGAGAAACGTCGACTGTAGGGTGACATGATAGAGGTTTACAAGATAATGCATGTGATGGAGAAAGTAGAGAAAGAAGTACTTTTCTCCCTTTCTAACAATACAAGAACTCATGGGCATTCGGTGAAATTGCTCAGCAGTCGGGTTAAAATGGATAAAAGGAAGTACTTTTTCACTCAAAGGGTGATTAACATGTGGAATTCACTGCCACAGGAGGTGGCGGCGGCTACAAGCATAGACAGCTTCAAGAGGGGGTTAGATAAAAATATGGAGCAGAGGTCCATCAGTGGCTATTAGCCACAGTGTGTGTGTGTGTGTTTGTATTTAATTTTTTTGGCCACTGTGTGACACAGAGTGTTGGACTGGATGGGCCATTGGCCTGACCCAACATGGCTTCTCTTATGTTCTTAATGTGTAAGTATTGAATGATACAACAAACTACTTATTCACATGTTGATACCAGAATTGCCAACCTGGTATAAGGGATGCTTTGCCAAAGTTGATGAGGTTTCGCTCACGCAATGCTAACTTTGTACTCAGGCCTTGGATTCAGAAGGAGACCACAGTAGCGCAGCTCATGTATCTTTCTGAAGGGTCACTTTTTTCCTCCTCAACTTGAGCATTGGATAATGGTTGCGGCTGTATAACAATTCCCGGATTATCTCCACCACCTAGTTTTCTAAATAATAACCCATGTGTGCAGTTGAGCACTGCTACGCGCAGTGTGAGTAGTGCTGGAGTTATTACTATGAATGATCTGATTTCCTCCAACAATTCATTTTATATATCTTTTGAAACACAGTGCAAAGAAAAAGTGGGAGCAAATCATGATGGCATTTTTCAAGCTAGCTAAAACCATGCAAAGGGTGAAGTGCTGAGCTTGCCACAAATCCATCACTGCAACAACCATGGTAAAAAATAAGACTTAAAACCAGAATGGAAAAAAGAATGTATATGAGGAGGCATTTTCCTTGGGTGATTTCAAATATTTGCATGCTTCTGCTGTGGCTACCACCTTCACAATGGGGCATCAATTACAGCAATCAATTTTATTCAAATGTAAATCTGCCTATTTCCACAGAGCAGAGTCATTGCATTCGGGAGCATCTTGAAAGGTGGGGGTGGGATTAGCGCCAGGACTCAAGAAGCGACAGCTTGATTTGAGGAATTAACAGAAGGGGACAGGGTGAGGAGGAGGGAAGGGAATGAGGTTGGTGGTCGGTGGACTGACTGAGATAGAAGCAACCCTTTCTTTAAATCCAAGCAAGGTTTCTCCTCACAACAACCCTGCGATGTAGCAGAGGCTGAGGTTGTGCAACTCATAACGCCCCACCAGTTTCCATCATTGTACAGCTGCCTATAATGTCTGCTGTGTTAAATTCTTGCCGCCCTCAGCACCATTGTGGAGCCGGGGGGGCGGGGGCGGGGAGAGAGGGAGATAGAGAGAAGACACAGAAGAGTGATTGCAAGGGTGTAACCCCAGTCTCCAATCCTTCTCTTCAGGAAGACTTTTGTGGTTCTCTTCTCCATTGCAAAGCTCTGCAGTGAAGTTTAGTGCTGATTCTTAGCATAAACATTTTCCAGAAACCAAAATGCTGCATAAAAACTGAATCGCACAACTGGCTGTAAAGGAAGAACATAAGGAGGGAATTTTCTCTGCCGTGTCCATATGTGTGTGTATGGGGGGGGGGGGTGTCTCTGATCACGGCAGCCAGATTACCAGTGATTATTTAAGGTATATGATTGCTTGGAAATTGTATCAATACTGCAATAACAATACAAATTGAAAAATTGAAGATGAGGCAAGTCACAAAATGTAAAAATGCCACGTGCTGTCAGTTCTCATTCAAATCACTGTTGCCGAACAACAGCACAGTCTGATCTGACACCAAAAAAGATTTTCCATAACAAAATTCTAGAGAACACAACTGCTATGCCAATGAAGGATTCTTGTAATTAGAATTGGAGAACCAAATCTTTAGTTACTGAAATGTTGTGGTGGAAACTCTAGAACAAACAGGACATTTGTAAGAAAAAGATAAAACAGGCAGCAGATTTGTTCAAGCTTGTAAATGTCAAAACGCCACCTGCAGTACTGCAATGGTTACCGCAGATCATGGATTTCTGAGGGAGAGGGGAGGAGTCTGAAAAAAACGCAGTAAAGCTTTTACAATACAAGTTTAAAACACCCATAGAAAAAAGACCAGACCAAAACAAATCTCGAGAAAAACGCTTTTGCGATGGCGTCGAAACCCATCTCACTGAAACAAATGTAAATGCCTTGGGAAGCAAGCATGTGAAACAGTTTTGAGAGCGTTATGTAATGTAAAAGGTGAGTTTACAATGCGGAGCTAGAGAGTCACAAACTGCCAGTGTAAAAAACACCCCTAGCTGGCTATTTTACATTGAAGCTAAAATAAGTTCCTTGGATCTATCTTTAGATTTCTTATCCTTGCTTTCTGAGACATTTCTTAAAATAAAATCTAGTCTACTGAGCTCAGAGCTACCAACTCTTTATAGTCTTGCCAACAGAACCTGTTCTCCCCTAAATTTAGGGATTGTTCCAAATTCAAATATTCCAGCTGTGTACCTCTACCAACTTCTAGCTCCAAATTTACACAGAGCCTTTTCCTTGGCCAGATTCAATGCCCTTCCATCTGCTATTTTATTTGGCAGATTCCAAGGGACTCCCTATTCAAGTAGGTGCTATCCCTGTAAAATGGATTGTGTTGAGATTGTAGCCCATGTTCTTCTCCAGTGTCCTCTCTATTTAGTGTCCTGCCAGGATCTTTTATACCCCATATTGGCCCAAATTTTAGAGACCTCTGATTATTTTAAGGTGCTTTATTTGCTTGATAATTCTGATCTGGAAATAACTGAATTAGTAGCAAAGTTTTTATACATATATATATATAGAGAGAGAGAGAGAGCTATGGTTACTCATCCTGATAAGTAGTACTATGTATCAGGTTTTACTGTGTTGCTACTTTGTTTTTATTGTGTAATTCTAATTTTATTCTTTATGGATTTTGTATTCTTTTAATATGTAACCTGGCTGTCCCTTTATCTTATATTCTGATATATGCCAATAAAGGCTGTCTTGTAAAGCTGAATCACAGAGCCAGGAGGCAACCTCAGGGGAAGGTCTTGGCCTCTATGCCCTGTTGTTGACCATTTGAAGGAGCTGGTTGGCCACTGTGTGATACAGAATGCTGGACTAGAAGGTCTGATCCAGCAGGGTTCTTCTTATGTACTTATTTACAATTGATCTCCAGGCTCTGGTGGGTGAATTCTATTACACTATATCCTGCTGAGGTTCCCTACTTGTCAAATCTTGCCCTCCCCCAGTCTTGACCCCCTTCCCAAATCTCCAGGAATTTACCAACCCAGAGTTGTAAAAGCCGCAAAGAGTATTTTGAAAATTGGCTTATTAGTTTTTTGGGTGTTTTTTTTTAGTTTTGTTTACTTTTTTTTCTATGTTAATGATGTAGCATGTTGGAATTTTAAATAAAACAATAATATATTTAAAAAAGAAAAAAAATGGCTTATAATAAATACTGTCCAAAATGAAAACTTGTCATTCCTGCTCCAAAAAGTTTTTTTGGTCTCCTGAGAGCAAATCTCCAGAAACAGAATTATGCATATTAATATTCTTCCATCCCATGGCAACAACTTCTCACCGTTAGTGTGTGAGACACCCATAAAGTTCCATTGAATGGAGAAGCACATCCTTCTGAGCAGTGGCTGTAGAAGAAAATACATCTGGAAATTCAAACATCTATAAAGAAAAAGAGTAAGTTCTTTATACACTTGTTTTTAATTAATACTTTCAACAATAATATATACTTTATTAATTGTCCCATGAAGCAGGCTATGGACATTCCTCACCAGCATAAGGTGAAAGTGGCAATTGTAGGCATATCTGACACCAGGTGCACATCTGTTCTCATGTATGTACAGCAATCCAGACTTTGCAAATGACATTTCTTTAGAGAATCTGAAAAAGAGGTTACACTAGAAGAACAGTAAACTTTCTAAGGAGAGAGGGACACTTCTTCAGTTTTGTTGTGCTCTACTCATGAGAACAAATCTTTCAGACTCCTGTGCAGAGTTTGGCAATTAATACCTTTTTCCACAATGCTGTCAGCATCTTAATGGTTAGGATAGGGTAAAATGGGTGACTTCAGAGAATCACAAAGAAATCTGCGCCAGAAGATTCAAGACAACATGAAGAAAAATGGTGAGTTATATTTAGGTCTACTCTATAGGTATTTTGAGCAAACCTACCCCCTCGCGCACACACTTTATTTTTTTCATTATTGTTACTTTGCCTCTCAGGCTATTGTTTCTCAGTTCCCCAGTCTTCTCTGTAATAGAATTAATCCAAATACTCTGACATAAATTTAAATA
The DNA here is from genome assembly GCF_032191835.1 of Heteronotia binoei. NCBI lineage: Eukaryota > Metazoa > Chordata > Lepidosauria > Squamata > Gekkonidae > Heteronotia > Heteronotia binoei. The sequence goes on along the minus strand of NC_083237.1, from coordinate 37,533,390 downwards.
TTCTAGTTTTCTCATACTAGTGACATGACAAGGCTCAGAGATTCAGAAATGTAAATGGAGAATGTTAGAGTAGATGTCCATGAGATACAGCTCACAGCTTGGGAACCACTTTCAAAGTCATAATTGTTATGTCTGTCATCCTCCATTCCCATGTACATAATTTCTGCTCTGCATCATGATCATGTCACACATGCAGAAGGAGCTTTATTCCTTTCTGCTCATACCCTAAAGTGCAATAGAGAGCCAGCATGGTATAATGTGGTATTAGGATCTAGAAGACTCGCATTTGAACCTCCACTCTGCCACAGAAGCTCACTAGGTGACCTTGAGCCGCTCACTCAGCCTAAGGTATCTTTACAGGGTTGTTGTTCTGAGGATAAAATGGATGGGGAAAGAACAATATTCAGTGCTCTAAACAAAAATATTCTAAGTCACTGTGTGCCCTGTTGGGAAGAAAAGTTAATTTTTATCCATAAATCAGCCCTGTAAAGTAATCTAAACTGAGACATGAGAAATTGTTCAGGATTACCTAGTGAACTTTGATGCTAACTAAGGATTTAATCCAGGATTTTCTAAAACCCTATTTCACATTTTCAGCTACTATATACCACTGTACAGACAGCCTGTTGCAGATGTATAAACCCATTTTAATTTTTAAAAGCACTCCTGTTTAACTATTTCAATGATGTATGGACGTTCTAATGATCTACACAAAACAGAGACTACGCTGAAAGGAAATTCAGTTGATGTGGTATATTTGATTCTAAAGAATAATAGTAATTTTAAAAGCCACAATAATCTCAAAGCAATCTTCAGTTAAGACTTCACTCTTAAAGAAGCTTAGTATAGATCTTATAAGCCTTACTGAGCACAGTGGTACTTATTTCTAAGTACATAAACACTTAGAATTATGTTTTTTGCCCCTTAGTAAGAGAAGCATAGTGTAGCATTTTGATTTATGTCAGCACCCCTATTTTAGTGCTAGGTTTTCTTTTCAATGATGAAACTTTCTAGGTTGTTTCTAACGGATAAGAGGATTTCAATTTCTCTTGACTTCAGTCTTCCATATGCAAAACATATCAAATGCTTCTATGTGAAATGTTTTACATTGTTCTGGTATATAATTAATAATTCTAATAATCTTTAAAAACAGAGGCATAAACATGAGCTGTCATTTTCCTACTTACACTTATCTGATTCCTCATTATGCAACATATACTTTTTAGATATATTTACAGAATTATTTAATCTTAGAAATTTATGAGTCACCACTTTGGGTTCCTCAAGAGGATGCAACCACTATTTAATGAAGGAGTTGTTTTCCTGATCTTAGTTTATGTCATCAGGCATTTTCGTTAGTTTGTAATTCTTGTAATTGTAACTACAATTGTAATTCTTAAAGTTATTAGGACTGTACCTCCCAGTTGGACTATCCATTTTAGGCTATTTTGCAGGCCTCTTGCCTGGTGCCCCTCTTTAAATGGAATAATCTAGTAATGGTAAAACTGATCCCATTCTTCCTAAGATTTCTGCAGTTAGAGACAGGGGTCATTTTGTGGGAAAAACAGGTGGTGGAGCTCATCCAGGGATTGTTATGCAGCTACACATACTATTCAATGGACTAGGATGTGGAACTCTCAGAAGGAGGAGGTGGAACTCTCAGAAAAGTTCAGGAGCTGTGCTCCTCTGAGCTCCCACTGAATCCGAGGCCTGGTTAGAGGATTATGGTGAATAATGTCATGATGAAAAGAGGCGACTTCACCAAGGCACAACGAAGAAGAAAAGACCAGTGATGCAAAGGAAAGAATCTTTAATGATTGTATAACCTGTACACATTTCATGTGGAACTTTGTCAAGGGAATCTTTTAGATTCTTTCAGTACCATTCATGTATAAAGTGTATATTATGGAATGGAACTGAAAGAATCTGGAAGATTTTCCCCAACAAATAATGTAAGGAAAGGAAAAGTCCCCTGTGCAAGCACCAGTTGTTTATGACTCTGGGGTGATGTTGCTTTCACGTTTTCACGGCAGACTTTTTACAGGGTGGTTTGTCATTGCCTTCCCCAGTCTTTTACACTTTCCCCCTAGCAAGCTGGGTACTCATTTTAGTGACCTCAGAAGGATGGAAGGCTGAGTCAACCTTGGGCCGGCTACCTGAACCACAGTACTGCAGTACTACTGCTTTACCACTCTGCACCATGGGGCCACTTAAATAATGTGAAGACATTATCAATTTAACCCATTTTCACATCTTAAACTAACACTATGGGACAATCTAGATCTAACAACTGGGAAGATTTTTTAATGGAAGGCTTGGACAGATAGGGGAGGGAGGTTTATTTTGGACCAATTAATAGACTATCCAACAATTAGTTTTTTATTATTTTCTCTGTTCAAGTCTGGATATCACATTTCAAACTCTGATGAATGGCAATATTTACAGCTGCTACATCTCTAGGTATCTCAGCATGTCTGTGAATAATTGTTTCAGAATCTCCCTTCCTCTTGGCAACTCAGATTAAATTTATCCAGAAAATGAAACCTGAGGGTTTAAGGGTACCTTTAAGTGTTAGCATTTTAAGTTTATAACTTCGGCGGGAGTCAAGTAACGGGGGGAGGGGGAATTAGAAATTAGCATATGGGATAGATAAAAGAAGTTATTAATGGCTATTGTTACCATATGTTACTAATAAAATTGTTTAAAACCAGAAAATGAAACCTGATATATCTCTTTAGAAATTTCTGATGTTGGTCAATAAATATGGTATGCAAAGTCTCAGAAATGAATGTAATAAGGAGTTAGATTGCCTTATTTGGCCAAAGCAAGGAGATATGACCCTAACTTTTATATCTAAATTTTATGCCACTGAGCCTCCTTAGTACAGGATTTTGTATCCAATTGTTGGCACTAACTTACAAGATGTGTTTTATTTATCTTTGGATTTATATCCTGCCCTCCCCATAAGCAGGCTCAGGGTGACTCACAACAAAAGGAATAACAACAATCATTGCAATTAATAACATATTAAAATTTAAAACAAACAGCACATAACTGTCTCTGGCACCTACCAATGTCTCTCACTAGGCGAGGCATAACAAACCAATAGTAAAGGCCATTGAACAGATGCCCAGATAGTTCTTTAGGACCATTAATCCAGACAATGAGGGCAGGGGAGGCCAAGATCTTCAAATGTCCACTACCTCATCAAAGGCCTGGCAGAACAGCTCTGTCTCTCTCTTAAACTTATGTTTTGAGCCTGTTCAGTTATTTGGTCTTTTTGGGAGGAAGCAATTACTCATATCAATTGGTCTTTGAGGATGCTTGTGTTACTTTGAAATTATTTGAAATTATTATTTCAAAAGCAAAGCTGATTCAGGTGCTCCAGCAGGAGATGCTGCTTGTGGTAGGAATCAATTGCTCAAGAGATGATTTGATTGCAAAAAGCCTAACTTATAACCTTAGAGCCTAACTTATGGTCAATGAAAATGGACCCTCTATGCTCTTAGTGTTGCTAAAAGATTTACATTATAACATAGAAAAGATAATTCCCTGCCTCTAGTAATTCAGAGGACTGGGGACAACTTTATCAGCATTTGAAAGTATGTGTGGACATAGTTGTAGATATTTGTAGTCAGGGGTAGAATTCTTGCTGGAGCTCCTTTGCATATTAGGCCACACACACCTGATGTAGCCGATCCTCCAAGATCTTACAAAACCCCTGTTTGCAATACTTTTATAGAGGCTTATTAGTAGACTTCCCACCATTGTTGCTATATTGTGTTATTTTTTATATTTTTTCTCTCTTTCTTTTTGGGGTAATTAAAATTAATTTTAAAAAAGGTTTTTTTCCGCAATCAAATCATCTCTTGAGCAATTGATTCCTACCACAAGCAGCATCTCCTGCTGAAGCACCTGAATCAGCTTTGCTTTTGAAACTACCTCATTTGCTCCACTCCTCATCCTGTTGGTAAGCTGAGTAATGTCATTGAATTGAGAGAATTTGCAGGTTCTTTGGGGGCTTTGGGGGCTTTTTTGTGACCAAAATTTCTGTAGACAACCTGCTACATAAATGAAGTTTAGGTAGGAAAACTGACATAAAAACCAATACTCCGTCTAAGCTGTGGAGTCTTGTGAGCAAAAAATCTACTTTGTGAGCTAGAGGTATTAAAGTTGTGAGCTACTGAATGAATTAGTTTGCTCTGAAGCTATTTTTCCTGGGCTAAGACAAAAATGAGTGACAGAGGCTAAAAAAACTGTGAGCTAACTCGCACTCACTCAACTTAGAGGGAACACTGATCAAGACTGATGTCTGTTGTTCAGGGATGGGTTGTTAAAAGTAGGGGCTCCCCCCCCCCCAAAAAAAAATAGTTGTTGTCCTTCACCAGAGTGATCAGTTGATTTTCCTTAACAGATGTTAATTGTAGGAGAGTTGAAGTGTCAGATCTTGCAGAAGATGACCACTTCTAACTGAGAAGAGGCAGGTTTAGTTTGCAACAACAGCCATATTTGTATAGGTTTGGAAGTAAAATCAATATTGTAAAGGTACTGTTAGTAGAACTTCCAACTTCTTTGTAGGGTCAGAAGACCTCCCAGATTTACAACTATCTTCCAAAAATCTTTTCCACAGAAATACATCGGTGCTCTGGGAGGTGAACGCTATGATGTAATACTACTCCTCTCCAATCTTTGCCCTATCCAGGCTCACACCAAAATCTACAGGGCTTTTACAGCTAAGAGTTGGCAACCCTGTTACTCTACTGCTCCAAAAGAACTTGTCTTAAAACATCAAAGCAATTTAATCTTTTTAACCACATTTGTCTAAGCAATCAAAGAATTTATGCATGCTTCATTCATACCACATAAATGGGGAAAGCAATTACCATACATAGGAAAGGAAAGGTCCCCTGTGCAAGCACCAGTTGTTTCTGACTCTGGGGTGACGTTGCTTTCGCAATGTTTTCATGACAGACTTTTTATGGGGTCGTTTGCCATTGCCTTCCCCAGTCATCTACACTTTCCCCCCAGCAAGCTGGGTACTCATTTTACCGACCTCGGAAGTATGGAAGGCTGAGTTAACCTCGAGTTGGCTACCTGAAAACTCAGCTTCCACTGGGGATCGAACTCAGGTCGTGAACAGAGCTTAGGACTGCAGCACTGCAGCTTTTAATACTCTGTGCCGCTATGGCTATTTATTTCCAAAGAATAAAGGTTCCTCAAACAATTCTTCCGCATTTATAGCTAAGTCAAGAGCACCTGGAGAGGGATTTCTGGAATGCAGGTGCCACTTTTGACTTCAATGTTACTGAACTACATTCCCACCCCCCACACACACTGATGACAGGAACTGTGTGGAGACTTGAAATGCAGTCGTTGTCACCCAATTCTGTTGCAGCAATTTAGATTAATATTATAAGAAACTGTAATTCTTACTTGTGTTTCCTTTTCCAAGGATTTTACAACATGGTAATGAAAAATGTTCAATAACACTACCATGTCTGATTTTCTGCTCCTGGAAATCTCAGAGGTTCGGGAACTGCAATTTCTCCACTTTGCTGTATTTCTGATGATATACTTGGCAACTATTACAGGGAACCTCCTCATCATCTCTTCAGTTGCCTTAGACCATCACCTGCACACCCCCATGTACTTCTTTCTGATGAACTTGGCTGTGCTGGACCTTGGCCAAGCTTCAGTCATTGTCCCCAAATCCATGATCAATTCCCTCCTAAATACCAGGCATATTTCATATTCAGGGTGTGTTGCTCAAGTCTTCTTCTTTTTCTTCTTTATAACTTCTGATTTCTGCATCCTGACAGTCATGGCATATGATCGATATGTGGCTATTTGCAATCCATTACGTTATGAAATGATAATTAATAGGCAGGCCTGCACTGAAATGCTGGCTGGTGTATGGATTGCTGGTTTTCTATATTCCGGGATGCATACCACAGGGACGTTTGCAACCCATTTCTGCTCTAACGTTGTAAATCAATTTTTTTGTGATATCCCACAATTAATAAAATTGACTTGTTCCGACCAAAATCTAATTGAAATGACTACTATTGGGATTGGAGTTGTCCTTGCCCTGGGCTGCTTTGTCTATATCCTTGTAACTTATGTTCACATTTTCACCACGGTGTTAAGACTGCATTCTGCCAAGGGGAGGCAAAAGGCTTTCTCCACTTGCATCCCCCACCTTACTGTTTGCTCCACATTTATATTTACTGGGAGTGCTGCCTACTTGAAGCCTGTCTCTAACACCCCATCATGGCTGGACTTGATATGTACTGTGATCTATACCATGGTTCCACCAATGTTGAATCCAGTGGTTTACAGTATAAGAAACAAGGAGATCAAAAAAGTGATGTCAAAAGTTTTAGGGTTTAGCTACGTTTTAAGAAATACATAATCAAGTTTGCTACTTTTTATGTTTGTTCAATATTCTGTTTTCCCAATAAAATTAACTTTAAATTGTATAGCCAAAGGGGCATCAATGCACAGTGCAAATTTTATTCTTTATAGTTGGGTCATAGCGAAGTGAATCACACCATTCCACTGTGCAGATTCGTTTGTTTGCTGAAATATTCATACTCCATTATTTTGGCTCAAATTAGAAGCCTTCCTCTGAATATTCCATTTGAGGAAAAATCACTTCAGTTGGAAAAAAAATCCTTAGAAGAAGAATAGGTATTTATATTCTTATTGTCTCTAACTTAAGGACTTCCAAAGTGTCTTACAATAATGTTCCTTCTTTTCCTCACAACAGGCATCTTGTGGATTAGGTGGAGTCGAGAGATTTCTAAGAGAACCGTGACTGGCCCAAGGTCACTCAGCAGGCTTCATGTGGAGGGTTGGGGGGATCAAAACCTGTTCTCCAGATCAGTCCACTGCTCTTAACCATGACATCACACCATTTTTAGTCACTAAACTACAGTGGTTTTCCTATTTAGGCTGGAGGAAGCCTACTTGAAGGAAACAGCAATAATGAAAAGAATAGAGATGTTTTTAAATGACTGTTGATATCTCCTTGATGAGTTTAAATTGTTACTACATGGGTATGTCCAAATGCCCATCAGTACTTGGTGGTAGTGTGACAGTGCAGAAGGAAGGAGGCAGCTGTATAGGTTGGATCCAGCCAGCCTTTTCACTCCATGTCACCCAATTCTCCTTCTTACTCTATCCCACACCCAGATATTGATTGTCCAGGCTGGTCACATGATCCCAGCATACTAGTTTTGGTGTTTAAAGGAGATCATATTTTCCATTTTAGATTCTGGAAGAGAGAAATAGAAAAGCAGACAGAAAGTACTGGGAATACTTATATTTCCATAAACACTTCTGCTTTGCCTCCATTTGTGTTGTCTGTGTACTTTGAAAATAAACAAAATATCTTATGTTTCCAATGCTCTTTCTTTCAAAGGAAACCAATTTGGATAATATACATAGGTTTTATTTGGGAAAATGAAATTAAATGGTTAAGTTCCAGAATATCATCTAGATCAAAGGGTGTTTTGTTTTGTTTTTTGTCAATCCGGGGGTTGGACTTGCTGGTGAAAATGGGGGAGAGGTCCAAAATGTTATGCCGGAGAACCTGAGAGCTCTGTGTCCAGAACCTATGTGGGGCTGATGCTGTAGTACACAAAACTGCCTGAATCAGATCATTAATCTATCAAAGTCAGAATTGTCTTCCATGTCATACTGGTAGAGACTCTCCAAGATCTCTGGCAGAGGTCTTTCACAACCCTGTCCATTCGACTGAAGATGACAGACATTGAACCTGAGATCTTCTGAAGAACTGCATGAGATGGAGTGAAATGGCTGCGGAGTCCAACAGTATGAATTTATGATGTCTCTGAGGTAAGACTGTTAACATTCCCGGGCCTGAGTAACATGTCTCTCACAGGGGCTAAGGAACATGTCTCTCACAGTTTACTGTTTGCTTCACTGTTTGCTTTGCAGCAGCATTGTTTGTGTGTGGGGGGTGGGGGTGGGTGGGTAGACAGACTATCCCAGACTTCTTACAACAGCCCCTGAGGAGAAGCAGTAGTAATCAGTAAGGCTCCAGGAGAACCTCTCAGCAGAGAACTGTCTTTCTCAAAGATCTGTGATCTTCTGATGGGATTCTGGCCTTGACAGGACCAGCAGTAGGCAGGTCACAGCAAGGCTTCCAAATGACAGGAGAGAGTAGTGACAGAGTACAAGGCCACTCCTGTGTTAGCCACAACTTCCAATAAAAATTGAGGATCAATCCAACACATTCAGCTTTTATTATATCTATGATGCATGGGGTGGACAGAGCTGACAAAAAGAACTTTTGCTCCCTCTTGGGCAGCCCAATCCAGAGATAAGGAGCAGCCGGCCATTGTGTAGCTGCCACACCGCTAGTAGACTTCCTGAGGACTTTGGCACGCTGGAGCATGGGAAGGGGAGAGGCGTAGCTTGCCATGAGGGAGACGGTTGCCATGGCAACCCCACTGTCGGAGGCACGTTAGGGAGGCAGAGGCAGCCGGAGGGGAGGGCCAGCCCACCTCCCCCCATTGGCCAGTCCTGGCACATGCACCGCAGCTCATGACAGTCAGGGATGGGGAGAGGCTGCCCCAGAGAGGCTGATAGCCATCCCCAACCCGACCCCAAACAGAGAACGGAGCCAATGATGGGCAGACCATCACAGGCAAAGGAGAGAGACATCCCATGAACATGGGAGGGAACAGGAGTGAGGCTGGGCATGCACGCACGAGAAGCCTGGCTTGGTGGGGAGGCGGGGGTGGAGGTGAGACAGGCCCGCATGGGACCACGGAGAAGCCGTCAATCCCCTCACACCCTCCCGCTGTCAGACTCTGCCAATGGCAGGCAGACAAGCAGGAAGTGCCAAGTGCAGGAGTTCGCTGTCATAGACAGTGGCTGGAATGTGTGTCTGGGAGTGAGCAGCCCAGCAACAGACACTCCCTCACCCAGAGACCCCCTGTGCTGCCCTGACACCCCCTGCCATGTGTATGGAACACCTCCCCCGGGGGCCGCAGTACTCAGAGTGCGAGTGCCTCAGCCGCAGAACTCTGAGTCCACCTCATCAGCCCCCCCTTAGTGCCCTGCACACAACAGCCCTGTGGGTTCGGGTAGGCTGTCAGCCCGGGCAGGCTGAGGGGTGGCACTTTCCTCCCCTGTCTAGCCATGTGGGAGGCAGCGTGGTGGCTCATAGACTGTACCCCCCCAAACTAAGTCTGCCCACCCTCCCAGACATTCCCTCGGAGAGGCCACTGACAGGGTGGGGTGTTCCCAGGGAACGGGCAGCAGATGCCAAGTGGGAGAGACAACACAGGGCACAGCTCAGACTTTATTTTTCCAGAACAGAGTGCAACAGTCTCCCTGGCGCATGCTGGGCAGTCTCACCATGGGTGGGGCTCCATTCTGAGCGATGAGCAGAAACAGTTGAGGGAGTGGGGGGGCAGTGGAGTGGCACATGAAGAAGCCTCTGTGTTGGAGTCCCACCTGCAAAATGGAGATAGAGATCAAGAGCACCTGCAGAGGCGGCAGCTGGAAGACTGGGCTGCATTTCAGCTGGGCACTCTCTTAAAAGGACAGTCTCTGACCTACCTCCCTGCAACGGGGCAGCTGCCACACACACACATCCCATGCCCTGCCAGGGGTTGGGAACATGGCCAAGGGCATACAAAGGGAAGGGAGCAGGCGGCAGCACAGGGGATTGGGGTCAGCAAATGCTCCCTGCCGGAGCTCACTGCATGGTTCAAGTGCCAGAGATGCTCTCACACCGAGCAGTTGAGAGCAAGGGGAGGGGGAGGCTGAGGAGGGTAGCGGAACTTACCCAGCCATGGGTGGTAGTACTCGCATGCAGTATTTCTGGGAGCCCGGAACCTGTGGAGACCTGGAAACAAGAGCAGTTAGCCCCCTTGCAAGGCAAAGATACTGTCAAAGCAACCGCGAGGTGCAAAACCCGTCACCAACGTGCCTGCCTGTCCCTCACTCTAAGTCTGTATGGCCGGGAGCTCGCCGGCAGAACTTCCCACCATGCACTCCTTTCCCTAACAGCTGAGTTGTGCGAGGCCAGAGTGGAAGTATTTCTAAGAGGGGGGAGACCACGATTGGGTACTGGGGAGGGGGCTTGTCAGCCTGAGGTGCAAGGGGATTGGCGGGGCAATCATGCCACTCCCTAAGGGGTTTGCGAGCTTCCACAGCAGCGGCAGCAGTGACTTTTGTGTTTGGTTTCAACGAGTGCCTATGGGGCATGGCGCTGTTTTTGCAAGCGTAAAGTTGCACCTCTTGGAGGGGGTGTATCATGGGCCAAACTGCTCAGGAAGCTGTCTAAGCCTGGCTGTGCTCCCAACTCTACCCCCCCTCTGAACACCACACTCCGCCTCACTTCTGCCCATGCTTGGACACAGCCCTCCAGCGCCGTTGCCCTTGGGCGGGGTGCCGCTCGGGCAGCCCCCCCCCCACATACCTCCCCTCCGCTCTGGCTGCATAAGTCATACATCGGTGCAAACCCTTCCAGTGCCCACATGCCGGCTTGTCTGCTTCCAAAAGACTTTCAAAGGGGATTAGGTAGATTTAAGGAGGATAAATCTATCAGTTGCTACTAGCCATGGGGACTGAAAGGAACCTCCACATTCAGAGGCACTAAACCTCTGAATCCCAGAGCCAGAAGGGATATAGGGAAAGGCCTTGGCCTCTGTAGGATGCCTGGCTATAAATGATTTTTATCTTTGCTTTAAATAACATAAGGAAACATTATATTTGAATAGTAAGATATTATATATTTAGCTCCTGTCCTTTCTGGTTTATTGAAAGCTATGCAAGCACACATATGGACACACAGAGAGTTCCTTTCTTATCTGGATGACCTTGTTAGAAAATAGCTCTGGCCAGTGACACAGGTATGAGAAATAGACTGATCAAGGCCTACTAGCAATGCTAATTAAAGAATTAACACGAAAGGATGTTTGTATAGGGGCAAAGGAGGTCTCTAGCCTCCTATCCCTTTTTGATATACCACTTGCTGAATTTATGGCAATTCTCTGGTCCAGGGGAGAACCAAATCACTCAATTTTGATGCCTATACTCCTGGCACCAGAGGGTCTGGTATGAGGCTAATAGCCTTGAAAAGATTCACACCCCTATGCATATGTTTATATACAAAGTATCTTTATGGTTCCTGTTCCCTGTCACATAAAACATTGCAAATGAATGTAAGACCACCCCAATTAGGGGGAACCAATGGAGGAACCAGTTGGAAGTTGTGTGGGACAGAATGCTGGACTAGATGTACCATTGGTCTGATCCAGCAGGACTCTTCTTATATTCTTATTTACAATTGATCTTCAGGTTACAGAGATCAATTCCCCCAGGGAAAAATAGCAGCTTTGTAATGTGAACTCTCTTACACTATACCCTGCTGAGGTACCCTATTTCTCAAATCCAGCCCTCCCCCAGTGTTGACTCCCAAATCTCCAGGAATTTGCCAACCCAGAGTTATAAAACTGAAAAGTATATCTTGAAATTTAGGAACTGCTAAACTAAAAACTACATTAGCCCTGGAGTTTATGCATAATGACATCTTTAGAGAATGATGATGTATGGGAAGCTGAAAGTGAATTTGCCATTGAGAATTTAAGCAATTTTAATCCAGCCATAAAATAAACAACTGTCATTGATTTTTTTTTTCTTTAAAGAAATTAGAATAAGAAAAATCAGGACAACTCACTAACCCATTTATGTGGAGCATATTTTCATTGTGTTTTGCACAGACAAACAGGGGCTATTGTCAAGCATGTTGTTTCTTTCTTGGTATAACTGTATTTTCGACTGTTGTTCTAATGTACTGCACATCAAACCCATATAACCTATTCCTTAGTTCTCACTAGTAGCAAATGCAGGTATGTCCTCTTTGAAGATAAGGTCTCCTGGGATACTTTCCCAGGGTTAAACCTGGACCCAGGATGTTGCTAAATTGCAAGACTAGATAAAGTAGCCAGAGTGTTAGTTTCACACGCCTGTGTTAGAATTCCTAAAATACCTTTGATGTGCCCCCTTAAAGTTAGTGTTCTAGAGTTACATTGTATCACTTCCAATCTGGTGCCTACCCGAGCACAATGGATTATCAATAAACTAAGACTTTGTTTCAAAATCAATGCTTGGTTATTTTGAGATCTGATGCTTGACAGCTATATAGTACTGACTGCCAAGATCTTGCATTATCCTTTATTAGGATTTTAAACTTTAACCTGGAATATTACACTAGAAGCTTCTGCTTTCATACCATGTTCTACCTCATCAGCACCATCCTGCTCTCATAGTTAGCACAAATTTTACATATATGTGTGGATGTTTGCAATACATGGATTTCACCACGGGCATCCTAGTATTTGGTGCTATATCAAATTTGGTTTTATGTCCTCTTGACTGTGAGTTTTATTATTCTCATTGATAAAAGCTTTCTTCAATATCAGTATATCCAGCCACTTAGTAGACTTCTTGGACTTGATGCATAATTACTTTGTCAAATGATCTTTGAGGATGATATACTTTTAAAATATTTCCCTGTCTTCTGGAAGATGATTAACAAAATTGGATCATGTTTGTTTTTACTGCTGCTAAAAGACTTATATTACAACACTGGAGAGATAAAAGCCCATCACCCATAGTAAAATGGGTTTACAACCTTACCATCATTGAATATATGTATACATGTATACATAACAATTTCACATGGATTTATTAATTCTTTTAAATATTTGGAAATCTTGGAAAAATTTGGATGGCTATGGATAGACTTGCCACCATTGTAGTTACATTTTATTTCTACATAGTCTGAGGTTTGTAACAATTAAAAATAAATACATTATGTTGTCAAATGAGGCCATAGCTAGTTGTGTATGTTTCATCCCTAGAAGATGGAGTATCACTTAACCTAAGTAAGTCTCATCCACATGGACAGATACTCTGTATATGGGTTTCATTTCAATACTGCGCAATAATCAGTATCAAGAACATTATAGTATTGTCCTAGCAAAGCAAATAAAATGGTTAATGCAGGTATCAAATATATGCATAGGAGGAAAACCATACTTAAAAGAGCTGGTAGTTATGGTTTATTTAAGAAATTTCTGTCATTTATTTTTCACTTGAAAAATTTTTGAAAGGTAAGAAAAACAGAACTCAGCATTTTAAAAAAGCATCAATAAAGATACAGTAGAAGTGATTTTGGAAAAGAACAAGAAATGTTGTAGCATTCCTTATCAGAGGGCCCAAGAAACTTGGAATGGGTTAACCAGTACAAAAAATAAGAGTTGTCCTTCATCAAAAGGTTTGTTAATGGTTGCCTCATTCTAAGACATGATCTCACAATGGTCCAGATCAAGACCTTTTCCATTGAATATTATCTTAGAGAGGACAGGCAAAAACCTACCCTTGGGATATTCCAACAAGGCTGTAGAAGTGAACTTAAATATATATATATATATATATATATATATATATATATATATATATATATATATATATATATATATATATATATATATGGAGAGCTTTAAAAGGGATCTGACTTACTTGTTTTATTGATCTGGTTGAGTCCATGATAATTTTAGGGACTATACTTAAAGGGAAATTCCCACTTTGGGTCCCAAATGTATCAGAAGAAAAGAACAGGCGTACCAATACTCTTAATAAATAAGTGCAATTGAAATAATGAGTGCATAACTTTATGTGAAATTAACTTGCCACATCTACAGGAGTTTGGGGATTAGTGCTGCATTCTTCAGAAACCTAAAATTTAAACAATTTTAATGCTGAATCATTCAGTTGCAAAACAAATCCATTTTCACAAAACAACTCTGCTAGAGATGATTTTAGAAAAATTTGCCATAGTGAACAACTTCAATAAGGCAGTTTTGATCTCTTTGTTTCTCATGGTATAGATGAATGGATTGAGAAATGGAGGCAGTATAGCATAAAAAAATGCAAAGACTATATTTAGAACAGATGAAGTATCAATCATAGAACTTCCATAGGCAAAGATGCCACTGAATACAAGCAGAAAAACCACAGTGAGGTGGGGAATGCAAGTGGAGAGGGCTTTCTTCTGACTTTGCACAGATGGGATTTTGAGCACTGTTGCAAAAATCTTCACATAAGTTAGAATGATGAAGATAAAGCATCCTTGCACTATGCCACAAGTAAGTACAATAACTCCAATTTGAACAAAGTCCAGGCCAGAACAGGAGAGTTTGAGTAATTGTGGGATTTCACAGAAGAATTGATGGACCACATTGGAGCAGAAGGTGATTGCAAAAGTGCTTCCTGTGTTTAATGATGAATTAAGGACACCACTGATCCATGCACTGACTACCATCTTAATGCATGCTCTTTTGTGCATAATTTTTTCATACTGTAATGGATTGCAGATAGCAACATACCTATCATGTGCCATCACTGTTAGGAGGGCAAAATCTGACCCTACAAAGAAGAGCAGAAGGAAAACTTGGGCTACACATCCAAAATAAGAAATTGTCCTGCTATCCATGAGAGAATTTGCCATAGCTTTAGGTACCAAGACTGAAATTGAGCCAATGTCCAGGACAGCCAAGTTCATTAAGAAAAAGTACATGGGCGTATGCAGATGGCAGTCAAATAATACTGCCATAATGATGAGAAGATTGGCCATCACTGCTATCAAGTACAATGTCAGGAATCCAAAGAAATGTAAGGTCTGTAGTCTTTGAAAATTAGAAAATTTGAGGAGCAGAAATTCAGTTGTGGAGACAAGGCTGGAATTTTTGTCCTCTATGTCCATCTTCATGCTACCAGTAGAACAAAGCACAAGAGATTTTTAACTCTACTCACATAAATCAGAATCAACTTAATAACTGAGTGTTGAATGAGGAGAGGAAAGGGAAATCATGGGAGCAAGTCTGTCAGCCTGAAATGATCTAAGCTGAGTTTCTGTTTCCCTTTTTCTGTTTCAGGTAGAAAAGGCTGAATGTGACCAAAGGCTCTTTAAGCAGAGGGGGGACTCTTCAGAACATGTCTTCCATCTGTAAATGATCAAGGCTTAACCTCTGTTACCTTTTTTATATATTTAAAAGCTATGGAAGGGTGAGGGCATGAGGTTCTAATATATTTGCCGTAGGGCTCTAGGTTCTAATATATTTGCAAGGCCTGTAGCCTTTAGTTAGCCAACCCAATTGGATCTCAAACCACCCTGGTTCTTTATTTCTGTAATTATATCTCTGTGTTTTTTTTTCTCGTAAGCATGTTTGGGTCCCCAATAGAAAGAAAAGATGATAGATAGATGATAGATAGATGATAGATAGAGATAGATAGATAGATAGATAGATAGATAGATAGATAGATAGATAGATAGATAGATAGATAGATAGATAGATAGATTTTTAAAATTAAGACATTTTAAATAAAGAGAAAGTGGAGGGGGCTAAAGATCTCATTAGCTTACTCTGTCCCCATCTTTGGTGGGGAGGGTGGAGTATAAATGAAATTAAACATAAACATATACATAGGTCTACTATATAGATAGAAAATTTTATAAATTGCATACCCCTAGGTTCTAAGACCTTGAACTCAGCCCTATCCATAGTAGTGTGCTTCTGCAGTCCTGAAGATTCAAACAGTTTGCTCAGAGGCAGAGAGAAAGGTAACCTGTGGACCTAAATCTTCAGACAAGGCCACAGGACAAGGGAACTCTACTTGTATTGCTTCAGAGTGTATGTGGGAAATCTCATAATTCATTGTGCCTCCAAGCAACTCATTCCCTTTGCTTATGAAGGTGAAGCAAAGGTATAAGAGGCAGATACATCAACAAAGTTCATGATAAAGATAGTTCATGATAAAGATAAGATTGAGATAGAATCTGACCAGTCTGAAATCAGGAGGGGTGAAGGAATGATTGCTAATGTAAGAGTAAAATCCCAGGGTGAGACCCAATTTGGTGTAGTGGTTAAGAGTAGTGGATTATAATCTAGGGAAATAGGTTTAATTCCCTACTCCTTTCCATGCAGCCAACTGAGTTACCTTGGATCAATCACAGTTCTCTCAGAGCTGTTCTCCCAAAAGAAGTTCTCTTAGAGCTCTCTTAGCCCACCTTAAGTCACAAGGTATCGGCTGTAGGAAGAGGAAGAGAAGGAGATTTGTAAGCTGCTCTGAGACTCTGAGTGACGAGCAGAGTATGAATTGCACTCTTCTTCTTCTTCAAGTCTGTATCATGCGACAAATGAATATGATTAATTTTTATAATCTATCATATTACAAAAAGTGGGAAAATGGATCACTAGATGACCACATGACCACAGATTCTTATTTAACCACCCAAAATGATGAGGATCTTAGCACATGCATGGACAAAATACATTTGGGACAGGTGTATAATAATGGACAAGATAACTTGCACAAGATTGTGGGAATGGTATCTGGCTGGATCTAACTGCTTGTCTGGGATTTTTAGGGTAAATTCAAATAATACATTTTCTATCCCCTTCCCTTGGAGACTACCCTTGTCTTTACAAAGAGGGCTATCCATTAGAAGGTTATACAAAATGTAATCATAATGGAATAGAGACTTTCATAGATAGCAAAATAGTTAAACTTTACTAAATGATGTAATGCCAATATTGCAAAAAATATTTTTCAGACAATGGATATCTCTTCAGAAGCTAAATGGGAACGTTCATTAATCAATTTTCCTCCATAAACGTTTGTATGATGCCATACCACTCAGCCAAGTTTGAAGCCTTTCTCCAGTCTTCTGATGGTAGTGGAAGGACACAAGTAGAAGGGCACAAGGTTTCCTCTATTTACAAAACTCAGTATTAGATAAAATGGATAACAAATAGATATAGTAGTAGACAGGAAAATTAGAAGAAGTTAAAAAGATTGACAATCTTTTCCTGGAATGCTGCAAATATGCTTTTAAAAATACTACTTTCTATGACAGATTAAACACTTTGGGGGATAATGTCTACATTAGGTTTAATTTTTCCACTAGATGCTTTAGTCCATACTTCAATTCATCTACATCACTGAATCTTGTCATGGAGCTTCCCATAATGTATGCAGCTGATTTCTCATTCTAACTAGATGAATGAAGGAAAGAAAAAACTCTCTGAGCATGGAAAGGAGATTCATTTAAAGCCTGTACAGTCTTTGCAAATTGCTCCCAAGGGTCTGGCATCCCTAATCAGAAAAATCTGAGGAAATTCTTTTCCCTCAGCTGCATTGTTATGTTTATTATGTCACAAATTTAAAAAGATAATTAGCGCATGCTGGCTGTGTTTGAATGCACTATCTCCCACTATCATTGCCCCACAACAATCATTTGCAACTGGATTTTCCTAAATGGACAAGGCAATCCAGTTGAGAATGAGTGCTATAGCACAAAGATCAGGGCTTTTTTTTTGTAGAAAATGCCCAGCATAAACTCATTAGTATGTGAGGCCACACCTCTGACATCACCAAAAGTGTTATAATATCTTTTTTGAGGTGTGGTAACCAGAATTGTACTGTGTACTGTGTACAATTCTGGTCACCACACCTCAAAAAAGATATTCTAGCATTGTAAAAAGTCCAGAAATATATAGCTATATATATATATATATAGAGAGAGAGAGAGAGAGTTAGGAAGGAAGGAAAGAAGGAGAGAGAGAAAGAAAGAGAAAGAGAGAAAGAAAGAAAGAAAGAAAGAAAGAAAGAAAGAAAGAAAGAAAGAAAGAAAGAAAGAAAGAAAGAAAGAAAGAAAGAAAGAAAGAAAGAAAGAAAGAAAGAAAGAAAGAAAGAGGGGATGGGAGGGAGCAAGGAACTTCAACAAATTTACCTAAACTGCAATGCTGCAATGCTGACTCAAGGAACCCCAGACAGCAACAATCCCGCTGCCGCAACACAGCCCCTAAAGCCTTTCAGCCCAAAATGTTCCTTTTCATTCCTTTAACCAGCAATTAGCTGATCGCACATGGTCTTTAAAGAGAAGGTAGGTTGGTGGAGAGCTTATGTTGGACAGAATGATTGGGGAATGGAAGTCACTGCCAGACCTGGCCAGCCATTCATCTCCCGATTGGAAAGCACTCCTGCACTGAGCCTAAATATGGTCCCCCACTCTCATGATTCCATCTGAGGAGGTGTGTGTGTGTGTGGGGGAAATGCTGGCACCTGCTCCATAGGTCAACACCGGTCTTCCAATTGTTGTTACAATTTATGTAACTCTTCTCATAGTATTGACTTATAATTCCTTTCTCAAATGCAACACTATGAAAAAGTTAAGATTATAAAACTTCAAGTTCGTCATGACCTTCATGACTTTTGCCATTCATAGGCTGTTCATTCCACCATCATACATTTGGCTTCATTGTTGCATGATGCAAAAAATAGGGAAGTGGGGCGTTGTCCTGCTGGTGATACTGTTTCCTCATCCCCCATTGAATTAAAAAAAATGCAATGGTTACTTACATTCTCCAAGGATTCTTCTAATGAAATTTTCATATGACCTACATGAGGAATCCTGATGTGTTGACCAAACACAAGCTAACCAACAACAGTTCCAAAATCCAGCACTTCCACATGTAATCATAATTGATAGTTGTGTTCCATTACTGACCATATGTATGCTTCAGTATGATGCAGCACACCTCAAACTATTCCCTACTTATTTATTTATTTAAGAACATAAGAAGAGCCCAACTGAATCAGACAAATAGTCTATCTAGTCCAGCAACCTGTCTCACGCAATGGCCAACCAGTTCCTCTAGAGGGCCAACAACAGGGCATAGAGGCCGAGGCATTCCCTGATGTTGCCTCCTGGCCATGGGATTCAGAGATTTAGAGCTCCTTTACATGGAGGTTCCCCTCAGTCACCATGGCTATTGGTCATTGTTAGACTTATTCTCCTTAAATCTCCGTAATCCTGTTTATTCCTGTGGACAAAGTGAGTCCAGTGGCACCTTTAAGACTTACAGAGTTTAATGGGTATAAGCTTTCATGTGCATGCACACTTATTCAGATATATTGTGCATGCACACAAAAGTTTGTAACAAGGAGTAAACTTTGTTGGTATCAAATTTTCTTCTGTCGTTGCAGACCAACATGGCTACCCACCTGAATCTACATTCCAGTGCCCATCACTACATTCTCTGACTGAAAATTACACATTTGAATCACCTTTTAAAGAAGTATTTCCTTTTGTTTATCCTGAATCTACTTCCCTTTAGCTTCATTGGATGTCATTGAGTTCTAGAATTTGGAAAGAGGGAGGAAAAAGTTCTGTCAATTATTTCCACCCCATGCATAATTTTATAAGCCTCTAACATGTCTTTCTTTAGTTATCTCTTTTCTGCACTGGTTGCCCATTGAGTACCAGATCCACTTCGAGGTTTTAGTTTTAACGTTTAAAGATTTATGCAGCCTGGGACCAACATACCTGCGGGACCATTTCCTTCTATATATGCCCAGGAGGTCGTTACATTCGGCCTCCCAACATCTGTTGGCCATTTCAGGCCTGCCTTGCCTCAACTAGGGCCAGGGCTTTTTCAGTCCTGGCCCTGACCTGGTGGAATCAGCTCCCTACAGAGATTCAGGCCCTACCAGGCTTATTAGCCTTCTGTAGGGCCTGTAAAACTGTTGCCAAGGCCAATTCAAGAAATAACTGGGGACTTTGCCCCCCCAGTCGGAATGAAGAAGCAGACACAAGTGTTGGGTTTTAAACCGGGCCGCTTTATTAACAATTAATTACTGTAACTGGCAGGAGTGAAAACCTAAACCAGACAAGCCCTGGGGTCAACCCAGGACCCCGCCTTGTCCAAAGGGCGAGCCACCCTGCCCCCAGCACAAGCCCGCCGTATTTGGGTTGTAGCTGAGCGGCCAGGCCTCCAGCCATTCACCACCTGGGCAAGCATAAATCCCCATGGAAAGATCTGCCCCAGGTGAGGCTCCCTGCGATCTGCATTCCCCGCACTGAGCCGTGTAGCCCATCTACGGTTCATACAGACCACTGCACCAACGGTGCTAGGTCATAGGTGCTCCCCTAAAAACCCTATGGCCAAACCTCCTCCAGCCACCGCCAATGCCAAGCCTCTGCTTAGGCATTAGCGCCCCACCGGGTGGCCCAGAGCCAACCGCAAACCCTGCCGAATCTCATCTAAAAAGGCCCGGTTGCCCAACTCCGAAAGGTGAACACCATCCGGCTGATACAGGTCAGCTTGCTCCACCCGTATGGCCAGATGAGGGAGAAAGATTCCCAATCCCCCTTCCATAGCTTTCTGAATGGCCCTATTGGCCTTGCGCCTAGCGCGCTCCACACCGCCCGGCAAAATGGCATGCCTCCACACCCTACGCGGCAGAATTGCCGACCATACCAGAATAACCCCAGGCCACATCCGCCGAATATCGCGGAGGTCCGCCAACGCCTGCTGGGAGAGAGCTTTCCCCCGCAGCAGCCCCAAGTCGTTCCCACCCAAATGGACGACAAGAATGTGTGGAGGTGGTGCCTTCCACTCCCTGAACAACAGGGGCATAATCCCAGGCCAACGCAGCCCCCGACGACCGAGCCACTCCACCGTAGCCCACGCACTGAGGCCAAGCTGGGTGCCCACTGGAGACCGTCTGGCGAAATGGGCAGCCCAGAAAACCATGCTGTGCCCGCAGATGAGAACCCGACGTCTCTCGCCATGAGCCACAGCACCTGAAAAGACAAACAACTGTCAGCAGATAATAGCAACATAGCAAACCAACAATGCCCACCACTTGCCGTTAGGTGACCAGTGGACGCACATAAGTTTTATAGGCTGCCGACCACCATCGGCCAATGTGCCGGATGGCGGAGGGCGTGTAACCCATTATAGCAGCTGTGGAGGCCGCCCCAATCCGCAAGGAATGCGTCCCAAATTTGACGCCCTTCAAACCCAGCCTAGCTAGGGCCCTACTTGTTACTGACCAGAACTGATATTTGGTGAGAGGGGAGCCATCATCATGCCGAAGAAAAGGACCCCCAGCTTCTCCCCGGAGCTGAGCGTAGTGGTGAACGGCCCTAACCGGACATAATTCCTGCAAAGAGCACATACCAATTGTGATGACAGTTCCCCTCTGCCGCTGATCAGTCTTGGACTGCCGAATTGTCAGAACAAGCTGACTCTGCGTAATTTTAACGTCCCCAGACTGGAGCGCCCTCCCAGAAGTATCAGTCTTGGACTGTACTACCAGCTCACTCACCCGCAAGGCCCCCAAAAAGGCCAGAAGCGAGGCAGTATGAAACAAGGCAGCCTCAAAAGGGGAAGAACAAACACTGGGCCAACCCCCAAACAACCCCTTAAAGACAGACGGGGATATGGGTTGTCTGTCATCAACACGCTGGACCCGCTCCCGGGCCCAGCCCTCCAGCATCTTCCTAACCCTAAAATCACCCGTGTATTCAGGGAAACCGCGGGCTTTGCTAACAAAAGCCAATGCCGCTAGCTGGCCCCTGATGGTCTTCAGCCCCAAGCCTCTCTCCTTCTGGTGTACGCTGAACTGCATGATGTGCGCCACTGGGATCGGCCAACAATCCGCCCTGAGCCATTTGTGGGAAGGGCGGGATATAAATCCCAAATAAATAAATAAATCCGGCAGTGCAACAGCACTCCTAAAATCCCTAAATTGGGTGACAGCTCTGTCGTACGCCCTTCTGGTACTAGGAGCTAGCGCCAGCTGAATGGCTCTACCGGCTTCCTTTTCCCAAGACGCCATAGTCCGCAGGCATTTTCGCCGGCCAAGGATTTGCTTCTGGGGCCAGTTGCCAAAAACGCTCCATCTGTTGGCGAGATAGAGCATCCGCCACCCCGTTGCATACACCTGGTACGTGCCTTGCCAGGAATAAAATATTCAACCGAAGGCAACGCAGGGTAAAGGACCTAACCAAATTCATAACTAACACTGACTTAGAAGTCAGAGAATTGATAACATGTACTACCACCATGTTATCGCACCAAAAAAGGATAGAATGGTTGGCAAGCTACTCCCCCCAAAGCCAAAAGGCCACTAAAATGGGAAAAAATTCCAGAAATGTCAGGTCTCTACAGAGCCCACTATCCAACCATTCTGCAGGCCATTGCACCGCACACCAATGTCCTCTAAAATATACACCGAACCCACTGGCACCGGACGCATCTGAAGAGATCTGGAGCTCTGCTTCAATCTTCAGGTCCTCCCTCCAGAAGGAAACACCATTGAAGAACTCCAAAAACTCTTCCCAGACCTCCAAGTCCGCTCGCATTCCAGCGGTAATGTGGACCCGGTGGTGGGGGAGACGCAACCGGCCCATGGCGTCACACAGGCGCCTCAAAAATGCCCTGCCCGGGGCCACCACTTTGCAAGCAAAGTTAAGGTGGCCCACCACCTGCTGCAATTCCAGCAGCGAAACATTACGCTGTCCCCTCAAGGTGGCTAAACAGACCTTAAGGTCGACGACCTTGCTCTCCGGCAAACATGACGTCTGCTGCAGAGTGTCCAGCTCGATGCCCAAAAAGGTGAGAACCGTGCTGGGTCCCTCGGTTTTTTCGTGTGCCAACGGCACCCCGAGTTCGAGGGCTAACTCCTGAAAGGAGGTCAACAACCTAGCGCATTGCTCTGACCCCGCTGGACCGACAAAAAGTTGTCCAGGTAATGCGCCGTATCACTAACCCCAGTCCTGTTCCTGAGCGCCCATTCCAAAAAGGAACTGAAGAGCTCAAATGCAGCACAGGATATCGAACAACCCATTGGCAACGCCCGATCCATATAGTATTTCCCTTCAAAGGAAAAACCCAATAACTCAAAATCCTCAGGGTGGACTGGCAAGAGGCGAAATGCAGACTTAATGTCGCATTTTGCCATCTCATCCCCAACCCCGCAACCCCGTACTACTTTGACCGCCTGGTCAAAGGAAGTATAGCGCACCGATCATAGCTCCTCAGGGATGGCGTCGTTCACCGACGCTCCCTTGGGGTACGACAGGTGGTGAATAATCCGATATTCACCCGCAGACTTCTTGGGTACCACCCCCAAAGGGGACACCCTCAACGTGGGAACCGGTGGTACATCAAAAGGTCCAAGGACCCTACCTTCCTGACATTCTTTAGCTATTTTTGCCCAGACCACATGCTCAAGCCCAACAACCGAACGTAAATTAGGAGCTAAGAAGGGGGCCCTAGGCCCCTGGTATGGAATTCGAAAGCCCAAGGTAAACCCGTCCTGTAAGTATCGGGCGTCCGCCTTACAAGGGTATGCACTCAACAACCTATTAAGTGCCGTCAGGCGGATGGGGCTGGGCCCCTTTTCCAGGGGGCTGCTGACTGCCACCGCTGCCACCGGGACGCTTACCTCCCGCTCTGGACTTTGCTCTGCTGCAGGCAGAAAGTGCGTGGGCCCCGCTACAGATTGGGCACTCATGCCAGAATTTACAGGGCTTCCTGGGGCACACACCCTTAGATGCGAACTCCCAACATAACAGCCAGGTTTGAACCGGCTGGCCCGCGGTAACGCGGGCCCCTGTAGAAGACTGTTGTTGCTGCACCCTCTGCACTAAGTGGCCACTGTCGGACCTGTCCCCAGTGTTCGGTTTTGCTGGGAACATCAACTGCAGCCACAGCTGCTGGTTTATTTGGTCCCAGGGCATCCCAGGGTTGACGGCGGCCCTCATACGGAAGGCCTCATCGTACTGCAGCCATGCTGCACCGACAAAGTCCATATACGCCCGATAGACAATGTCTATATACTGGAAAAGGGACGCCGCCCGAGCCGGCTGCGCTCTCGCAATGACCCCGGCGTAGATCAGGAATCCTGGCAACCAATTTGCCCAGGACCTATCAACCTTCCTACACTTCAATTTCTCCTTCTCCTTGTCATCGAGCTCGTCCTTACTTTTCTTTTCGAGCTCTCTAAAAAGGAGACTAAACACGTCCACATACTCCCCGCGGAGGATTTTTTCCCATGTAGCGGCTGTCAAATGATCCCCCAAAGGCAAAGAGGTATCGCCATAAGGGAGGATGTGGAAAGGAATGCTGGCATAAGGGTTCGGGGGGTAGAATCACCCACTACCCTGGGCCGCTGGCCACGCCCCCTGAAATTGAGCAAACTGCTGACCGCCCCATGGCAAAATGCCAGGGGTGGACGGAGAGGCAGGAGCAGCAGGCGGTGCCACAGCACACGCCGGCTGACCAACTGGGGAAAAAACCGAACTGGGCAGAGGGCTTGTTCCATGAAAACCCCAAGCCCATGGCTGGACAGGGCCCAACTGCTCCACAACTCCCAGCTGCCCTGCACCCCATGCCACCCCACCCGCCGCCGGCGAGGGAGGGAGGAAGTTGAATGGGACCCCATGGCCACCCTTGAACTGGTGGGAAAGGGGGCTTACCACCGTCACCCGGGAAAACACCAGCACCTCCAGGAGTCTGCTGAACACCGCTACCAGATGCGCCGCCACCCATTGCCGCACCCGATGGGCCCTCCTCTGGATCCTCCTCCTGGTCTGGTTCCAGTGGTGATTCAGGCTCAGATGGCCCACCCTGCAAAGCAGATAGACGTGCGAGCACTTCTGACTCAAAAGTCAGCCGTGCCGACCGGCCGGAGGCACGGCGACGCCCCTCCCAAATAGGAGCGCCCCTGGCGACTATCCTGTTCCAAGACATCCAGCTGGCTCACCTGCTCACCCTGCCCAGGTTCCTCAACTAGAGTACACTGCTGACCCTGCCCATGGGGTGGGCGGGCGGGCTGCTTGCCCTTGGACTTGCCCTGCCCTTTTTTTGGTGCCATCCTATGTGCTTCTATAAGCACAGGCCACAAAATGCAGTGTCTGCACACCCACAGTCACTCAAAGGTTACCTCTGCGCTCACCCACTGCCAAGTGGGGTGGTGATAGGAAAATTACAGGCAGGGGGCATCCCCCAGACACCCAACCAGAAGGCCAGAGGCCCAGCCCAGCCCCAAACAGCCGCTCTATGGACCACTGGCTCCCTACACCCAAAAGGGAAGGGAAAAAAGGGGGGGTGACTGGAAAAACAAGCCCTAGGCAATCAGAAAAGGGTCTCAGGCTGTCCTGCCAGAGGGGGGGGGGTTAGGCAATTATCTGCCCCCACCGGGGGCCTGCAGCAAAACCCTCACAATGGGGGGGGAGCAGTTCAGCTCCTAAGGGCCCAAAACCGCTGCAGCCCCACCAACGACGCCCTCACTCAAAGGCAAGGCAACTGCCTTGAACTGGCCAGCCGCTTGCGAACCGCCCCTAAAGGGAGCCGCTGTGCACTTCCCTCACACCGAGGGGAAAGAGAGAGTGGCTGCCACTCACAGCCACCAGTAATTGCCACCCCAATCCGGCCCCTAAATGCCCAAGGGGCTGGGGGAGGCCAAAGGCCGCCGCGCTAGCTGCCCGCACCGGCCCCCCAGCCGATAACCGCCCAAGCTGCGCAGCTAAAAACAAGCCGATAACAAAAGCTCAGCCTCGCCAGCGCCGACAGCCGCTGCACGCGTCCTCGCTGCGCCCAAGGCCGTGCTCGCCGCAGTCTTCGCCGTGCAGATCCCTCGCCTACAGGCCTCGTCCGCACGACCCGCACGTGGCTCTCGCACAGAGAGCCAAAAGAAACTGCGTGCAGAGGGCGGGGAGCCGGGGCTTATATAGCCCCGACTCCGTGCCCAAGCAAACACCCGTATGTCAGGTGATGCCGCTCCTCCCTCCTTCCGAGGGGGCAAAGACGGCCCCCCAGCCTGAGCGCCGGCAAGCCGGCCTGGCTGGGGAGGGGCCGAACCTTGGGGGTGGAGCCAGGAGCAAGGTTGTGACAAGCATAATTGAACTCCCAAAGGAGTTCTGGCAATCAATTTTAAAGGGACTGCACATCTTTTAAATGCCTTCTTTCCATTGGAAATAATGAAAGATAGGGGCACCTTTGTTTGGGGCTCATAGAATTGGACCCCATGGTCCAATATTTTTGAAACTTGGAGGGTATTTTGGGAAGAGGCACTGGATGTTATGCTGAAAGTTTGGTGCATCTATCACAAAAGACAGCCCTTCCAGAGCTTCAGATACCCATGGATCAATTCTCCACTATCCCTTTGGAAATCGGTCTTCATAGGGAATAATTGAGTGCCCAGCAGACATTTCCTTCCCCTCCCCTGCTTTCTGATGATCTTGAAGCGGGGGGAGGGCCTCCAAACCAGGGGATCCCCTGCCCCCACTGTCAAGTCTGCTATGGGTTACTCAATATCTGTATTAAGGTTGGTTCTGAAGTGAAGGAGTCTGGGTACTTTACAGTGTACACCGGGGGCTGCTAGCTCACTCCCCTGCCCCCTCTCTAGAAATGCCTTTGTTGTGTAACCTGCTTTGAAATGCTAACCTGTGAACAAGATAGTGGCGCCTTCCCAGCCTTGTTCTCTGTGGGGAGTATGGGGTGTCAAGACTTCGGTCTGGGAACGAAAGAAGTAGCATCCTAGTGTGAAGATGTGTTGCATAGATTGCCCCCCGTAGGAATCCTTTAGATTCATACTTTAAATACTGGATTAGTGCATATGTGTTTCAGTCCTTCAATCTCTGCCATGGTCCACAGTTCTGATTACAATAAACTTGCTACTTTATCAAGAGACTCGTTATTGAATTCAGCCGACTTGACATTTTGAAGGACTCCCTATCTTGGAGTTCAACCTTTCCGGCAACTGAAAAGGCGATGTCCGAACAGTCTCCGGAGAATGGAGGATTCCCAACCAGAGTGGAGGGGGCCGAGACACCCTGGCACATCCATACTGCCAGAAGGACCGCGGCCTCCCCTCCACAGTTTCAGCTGGTGGCGACCCCACGGCAATACCAGCCAAGAACCTCCACTACGCTGATGGATCAAGCCCCGGTCCGTCGGGAGGCGATCATGACCCGCCACACCAAGCGGGTCCAACTGGCCGAGGCCGCCGCCGTCCACCCGGGCGAGGCGAGCAAAGGCGCCAGCGCCGCGGGGGCGCAGGACCTCGAGAGTGGAAGCGAAGGGGCCGAGTGCGGAGCGGAGGACGGAGGGGCGAGCCCCAAGGACCAGACCGATGAGGAGTACGAGACGTTTCGCGCGATGGTCCGCAGGGAGATCGACGGGGCGGTGAGAGACCTAAAGGACCAGATGCAGACCCTGACCGCGCAGCTGGGCAGAGTGCTGGGGGTGACCGGGGCTCGCCAGCAACAGCCAGCCCCACCCGGAGCGGCCCCGCAAGCCCCAGCGGCGCCCCCCCCTGCCCCGGTCAGACAAAGAGACCTGGGGGGGGCCGGGAGCTGGACGCCACGTTCGACGGCGACCCGGAGGAAGTGAACTACTTCGCGATCCAAGCAAACAGCTACATGCACTACTGGGGGGACTCATTCCCCGATGAGATGAGCCGCGTGGACTACCTCGGGTCGAAGCTACGGGGTGCAGCGAAGAAGTGGTATGTGAGCCTATGCGAAGCCAACAGCCCGGTCCTCCATTTCGTAAACACTTTCGTGCAGGCCCTGCTGACCCAGTACGAGGACCCCCTGCAAGAAACCCGAGCGCTGGCGGCGCTGCGGAACATGAAGCAAGGGGCCCGATCCATCCGGGAGTACGCGGCCGACTTCCAGGCCAACGCCGCCCGGGCTCGGAACTGGAACGAGGTGATGAAGATCGAGCACTTCACCAATGGGCTGAACCCGAGCATCCTGGATAGAGCGCTCACGCAAGCCCGCCCCGATACCCTGGTGGGGTGGATTCAGCTGGCGGGGGAGGTGGAGACCAACCTGAAACGAGTGGCGATGCTGCGCCAAGCACTGGCCGCCGGCAGGGGAACGCCGAAAGCAAGCCCCGGGAAGGCTGAGCCACCTAAAGTCAAGAAGCAGGCGGTGGCTGCCCCGGGGGGGCCCCAACGTTGTTTTCGGTGTGGGGACCCCAACCATCTAGCCTCCGGCTGCCCCCAATCAGCCACCGGGGCCGCCCCACCGCAGGGAGCCACCCGCCCGGGCACCCCCGGCCCCAAGAAAACCACCGGCCGCCCTAAGGACGCGGCGAAGAGCAGCGCGCTCCTGGTGCAAGACGACCTACAAGAGGAGGAGGTGCGTCTGTCAGAGGAGCTGGCCGAGCTGGCGTGGGAAGAGGAGCCGGCGGGAAACGACGCCGACCTGCTTTGAACGGTGCCAACCAGCAGGTCGACCGAGAGGAGGCACCGCTCACGGTGAGACCCACGGGAAGGTTGTACTTTATAGTGGTCAAATTGTTGAACCCAAAGCTAAAAAGGTTCCTACAGATCCGGGCCCTCATAGACTCGGGCTGTAATAGAGAGCTGATTTCCCCCAAGGTGGTGGAGGCTCTGGGATTGAAACGCTTACAACTGCCCCACCCCATGCACTTTGAACAGATGGATGAGTCAGTAATGGGGGGGGAACCCTGCACGCAAGAGACTGAGCCGTGCCCCCTGGGGATTGAGGATCACTGGGACTCAGAGACGTTTGTGATCGCGCCCGCCTGCGGCTACCCCGTGGTCCTGGGAGTGGGGTGGTTGGAAAAGCACGAGCCCCTCATCCGCTGGAGAGCCCAGACCATCAGATTTCCCGACCCAAGTTGCAACCAGCACCTTTGGCAGGCAGCATTGGGGCCACGAGCGCCAGCCGCTCGGGAGAGGGCGTGCGTCCTGGTGGAAGAGGTGCACCATGTCCCGGACGCCTACCGCGACCTGATGGAGGTATTTAGTGAGCGGGAGGCCAACCAGCTACCCCCCCACAGGAGCACAGACTGTGCGATAGAACTAATCCCCGGGGAAAGCCTTCCCAGGGCCAAGCTCTACCAAATGGGGTGGGCTGAGAAGAAGGAGCTGCGAAAATTCCTAGACTTGAACTTGAAAAGGGGGTTCATCAGACCCGCGACGGCCCCCCACGCGGCCCCCGTGTTGTTTAGAAAGAAAAAGGACCACAGTCTTAGGCTTTGCACGGATTTTCGTGGGATTAACGCGATTTCCATGTCAAACGCCTACCCCATCCCCCTCATCAAAGATTTGCTAAGCACGGTGGCGGGGGGGAAGATTTTCACAAAGCTTGACCTGCGGGACGCGTACTTCCGAGTGCGCATCAAGGAGGGGGATGAGTGGAAAACGGCGTTCAACACCCCGATGGGGCAATTTGAATATTTAGTCATGCCGTTTGGATTGCAAGGGGCACCGGGGGTGTTCATGAATTTCATAAATGATGTATTGCGGGAATTTCTGTACAAGGGGGTGGTGGTGTACCTTGATGACATCATTATTTATTCGCAAGACGAACAATCCCATGTGAAACTAGTGAGGGAAGTGCTGGCCACCCTGCTGAAGCACCAGCTCTACGCCAAGCTGTCTAAATGCGAGTTCCACCGCACGGAACTAGACTATTTGGGCTTCCGGGTGTCTGGGGACGGGCTGGCCATGGATCCAGCCAAAGTTCAGGCAGTTCTAGAGTGGGCCCCCCCGAGGACACGTAGACAGCTCCAAAGTTTCCTCGGATTCTCCAATTTCTATAGGACATTCATTGAGGGGTTCGCCCAGATCGCTCTGCCCCTAACAGACCTCCTGAAGACGAAGGGGAAGGGGGAGGAGGCAAAGCGACCAGGGGCCAGGCTGAATTGGACACCGACTTGTCAGGCGGCTTTCGACCGGCTTAAACAACTGTTCACAAGCGAGCCGGTCTTAAGCCACCCAGATGAGCGGAAGGGGTTTGTGGTCCAATGCGACGCCTCCGACGTCGCCGTAGGAGCCATTCTCATGCAGAGGGATGAGGAGGGGAAGCTGAGACCCTGCGCTTACATTTCGCGAAAGTTCTCGGAGGAGCAGAGGAACTGGTCAGTGTGGGACAAAGAGGCTTTCGCTGTCATGTTTGCACTGAAAACTTGGAGGTCCTGGTTGGAGGGAGCCAGGGTGCCCTTTGAGATATGGACGGACCACAAAAATCTAGAGGCACTAACAGGGAAAAAAAAATTGAGTGAAAAGCAAATCAGGTGGGCGGGCTTCTTCTCCAGATTCGACTTCACCCTGAAACACATCCCGGGGACCCGCAATTTCCTAGCAGACGCCCTGTCCAGGCTCCCACAGCATGAGAGCCAGAGAGAGGAAGTGGTAGATTCCCTGATCCCCCCCACACAAGTGGCGGCTATGGTCACTACCCGCTCGCAGAGGAAAAAGGAATTGAGCGGGCTAAGCAAAGAACGAATCACCCTAGAGGCCGAACGGGAGGGAGGTGGGCGGCCGGAGGGGTTGCAGAAAAGAAAAGACGCTCTTTGGTACAAGGGGGAGAAACTGTACATCCCGGAAATATTAAGGAAAGAAATTCTCCAACTATGTCACTGCTCCAAATTAGCTGGGCACTTCGGCTATGTAAAAACCTTGCACTTGGTGCACCGGCAGTTCTGGTGGCCGTCCCTAAAGAAGGATGTGTCGGACTTTGTAGCTGGTTGCCCGGTGTGTGTGATGGCAAAAAGGAGGGGGGGGAAACCCCCGGGACTCCTACAGCCTCTGGAAACAGCAAAACGGCCATGGGCCATGGTGTCCATGGACTTCATAGTCGAGCTACCCCCCTCCCGGGGGAAAACAGTCATACTGGTGGTGGTGGACACGTTTTCAAAACAAGCCCACTTCATCCCCTGCAGCCAATTACCCACGGCCAAGAAACTAGCGACTTTATTTTTCGACCACGTGGCCAAACATCACTCCATCCCTGACAAGGTCATAAGTGACAGGGGGCCTCAGTTCGTTGCCACCTTCTGGCGGGAGTTTTGTAAGTTACTAGGGATGGAACAGGGGCTAAGTTCTGCCTATCACCCCCAGACGGACGGACAGACTGAGAGAGTGAACGGGGTGCTAGAGCAGTACCTACGGTGCTTTGTGAGCCTACGCCAGTCGGACTGGGTGGACCTCCTCCCCTTCGCTGAATACGCTTACAACAACAGCGCTCACAGTTCCACAAAAGCATCTCCCTTTGCAACAGTGTTCGGGTATGAGGGAAAGCCGATTCCCATGCTGCCAGGGGGGGAGGGATTGACGGGCTCAAGTTTCGAGCAATGGTGGCAAGGTCCCAGCCAATGTTGGCCAGCCATTCAAGAAAACCTGAAGCTGGCCAAGGAGGCGTATAAGAAACAGTACGATAAAAGCCATGTGCCAGTCTGGGACTTGAAGGTGGGGGACTCCGTGTACCTGTCAACAAAAAACCTGCCTCTGGCACAACCGTCTAGGAAATTGGCTTTTAAGTTCTTAGGGCCATTCAAAATCAAGCGGGTAATCAACCCGGTGACAGTAGAGTTAGACCTCCCCCCTGCTCTTGGTAAAGTCCACCCTGTTTTTCATTGCAGCCTACTGCGCAGATCTCCGGGGCCGTCCAAATGGCATTCACAAGATTCACCAACCCTCCCCTCGAAGGGGGAGTGCCGGAGCCTCTCGGGGCCCGAGTTCCGGAGCCATAAATGTGACTCGCCCTCCTTGCAAGGCCGCCCGGCAGGAGGGGGATCCTAGGGGGGGCAGTATGTCAAGTCTGCTATGGGTTACTCAATATCTGTATTAAGGTTGGTTCTGAAGTGAAGGAGTCTGGGTACTTTACAGTGTACACCGGGGGCTGCTAGCTCACTCCCCTGCCCCCTCTCTAGAAATGCCTTTGTTGTGTAACCTGCTTTGAAATGCTAACCTGTGAACAAGATAGTGGCGCCTTCCCAGCCTTGTTCTCTGTGGGGAGTATGGGGTGTCAAGACTTCGGTCTGGGAACGAAAGAAGTAGCATCCTAGTGTGAAGATGTGTTGCATAGATTGCCCCCCGTAGGAATCCTTTAGATTCATACTTTAAATACTGGATTAGTGCATATGTGTTTCAGTCCTTCAATCTCTGCCATGGTCCACAGTTCTGATTACAATAAACTTGCTACTTTATCAAGAGACTCGTTATTGAATTCAGCCGACTTGACACCCACCTGGGGATCGGCAGCCCTACTGATCCACCAGGCTTTTAGTTGAGGCTTGATCTGGTTGGCCTCCCCTATTGGCACTGTCATCTGTGCTATAAAATGGAATAATATTTGCCATCTCTATGATATATCATGATTTGAGACAGCCAGGCAGGGCAATATGTGATAATATGGTAGTTTTCTGACTGCTGTTGAGTTGTCTGTTTATAAAATGTTTTTATTGTATTTTCTTGCTTTATCATATATTGTACTCCGCCCTGAGCCCTACAGGGAATGGGTGGAATAGAAATTTACTAAAATAAAATAAATAAAAATAAATAAACTGAAAAGTCCTCATAAGGAAGTTACTCCAACCCCCTAATCATCCTGGTTGCCCTCCTCTGTACTTTTCCCATCCCTGTGATGTCTTTTTGTTGTTGTTGTTTTTAGAAAACAGTGACTAGAACTGTACATAGTATTTCAATGAGGCTGCACCATAGATCTATGCAGAGGCTATACCATAGATCTATACAGGGGCATTATAATATCAACTGTTCTATGTTTGATTCCTTTCCTAATAAGACAGCTCCAAGCTAAGCTGGTGGGCACAGTCTGCGCCCCACCCTGACAGCTGACCCTCAAACTGTCTTCTGAAGTCATTTTAAATAGACTTCAATAGAAGTCCAACAGCTGAAAGGGAGAAGCAATCTGTTACTGCCACTCCACTGTTTTCTGATCTACCAGTATTACCAGAATAAATCTAAGATTTTTTTCAGGATTTTTTGTTTTGTTTTGTTTTCCCGAGAAAACCCAGATACATTTGGGATGCTGAGATATAACTAAAAATACTGATGAAGTATTCTTTGGCTATATTTTCAGTTTGGGTCAGTCTGCACACACACATCTCTAATTTACATTTACCCAGATTGAACTTCATTAGCCACATTGTTGCCCACTTGCCCAATTTGTGGAGATCTGCTTGAAGTTCTTCACAGTCAGCCTTGGTTTTCATCATGCTGAATAATATTGTATCATCTGTAAACTTGGCCACAGTACTATTCATCCCTAGTTCCAGATCATTTATGAATAAATTAACTAGTCCTGACCCCAGTACCGATTCTTGTGGGAGGCTACTGCTTACTTCCTCCATAGTGAGAACGTTTCATTTAGCCCTAATCTTGTTTCTTGTAATTTAACAAGTTTTAATTCATAAAATAATTCATTCTCTTAGCCCATGTTTTGTATAGAATACAGAATGATCAGTGGAAGGACGGTGGAGGCAAAATCAATTCCTCACAGTTTGGAATGTTGCCCTAATATTCAAAGCTTCCAGTAAACAGAAAATCAAGACATTTTTTTTTACGTTGATATCCATCTATTCTAGACAAAAAGTAGTGTGCACACACAAACACACACACACCAACTTTAGGGTATCTATAGAACTATGACATACTGGACCAGATTTGGCCTCTTCCCAGCCAAGCTGGCATCGCCAGCATTCAGGCTGGGGGCCGTTGATTGCCGGCCTGGAAGGAGGAGAGGGCTTGATGAAGAGCCCGGGCATCCGGGTGCTTTTTCTGGGCACAGCATCAGGGCTATATAAGCCCTGGCCCCGCCCAGAAGCATGCAGTTGGCTTTCGGCTGGAGCCGACTGTGCGTGCGCAAGGGGTAGCGCTTGCGGAGGGCCTCACCGGCATGTCGGGCGTCTGTAGGCGTGGCTTTTTTCCGAGCAGCGCAAGTGGCAGCTATTTTGCTGTTTGGGTCCTCGGCAGCACGAAGCTCCTGTGTCTGGAGGCCCCTCGACGGCGATATCGGGGGGGAGTTCGGGGCGGGCATTTATAGACCCCCCTCCTTCCTCCCATCAATTACCGGGACACGATTAGAAGCAGGTTCTCCCCCCCCCCCAATTTCCCAGAAAAGGGAGCAGGAAAAGGAGCTGTAAAAGGGTTTTGACCCACCCCTTGGGTCATAATATTTGGATTCAAGGGAGGGTTGTTGGTTAGGGTGCTTGATTTCCTGCACCTTTACTCTTATCCTCCCCCCATCCCTTCCCTCCCACCACAGTCCTAGCCTAGTTGGTTGCACAGTGGTGGGGTCAGTGGGCAAGTGGGTGAAATATTAATACCTTAGGGTCTGCGGTATTGAGATTGCCTTTGGTGGGCTTGGGGCTGGTGGGCTTGGGGCCCATGTGGTTTTTTGGGGTCCGCCAGTATGGCACCGAGGAAGGGTCAGGGCACCTCTAAAGGTAAGCAACCTGCCAGACCTGCCCGGGGGCAGGGTCAACAACCTGGCCCCGCTGAGGATGCGGGTCAGGAGGCTCAGGTAAGGCAAGCTATTATGGGTCAATTGGAGGCGCTGGAGCAGCAGAGAGCGGCTGCAGGAGCTCCCATATGGGAAGGGCATCACAGAGCAACGGGACGTTCATCACGATTGACTTTTGAGAAGGAGGTACTGGCTCGTCTTTCTGCATTACAGGGTGGAGCACCTGGGGTTGACCCACAACAGGAGCCAGACCAGGAGGAAGGCCCTGACCCAGGCGAGCATCTGGTCAAGGAGCCTTTGGATGGTGGGGCGTCGGGAGAGGCCGTGCAGCAGTCTCCAGCGGTTGTATTAGTGGTTAACCCCCTGGGTGATGTTGGTAAGCACTCGTTGCAACAACAGCCCCAGGCGTGGCCTTGAGGCCCAACACAATTCCTGTCTCCCCCAACCACAGTGGCGGGAGCGCCGTGGATCTCAGGGCAGAGTGGACCTTCGGTCACCCAGTGTGTGTCTGGGCTGTCATGGGTTTGGGGTACCCATGGCATATTGCCACAGGGTCAAGGTGTGGGGGGTTCTGTTCCACAGGCCTCTGGATAGGTGGCTGCCCCGGCAGTGTCGCAGTGCACCCCAGCACAGCAGGCCCCGCCCAGGGTGCTGCCTTGGGGTGGGCAGCAGCAGCTCAAGATGTATGGCGGGTGGCCGGGTTATCAGAGGGGTATGTGATATTATCCACCAAATCCTTATGGGTCCATACCTTTTCAGGTGCTCCCATATGGCGACACGGCATTGCCATTGGGGGACCATCTGTCAGTGGCTATGTGCAATAAGATTTTAAGGGGAAATACGTAAATGTTTTCAGTCTCCTCTTTAGGGAATTAGAGAAGAAGGATAAGGAGGAGCTGGACGATAAGGAGAAGGAAAAACTGAAGTGGAGGAAAGTGGACAGAACTTGGGCCAATTGGCTACCCGGCTTCCTTATCTACGCGGGTGTCATAGCAAGGGCGCATCCATCTCGTGCGGCCGCGCTTTTCCAGTACTGTGACATTGTGTACCGGGCATACACGGATTTCATCGGTGCAGCTTGGTTGCAATACGACAAGGCCTTTAGGATGAGGGCCGTCGTCAACCTGGGGATGCCTTGGGACCAGATTAATCAGCAGCTTTGGCTGCAGTTGATGTCCCTGGCAAAGCCGAATTTAGGTGATAGGTCAAGTAGTGGACATTTGGTGCATAAGCAACAGCTTGCTGCAGGGGCCCACGGTACGGCAGGCCAGTTGGTTCAACCCCGGCTGTTGTGTTGGGAGTTCACGTCAAAGGGCGTGTGCTCCAGGAAGCCCTGTAAATTCAAGCACGAGTGCCCACTCTGTGGTGGGTCACATGCCTTCTCTGCTTGCAGCTGGTCAAAACCCAGGGCGGGCGTTAAACGCCCCGGCAGGGGGGGCAACCAGCAGCCACCTGGTAAAGGGGCCCAGCCCCATTCGTCTGAAGGTACTCAGTAGGTTGCTTAGCAGTTATCCCCATAAAGCCAATAGAGAGTATTTATGGGGTGGGTTTTCTTTCAGGTTCCGGATTCCATACACGGGACCTAGGGTACCTTGTTTGGTTCCCAATCTCCGTTCGGTGGTGGGTATGGAGCATGTTGTTAGGGCTAAAATAGCCAAGGAGTGTCAGGAGGGGAGGGTCTTAGGACCCTTCAAGGCTCCGCCAGTGCCCGCTTTGCGAGTATCCCCCTTGGGGGTGGTGCCCAAGAAGGCACCAGGGGAATACCACTTGATACACCATTTGTCCTACCCGAAAAGGGGCATCGGTGAACGATGCCATTCCCGACTAATTATCTTCGGTACGGTACACTTCCTTTGACCAAGTGGTCAAAGTAGTTAGGGGGTGTGGTGTTGGGGCCGAGATGGCAAAATGCGACATTAAGTATGCATTTCGTCTCTTGCCAGTTCACCCGGAAGATTTCGAGCTTCTGGGTTTCAGCTTTGAAGGAAAGTTTTACATGGACAGGGCCTTACCTATGGGTTGTTCGGTATCCTGTGCCGCATTTGAGCATTTCAGTTCCTTTTTGGAATGGGTGCTATGGGATAGGTCAGGGCTCGGTGACATGGTGCATTACCTGGACGACAACCTTTTTGTGGGCCCGGCAGGGACCGGGCAATATGCCAGGTTATTGCAGTTATTTCAGGAGCTGGCGCAGGAGCTGGGGGTACCATTGGAGCATGAGAAAACCGAAATGCCCAGTTCTGTACTTATGTTTTTAGGTATTGAGCTTGATACCAATCAGCAAGCTTCATGGCTGCCTGGGAATAAAGTGGCTGATCTCAAGGTATGGTTAGCCTCGCTTAGAAGGCAGCACAAGTTGTCGCTGCTTGAACTCCAGCAGGTGGTGGGTCACCTCAACTTTGCATGCAAAATGGTGGTACCAGGTAGGGCCTTTTTGAGACGTCTTTGTGACGCCATGAGGCAGTTGTGGCTCCCTCACCATCGGGTCCAAGTGACTGCAAGCATGCGAAGGGACCTCGAGGTTTGGGAGGAATTTCTGGAATTGTTTAATGGAATTTCATTTTGGCAGGAGGACTTAAAGATTGAAGCAGAGCTCCAGATATCTTCGGATGCAGCTGGATCTGCTGGATTCAGGGTATACTTTCGGGGCCATTGGTGTGTGGAACAATGGCCCACAGAATAGTTGGACAGCAGGCTCTGCAAGGACTTCACCTTTTTGGAATTTTTTCCCATTCTAGTAGCCGTATGGCTTTGGGAAGAGCAGCTGGCCAACCATGCTGTTCATTTTTGGTGTGATAACATGGCTGTAGTACATATCATCAACTCCTTGTCCTTCAAATTGGTACTGGTAATGAATCTGGTGAGGGCATTCACACTATGATGCCTCCGGTTGAACATTTTATTCCTGGCAAGGCATGTGCCGGGAGTGTGCAATGGGGTGGCAGACACTGTATCTTGCCAACAGATTGAGTGTTTTCGCCAACTCGCTTCGTTTCAAGTTTCAAGTTTATTTAAATTTATATCCCGCCCTTCCCACCGAGGTGGCTCAGGGTGGTTCACAACACATAAAAATCTAACATAATTTGAATTTAAAACATCTTACACAGTTAAAACAATAAAATAATAAAACATATAGCGGCGGTCTATCGAAACTACACTCAGCTTCCAGTGTCAGTTAATTATAAGCCAGCTGGAAGAGGGCTGTCTTACAGGCCCTGCGGAACTGGGCAAGGTCCCGCATGGCCCTCACCTCTTCCGGCAGTTGGTTCCACCAGAAAGGAGCTGTTACAGAGAAGGCCTGCAGCCAGCTCGAATGCCTCAGGAACTTTGGCAGCTTGGGAAGCTGAAGCCGGTAGGGCTATTGATTTAGCATTGGCACCGAGTACTAAAAGAGCCTATGATAGGGCAGGATCACAATTTTGGGCGTTTAGGAGTGCTGCTGGATTGCCTGATAGTTGGCCGGTTCCTGTGGCGCATATCATGCAGTTTTGCGTATACCAGAAGGAGAGAGGCTTGGGGCTTAAGTCAATTAGGGGTCAATTGGCGGCACTTGTCTTTCTGAGTAAAGTGCAGGGGCTCCCTGAGAATACGGGTGATTTCAGAGTCCGGAAACTGCTTGAGGGTTGGGCAAGGGAGCGCGAGCCGCATCGATACCTGGAACCCATATCCCCTTCGGTGCTCAAGGGGTTGTATAGGATTTGGCCGGGGGTATGTTCTTCTTTTGAAGCTGCACTGTTTCATGCAGCCTCTTTGGTGGCCTTTTTGGGGGCTATGCACATAAGTGAGTTGGTGGTGCAGTCCAGCACTAACAATTCCGGCCGAGCACTTTGCGCCAGGGATGTTAAAGGGCAAATTCATTTGACAGTTCGGCAGTCCAAAATGGACCAGCATCAGAAAGGGATGATCATTACAATTGGTCAGTGTGCCTTACCAGATTTGTGCCTGGTTAGGGCCATTGAGCAGTATGTATGGCTCAGGGGGGAGGGTGAGGGCCCCGTTTTTAGGCATAGTGAGGGTCCCCCCCCCTTACAAAATATCAATTTTGGGCTGTGATGGGCAAGGCTCTGGCGGAGTTGGGTCTTGGAGGTGTCAAGTTTGGAACACATTCGTTCTGGATTGGGGCTACTTCCACGGCAGCAGCGATGGGTTACACCTCCTCCACCATACAGCTCATTGGCCGGTGGCAGTCAGCGGCTTTTAAATCCTATGTGCACCCGTTGGTCACTTAGGAGGGTGTGGGTGCAGTTTGATTGTTGCCTGTTGGCATATTTCCGGGTGTTGACATTTTTCTGTTTTTCAGGTGCTGTGGCTTGTAGGGAGAGGCGTCGTATCCTCATCTGCGGGCACAGTATGGTGTTCTAGGCTGCCCATCACGCCAGGAGGTCTCCGGTGGGCACCCAGCTGGGCCTCAGCGAGTGGGCAACAGTGGAGTGGCTGGGTCGCTGGGGCCTGCGTTGGCCAGGGATCATGCCATTGTTATTTAGGGGGAGGTTGGCGCCTCCTCCGCACATCCTAGTCATTCACTTGGGTGGTAATGACTTAGGATTCATGAAAGGGAAAGCCCTTTCGTTGCAGGCACAGGCAGATCTTTGGGCAATTAAGCGAAGATGGCCAGGTGTTATCATTGTGTGGTCGGCAATATTGCCACGCAGGTTTTGGAGTTCCGCCCTTTCCCCCGGGGGGATAGAACACACTAGGTGCAAGGCCAACAGGGCCTTGCAGAAGGCCATGGAGAAGGGCCTAGGGATATTCCTCCCACATCTGGCCATACGAGTCGAGAATGCTGACTTGTATAGGCTGGATGGGGTTCATTTGTCTGAGTTGGGCAACCGGGCCTTTTGGGAAGAGCTTCGGCAGGGGTTGCGGTTGGCTCTGGGCCATCCGGTGGGGCGCTAATGCCTAAGCAGAGGCTTGGCATTGGTGGTGGCTGGAGGATGTATTGGCCACAGTGTTTTCAGGGGAGCATCTGTGGCTCAGTACCAGGTGTGCGGGTGGTCTATATGAACCGCAGATGGGCTGTACAGCTCAGTGCGGGGAGTGCAGATCACGGAAAAGCCTCACCAGGGCAGATCTTTTCCATGGGGGATTGATGCTAGCCCAGGTGGAGGCGGGCTTTGGGCCTGGCTGTTCAGCACCAGCCTGAATACGGGGCTTGTGCTGGGGGCATGATGGCTCACCCTCCCCGGACAAGGTGGGGTCAAGGGGTTTGACCCCAGGGCTTGTCCTGTTGGGCTATGCCCCTGCTAGTTATAAGTTTGCTCAAGTTTATTTCAATAAAGCAGCCCGGTTTTATACCTAACACACTGTGTCAGCCTCTTTGTTCCGACTGGGGGGGCAAGATTCGGCCCCTTCCCAGCCAAGCTGGCATCGCCAGCGTTCAGTCTGGGGGCCGTTGATTGCCGGCCCAGAAGGAGGAGGGGGCTTGATGATGAGCCTGGGCATCCGGGTGCTTGTTCTGGGTGCGGTGTCGGGGCTATATAAGCCCCAGCCCCACCCAGAAGCACGCAGTTGGCTTTCGGCTCTCTGCCCGCCTGCCTCTTCAGCAGTACAGGGTGTTTACCGGTCACCTTATTAGGGGCCAGGTAGTAATTTTTTCATCTTCACAGAATTGGCCATGTGGAGTTGTTTTTTGCCTACCTTGTACTGCCTTGTAGTGTTGGGAAGCTCAGCAGGAGTTTTGTTTTCGGTCGCAGGCTGGAGGATGTATTGGCCACAGTGTTTCAGGGGAGCACCTATGGCTCAGCACCAGACATGTGAGTGGTCTGTATGAACCGCAGATGGGCTGTACAGATCAGCGCAGGGAGTGCAGATCACGGAAAAGCCTCACCAGGGCGAATCTTTTCCATGGAGGATTGATGCTAGCCCAGGTGGAGGCAGGCTTTGGGCCTGGCCACTCAGCACCAGCCTGAATACTGGGCTTGTTCTGGGGGCAGGGTGGCTCGCCCTCCCAGGACAAGGCGGGGTCAAGGGGTTTGACCCCAGGGCTTGTCCTGTTAGGCCATACCCCTGCTAGTTATAAGTTTGCTCAAGTTTGTTTCAATAAAGCGGCCCGGTTTTATACCCAACACACTGTGTCAGCCTCTTCATTCCGACTGGGGGGGGCAATACTGCAGTGCATTATTTCATTACACTGCTAGGACTGTAATAGTCACTCCCCTACCACACAGCAGTCTTTGCCCTACTACACAGGGCATGGCCAACAACAGAGTGCTTCTAACAATAGCAATGACTTGCTCCCCTAGGTGTGTCTCATCTTATTGGGGCACAAAGTCATAGGATGAATGCCTACATCTTAAACTGAACAATGGGGAATAAGGACTGAAGAATAGATGAATGTGAAATAATGACTGAGAAGGACTGATTTGTGAGTGTACCTTCATTTTCACATACATACATGCACTAATAATAAGTACAGTCCAGGATGAAAACTTGTCTGTTCTTCCTGTTCCAAAAAGGTCTTTTGGTCTCTTGAGAGCTAATCTCCAGAAACAGAATTATGCCTATTAATAAATTTCCATCTCATGGCAACAATTTCTCACTGCTAGTACAGAAGACTTTTTCTTCAGGTGTGTGAGACAGAAAAATATCCATAAAGTTCCATTGGCTGGAAAATACAGCCCTTCTGAGCAGCGGCTGTAGAAGAAAATACACCTGGAAATTCAAACACCTATAAAGAAAAAAAGTAAGTTTGCTATATACTTGTAAGCTTATACTTGTACAGTCACCATGTATCAAGAAAAACTATGCTATAGTGCTGAGGTGTATATTCAGGATTGGATCCTGGCAGGGTTTTTTGTTCATACTCACCTAAAGGCCTTCCTTACTTCAGCTCCGCATCCCATATAACTTTTGCCTGTGTGGTTGGTTCCCATGATCTCCAAGGATAGCCTTTTTGGTGGGTAAAGGGGATGTCCTCTTCCCCTTTTCACCAGCATAAAAATTGCTTGGATCAAACCCAAATGAAAGAGGAAAAAAACCATGATCCAGAAAAAGTTAAAGTTTGGAAGGCAATGGAGTAAACAAATACTTATTTTTGTTTCTATAGATTTTATGTATCCAGTAACATTATTAATAATCTTTCAAACAATGATCACCCAAAGATTTCAGGTTTTCACGGCTGGTAGCATCATTAGAGTTTGTAGAATCTTTCGGGCTCAAGTGCCATGTTCTACTGGAGAAAGTTTTTCTTCCAGACATTTCGTTCTCAGCTGCGGAGAACATCCTCCACATGTTCTCCGGAGGATGTTCTCCTCAGCTGAGAACGAAACGTCTGGAAGAAAAACTTTCTCCAGTAGAACACGACACTTGAGCCCGAAAGATTCTACAAACCCTAATGATCACCCAATTTATGTGGTATGTATATGTGCTATGAACATCACTTATGGATGTAATAAACATGTAATTGCCATAACACTGTTTAATGATACTAATAACATTGACAAATCTCTATATTCGGCATTAACAAAAATGTGAAAAGCTCATAAATAATTCTCACTAAGAAGAGAAGAAAAACCAAAGGAGGCATTTCAATAATTGCGACAAGCTTGAGTAAACTGATATCATCCATACTTGCAGGATTTTTTAACAGAATTGTAACAAGTACTTCTGATCTGTATATATCATTAAGTTCCAAAGATCATCCATTATCCAGTCACTAGCTTCAGATTTTTATAATATTTTTTTCATAGGTGTTATTTGTTCTCATTGGCTTGGATCCAGTTTTTGTCCTCAGTCTCACCCAGTTTTCCTCATAAAACCCTCATTCCAAGCTTAGCCTCTCTTGGTGTTCAAATTGGACCTTTCTTTCATTTTTTCCCAGTTTGAATGTTGAATCCAACCCATTATTTTGAATAATACATATATTGTTGAACTCATTGTTTAAGAATAAAACAACAAACATCCAATAAAAGTTAGGAGTATGAGTGCTCATAGGTTTTATAATAATCTCCTCCCTCCAAAACAGTAAAACAATAAGTGGCTTCAAGAACAATTGCAATTTTTACCTTAAAAATGTCAGTCTGTATACTTTAATGGAAGTAAATCTACAGTAATGAAAAGATTAATGGATGCACAGGGACAGCATTTTTATTTGAATTAAGGGATTCCTTCTATTTTGTCTTCTTAGGTCTTAATATTGCTTCTATGCAAT
The DNA here is from genome assembly GCF_032191835.1 of Heteronotia binoei. Taxonomy (NCBI): domain Eukaryota; kingdom Metazoa; phylum Chordata; class Lepidosauria; order Squamata; family Gekkonidae; genus Heteronotia; species Heteronotia binoei. The sequence goes on along the minus strand of NC_083237.1, from coordinate 37,491,094 downwards.
GGGAAAATTTAGAAGTAGGAAAAAGACAAGTGGAGAATAAGTCTGCTGAAAATGTATGGTAAATGCATCCATTTTTCTTCATAATGTTTTAATCAGTTCAGAATTTTTATAAATGGAGGGAAGCTAACTGGTACAGCTACCTGATTCTAGACCTGTATATTTTCAAAATCTGAAATTGATCACCTCCACCAAATGCACAGGGACATGACTATCCTGTGCAATGTTAATTGTGGCAAATTAAAAGACAAAAGATTGATTCCTGGAAGCTATTTTGTTCAGTCTTGTGGAAATCCCATCCGCCATGCATCACATTTCTCTATTTAGAAGACCATTGCCACTTTCCTCCACACTACATAACCCTCGCACATGAGTTCTGTCCAAGCAGATTCCATGAGCCACAACATAGCCTTTTGTCAGGTTGAAAACAATCCCTTCTCATTTATGCACCAACAGAGCAAATGTCTGAAACCAACCCCAATTAGGAGGGATGTCTCATTGACCCAGTCATTAGTAATTAATTTCCGTTCACAATGAAATTATTCAAATGAGGGAAATTTAAAGTAAGATTAGAACCTGCACAAGGGGCACTTAAATGAAAGAGTACTCAATGAAGATTCTGTCTTGGGTGGCCAAGCTAGCTTGATCTCATCAGATCTCAGAAAATAATCAGGATTGGTCCTGGTTAGTATTTGGATGAGAAACTGCCAAGGAAGTTATGCAAAAAAAGAAAGAGCAAACTATCTCTGTTCATCTCTTGATTTAAAATCTCTGAAAGATTGCTATAACTGTATAAGTGACTTTACTGCTGAAATAGGATGCTGATTTTGGCCTTGGTATTTTTTTTAACGAGCAAACTAGTTTCAGAAATGCAGCTTAACTCATTTTACAATGGAACTGTAAAGTTTACAATTTTAATTCCATTTCCTTTCACAGGCAGAATGTAATTTGTAGTCAGTGCAAAATGTCCAACAACACTTCAGGATTTGACTTTCTGCTCCTGGAATTCTCAGAAGTTTGGGAACTACAGATTCTACACTTCCTTGTGTTCCTAGTATTGTATGTGGCAATTCTTACTGGGAATCTTCTCATCATCGTTACAATAGCCTTTGATAATCACCTGCACACTCCTATGTATTTCTTTCTCATGAACTTGGCTATGCAGGACCTTGGCCAAATCTCAGTCATTGTCCCCAAATCCATGATGAATTCCCTCATGAATACCAGACACATTTCTTACTCTGGGTGTGTTACTCAAGTGTTCTTGTTTGTTTTCTTTTTGGCATCTGATATTTTCCTCCTCACAGTCATGGCGTATGATCGGTATGTTGCAATTTGCAATCCATTCCAATATGAAATGATAATGAATATGAGAGATTGTATTAAGACGGTTGGCACCACATGGGTTAGTGGTTTTCTCTATGGAGCATTGCACACTAGTGGTACCTTCACAATTTCCTTCTGCTCTAACTTTGTTAATTAATTCTTCTGTGAAATACCACAATTACTTAAACTTGCTTGTTCTGATTCATACCTTATTGAGCTTGGGGCACTTGTATTAAGTGTTATTCTATTATTCGGGTGCTTTATCTTTATTATTGTAACTTACATACACATCATTGTGGTGCTTAGAATCCCATCTGTGCAGGGAAGGAAAAAGGCCTTCTCAACATGTCTTCCTCATCTCATGGTCTTTTCCACATTAGTATTCACTGGATCCTTTGCCTACCTAATGCCTACCTCAAAAACCCCATCCCATCTTAATTTAGCATTATCTGTTATATATTCCATGATTTCACCCTTGCTGAATCCTTTGATCTACAGCATGAGAAATCAAGAGATCAAAGCTGGTGTGAAAAAATTATTAAGGGTAAAGTATGCTTCTAAGAAAACATGATATGGTGGGCTTAAAGCTGTATGTAGTTTATTGCAAACACAGGAACTTCTAGAAAATATTTCTGCCTTTAATCTGACAAACAGTCGTGAAATGCTCTTGGTATTACAGAGTACAATCATGTCCCTCCAGTTTAACAACATTGACAAGCCTGCTTTTCTCATGTCACATGAATGCTGATCTATGCTATTTTAGTTTTTCCTGACCCACATCTAATTTGTACATCTAGTTTGCATCTGTGTGTTTAATTTGTTGCTGTGTAGGGAAATAAGCAAAAAAGCACCATGATTTCTGAAACTCTCTATGATGACAGAAATTTTTGGATGAATGCAATTTTATTGAAATCATTGTAATAAAAGCTGTGTAGTGTAATGATTATGCTGTGGGACAAAGACCAGGTAGACCTAGGGTCAAATCCCTGCTTACCAGGAAATTTAAGGCCTTGGGCCACTAATTTAGCTTCAAAATTACCTACCTTAATGGGTTCTTCTGAGATAAAAAAGGTTCTTGGAGGAAGGGTGAGATTAAAATGTACCAAATAAGTAAAATGTGTCTTACATAGTAATGGTATTGAACTTAATGGTACTGAATTTCCTGGTACTGTTGTTTTGTCAATCTATCCAACAGTTTCTAGGTAACAATGGGATTTTTTTCCTCCTCCTATGTAAACAAACAAAAGTGATCACTTTTGAATAAGTAATTGGGTCCAACCAGCTTTTTCACAAGTTAAGGGGAAAAGGGGGAGATTCCATTTTACCTCACCAAAAAGAAATGCTGGGGAGAATGGGATCTGCATGGACAAAAGTTATGTGTGATGGGGTATGTAATATGAAGGGAAATTGTGCAAGATGGACTGAAAAAGCTGGCTGTATCCAAAATCAGTACAATGGACTCTACTGCCACTGGAATCAATAGTATGGATGGACCCTCAATGTGTGTTTGCAAAGATGATGACGAGGGGCCATCAGATTTTTTTGTGCTTCCCCACACACACCCCTGTTTGGTATTGTCATATTTTGCTAGGCCTGTTCTTCTGCTCACCATTTCTCTGGCTCACGTCAAAGTTTAAAAATGGTCTCTGTAATGAACCGACTCTTACTGGTCCTGTCACAATCATCACCACTACTTCCTTGTTCAGATTAACCTTCCATTTCCAGGTCAGAAGAAAGCCCTGAAAGAGTTTTGGATGTGTGTGTTTTTTTTTTAAGAAAGAAAGGAAGCTCTCTTGTGGATGGCATCTTGTGGACTGGATAGCCTTTAGGAATCTCTCATTCACATGCCTGCACTTGTCCATTCTCTCATTCACATGCCTGCACTTGTCTTGTCTGGATTACTAAAGGTCCTGTAAATGCAGATTTATCAGAGAATTACACTTTTATGAATGTTACATTTAATGCACAAAGGAGAATGGAAAGAGGATTCCAACATGTGATCACTGAGAGTACTGAAGGATAGAGACATGAAGAATGGTGAAGGTGAGGGAGTTTAAGTGGTATTTTAAGAGAGGAGGGATTTGGGGCTTTTTACTTAATGTTTTGTTTTAGCTGGGGATGTTTTAATTATGATTGTAAGCCACCTTGAACCCAAAGAAAAGATGGGATGCAAATGCTTTGATAATTAAACAAATATAATGTTGTAATGTCATTTTTTGCCATTTGTGCCCATGCTTAATTCCGAGCCACCCACATGTACCTTTCTATGAGTTCCTGGAAGCTGCAAATATGAGTGATGGAGCACTTGCAGGTAAGTGCATATGGGGAGGGGAGTCAGCCACGGTGAGAGTCACTAGAAGCCCTTTGCTTCAGCAGCTGTCCCTCCTCAGGATATACCGACTGCAGCCCTGCACGGAGGCCACTGGCCTTATCTGCACTTATGCATGGTTGCATGAGAAAGGACACATAGAAACAACATGCATATACCTTGTATGCATGTAGTCATCATGACTTTACATATAAAAGAAACCAGGGCCAGCATTCTTGGTCTCTTTCCCCTTTACATGCATTTACCCTATACATTGATACTGCATATCCATAACAAATATCTCTATCTATCTGAGGCAGATTAATTTCTCTATGCAGTACGCTATGGGAATTCCTCACCAGAATAGGCTGAAAGTGGCAATTGTAGGCATATCTGACACCAGGTACACTGCTGTTCTCATGCATGTACAGTGATCCAGACTTTCCAAATGACCTGATTGAGTTTCTTTAGATAATCTGAAAAAGAAGTTGCACTAGAAGAACAGCAAACTCTTTGAGGGTAGAGGACACTTCTTGAATTTTGTTGTGCTATACTCATGAGAGCAAATCTCTTGGATTACTCTGCCGAATTTGGGAATACCTTTTTTTTCACAGTGCTGTCAGCAGCTTAATGGCTAGTTTATAAATAATAGGGTGAAATGGGTGACTTCAGAGAAGCACAAAGAAACCTGCACCTGCAGATTTTAGACATTATGAATGCAAATGGTAAGTTATGTTTAGATTTACTCCTTAGCAGGTTTCTCCAGTCACATTATGCTTTTAGCATTCTCACTTTGCCTCTCAGTTACAGTCTTCCCTGTAATGGAATTAATGAAAATGCAAGGATATAAATCGAAATGTTCCAGTTTTTCTCATAACAGTGGCGTGAAATTAAATTAAAGGCTCGCAGATTCAAAAATGGAAATGGGAAATATTAAGGTAGGTGTCTGTGAGAATTCACAGGTTGGAAAACACTTTCAAAGTTTCTGTTGTCCTCCATTTCCATGTACATGGTTTCTGCTCTGGATCATGATCATGTCACACATGCAGAAGGAGTTTTATTCTTTCTTGCTGTTACCCTGACATTAAATAGTCCAGGAAGGGAGCCAGCATGGTATAGTGCTGTATTGGGATGTAGAAGACTCAAATTTGAATCTCCATCTGCCACAGAAGCTCACTGGATAACCTTGGGCCACTCACTTAAGTTGTTGTTCTGAGGGTAAAATGGATGGGAAAAGCACAATGTTTAGTGGTCTAAAGAACCATGTTCTAAGCCAAAGTTCATTTTCACCCATAGATCAGTTCTATAAAGTAATCTAAATTAAGACATGATAAATTGTCCAGGATTGTCAAATGAACTTTGAAGTTAACCAAGGATTTAATTCAGGATTTTCTCTAACCCAATTTGACACCTTTTGCTACTGTACCACACTGTATTGACAGCCTATTGCAGATCTGTGTACCCATTTTCATTTTTAAAAGCACTCCTGTTGAACTGTTTCAAAGTTGAACAAAGCAGGAGTCAAGTTTCACCTTTAAGATCAACCGAGTTTTATTTAGAACGTGTAGGGCCGTGTCCCCCACCACCACCTGGGGGGTTGCTTGGGGGGGCGTGGCCTTACATGTTATAAATAAAACTTGATTGGTCTTAAAGGTGCAACTTGACTCCTGCTTTGTTCAACTGCTTCAGGCCTACATGGCTGCCCACTTGGACCTGTTTTTAAAGTTGTATGGGCATTCTAATGATCTACAGAAACCAGAGACTAAGCTGAAAGGAAATTCAGTTGATGTGACAAAATATTTGATGGTAAAGAATAATAATAATTAAAAAGCCACAATCATTTCAGACTAATCTTCAATTCAAACTTTACTCTTTAATGGAGTAAGCTCCATTGAGCGCAGTGGTACTTATTTCTGAGTAAATATATAAGTGTTTAAAAATATGTACTTAGCAAGAGAAGAGCAATGTAGCATTTTGTTTTAAGGTAGCACCCCTATTTGAGTGCTACCTTTTCTTTTTAATAATAAAGCTTTTTGCCTTGACCTGGATAACCCAGGCAGGCCTGATCTCAGATCTTGGAAGCTAAGCAGGGTCAACACTGGCAAGTACTTGGATGGGAAACCTCCATGGAATACCAGTAGTCAGGAGGACAGGGCCAGGGATTATTCAGCCACCTCTCTGAATATACTTCAGATCTCAAGTAGGAATGATTCACCAGAAGTCTCCATGACTTCCAGCGGCATGCGTGCGCACACACACACACACACACATAAAATACCAAAATGATGATGATGATGATGATGATGATGATGATGATGATGATGATGATGATGCCAACGATGATGACAATGATGATGATGCTTTCTAAATTGCTTCTAATGAGTGAGGGGATTTAAATTTCTTTTGATCTCAGTTTTCCATATGGAAAACAGATTTATGTTCATGGAGAGGAACCAAAGGTGCATCAAATATTTAACCAGCATAGGCAAATGATAGCTCATGTTTATTCTTCTTTGTTTTGATAGATTATTAGAATTTAACTGCCTCTTTAATTAAATGCCAGAACAACAGAAATGATATGGAAGACTTTAATCTAATAGGAATTAGATACTAAAAGGTAATCTTATCTTATTTTATTAATTAAATATTATATAATTAATGAACATTTGTAATTAATATTTTATTTTATTGCATAGATTGACAATTTTGACTGAATAAGATTGCATCACATCTGATAAAAATTGATTGGTCAGCCTATAAAAATACAAAATAATTAAGAAATTAATGTATAATTAATAATATAAAATCATAATTATTTTATTATTATTGTTCTATTTATAGCTTGAACCACTGTAATGCTGTGGACCAAAATTATATATGGTTCCTCTTAATTTTAAGTTTGGGCAGGCTGGAGGCCTGCTTATAAATTTTTATTTTTATTTTTTTTGGCAAAGCCCTAGAACCTAAAGGTCAGGCCCATTAGAGAGGGCCTTGAGTTGGTGCACCTGCAGATTCGTTGCCCAGGGAACTGAAGGGAGACACCTGTGGCTGACACCCATATCTGGGTCTCATTAATGCTATTTTGTGGAGTTGAGTTCTGATTGGGTTTTTTGAATCTACCCACGAGAGCTCCTTAAGAATAAAAGATTACCTTTTTCTTTGTTCTGGGCCCTCTACGGGACGATTGGACTAGACTCTGGGACCCTAGACTCTACGCTGGGGCTCTCTGTTTGTGGATTCAATGGACTTTGTTGCCTGATTTCTTTGGAACCATATGGTGCCTTTAGTTAAGTATATTTTGCAACGTTATTGTTTTGGCTCACTCTTGTTTTGCTCTTAATGATAATTTTTAAGCCTATCTTTAAATAAACTCTTTTTTGGTTTTAAAAAAAGAGCTTTCTTGTCGCTTTGTGTGGGGGGTTGTAGCAACATGCCAAAAGCTTACTCGACCACCCCGAAGGTCGCCTAATCTACCAAATAAGAAAAAATACCTTGTCTGGGGAACTCCCAGCCACATCTGCTGTGGTTGGGCTTTCCCTGGTTTTAGAGGATAAAACTCTGAGGTTGGGCTGGGATCTCAGAGTGAAAAAAGTAATCCAGCCTGGTGGCAGTTTACCCCAGGATCCGGTTTTGGGCCTGGATATTTGGATTTTTGTTTGAGCCACCATTCTAATGGCCCGCCTGGTCTCGGTCATAAGGGTCGGACCGTTACAACCACTGAAGAAATAATATTGAAAACAGAGTAATAAAGAACCCAGGGTCTCCGTCTGGGACCGAGTGGGCAGAACTCACACACTATGTGGAACTGAATTATTTATTTCTTATGAAGCCTAGTGTCAGGTGTTGTTACATTGTAATTCTTCTGTAGACCATCACTCTATTTTGTATATTACATCCTCTCTGTGCAACTCAGTCAATTGTTAGTGGAAATATTTGCAGAAAGAAACTAAAGCACTCAGGCTCCATTGCTATGCCCACAGTTGGAAGTAATGTTCAGTTTACTTACTTCTGAGTAGCCATGTCTTAGGCCAAACTGTATGCTAGGTCAAAGTGCCAGAGATACAAATTGATATACATATCAAAACTGTTTGTAAATAGTCAGCTCACTTCCTCCGAACTACAAAGTTTTTTAAGACTGGTTAGCAGAGAAATACCCCCAAAACACTCAGTCCTCCACTTGTCAGAACTCTGTGCATTACCCTCTTCCTCCCCCCCCTCCCCCCAAAAAGATCTAGAGCTACATACAAGTTTCTCTCCTTTTCTATTGTATCCTCACAATGGCTCTGTGAGGAAGTCAAGGCCAAAAGATAATGACTGGCCCAGAGTTACCCACACGCAGGAAGCTTAACATTGACTGGGAATTGGGAGGTCTAGTCAAACACCAGTCCTCATTTGGACATTATTGTGCTTTCTTTCTTATCCTCCCCCCCAAAAATACTTGCTTCTGGGTTCCATTGTTCAACCCCCCCGTGAGAATTTTGCTGAACTCTAAGATTTGACAAACTTTTCTAATATTTTTCCCCACCAAAAAATGAGAGAATAACCAAAGCATATAAAGCAGGAAGATGGAAAACTTCATCATGCCACTGTGGCTACATAGAAGAAAGTAATTTAAAAAGTATGATGGGAGTAAGGTTTTCTTATGACATTTATAATTCAAGAAACATTTTAAGCTAGATGCTGAGCTGATATAATTTAGTAATTTTTGTGATGCCAGGGGTGAATGGCATATGCAAATGAGTTATGCTAATGAGTTATGCTAATGAGCTCCAGCATTTCTTTTTCTATGAAATGACCCCTGTCTAACACTGTAGACCACACTTGCTCTTCATTTTTCTTTCTTAAAGAAATCGTAAAGAAAATGTTAACCTTCAAAAAATGTGGGCTTTTTTAATTCAAAAAGACATGCTTCTCCCTGCCCCAATCAAGTGACTTCTTAATCATTCAGATCTGCTCTGTTGCACCCTTTTTCAATGTAAGAGGGATTTAAGAACACAGAATAACATCTAAAGATTTTTCTTCTTTTTTTCCCTGGCAGACTACAAGTGCAGCAAATAGCCTGAAATCTGCTGAAATGAGGCTGACAGTGGAACCCAGTTTCTTGCTGCAATCTAATTATCTCTCAAGAAATAGATTTCTCCCACAAGCAGCTTCTCCTGCCAGAGTATCTGAAGAACCTTTTCTTTAGAAACTACCTCATCTGCTCCATTCTAGATCCTGTTGGTAAGGCCAGACATCCCTTTGAATCATGGAAGTTTGCCAATTCTCTTTGGGCCTTCAGGATTTTTATGGGGCCAAAATAACTGTAGATAATATAGTTTGCCACAGAAATGAACTTCAGGAAAACTGACATCAAGATTGGTATCTGTTGTTCAAGGGTGAGACGTTAAATGTTGTTTTCTCAAATATTGATCTAGTTGCCCTCCTTTTGCTTGATGCTTTGACATGACATATTGAAAAATAATCCTTGTTACAGTGACTAACTTTCTTTCCTCACAAAGTTTTTAAGTGGATTAGTATTCTTTATTTCTGTCCCAGATACAGAGGCCTGACTACTAGCATGTTTCCTGCAGCATTCCCTTTTGGGAGGGGTCCTAGACAAAGTACTTTTTTCCTTATTTATTCTCTTAATTTTGATTTATGTTTGGTAACTATGGCTTCTGTTATCAAGCAAAATGGCTTTGTACATAAGTAAAATTTAAAATTATTCTTTATGCAGATGATCTGTTTATAACAGAGCCTCAGTCTTCCACTCTTGTATTAATAAAGAATTAATTAATACAGAATTAATTAATAATGTTTTGGTACTTTTTTGGTTATTTGATTAACTGGACAAAATCTGAGCTGTTGCCATTAGGAGAGAATATATTACTGAATTCATTTGTTGATGGGCACTTTCAATATTGCTCAGATATCATTACTTCTCTTGGAATATTGATTCCTAGAGATATTAAACATATTATTATGTTAAATCATAACAAGTTGATTGTTGATATACAGTTGGATTTGGACAGATGGGCAATCTTAAAAAATTCTTTATGTGGGGAAGTATATACACTCAAAATAAACATTGCACCTTGGATTATATATGTTTTACATGCCAGGGCCTTTTTTGATCAGGAATGCACAGGAACACATTTGTCAGGGTGTGTGGCCTAATATGCAAATGAGTTCCTGCTAGACCTTTTCTTTTAAAAACCCTGTGTGAAACAATGGTGACATCAAAGAATGTGGCCTAATATGCAAATAAATTGCTGGGGTTTTTCTACAAAAAAAGCCCTGTTACATGCAATTTCTCTTCTTATACTTTATATATATGTTTACAGAATTACTTTGTTTTGGAAATTTTTCTGGGCTTCTTACTGCTTCTTGATTTCTTTCAAGAGAAATCAACCACTATTTAATGAAGGAGGATTTGGTTTTACTGATCTTAGTTTATATCATAAGGCATATTTGTTAGTTTGTACTAATTATTAGAATTGCACTTGTCAGTTAGACTATCCATCTTAGGCTATTTTGCAGAACCAGCAATTTCTTGTCTGGTGTTCCTATTTAGATAGGTTGGTCTAAATCATGCTAAAATTGATCTTGTTCCACCTCCATTTTTGCAGTTAGAGGATTATCATGACTAATGTCATGGCAGTATTAATTTGCCCCATTTTCACACAATGGAGCAATCTAGACCTAAAAACTGGGAAAGAAATTTTAATGGAAGGCTTGAATAGATAAGGGGAGTTTGTTTACTATTTGCCTGTTGTTTACAAACCAACTTACGATAAATGAAAATAGACCCCCCCACACACCGATGTCCTTACTGTAGCTAAAATATTTGCATTGCAACACTGAAAAGATAAATGCCGGCACTTAGTAATTCAGTTGATTGAGAATTTTACAACTTTATCAGAATCTGATCATATGGAATTTCGTGTGTGGAAATATTTTTAAATATTCATAATTCTTTTATATCAGCTTATTTATAGACTTGCCACCAGTATTCTGCTATATTTTCTTTTTTTAATCTCTTTCTCTTTGGAGTAATTAAATTTTATTTTTTTTAAAAAAAATCTAATTTCTTGCTGCAATCAAACTATGTCTTGTGGAATAGATCCATCTCACAAGCAGCTTCTCTTGTTGGAGCACCTGAAGCAGCTTTGCTTCTGAAACTACCGCATCTACCCTATTCCTCCTCATCCTGTTGGAAGGGCCAAAATCTCTGTAGACAAATGAGCTTTAGGTAGGAAAACTGGCATCAAGATTTATATCAGTTGTTCAGGGACAGAGTGTTAAAAGTAGGAGCTTCTACCCCCAAATGTTGCAGTGGTTGCAGATGAATCAGTGGATTTTCCTTAACAGATGTTAATTGTAACAGATTTGAAGCATCAGAGCTTGCAGAAGGTGACCCCTTCCAACTGAGAAGAGGGAAATTTAGTTTGCAACAGCCATCCAGATTTGTGTAGATTTGCAAGTAAAATAAATATTGTAAATGTAAGTAAGATTACCAACTTCAATTTATAGTCAGAAGATCTCACAGATTTACACCTAGTTAACAAAGGAAAACACTGTTGCTCTGGATGGTGAACTCTGTTATATGATACCAGAATGATGTCCACTCACTCCCCAATCCTTGCCCACCCCAGGCTTCACATGTAAAATCTACAGGAATTAATTTATCCAACTCAGAGTTGAAAACCCGGTTGCACTATTGCTTCAAACGAACTCATTCTCTGAAAGCCTCAGAGCATACAATTAATCTTTAAATCACATCCCTCACAACAATCAAAGAAGTTATGATAGCATCATACAGATCACCTGGATGAGGAAAGTGAGTGAAGTGCATAATATACCTGTTAATTTCCCAAAGAAAGAAGGTTCTGCACACAATTCTTCTGCGATTGTGGAGTCATTTTCATCCAATTCATATGCAGCAATTCAAATTACTGCTATAAGAGACTGTAATTCTTACTGTTTGTTTGTGTTTCCTTTTCAAGGATTATACAACATGGTAATGAAAAAATGTTCAACAGAACTGCTGTGTTCGATTTTCTGCTCCTGGAATTCTCAGAAGTTCAGGAACTGCAGTTCTACAGTTCATTGTATTTCTCTTTATATACTTGGCAACTGCCACAGAGAACCTTTTCATCATTTCTTCAGTTGCCTTAGACCATCACCTGCACACCCCCATGTACTTCTTTCTGATGAACTTGGCTGTGCTGGACCTTGGTCAAGTTTCAGTAATTGTTCCCAAATCCATGATCAATTCCCTCCTGAATACCAGACACATTTCATATTATGGGTGTGTTGCTCAAGTCTTCTTTATCTTCTTCGTAACATCTGATTTCTGCATCCTGACAGTTATGGCATATGACCGATATGTGGCCATTTGCAATCCATTACGTTATGAGATGATAATTAATTCACAGGCCTGCACTGAAATGCTGGCTGGTGTATGGATTGCTGGTTTTCTGTATGCAGGGATGCACACCACTGGGATGTTTGGAATCCAGTTCTGCTCTAACATTGTCAATCAGGTTTTTTTTTTGTGAAATCCCACAGCTAATAAAATTAACTTGTTCTGACCTAAATCTAATAGAAATGGCTGCTATTGGGATTGGATCTATTCTTGCACCGGGCTGTTTTGTCTATATCTTTGTAACTTATGTGCACATCTTCACCACAGCATTAAGATTCCCTTCTGCAAAGGGGAGACAGGAGGCTTTCTCCACTTGCCTCCTCCACCTCATTGCCTGCTCCACATTTGTATTTACTGGAAGTATTGCCTACGTGAAGCCTGTCTCTAACACCCCATCATTGCTGGAGTTAATATGCACTGTGATCCATGCCTCGGTTCCACCTATGTTGAATCCAGTGATTTACAGTATAACAAAGAAGGAGATAAAAAAATCGATATCAAAGGTTTTAGGGTTAAGGTATTATTCGAGAAATGCATGATCATGTTAGCTACTGTAAAGATATGTTCATTTGTTTGTTTTCCCAATAAAACTAAATTTAAATTGCATAGCCAGTAAATATGCAATGTGTACAGTGCTAATTTTATTCTTTATAGCTGAATTTTCATATGAGGTGGATCCTACTACTCCACTGAGCAAGTTAATTTGTTTGGTGAAACATTTATAGTCCACCTTTTCTTTTGGCTCAAGTTAGAAACCTTCCTCTGACTTAAGTGGATATTCCATTTGAGGAAGAGTCACTTAAGTTGGAGGAAGAGGAGAATGAAGAAGTATTTATACCCCACTTTTATCTACTTTAAAGAGTCTCAAAGTGGCTTACAATCATGTTCCCTTCCTCTACTCACAACAGGTACCTTCTGTGGTATGTGGGGCTGAGAGTGTTCTGAGATAACTGTGATTGGTCAAAGGTCACCCAGCAGGCTTCATGTGGAGAAGTGGGGATTCAAATCCAGTTCTCCATATTAGAGTCCACCTCTCTTAACTATGATGCCACATGATTTTTGAATCACTACACTACACTGGTTCTCCTCTTTTGGCTGGATGAAGCCTACCTGGAGGATACAGAGCCAATAACAAAAGGAATAGTGATGTTTATTAATTACAGTTTATATCCCTGTGATTAGTTTTAATTTCTTAGGAAATATGGCCATGTCTAAATGACCATCAGTACTTGGAAGTGTGACAACACCCTTCCTAGCAGAAGTGAGGAGGCAGCTGTATGAGTTGGATCCAGCCAGTCTTTTCATTCCATGTTACCCAATTCTCCTTCTTACTCTATCCCCCATCCAACATATTGTTTGTCCAGACAGGTCACATGATCCCAGCATACTGGTTTTGGTGGTCAAATGGAGTCACATTTTTCCATTTTAGATTCTGGAAGAGAGAAATAGAAAAGAGACAGACTTCATTGGGAATTGGGTGATACACTGGGATACAGGGTCATTTTCTCTGATGTGTGGTAGTAGATCTGGTTCACTGTAGGAATGCTTCTTCTTTGCTTCCACTTTATTGTACATGAACTTTGAAAATAAACAAAATATTGCAAAAAGTCTTAAGTTTTCAGTGCTCTATGCTCCAAAATAAACCAAGCTGGTAACAGGATTTAACTGGGAAAATGAAATTAAATGGTTAAGTTCCAGAACATCAGCTAGATCAAGTATTTTAGTCAGTTCTGTTGGACTTGCTGGTGAAAAGGAGAAAGGGGTTCAAAAGCTTATGCTGAGGATCATAGGAGCTGTGTGTCCAGAACCAGTATGGAACAGAGACTGTAGTACATGAAATTTCCTGAATGAGATCAAAGTCACATCAAAGTCACTATTGTCTAATGGCAGTGGTGCTACAAGGTCTCAGGCAGATGTCTTTCACATCAATTACCATCTACTCCTTTCAGCTTGAGATGCCAGGCATTGAACTGGATGAGATGGAGTGAAATGATGAACAATAAGATGCCAGATAGATGTTGGAAACATAAAAAACATGAACGTTCTTTCTACCATATGTGGTGGACTTGTGAAAGAGCAAAAAAGTATTGGCAGATGATTCAACAAGAAATTTCTAGGATCTTGGGATACAAATTTAAGAAAGTTGCAGAGACTTTTCTGTTGGGATTACAAATGGAAAAATTTCCAAAAGAAGATAAAACTATAATCTGGTACTTGCTTTCAGATGCTAGGACACTGTATGCGCAGTTGTGGAAGCAAGAAAAAATACCAGAAAAATGGGATTGGATTGTAAAAGTTATGACATGGAGTGAAATGGACAAATTAACAAGAATTTTAAGAGACTATGACTTAGAAGTGTTTAAGATGGAGTGGAAAAAGTTTAGAAGATATGTAGAAAAAGAGTGGAAAATAAAAGGACATTGGACAACTTTTGATAATGATTAAGTCTTAGAAGGAAGAAGAATATTAATCTTTGTTTTTATTAGTTAAGGGTACCCTTAAATGTTAGTATTTTAAATAAATAACACCGGCGGGGGTCAAGTAATGGGGGGATGGGTGGTAAGAAAGTAATATATGGGATAGATAAAAAGAAATTATTAACGATGCAAGAAATAGATATTGTTACCATATGTTACTAAATAAAATTGTTTTAAACCGAGATGGAGTGAAATGCCAGCTGAGTCCATCAGTTTGCGTTTAAGAGTTCTGGTCAAACTTGAATAATTCCTGATTCTAAAGAATGGGTCTTTTCAGTTACACCTTGATCAGTAAAGTTCCTCATGAGCACCATGGTGTAGACAATAGTGACAGGCTCAGCATCTCTAGCATTAGAAGTGTGCAGTTTTGAAACACTCTGTCAGACAATGGAATTTCAAAGTAAGCAGCCTTCTATTTGTTACAATGTTAAGACTTTATTTGATAGTTCATAGTTTCTGAGCATGGATACATTGGAACTGATGCCCTTGGAACGGAGCATAGATGCTTTAACTAAATGCACATCAAAGGTTTTCTAAACAAATCTACATTCCCACAATAGAGTGATACATTTCACACGTTTACTCACTCTTATCTCATTGTGGTTCCCATTCTCACAGGAACAGCTCTGCTGGCTTTCCCTGAGGCATTTTATCTTCAAAGGGTTGTTGCCTTTGTTAGTATCAAGGACAGGAATTTACAGTAGGGTTAGTAATAGCTTTACTTCTACATTGATGTGCAAGGCTTCTATTTGGGTTTAGTAACAAATGTTACAGAATGTTAGAAAATGGAGTCGGTTAGGTCAAGCAATACATTGCAGTTTGAACACAGCATCATATCATATCATGAAAGCTTTCCAGTGTCTGACACCCTCTCCCCTAAAGTATTTCTGCAAGATCTACACTGAATTCCAAACAAAGTCATGTACTTTCTTGAACAATGACGTATCTTATCCTTCTTGGATAAGGATAAAGTATCTAGAGTGATGGCTTTGATTCCATATATACAGAAATGCCTAATTGATAGGAAAGTGGAACATGATTTAAAGGGCCAAAGATGCATGTAGCAAGTGATGTGGCATTGTTGCAGGAAAACCCCGCTTTGCCAGTTAAAGCGGGTTCAATGACAGAAGAGGCTTGAGGCGAAGTCAGGAAAACAGCTTTCTTTATTAATATATGTACGTATAGGCCAGATACATATGGGCCAGACCCCTTGGCATCTGCCACAAAGGTGGGAGTCTGAGCAATGAACACGGCAAAACACAAGCCTTTTATATCATTTCCAGCCATCAGTACACTTTAGGTAATGTATAGGTTATGAACTTGTTTTACTCATGACTTTTACTGGTTACAAACACATTAATTCCGGTTAGTTCCAGATCCCGTACATTACTTTGCATGGAGCTTTCCAGTTAAGCACAGAAAACTTACACAAACTGCACACATTGAATACACAGTTCCTTATTGCTTAATTGGCCACAAACCACCAGTTCGCTTTCGAGAGCCGGTGTGTTTGCTATGGGTGCCTATGTGGTAAGGCCCTACTGCTATATCAGTGTTTTCTGGTTTAATCTGGTTTTGTCCATTGCATTCAACGCGGGGCCTTTTAGTTCGGCACAGGAAAACATCCCGTGGGTTTTACAAGCTACACCCATACTGTTAGTATTTCAGGCTGAAGCCTTTTCAGTTTCCTATTAGTAAATCTGGGTGCTTTCCCAACCGCAAGCCACTAGGTTTGCTGCTGAAGCTTTATAAATTCAGCTACTGAAGCCTACATGGTGCCGCTCTCCCTACTGTGTGCATTATTTTACCAGTACATGGCTTCCTGTCCATCGGTCTGTTTTGCCTTAGTTACAATAGTGTTGCAAGCCTTTCTTACTTAGTTCCTCTTTTCTTCAGCTGTAAAATGCAAAAAGCTTTTCTTTCTCCTGCCTTATTGATCCTGCTTTTTATTAGCCCTTTATTTTGATATAGATATAGCCTCCCAGGCGCATCCTAATATCTGCTTCTTGGCTTGCTGCCACAGCATGACCATTGACCTATTTTGATGGCTAACTGCTTTCATAGTTCTACACCCATTCCATAACACATTTTGAGTAACGGTGATCAGTTCATTCTAATTTTGGTGTAGGTTTGTGAGTGATCATTTTAATCAGTAACTGGGTTGGATTGTGGGATGCTGTTATGGGGGGTAGCCCAGGAGGCAGAATGAGAATGAGGTCTACTTCTTTCCTCCTCCCCTTCTCCTTTAATTATTCACACCAATACCTTCCTTTCACATCACAAGAAGAGATGGCAGGGAAGGGCATATAGGAAGGATAGTCAGCCACAGTGGGCCTCACCAGAAGCCCTGGCTTTGACACCTGCTCTACCTCTGGGTATGCTGACTGCATGGAGGCCATGGGCCCATGGAAACAACATGAATATACCTTGTATGCATGCAGTCACTGTTACCATATGTATAAAAGAGACCAGGGCCATCATTCTTGCTCTTGTTCCCCTGTACATAGTTAAGTTGTACTGTATGTACATTGCATTACACTGTATGTGTCAGCTCTATGGATCTCTTCAATTAAAGATATTCTCCAGGTTATCTGGATAAGTTCCTTTATTGATAGACAGAAACAGACACTTCCCAAGAAATTGTCAGAACTTAGGGTCTCAGTAAATGTCACAGGTTATATACCTTATCTGGGTCCGTTACAGTGTCCTGCCTAAATTCAGCCTCTAAAAACATTCCTTGGCAAATACAGCTCTCACAGAAAACTTAGGTACAAGTGGTAAGCAAGATAGTGATGACCTTGAGAGACAGTCTGTGCTGCCTCAGAGTGTGGGATGCAGCATTCTTGTTTCTGTTACAGAGTAGACAGTGAACTACAGCAAGCAAGCATAACAAAACACTAATTCATTGCAAAGGTTATTACATGGCAAGGGCATTTTACAGTATGTACATATCCCCATCTATCACAGGCATATTAATTCCCATATTCAGTAGGCTATGGGAATTCCTCACCAGCATATGCTGGAAGTGGCAATTGCAGGCATATCTGACTTCAGGTGCACTCCTGTTCTTGTGCATGTACAGAGATCAAGACTTTGCAAATGTCCTGTTTGAGTTTCTTTAGAGAATCTGAAAAAGAAGTTACTCTAGAAGAACAGTAAAATTTTTCAGGGGGGAGGGATACTCCTTCAGTTTAGTTGTGCTATACTCCTGAGAACAAATCTATTGGACTAACCTGCAGAGCTTGGGAATATCTTTTTCCACAGTGCTGTCAGCATCTTAGTGGCTAGTTTATAAAGAACAGGGAGAAATGGGTGGCTTTAGAGAAGCACTAAGCAACCTGCACCTGAAGATTCAAGGCAACCTAAAGAAAAATGGTAAGTTACATTTAGATCTACTCTACAGATCTCCTGAGCAATGCTCCTCCCTCCCACTTTATTATTTTAGTATTCTTATTTTGCCTTTCAGACTACTGTTTCTCAGTTATGCACTCTTCCCCATAATGGAATTAGCAAAAATGCACTGCCATAAATCCAGTTATCTCATATTGGTGGCTCATCAATAAAGCCTCACAAATTCAAAAATGGAAATGGGGAATGTTAGGGTAGATGAGACAGAGCTCACATGTTGGGAACCACTTTCCAAGTCAAATTGTCTTGTTAGTTGTCCTCACTTTTTATGTACATAGTTTCTGCTCTGGATCAGAATCATGTCACATAAGCAAAAAGAGCTTTACCCGATTCCACATTTTCTTCTACTGTACATCACTGTATGGACAGCCTATTGCAGGGCTGTAAGCCTGCATTTCATTTGTAAAATGACTCCTGTTTCTTGTGCATGGACAGAGAACAAGACTTTGCAAATGACCTGTTTGAGTTTCTTTAGAGAATCTGAAAAAGAAGTTACTCTAGAAGAACAGTAAAATTTTTCAGAACAGTAAAACTATTTCAATTATGTAGGGGCATTCTAATGATCTATAGAAAGCAGAAACTATGCTGAAAGAAAATTCACTTGATGTAATCCATATTTGTTTCTAAAGGATAATAATAATAACTTAATACCACAATAATTTCAGACTAATGTTCAGTTAAGACTTGACTCTTAAACATGTTTTCTATGGAGGTTATAAGACCTATTGAGCACAGCGGTACTTATTGCTGAGTAAATATAAAAGTGCTTAGAAATACGGCCTTAGCCTCTTAGCAAGAGAAGCACAATGTAGGTTATTTTAAATTAGCACCCCTGTTTAAATTCTCCTGTGTGAGTCAGAATTTTTGTAATGAGCATCAGTAGGTTTTCTTTTCAATCATGAAGTTTTCTAGGTTGCTTCTAATGGAGGAGGGAATTCAAATTTCTCTTGAGCTCAGTTTTCTGTATGCAAAACAAATTAAAAAATAGTCAATTCTCTTCCTCCAAACCACAAAGAGAAACACCCCCAAAACAGTCTTCCACTTGCCAGACCTTCATTTTAATCCCTTTTCCACCCCAAAAAGAAATGTTCTAGAGTTACATACAAGGCTCCCTCCCCCCTCTGCATTTTATTCTCACAACAACAACTCTGTGAGAAAGGCAAGGTCAAAAGATAATGACTGGCCCAGAGTCACCCTGACACAGGGAGCTTGACAGTGATTGAAGACTGGAGGTCTAGTCCAGGGGTGGGGAACAATGACTCTTCAGATGTTTTTGCCTACAACTTCCATCAGCCCCAGCCAGCATGGCCAATGGCTGAGGCTGATGGGAGTTGTTGGCAAAAACATCTGGAGAGCCACTGTTCCCAACCCCTGGTCTAGTCCAGCACTGTAGACTACAATTCCTCTGTATTTATCTTTGTTAAAGAAAGCTTAATGGAGATGTTAACCTTCAAAAATGTGGTGTTTTTGTTTCTTTGTTCCAAAAAGGGATGCTTTCCCCCATTTAAGCTACTTCTCCTTAATCATTCATATCTGCTCTGCTGGATCCTTCTTCAATGTTTCCCCAAACCAGCAGCAATGTTATTATCAGATCTTGGATACAGCAGGAGCTCCTGAACCTTTCTGAGGGTTCCCCCCTCCTCCCCACCTTGTCCATTGAATAGTAGGTGCAACTGCATAACAATTCCTGAATGAGCTGCAACACCTATTTTTCTACAAAACGACCCCTGGTTATTATATTCAGATCAGTGATGTTATTTTATATTTTAATTTCTTTCTACTATGTAGTTTTATCTAGATTTCTGTTAAATTTTCTATTTCTATTTTAACTGGAGTTTAATACCTGCATATCTGGTAATGTTCTTGTCAGTTGGATCTGGCTGCTGACACTAATAAAATTGAACTGAACCAGGAAGGAAGAAGGAGATGCAGAATTAAGAACACAAACAGAATAACATCTGAAGATTCTTCTTCTTCTTCTTCTTCTTCTTCTTCTTCTTCTTCTTCTTCTTCTTCTTCTTCTTCTTCTTCTTCTTCTTCTTCTTCTTCTTCTTCTTCTTCTTCTTCTCCTGGCAGAAGGACCCAGTTTCTTGCTGCAATGAAATTATCTCCTGAAAAACAGATTCCTCCCACAACCAGATTCCTCCTGCCAATGCATCTGAACCAAATTTCTTTTGAAACTACTTCATTTGCTCCATTCTATATCCAGACATCCCTTTGAATTCTGGGAGTTTGCTGGTTCTCTTTGAGCCTTCAGGGTTTTTATGGGGCCAAAATCACTGTAGACAACATAATTTGCCGCAGAAATGACCTTCAGGAGAACTGACATCAGTATTCGAGATTGATATCTATTGTTCAGCAGTGGGACATTAAATGTTGTTTTCTCAGATTCTGATCGAGTTACCATCCTTTCTCTTGATGCTTTGACATATTGGAAGATTATCTTTGTTACAGTGACTAAATTTCTTTCTCCTCAGAAAATTTTGAACCGGATTAGAATTCTTTATTTGTGTCCCAGATATAGAAGGGTGATTACTAGGAAGTTTCCTGCACCATTCCCTTTTGGGAGGGGTACCAGATAAGGTACTTTCCCCCTCTTATTTCTCTTCTTAATTTTGATTTCTGTTTGGTAACAGAAACAAGCAAAATAATACTATTCATGGATTTGTTCATAACGGTCTAAAATTATTCTTTATGCAGATGATCTTTTATTGTTTATTACAAAACCTCTGTCTTCCACTCCTATATTAATGAATATGATTAATATTGTTTGGTGCTTTGTCTGGCCATCTGAATAACTGTACAAAATCTGCATGCCATTAGGAAACAATATATCACTAAGTGTATTTGTTGATGGGCACTTTCAATGGTGCCCAGATATCTTTACTTCTCTTGAAGTAGTGATTCCTAATGATACTAAATTGTATGATTATGTTGAATTTTAACAAATTGTTTGCTGATATATACTTGGATTTGGACAGATAGGCAGTCTTGACATTTCTTTATGAGGTAAATACACTCAAAATGATCATTGTATTTTGAATTATACCTGTTTGACATTCAATTCCTTTTCATATACCTCAGAGATATATTTATAGAATTACTTTATTTTGGAAATTTAACTGGGTTTCTTTACTGCTTCTGGATTTCTTTCAAGAGGATGAAACCACCATTTAATGAAGAAGGATTTGATTTCCTAATCTTATTTTATATCATCAGGCATATTTGTTAGATTGTACTAATTATTAGGATTGCACCTTCCATAGGCTCTGGGTGAGTGCCTCCCAACCCTTATTGTCATCCTACCCACCCAAGTGGAGGCATTCACTTCCTCCTCACCTCAAGGGGAACTGATCTCTGCCACCTACAGAACAGTTGTAATTCTGAGAGATTTCCAGCCCATATCTAGGGCTTGGCAACAGAAGTACTCTAATTGCAAATTACTTGTTTGGAGAGGCAGTCTATGGCATTATAACTGTCTGAGGTCCCATTACTTCTCAAATACCACTCTCGCCAGGCTCCATCTTTTAAATCTACATAGAGGCTGCAGGGAGGGGGGGGGAGGCAATGGAAAACTGAAGTCAGAAGGCCAGATAAAGGGAAGGAGATAGGGTTGTCAACTCCAGGTTGGGAAATCCCTGAAGATTTCAGGTGTGGAGCATGCAGAAGGTGAGCTTTGAGGAGGGGTAGGATCTCAGACAGGTACAATGTCATAGACTCCACCCTCCAAACCAGCCACTTCCTTCTGTGGAACAGTAAAGAGAAAGAGAGAGGACGATTATAATATGATGGAAGGCTTAAAGATAGCGGCTAAACGTAAAAACTGTGTCGTAATAGGTGATTTTAACTACCCGCAGATTGATTGGGTCAATATGTGTTCTGGTCGAGAGAAAGAGATTGAGTTTCTAGATGC
The DNA here is from genome assembly GCF_032191835.1 of Heteronotia binoei. Taxonomy (NCBI): domain Eukaryota; kingdom Metazoa; phylum Chordata; class Lepidosauria; order Squamata; family Gekkonidae; genus Heteronotia; species Heteronotia binoei. The sequence goes on along the minus strand of NC_083237.1, from coordinate 37,469,255 downwards.
TCTCAATGACTGTGCTATGGAGCAGATGGTCTCAGAACCTACCAGGGGTGGGGCGATCCTGGATTTGGTCCTAAGTAATGCCCAAGACTTGGTGAGAGATGTAAAAGTGATTGCGCCACTTGGGAGCAGTGACCATAATGTTATTGATTTCACCGTTTGTATAAATAGGGAGTTGTCCAAAAAGACCACCACAACCACGTTTAACTTTAAAAGGGGTAAATGCACTGAGATGAGGAGGCATGTGAGGAGGAAACTGAAAGGAAAGGTACATACGGTCAAAACCCTTGGGGAAGCTTGGACGCTATTTAAAACTATAATCCTAGAAGCTCAGATAAAATACATACCACAAGTTAGGAAAGGAACAAACAGGCATAAGAAAAGGCCTGCCTTGTTAACAAACAAAGTAATGGAAGCTGTAAAAGGTAAGAAGGACTCCTTTAAGCGGTGGAAAACCAGTCCAAGTGAGATTAGTAAAAGGGAACACAGGCTGTGGCAAATCAAATGCAAAACTGTGATCAGGCAGGCAAAAAGGGACTATGAGGAGCATATTGCAAAAAACATAAAGACCAATAATAAAACTTTCTTCAAATATATTAGAAGTAGAAAACCAGCCAGGGAGGCAGTGGGGCCCTTGGATGACCATGGGGTCAAAGGATTACTGAAGGAGGATAGGGAAATGGCTGAGAAGCTAAATGAATTTTTTGCCTCCGTCTTCACTGTGGAAGATGAGAACTTTTTGCCCGCCCCAGAACCACTAATTTTGGAAGGGGTGTTGAAAGACCTGAGTCAGAGTGAGGTGACAAAAGAGGAGGTCCTACAACTGATAGACAAATTAAAAACTAATAAGTCACCAGGTCTGGTTGGCATACATCCGAGAGTTCTGAAAGAACTCAAAGTTGAACTTGTGGATCTTCTAACAAAAATCTGTAATCTTTCATTGAAATCTGCCTCCATTCCTGAGGACTGGAAGGTAGCAAATGTCACCCCCATCTTTAAAAATGGTTCCTGAGGAGATCCGGGAAATTACAGGCCAGTCAGTCTGACTTCAATACCGGGAAAGTCGGTAGAAACCATTATCAAGGACAGAATGAGTAGGCACATTGATGAACACGGGTTATTGAGGAAGACTCAGCATGGGTTCTGTAAGGGAAGATCTTGCCTCACTAACCTGTTCATTTCTTTGAGGAGGTGAACAAACATGTGGACAAAGGAGACCCAATAGATGTTGTTTACCTTGACTTCCAGAAAGCTTTTGATAAAGTTCCTCATCAAAGGCTCCTTAGAAAGCTTGAGAGTCATGGAGTAAAAGGCCAGGTCCTCTTGTGGATCAAAAACTGGGTGAGTAATAGGAAGCAGAGAGTGAGTATAAATGGGCAGTCTTCGCAGTGGAGGACGGTAAGCAGTGGGGTGCCGCAGGGCTCGGTACTGGGTCCCATGCTCTTTAACTTGTTCATAAATGATTTAGAGTTGGGAGTGAGCAGTGAAGTGGCCAAGTTTGCGGATGACACTAAATTGTTCAGGGTGGTGAGAACCAGAGAGGATTGTGAGGAACTCCAAAGGGATCTGTTGAGGCTGGGTGAGTGGGCGTCAACGTGGCAGATGCGGTTCAATGTGGCCAAGTGCAAAGTAATGCACATTGGGGCCAAGAATCCCAGCTACAAATACAAGTTGATGGGGTGTGAACTGGCAGAAACTGACCAAGAGAGAGATCTTGGGGTCTTGGTAGATAACTCACTGAAAATGTCAAGACAGTGTGCATTTGTAATAAAAAAGGCCAACACCATGCTGGGAATTATTAGGAAGGGAATTGAAAACAAATCAGCCAGTATCATAATGCCCCTGTATAAATCGATGGTGCGGTCTCATTTGGAGTACTGTGTGCAGTTCTGGTCGCCGCACCTCAAAAAGGATATTATAGCATCGGAGAAAGTCCAGAGAAGGGGAACTAGAATGATTAAAGGGTTGGAGCACTTTCCCTATGAAGAAAGGTTGAAACGCTTGGGACTCTAGCTTGGAGAAACGTCGACTGCGGGGTGACATGATAGAGGTTTACAAGATAATGCGTGGGATGGAGAAAGTAGAGAAAGAAGTACTTTTCTCCATTTCTCAAAATACAAGAACTCGTGGGCATTCGATGAAATTGCTGAGCAGACAGGTTAAAACGGATAAAAGGAAGTACTTCTTCACCCAAAGGGTGATTAACATGTGGAATTCACTGCCACAGGAGGTGGTGGCAGCCACAAGTATAGCCACCTTCAAGAGGGGTTTAGATAAAAATAAGGAGCACAGGTCCATCAGTGGCTATTAGCCACAGTGTGTGTGTATATATAAAATTTTTTGCCACTGTGTGACACAGAGTGTTGGACTGGATGGACCGTTGGCCTGATCCAACATGGCTTCTCTTATGTTCTTAGTATTGCCACTCTCCAGGTGAGGGCTGGAGATCACTCAGAATTACAACTGTTTTCCTAATGGCTGCTTTGCAGGGTGGACTCTCTGTCATTATACCTTGTTGAGGTCGCTTCCCTCCTGCTTTAGTCCACACTGTGATTTCAGACCTGTCACAGACTTACAACCTAACCTACCTCATACAGTTGTTGTGCTGATCAAAAATGGGAGGAGAATGATGTAAGCTGGTTTGGTCTACACTGTGGAGAAAAAATGTACTTTCCTAGGTATATGCTGCAGAGAGTGAGGAAGAAATGGTAAGCTGCAACCAGAGCAGTTCGTCTGCAGAAAATGGCTGCCTTTAGTGGGTGGGAAGTCACAAGGTTGGGGGGAGTGAATGCCTTAATTTGGGTGAGTGGGTGAGAAGACAGCAAGGGTGGGGGGCAGTGTCAGAACTTGTAACTTTTGCTTTATTTGCCTTAGCCAAACCGACTCCATGCTGTACCTTAGTAATAACCTAGAGTGCCTGACCACTGCAATTAACCCTGGCCCCTGTGCTATGCCAGATATTTAGGGCAGTAGGGCAGGCGACAGATAGTCTCTGCTTAACATCCCCAGGTGCCCTTTGAAGACAGGCCGTTTGGCCTTCACAACAGGGGAGCATCCTCCCTTCTGATAACGGAGTCTGGGAAGAAGAAATGCTTGTTTGAAACCGAGTGAATGATTGCTTTATTGTGCTTTACTGATGGCATAAAATGTAACCAACTGCCAGGAATTGGCATTACTGTTATTTAGTCACTCTAGTACTGTAGTTCTTCAATAAAGATCCTAACTTGTAACAAGTATTGGACTCGTCTGAAGTTCGTCCAAGTTCTGACATTATAACAGTAATCTTTATTTTGGACTTATCTGTACTGGCAACCTGGCCCGATGGCGGCAAAGGCTCCAGACGACGGAGAGCCCAACATCCCACCCGACGAGGAACCCCTCGACCCGAAGGTAACCGGGGCGAGGAGGAAGCTTAAAGTCCCCGCACCCTTCTCGGTCAACGCCTTCGCTCCGCGGACCTGGAGCCCGAGAAAATCTACAGCAGCTATGGAGGCCGCGGAGCAACGATACCGAATCCTCGCCACGGGCGGCGGGGAAGGAGAGGAAGGAGAAGCAGCCAGGGACGAGGGGCTCGGCACCTATGGCAGAGGGGACCCGATCCGAACCCTGCGCAACGAGTTGTTCGATTGGGTGAAGGAAATCCACGATGAGGTCCATGCCTCCAGAACCCTGATGGCAGAGGAGATGCAACAGAACCTGGGAGCGATCCGCGATCAAATACGCGCGCTCCAGGGCGCCGCGCCCGCGGGCCAGATCCCCAGGGCCGGCGGTCCGGCAGGACCCCCCGGCGGGCCCTCCGGTAGGCCCTCCGGCCGGTCCTCCGGCCGGCCAGCCAGCAGGTCCCCCGACCGGGCCGCCAGCAGGTCCCCCGGCCGGCCTGCTGGGGGGGAGGCCCGGCCGGTCCGCCGGTAGGTCCTCCGGCACCGCCACCCGGAGGGCCGGCCGCCCCGGTAGTACCGGCGCCGGCGGCCCCTGTCGCCCCGGCCGGGGGAGACGGAGGGGGGACCAGAGAACTAAAGATTACGTTCGACGGAGACGGGGACGAGGTGGAGTACTTCACAATCCAGTGCAACACATTCTTCACACACTGGGGAGCAGGGTACCCTACAGAAGCGAGTCGGGTCGACCACATCGCCTCCAAGCTGTGAGGGCCAGCGCGGAAGTGGTATGTGGGGCTTTACACCGGGAGGAAGCCCGAGCTAGCCACGGTGGCCGACTTCTTGCAGGCGATGCTCCGACAGTACGGAGATCCCCTGCGGGAGGAGAAGGCCATCGAGGCCCTTCAAAGGATCGAACAAGGGAACCGCACTACCCGCGAGTACGCTACTGAATTCATGGGCCATTGCACAGCAGCCAGAGGTTGGAATGAGGTGATGAAGTACACTGCGTTCAAGAACGGCCTGAACGCGAACATCCTAGATCGGTGTTACCACCAAGGAAGACCGGACACCTTGGTGGAATGGATCCAACTGGCGGGGGAAGTGGAGACCGACCTCCAGCATGTCGGGATGCGGCGCCAACAACAAGGCAAGAAAGGGGGGAAGCCGAGTCCCTCTCCCGGCAAAACGGAAGGGAAGCGGGCCCCCGCAACCTCGACCCCCACGGCCACGGCGCGGAAGTGCTTCAGATGTGGGGACCCGAATCATCTAGCTGCCAACTGCCCGGTGAGGTCAACGCCGACCCCGACTCAACCCAAGCCGGCGCCCACCGCACAGAAGAAAAAAGGCGGTCGCTCGAAGGAGCCCAGTCGGGGCGCCGTCGCCACTTCCTTGGCGATTGACGAGGATATTACCACCATTGAGGAGTCCAGCGAGGAGTCCTGGGACCAGGAGTCGGCGGGAAACGACAGTGACCTGCTTTAATCGGTGCCGCAAAGCAGGTCCACGAAACGCCGGCACTACTAATGGTGAGAGTTACCGGGGGGTTATTGTTCATGGCAGTCACCCTCCTGAACCCCAACCTCAAGAGATTTATGCACGCCCGCGCCCTGATTGACTCTGGGTGTACCCGAGACATTATCACCCCGTGCCTAGTGGAAGCGCTGGGGCTGGCCACATCCCCCCTTCCCCACCCCATCCAATTTGAACAGATGGACGGGTCAACTATGAGGGGGGAACCCTGTACCTTAGAAACCCAAGCTACCCCCGTAGGGACGGAGGAGCACTGGGGAATAGAAACCTTCGTCATAGCCCCGTCTTCCTCCTTTGACGTGGTGGTGGGGGCAGGGTGGCTGGCCAGGCACCAACCGGACATTCGATGGGCCGAGCAAATTGTACGATTCCCGGACTGGCAGTGCGAACACCACCACTGGAGAACTGAATGGGGCCCGAAGGCACCTCCCCAGAACGAGAGACTCTGCCTCACCCTTGAGGAAATAGGGTCGATCCCCAAAGAGTACAGGGACTTGAGGAAAGCCTTCAGTGAGAGGGAAGCAGATGAGCTCCCTCCACACCGCCCTACAGACTGTGCCATCGAACTGATCCCTGGGCAGGCGCTACCCAAAGCAAAGCTGTATTCCATGGGGTGGGCGGAAAAGGCCGAACTGAGAAAATTCATTGATAAGAATTTGAAGCGGGGTTTCATCCGACCGGCCACAGCCCCCCACGCCGCTCCGGTCCTATTCCGCAAGAAAAAGGATGGGGGGCTTAGACTTTGCACAGATTTTCACGGGATAAACGGGATTTCCATGTCTAATGCTTATCCGATCCCACTGATAAAAGATCTACTGAACACTGTGGCCGAGGGTAAAATATTCACCAAACTCGATCTCCGAGACGCGTACTTTCGCGTGCGGATTAAAGAAGGAGACGAGTGGAAAACGGCATTCAACATGCCCCTGGGACAATTCGAGTATCTAGTGATGCCTTTCAGGCTTCAGGGGGCGCCGGGGGTTTTCATGAATTTCATTAACGAAGTACTGAGAGAATTTCTGTACAAGGAGGTGGTGGTGTACCTTGATGACATCATTATCTATTCTAATGATCTTGAATCGCATGTGCCCCTGGTGAGAAAAGTGTTGACCACCTTGTGCAAAAACAAACTGTATGCTAAACTGTCTAAGTGTGAGTTCCATAAGACAGAACTAGACTACCTGGGGTTTCGAGTGTCTGGGGAGGGACTAGCAATGGATCCCGCCAAAATTCAAGCGGTTCTAGACTGGGAACCCCCTCGAACCCGACGGCAGCTACAATCATTTCTCGGGTTCGCAAATTTTTACCGCGGATTCATTAAGGGGTTCGCCCGGGTAATGCTCCCCCTCACGGAACTCCTCAAAACAAAGGGAAAGGGGGATGAGGCGAAAAAACCCGGTGCGCGCCTAACATGGACGCCGGAGTGCCACCGAGCTTTCAAAGAGCTCAAACAACTCTTCACCTCTGAACCAATATTGGCTCACCCCAACGAATTAAAACCCTTCGTGGTGCAATGCGACGCCTCCGACGTCGCCGTGGGAGCCATATTGATGCAGAGGAACGAGGAGGGGGAACTCCGTCCCTGTGCCTATATCTCACACAAATTCTCAAACGAACAGAGGAACTGGTCGGTCTGGGACAAGGAAGCTTTTGCAGTAATGTTTGCTCTCAAAACATGGAGATCCTGGTTGGAAGGAGCCCGAGTCGCTTTCGAAATTTGGACCGATCATAAAAACCTGGAGGCCCTCACCGGCCGCTGCAAACTGACTGCAAAACAAATCTGGTGGGCGGGATTCTTTGCTAAATTCGACTTCGTGCTGAAGCACATCCCCAGCACAAAAAACTTTTTGGCTGACGCGCTATCGCGCATGCCTCAGCACGAGAGTCAGAGGGAGGAAGTGATCGATTCACTCGTCCCTCCCTCCGCCATCGTGGGGGGGGGGGTCACCACCCGTTCAGGAAAGCAGACCGGGGCCCCTGACCTACCACAAAAGGACCGCTTCGCCACGGAAGCCGAATTAGAGGGGACAGAACGACCAGAGGGGCTCGAAAAGGGGGAAGGAGGGCTTTGGTTTCACAAAGGGAAAATCTACGTGCTTAAATCCTTAAGAAAAAAGGTCTTGGAGCGAAGCCACTCTAGCCGCCTAGCCGGCCACTTTGGGTATGTTAAGACCCTCAATTTAATCACCCGACAATTCTGGTGGCCCAAGCTAAAAAGGGACGTCTCTGAATTCGTGCTCGCCTGCCCCACTTGCATCATGTCTAAACGGAGGGGGGGGAAACCACCGGGCCACTTAGTTCCACTCCCCACAGTGAGCCGCCCATGGGCCGTAGTGTCAATGGACTTTATAGTGGAGCTCCCTCCTTCGCAAGGGAAGACAGTGATACTGGTAGTAGTGGATACGTTCTCTAAACAAGCCCACTTTATCCCCTGCAAGAAACTCCCCACAGCCAAGAAATTGGCCCAGCTTTTTTTTAATCACGTGGTCCGCCTACATTCATTCCCAGAGAAGGTCATTAGCGACCGTGGGCCACAGTTCGTTGCCAACTTCTGGCGGGAGTTTTGCAAATTAGCAGGAATTGAGCAGGGACTTAGCTCCGCGTACCATCCGCAGACGGACGGACAGACGGAGAGAGTGAACGGGCTTCTCAAACAGTACCTGCGATGCTATATCAACTACCAACAAACGAATTGGGTGGAACTACTCCCCTTTGCAGAATACGGGTACAATAACAGCCTTCATAGTTCCACCAAAACCTCCCCCTTCCAAATAGTCAATGGCTATGAAGGAAAACCGTTCCCTAATCTCCCTCTGCCATCCGGATCCCCGGAGCCCACTTCATGCCAACAATGGTGGGAAGGAATACGGGAAGGGTGGAGGGTGATTCAAGAAAACCTGGAGGAGGCAAAAAAGGAGTACAAAAGGCACTTTGACAAAAAGCATGCCCCCCAATGGGAATTGAAAGAGGGAGAGACAGTGTTCTTGTCCACAAAGAACCTGCCCCTCCCGCAGGGGTGTCGCAAACTCGCTCTGAAGTACCTGGGTCCATTCAAAATAAAAAAGGTTATCAACAAAGTGACTGTGGAGTTAGAGCTACCCAAATCCTTGAGTAAGATCCACCCTGTTTTTCATTGCAGCCTTCTTCGCAAAGATCCTGGGGCTACGTCATTCCATCCTTGCCCCCCGGAGCCGCCTCCGACACTAGTGAAGGGTCAGAGTCACCATGAAGTGCAGGAAATTCTGGACTCCAAAGTCCAACGGGGTGTGCTGTACTACCTTATCAGGTGGAAATACTTCCCCCCGAGCTGTGATGAATGGGTGAAAGCTAGCGATGTGTCTGCCCCGCAACTACTGAAAAGGTTTCACCTACTGTACCCACACAAGCCCAAGCTGAAGAGCTTAGGGGGGGCAGTATGTCAGAACTTGTAACTTTTGCTTTATTTGCCTTAGCCAAACCGACTCCATGCTGTACCTTAGTAATAACCTAGAGTGCCTGACCACTGCAATTAACCCTGGCCCCTGTGCTATGCCAGATATTTAGGGCAGTAGGGCAGGCGACAGATAGTCTCTGCTTAACATCCCCAGGTGCCCTTTGAAGACAGGCCGTTTGGCCTTCACAACAGGGGAGCATCCTCCCTTCTGATAACGGAGTCTGGGAAGAAGAAATGCTTGTTTGAAACCGTGTGAATGATTGCTTTATTGTGCTTTACTGATGGCATAAAATGTAACCAACTGCCAGGAATTGGCATTACTGTTATTTAGTCGCTCTAGTACTGTAGTTCTTCAATAAAGATCCTAACTTGTAACAAGTATTGGACTCGTCTGAAGTTCGTCCAAGTTCTGACAGGCAGTCACTCAGAGCCTCTTTCTAGACCCCATTGTATTCCCCCCCCACAACGGCCTTATTCCCACTGCTATGATTACAAAACCAATTCAAAAAACAAAACACCCTTCCTAAAACAAACAATATATATTTGTGTGTGTCTGTATATATATATATACAAAAGTGTATATACATACACTTAGAATTATTATAACTGGATTAAAGGTAGTTAAATGCTATAGAGAAGAAAAGGTTTCTAGCTAACCTTTCTATAAATGTTGGTCAATAAATATGATATGCAAAGTATCAGAAATGCATGTAATAAAGTGCTAGATTGCCTTATTAGGTAAAAGCAACGGGATATGGCCCTAAATTTTATATCTGTTTTTTCTAATAACTTAAGCCGCAATTTATTCAGTGAAAATTGTGCTTAGAATATGCTGGACACCACTGAGCCTTTTTACTAAGGCACTGAGAGAGCAATCCTAAGCGGATCTACTCTGAATTCTACTACAGTTTATTCAATGGGTCTTGCTCCCAGGAAAGTGTCATTAGGATTGCACTGTAAGTATCCAATTATTGGCACTATAACGCACAAGATTTATCTCTTAAGGCTATGCTTTGGGCTTGTCCCGTTATTTGGTCTTTTTGACAGGAAGTAAATTATTCTTTTCAATTTTGTATTACAAGTAAACATTGGTCTTTGAAGATGCTTATGTACTTTGAAATTATTTGCTTGTCTCTTGGGGACTAACTGATGGTCACCAAAAATAGATCCACCACATGTCCTTACCTTAGCAAAAAGATTTGCATTGCAGCACTGAAAAGATAAATGTCTGCCTCTAGTAATTCTGTACAAGCCCTGTGGTGCAGAGTGGTAAAGCCACAGTACTGCAGTCGGAGCCCTCTGTTCATGACCTGAGTTTGATCTCACCGGAAGCTGGTTCAGGTAGCCGGCTCCAGGCTGACTCAGCCTTCCATCCTTCCGAGGTTGGTAAAATGAGTACCCAGCTTGCTGGACGGAAAGTGTAGATGACTGGGGAAGGCAATGGCAAACCACCCCGTAAAAAAGACTGCCGTGAAAACATTGTGAAAGTAACATCACCCCAGAATCGAAAATGACTGGTACTTGCACAGGGGACTACCTTTACCTTTTTAGTAATTCTGTGGATTGAGGATCTTACAAATTTATCAGCATTTAAATATATGGCATATTTTTAGATATTCGTAAACCTTCTATAGATATTTATTAGTATATATATATATATATATATATATATATATATATATATATATATATATATATATATATATATATATATATATATATATATATATATATATATATTCTCTTCTTATTTAGGGTAATTAATTTTTTAAACAATTTTTAATAATACTTTGAAAAAATTCAGGTTGTTTTTTTTTTTTTGCTGCAATCAAATTATGTCTTGAGAAATTGATTCCGACCACAAGCAGCATCTCCTGTTGGAGCATCTGAAGCAGCTTTGCTTTTGAAAGTACCTCATCTACTCCATTCCTCCTCATCCTATTGGTAAGATAAGTAATGTCACTGAATTAGGAGAATTTGCTGGTTCTTTGGGGAGCTTTTATTGGGCCAAAATCTCTGTAGACAATCTGCTGCAGAGATTTAACTTTAGTTAGGAAAACTGATGCCAAGATTGATGTTTTTTGTTCATGGATAGGGTGTTAAAAGTAGAAGCTTCTCCTCACAAATGTTGCAGTTGTTCACCAGTTGGATCAGTTGATCTTCATTAACAGATGTAACTTGTAGGAGATTTGAGAGCTTGCAAAAGAAGGATAGTTGTTTTTATACCCCATTCTTTACTACTTGAAGGAGTCTCAGAGCAGCTTACAATTGCCTTCCCTTCCTCTTCCCACAACAGATACCCAGTGAGGTAGGTGGGACTGAGAGAGCTCTGAGAGAACTGTGATTGATCCAAGGGCACCCGATTGGCTTCAGGTGGAGGAGTGGGTAATGAAACCTAATTTTGCAGATTAGAGTCTGCTATTCTTAACTGGTTCCAACTAAGTGACCCCTTCCAACTGAGAAGAGACATTTTTAGTTAGCAACAAAAAGCCATATTTGTTTAGGTCTGCAAGTAAAATAAATATTCTGGTAGTAGAGTTGCCAACTTCCATGTAGGGAAAGTCGGAGGTGGAACTGGGTGAGTGATGAGAGGGGAATGGGGGACAGATGTGGATGTCTGGATGAGCACTTTAAATAGGTTGGGCAGAAGCAACAGCAATGGATCAAAGTGCTCGTCTGACCGCACCCTTATATTATACCACACTGATGTTCCTCCTCTCTCCAGTCCTTGCCCCTTGTCCAGGCTTCACATCCGAATATACAGGATTACAGGAATTTTCTAGACTAGAGTTGGCAATCCTGTTAATGTAATGGTTCAAAAGAACTAATCTTCTTAAACCTCAGAGCTGCCCTGAGCCCTGCATTCAGGTTTAGAAATCTGCAAATTAAATAAATAAATACTTTTTAAAAATCGTATCTCTTACAGCAATCAAAGAACTTCTGCATGGTTCATTCAGACCACTTAAATGGGGAGAGCCGGTAAAGTACATAATATGGCTATTAATTCCCCAAAGAGAGAAGATTCTTCAAGTAATTCTTCTGCAATTATAATTCAAACAAGACCACCTGGAGAGGGATTTCTGGCATGCAGGTGCCACTTCTGATTTCAGTGTGACTGAGCTGCATCCCCCCCCCCCCTCACACACACACACTGAAGGCAGGAACTAAGTGTAGAGACTGGAAATGCTGTCATTATCATGTGATTCAATTGTAGCAGTTAAAACTACTACTATAACAGCTTGTAATTCTTACTGTTTGTTTGTGTTTTCTTTTTCAAGGATTATACAATACGGCAATGAAAAATGTCCAACAGAACTGCTGTGTCTGATTTTCTGCTCCTAGAATTCTCAGAAATTCGGGAATTACAGTTTTTACACTTCACAGTATTTCTGATGATATATTTGGCAACTGTCACAGGGAACCTTCTCATCATCTCTTCAGTTGCCTTAGACCATCACCTGCACACCCCCATGTACTTCTTTCTGATGAACTTGGCCGTGTAGGACCTTGGTCAGGTTTCAGTCATTGTCCCCAAATCCATGTTCAATTCCCTTCTGAATACTAGGCACATTTCATATTCTGGGTGTGTTGCTCAAGTCTTCTTCTTTATCTTCTTTATAACATCTGATTTCTGCATCCTGACAGTCATGGCATATGACCGATATGTGGCCATTTGCAATCCATTATGTTATGAGATGGTAATTAATCAGCAGGCCTGCACTGAAATGCTGGCTGGTGTATGGATGGCTGGTTTTCTATATTCAGGGATGCACACCACTGGGACTTTTGCAACCCATTTCTGCTCTAACATTGTCAATCAGTTTTTTTGTGACATCCCACAGCTAATGAAATTGACTTGTTCTGACCTAAATCTAATTGAAATGACTACTATTGGGATTGGAGTTGTCCTTGGGTTGGGCTGTTTTCTCTATATCCTTGTAACTTATGTTCACATTTTCACCACAGTGTTAAGATTGCCTTCTGCAAAGGGGAGGCAGAAGGCCTTTTCTACTTGCATCCCCCACCTCATTGTCTGCTCCACATTTCTATTTACAGGATGTGCTGTTTACCTGAAGCCTGCCTCTAACACCCCATTGTGGCTGGAGTCAATATTTACTGTGGTCTATTCCTTGGTTGCACCTATGTTGAATCCAGTGATTTACAGTATAAGAAACAAGGAGATAAAAAAATCCATGTCAAAGGTTTTAGGGTGTAGACTTTCCTAGAAATACTTCACCAGGTTTGATAGTGTAAGTGTATGTTTGTTCATTTTTTCTGTTTTCCCAGTAAACTAACATAAAATTGCATGGGCAATGAATAGCCGATGTGTCAAGTCTGCTGTAATGCCTAGATAGTTTAGTCACAAACTCTGGTTCAGGAAAAGGATCCTGGGTAAAACCACTCTGTATTCAGATGCTGCTAGCCTGAACTCTCCTTCCCCCCCTCCCCTCCTTTGTTATGTAGCAATGCTTGGAAATGGGAATATGGGAACAAGATTGTGGTGCCTTCTCAGAGATAGCCGGTGCTAAGAAAGCGCCCAAGGCCAGCCAATGCTTGAGAACGATAAAACAGTAACAATGTGTGAATGTGCCCTGCATAGAGTGCCCCCACCCTTAGGAATTCCTTTCATGTGTACCTTAAATGTTTGCCCTTTGTGCATGCTCGCCAGTCTCTCAATCTGCTTCTACAGTCTTGCAACATGTTACAATAAACTAGAAACTTTTTTATCAAGAAGGTCTCGTTATTGAAACATCAGACTTGACACGATGTACCACAATAATTTGATTCTTTATCATTGAGACTTCATGGTGAGGTGGATCCTACTACTCCACTGAGCAAGTTAGTTTGCCACAATATTTATACTCCACCTTTGCTTTTGGCTCAAGTTGGAAGCCTTCTTCTGACTTAAGTGGATATTCCATCTGAGGAAGCGTCACTTAATATGTAGGAAAAAACCTTAGAGAAGAATAGTTACTGTATTTATACCCCACTTTTCTCTACCTTTAATGAGTCTCAGTCTGTCTTATAAACATGTTCCCTTCCACTCCTCATAACAGACACCTTGTGAAGAAGTGAGGAATCCAACTGTCAGACATTGGAGAATATTAATATGATATTATGCTGAATGTGATACTATATTGAATATTACCTGTAACCTGCCTCTTGACATGACTAACCCCATTTTGAGCACTAGATACTAACCATGAGACAAAAGCCTTGCATATCAAACGGCTCTAGAGATATTACTAATTCCCACTGTGAATTCCTCTGCATAGTATTAACAAAAGCAACAGCCCTTTAAAGATAGCAGGCCTCAAGGAGAGCCAGCAGGGCTCATCCGTGAGAAGAAGAACCACAAGCGATAAGAAGTAGGGAGAGTGTTACTTGTAACTCAGAAGTATGAGAATGTAGTATTGTTTAGAAACCCTTTGATGTGAGTGTTTAAAACAGTGCCTCTTTCACTAAATGCTATCAGTTCCAATACTTGCCTGTTCAGAACCTTGAGATATCAAATAAACGTCTTAACTTTTGCAACAAATGGAAGTCCGTTTACTTTGAACCTCCAACGTCTGACACCAACCCCATTCTCCAGATTAGAATCAGCTGCTCTTATTCATGACACCACACTACTCTGCACCACCTCACTACGCTAATTGTTCTCTTTAGGGTGGAGGAAGGCTACTTGGAGGAAACAGAGCAGACAAAAGGAATAATTTTGTTTGTATGAGTGTTGATAAGAAATGGCTATGTCCAAATGCCCATCAGTTCTTACAGGAAGTGTAACAGCACCTTTCCTAGCTGAAGGGAGAAGACAGCTGTATTGTTTGAATCCCAGTAGCCTTTTCACTCCATGTCACCCAGTTCTTCTTACTCTATCCCCAATACAACCTTTCTATTATTTTATTATTTTTATTTTATTTTTGGGATTTATATCCTGCCCATTCCACAGAAGCAGACTATTGTTTGTCCCAGCATGATACATGATTCTAACATACTGGTTTTAGATTCTGGCAGAGAGATATAGAAAAGCAGATATTGGATAATACCTTGGATTACTTTCTCTGATGTACAGTAGCAGATCTGCTTCCCTATAGGCATACTTTTCTTTGCTTCCATTTGTATTTCATATGAACTTTGAAAATAAACAAAACTTTACAAAATGTCTTAAATTTCCAGTACTCTCTCTTCCAAAGGAAACCAAGCTGGATAATGACAATAAGATTTACCTGGGAAACTGAAATTAAATGGCTAGATTTCAGAACTTCAGTTAGATCAAGTGTTTTTGTAAGTTCAGGGGTTGGACCTGCTGGTGAAAAAAGGAGAGATGTCCAAAATGTTATGCTGGGAAATCTGAGAGATGTGCGTCCAGAACCCATGTGGGGTGGTGACTGTAGTACATGAAACTGCCTGAATCAGATCATTGATGCGTCAAAGTCAGTATTGACTTCCATGTCACACTGCCAGAGACTCTCCAAGGTTTCAAGCGGAGGTCCTTTCTACTGGAGACAGCAGCAGCTCTAGAGTGCCAATGCATGGTTGGCACCCTAGGCAAGGCACCCTGCCCTGCCCCCGTCCCCAGCAAGCATGAGCACAGTGGTGGCATGGCACAATGAATGTGCCTTAGAGTGCACACCACCAGGCTGCTATAGCTCCGCCTCCCATGTCTGACACACAAGGTAGAGTGATAGCAGCCTGGCAGCACACTCTGAGGTGCAGACACCCTACAGTGCCACGGCTGAGCCCAGCTGCTTCTCTCACCACAAAGGCAAGTGTGGGTGGGAGGGCCTTAACTGGTGCCCTTCCTGGGGCTGTGCCCCAGGCAGCAACCTAGGGCTGCCTAGTGGATGGGCTACCCCCTGAGTATAGATGCCAGGCATTGAACCTGGGATCATCTGGAGAACTGGGTGAGGTGGAGTGAAATGGCAGGTGAATCCAACAATATGAGTTTAAGAATACTGGTCAAAGGATTTTTGATATTAAAGAACAGGTCTGCTTCAGAAAACTTTTATTCAAGGTATGAGCTTTCCTGTGCATGCACACTTCTTCAGAGTATCTAAAGTCTGTGTGCACACAAAGGTTCATACTTTGAGTAAAATTTTGTTGGTCTTAAAGCTTCCCCTAAATTCAATCTTTATTCTGCGGCTTCAAATGAACATGGCTATCCATCTGGATTGGTCTGCTTCAGTTGCATATTGATCAGTAAAGGTGTACAGGTGTACAGGAGACAACTGTGTACAGCATCACTATCAATGGAAGTGTGCAGTTCTGAAACACTCTCCCTGAAATATTTCTGCAAATGCACACTGAATTCCAACCAAAAGCATGTACATTCTTGAAGGATAACATATCCTCCTTGGAGAAGGATAAAATACATAGAATGATGGGTTTAAAACACACACACATACAGAAATGCCCAATTCACAGGAAAGTTGAGCATAATTTAAATGGCCAAAGGTGTATGTGGCACACCCATCAATCTCTTGTGATGGCTAGCTGCTTTCTTAGCTCCAGACCCACAACAACTTCAATAAGTTGGTCTTGATCTCTTTGTTTCTCAAGGTACAGATATAAGGACTGAACAATGGAGGTATATAGCATAAAAATGCAAAAACTGTATCTAGACTAGACACAGTTCCATTGATTGGAGGAGTACATACTTCTAGGCAGTGGCTGTAGAAGAAAATACACCAGAAGATCCAAATATCTATAAAGAAAAAAAGAGTAAGTTTTTAATACACTTGTAAGTTTAGCAGTCACCATGCATCAATTTTTTTAAAAAAAAAACAAAAACCCAACCTTATACTATGGTGCTGAAATGGATATTCAAGACTGGATCCAGAAAGGTTTTTGTTCATTTTCACCAAAGGGCCTTGCTTACTACAGCTCCACATCACATATAGCTTTTGCCTTTGAAGGTCCCTTGATCCTCAAGTGTAGCCTTTTTTGGTGGGCAAAACAGATGTCCCACTTCCATCACCATAATTGTTCTCAATTTTGTAGAATGTGTTGCACCGCAGAATGTAAAACGATCCTAGGGATGCCTAAGAAATGTCCCAACTGCTGCATGTATTGTAGCAGCGACTTTTGTTTTAAGAGGCATGGAGAGCTGTCTTTCCAAGATGAAACAGCATGTCCTTCCAGGGCTTGGTGTACAAAATGCGGTTCTTACAAGGATGTTACGCACCTGTTTGAAGAGTGTCGTGGGAGGGTCTGTAGACAATGCGGTGGGAAGTTGGATGATGATGAAGATTTCCACAGTCTGTGTTATTTAGAACCTCTGAAACAGCCCGACGTGGTCAAGTGGGGGTCAAGTTTATTCATAACTCAACGTGTCACGTGGCTCACTTTTTAATTTATTTATTTATCTGAGATTTATATCCCGCCCTTCCCACTAGGTGGCTCAGGGCGGCTTGAGCAATATTGTGAGCCGCAGTTTTCAAGTGCGGCTTGACGATAGCCGCCCCTTTTTTTAAAAAGCAGTACGGCCATTCGGAAAAGCCTCTGAAGAATCCCTCCAACTCCTGACCCATACATAACGGGCGCACCGTGAAATCCAGGGAGAGCGTAACCGGCCTGTGAACGGTAATAGCCCCTAAACATTGCGGGGTCCCCATAATCTTTCACAATCACCATTTTTTCCGCGGTCGTAAGTACAACCTTATGATGACCTTGCCGTAGAGGAATGACACGTGTTGATTCTGATCCGTCTTTATTTATATGCGGATCGCTTCGATGTGTTGTTTGTTGACGGGGACGTAGTGTGGGTGAATCAGTTCTGAAGACAGTCCAGCAGTTCAGCTACCTGGGGTGCATCATCTCCTCAGATGCCAAGATCGACAAGGAGATTGACAACAGGCTGGCAAAGGCAAACCGTGCATTTGGCCGACTGCACAAAAGAGTGTGGAGCAACAAGCATCTGAAAAAAGGCACAAAGATCAATGTTTACAAAGCGGTTGTGATGACAACCCTCATCTACGGCTCCGAATCGTGGGTTTTATACCGTCATCACCTGCGACTCCTTGAGCGCTTTCATCAGCGCTGCCTTTGCACCATCCTCAACATCCACTGGAGTGACTTTGTGACCAACACTGAAGTCCTCAAGCGGGCGGAGGTTACACGCATCGAAGCACTGCTGTTGAAGACGCAGCTGCGCTGGGCAGGGCATATTTCTAGGATGGAAAACCACCGCCTTCCCAAGATTGCTCTGTATGGCGAACTTTCCACCGGCCATCGAAATAGAGGGGCACCAAAGAAGAGGTACAAGGACTCCTTGAAGAAATCCCTTGGCACCTGTCGCATCAACCATCACCAGTGGTCTGACCTAGCCTCAGATCGCAAAGCATGGAGGCACACCATCCACCAGGCTGTCTCTTCCTTTGAGAACGCACGCATAGCTGGTCTTGAGGACAAAAGGAGATTGAGGAAGAATCGCACTCCTACAGCACCAACCCCAAATCAGACTTTTCCCTGCAGCCACTGTGGCCGGATCTGCCTGTCCTGCATTGGTCTTGTCAGCCACCAGCGAGCCTGCAGCAGACGTGGACTACTGCACCCTTCTTAAATCTTCGTTCGCGAAGTCAAGCCGAGAGAGAGAGAGAGAGTGGGGCTCATCATAGATGACTGTGACAAAATCGTGAGTTTTCCCTCTTATCAGAACACAACGCAGAAGGGGCGCTGCCGTGTCCCCTACCAGCTGGTGTTCTATGATATCTGTATATAGGTACAGAGAATTAAACCCCTTGGTAATATCTGTTGCGTGTTGAATGTTTTTGAACGGTACGTTAGCGGGAGTCCCCAGGAGCAGCGCTAATTCTTCACCCACGATGAAGTGCGTAATGCTCGAACCGACAAATCTAGTTTTCCCCGTTGTTTGGTCATAAAGGAAACGCACATCGGGGGGGGGGGGGTGTCGGCGTGTTTCCGTACCGCCGTCTACATGGCGTCTAATATATGGCGGACGTCTTCGTAATACCCCTGCTTCAGCTGGAATTCGTTTCTAGTAGTCTCGGTACAGATTTGGAACATCTGTGGCTTACTGATCGTGTACCATGTGCGGGGATACTGAATTTCCGCCAACCCCACTTCCCACTCCCCCCTCAAATCCAGAGGCTTAAACAAGCGCACCGTGAAAGCCGAACTGGTTTTTTCAGGAAATACGTTCTTAGAAGCGTTGCTGGGCAGCGTGATGTAAAAACCGTCATCTTCCATCCTGTTCAACGATGTCTTCAGCCGGGACCCAACTGTTAAATTTTGGTGGCCACCCCCTCCACTTCACTAAGATCTGCTTCTGTTTCTTGTTTGTCCAGGTTTTTATAATTTTCTCTATGTTGTATGTTCTGTCTTTCCAACAAGCCACTTTCTGCAACTCCTCCGTGTAAAACCCCCCGAGGATCAGTTCACCGTCAAAATCTACCAGGTGGTACAGGGGCCTCTCGCCCCTCCTCCCCACCTCTTCTATAATAAAAATTTCATCTGTGAAATTCTGTTCATAACCCTTCTTGAATGTCCCCTTTGTTCTAGAGACCCTCACGCGGTCCCCTTTTCTAAACAGGACTCGTGTTTCTTTTTTGGGAGACCCCAGGACCGCACCATACACGTGCCTCCACACTGTAAGCACGTTAGAGGCTTTGACATCTACAGGGCGCATCTGAATAGTTCTGTGGTGACTATGATTATAACTTTTGACTAGATCTTGTAACACATCCATATACTTAAAAGTGTTATTGTGTGTAAAATATCTCCACATCCTGGTCTTTAAAGTTCTATTAAACCTCTCCACTACAGCTGCCTTCACATCGTTGTTGGTGACAAAATGGCAAACTCCGTGTTGCTTTAACAGAGCACCCACTTTTTTATTGAGAAACTCCTTGCCCCTGTCAGTTTGCAGCTTCTGAGGGACCCTCCCTGATCCTCTGAAAATGCTTTTAAAAGCAGTTGCAACCTCAGTACCACCCATGTTTTTCAGAGGCACCACCCACGCGTATTTAGACAGGATGTCTATCACTGTCAGAATATATTTATAGCCCCCATTGTAATTCAAATATTGCTGCATATCTACCAAATCTGCCTGCCACTGCTCGTCGACATTCCCTACGATTACCTTGTTCCTTTTGAAGCGCACCCTGATCGGTTTATGCAAGCTGTATGCGTCCTGATCGTCAACCACTCTTTCACCTCATTTCTGCTCAACTTATACCCCTTCTTAGAGGCTGCCTGAAATAACGGCTCGATACCCCCAAAACTTCCAACCTCCCGCGGATTATAATAAATCCCTTTTAACACATCCCCATGACGCGTCATGACACTTTGCTCACTTTTGCCACAATGAAAGTTTTTTTTATTAGGCTGCGTATATACAGAAAAAAAAAATGCGATCTTCACTCTGACTCGTTCTGATTCTCATCTTTTTCTCCAAGTTGTTTCTGTTTCTCAGCACGCTCCATCGCTTTCCTTTGCAGAAATTTACACAGGTCTGCCCCCTTCAAACACCGTAAACTTTGGAACATCTACAGATGCGCCTTGGGCACCGTATCCCTCCTTTTGAAACAGGGTGACCAGTCCGCAGCGGTAGCAACAGCCTGGGTTTATCTCCTCGCTAACGCATCTGGCCAGTAGTGCGAAATCAACGGGCCTGTCCCACACCTGTGTTCAAAGAAGAAAACACATTTTTAGTTCAAATAGCGCTTTGTTACATTCACACAGCTGGTGCAGTTTTATTACACTTACATCAGGGAATAAAGCCTCAATACAGGGGCGGGTGTCTTCTTCTTCCCCCTCCTTGGCTGGATCAGCATCCGTTGGCTGTTCAGGTGTTTGCGCTTCATCAACCGGGGGTTCCCTCACCTTTTTCATGGCTTCATGCTCCGTGTCTGCTCCGGAATCTCCAGAGGTATCCATCATGTCCGGTCCGGAATCACCGGCGGTACCGTGCTCGGCATCTGCTAGGGAATCTTCCTCACGATCCTTCTTTACAGATTGCATGTTATATACGGTCATGCATTCCCAGCAGCAACTTGGTTCTGGCTTCACAGGGACGACATCCGCCACCTCTGAATATGCTCGAGTTTTCCCTACCTTGTCAGGGAAAAAGTGGCTAAGTCTTTCTATTTCCCTTCTAGACATCAGCATCCCCCCACCCCTTAAATAAAAAGACTTACACCCGGATATAAATCTCGCACGCAGGGAGGTTGTGGGCGTTCCATTTTCTTTCTCACCCAGCTGCGTTCTTGATACCACGCTATTTCTCCACAATAATCACAGCATGAAGGATTCACTTTCTCATGCGCAACTTCCACAATTTGTATAAACTGTTCCCACCTCACATCGTCATAGTCGTTCTGCAAGAGAAAAAACGATGTTTATGCTGCCCCCGCACTGTTGTGATCTTTCCAATGTTCCCCCACTACTTACCATCTCTAGGTAATATTCGACACACACTATACTTTCTTCTTCATCTTCTTCTTCCTCATCCTGTCCCGTCTTCTTGTGTCACATTTTTCACACAACTACTCTCTTGACAATGTGTTATCGTTGTACAGAATTTACAACAGCTTGCTCCCACTCTACTATGCGCCAATTCCATAATTTGAGCAATCAGTCTCCAATACAATCCTTCATCCTCCATCTGCAAGAGAAAAACACAATTCTAAATATTTCCAGCCCCACCCCCGCTATCAACAGCATCCCTGTTCTCTTTGTGCTACTTACATCCTCTACCCAATTCTGAACACACTGCGCCCATTCCTCTTCTTCCTCATCCTCGGCTTCATCTTTTCCCTCATCATGTCCAGACTCCTCGCCATAGCTTTTGGGTGAAAGATGCATCATCTCCTCATAAACAGGTTCCTCACCAGGGTTCATATTCTCATGAACAGTCTGTTCCAAAGCAGGAACCCCGTAGGCCTCCACAGCATTCATTTCTTCATAAAATGATGGTTCAACAGAGTCAGGAAACCAAAAGCAACAAACACAGGCCATGGAGTGGAGCTGGGGGGGTCTCGCCTGTTTTAAAGAGTTCCGTGAGAAAGCACCACCTGCACTCATTGGTGTATTTAAATGTCGCATGGGACACGCCTTGTGACAACCAGGAGTTGCCTGAAACATTTCAAATATAGTGTACAACGACATTTTTTGCATTGAAGTGTGAGGGAAATAGACACATTTAAAATGGTGTTAGGTGTTTTACATTTGTGACTGCCTGCACACTGGAGGGAGAAGTAAGCCTTTTTTCTCAGAAGGGAAGGCAAAATAGTGGATGAGGGGTGTGTGTGTGAGGAGGGATGCAAAGGAAATCTTAAGCATAAAAAGGAGTTTTTTGCTATGCTCTTTTCCTGCACATCTAAATTTTCTTTGTTAGCTGATTCATATTGTCCATACCTGCATGCTGGAATAACTAGTCCTTTGGGCAATCTTGCTGTGTGTGCTGGCAAAGAACAAAAGGGTGCTTTTTTAATCCTCTGAGAACAGGCACTGAAGATGCTAGTAAATGTTAGGATTTAATGTGGAAAAGGGCATAAGAAAATGCTGGATGTTTACAATTAATGTATTAGAATGGGGTAGCAAAAGTAGTTTTTTCTTAAAGTGGATCAGCTCATCCTCCCCCAAAGAAGTACAAATCCCACTACATTAGGAAACACATGGCATTCATTTACCGATCAGGAGGTCAAGACCCTATCATGACATTTTGCCTCAGTTCCCATAGGAAATATCTTGCATTTATTTGTGGGTGTGGAGGTGGGGCGGGTGTGGGGGCGGGGCACCTGTCACTTTGGAATGCGGCTTTGATGAGGAGATGTACCTCCCTTATTCTTCTAATATGGTATGCATAGTATCAGAAATGAATGTAATAAGCAGCTAGATTGTCTTACTTGGCCAGACAATGAGATATGGCCCTAAATTTTACACCTGTTGTCTCTGAGTCTTAAGCTGCATTTTATTCAATGAAAATTGTGTTTAGAACATGCTGGACACCAGTGAGCCTTTTTAGCTAAGGGACAGGGTGTCCAGTTGTTGGCACTTTAACTTTGGGTCTGTCCAGTTAATTGGTCTTTTTTAGAGGAAGTAATTACTTATATCAATTTTGTATTACAATAAACATCGGTCTTTGAGGATGTTTATGTACTTTAAAAGTATTTGCCTGTCTCCTGGAGACTAATTGATGGTCACCAAAAATAAACACCCCTATGTCCTTACCTTAGCTAAAAAAAATCACATTAAAACACTGAAAATATAAATGCCTGCCTTCAGTAATTCAACGGATTGAGGACCTTACAACTTTATCAGCATTTGACTATATGGCATATTGGGCATGGACATATTTTTAGATATTTGTAATCCCTTTATTGATGTTTATTTGTAGACTTGCCACCACTGTTCTTGTATTGTGTTTTTTAAAAATATATATTTCCAGAGTTTTTTTGCTGTGATCAATTATCTGTTGAAAAATTGATTCTTACCACAAGCAGCAGCTCCTGTTGGAGCACCAGAAACAACTTTGCTTTTGAAACGGCCTCATCTGCTCTACTCCTCATCCTGTTGGTAAAATGAATAATGTCATTGAATTAGGAGAATTTGCTGGTTCTTTGGGGGACCTGGGGGCTTTTATGGGGCCAAAATATCTGCAGACAATTTGGTACAGAAAGGAAATTTTGTAGGAGAACTGACATCAAGATTGATGTCTTTTGTTCTGAGGTAAGGTGTTAAAAGTAGGAGTTTATCCCCCTCCCCCATATTGCAATTGTTTACCAGAGGGATCAGTTGATCTTCCTTAACAGATGTTAATTGTAGGAAATTTGAAGCATCAAGGCTTGTAAAAGAATAATAGTTGTTCCTATACCACCAATTTTCACTACCTGAAGTAGTCTCAGAGCAGCTTACAATTGCCTTCCTTTCCTCACAATAGACACACTGTGAGGTAGGTGGAGCTGAGAGAGCTCTGAGAGAACTGTGACTGACCCAATATCACCCAAATGCCTTTATGTGGAGGAGTGGATAATGAAACCTAATTCTGCAGATTTGAGTCTGCCCCTCTTAACCAGTACACCATGCAGGCTCCAACTGAGTGACCCCTTCTAACTAAGAAGAGGCACGTTTAGTTTGCAAGAAATAGCTGTATTTATGTAGGTTTGCAAGTAAAATAGATATTGTTTTTATTTTACTTTATTATTACAGTCAACAACCAGTACAATCCAAACAAACAGGACAAGTCATATTAGGAAATCCATTAAAATTTAACATCTTAGCTTCAATATTAAAATCTAAACAAATTATATATAGTAATAGAATAAAATATAAAATACAAAATCCTAAATTGTCTACCTAAGAAACAGACTTTGCTCAAATGACCACCTGTAGTGTTTAATGTTAATAAACCTGTTAGTAAATCTCGCAACCTGGTGTGTTGTCACATGATTGTTATCTGAAAGCGAGCACTCCAACACAGTTTTGTTTGATCTACCTGGGAATCTTTCTATCAGGGAATTAATGATTTCTGCTCTCATTCTCCTATAATATGGACAACTGAAAAATATATGTTCTAATGTGTCAGTTTCTTGTAATGGGAATGAACAGAGTCTCCTAGAGTAAGGAATTGCTTTATTCTTCCCATCTAACACAAACGACAGTAAGGACAGACTTTTAGCTTGTGTAAAATGTCCTTCTGGTGTTATGAGATTCAAGAAAGTATAAGTATCTGGCAGACACAGCAATATATCTTTTGTTTATAGATGAAATATAGTCTGGAGATCAGTAGCTTTTCCATTTGCCTTTCATTATCTATCACTCTCTGTTCGGTTAATGATTTAGCCTGCTCTAACCCAAGGTCTAAAAGGGCCTGGGGAGATAAACCTAAATTTTTTTATAGTTTTCAATGCTTCCTTTTGCCAGCTAGATTGAAACTGATCTTGAAATACCAGAGGAAGCAAACCTTGAGGATTTATGTTCACAATCAACCATTTGAAAATCAATAGAATACAAATTCCACCCAAATCATTCCTGTTTCTAGCCTAACCCATGAATTTGACACACATTTTGGCACTTGTAGTATGGCTTTAAGAAATTTAGACTGTACTCTTTCAATTGAAGAGAATCCAGAAGATGATGGCCCCAGAAATGTTGCATATAACTGGGACAGAGATTTTGCTTTGAACAATTTGAGAGCAGCCAGAATGTAGTGCCCTCCTTATGACCAGTATTTTATTTTATTTTATCAAATTTATATCCTGCCCGCCCCTAATGGGCTCAGGGCGGCTAACAACAAATTAAACCACATAAACATTAAAAACAAGATACATAATAAAATCATTGATACAATTTACAGTCCTTAAACCAAGATGTACATTTCTAATTTCTCTGATGTTCTTGTTTCAGTATAAAATTCAGTGGGATTGACAGTACTGTGGAGTAAAAGCTACCTGTTAAAAGCAAGTTTAAATAATTCGGTCTTACAGGCCCTGCAGAACTGTGGCAGGTCCCGCAAGGCTCTGTTGTCTTCAGGGAGGGTGTTCCACAAAGCAGGGGCTATTACTGAGAACACTCTGACTCTAGTGCTGGACAGTCAAGCCTCTTTTGGTCTGGGAATCTTACAGAGATTTTGAGACCCCAAATGGAATGCTCTCTGGGGCACATGTGGTGAGAGGTGGTCCTGAAGCTAGGCCGGTACCAGGCCATATAGAATTTCAAAATACTGTTAGCTTTTTTCTCCCCTACATCTGCTACCAAATTATAGTGAACTGTTCTGAAACCCAAGGCTTGCAGGGTTACACCTAGATATTTAAAACTGGTGAGTTGATCAGGCTAATATCCCTAAATCATCAATTGTCTAATTTTTTATCCAAAGCCAAGATCTTGGTTTTCTGGTAGTTGATTGTAAGGTGTTCAGAACTGCAGTAGCCAGGGGGGCAGGGGATTTCAGCCTTATGGAGGTTCGGGAGAGAAATAGCCAGTTTGATGTAGTGGTTAAGTGCCTGGACACTTATCTGGGAGAACCGGGTTTGATTCCCCACTCCTCCACTTGCAGTTGCTGGAATGGCCTTTGGTTAGCCACAGCTATCGCAGGAGTTGTCCTTGAAAGGGCAGCTGCTGTGAGAGCTCTCTCCGCCTCACCCACCTCACAGGGTGTCTTTATGGGAGGAGAAGATATAGGAGATTGTAAGCTGCTCTGAGTCTCTGATTCAGAGAGAAGGGCGGGGTATAAAACTGCAGTCTACTTATTCTTCTAAAGGTACTGTTAGTAGAATTGTCAAATTCCATGTAGGGTCAGAAGATCTCCCAAATTTACACTGGCCTTCAAAGGACAAAGCTTAGTTCCACAGGAAAACATTGCTGCTCTGGAGGGTACACTCTACTGAGAGCAAGCTTGGTGTAGTGGTTAAATGTACAGACTCTTACCTGGAAGAACTGGGTTTGATAACCCACTCCTCCACATGCACCTGCTGATGTAACCTTGAATCAGTCACAAGTTCTCCCAGAGCTGTTCCTCTCAAGACCACTTTTTCTCAGAGCTCTCTCAGTGTCACCTACCTCACAGGGTGTCTGTTGTGAGGAGGGGAAGAGAAAGAGATTGTAAGCCTCTCTGAGACTCCTTCAAGTAGTGAAGAGATGGGGTATAAATCCAAACTCTTCTTCTATTATATGTTCCACACTGATGTCCCTCTCCTCTCCAATCCTTGCCCTCCCTAGGCTCCGCACCCAAATCTACAGGAATTTTCCAGCCCAGATCTGGCAAACTTATTACTCTATTGCTCCAAACAAACTCAGTCTCTTAAAGTCTCAAAGCCTAACTTTAATCTTTTAAAATGTCCCACAGCAATCAAAGAACTTGTATCATTCAGACCACTCAGATGGAGAAAGTCAATAAAGTACATAAGATGAGTATTAATTCCCCAAAGAGAGAAGGTTCCTCGAGCAATTCTTCTGCAATTATAGTACAAACAAGAGCACCAGAAAAGGGATTTCTGGGATGCAGCTGCCACTTTTGAGTAGTGTTACTGAGTTGTGATTTCTTTTTTTCAAATTGAAGACAGAAGCTATGTATGGAGACTGGAAATGAGGTTGTTGTCATCCATTGTAGTTGCAGCAATTAAAACTACTGATATAAGACACTGTAATTCTTACTGTTTGCTTTTGTTTCCTTTTTCAAGGATTATACAACATAGTAATGAAAAATGTTCAACAGAACTGCTAAGTCTGATTTTCTGCTCCTGGAATTCTCAAAAGTTCGGGAATTGCAGTTTCTACACGTCACTGTATTTCTGATGGTATACTTGGCAACACTCACAGGGAACTTCCTCATAATCTCTTCAGTTGCCTTAGACCATCACCTGCACACCCCCATGTACTTCTTTCTGATGAACTTGGCTGTGCTGGACCTTGGTCAAGCTTCAGTCATTGTCCCCAAATCCATGATCAATTCCCTCCTGAATACTAGACACATTTCATATTCAGGGTGTGTTGCTCAAGTTTTCTTATTTATTTTCTTTATAACATCTGATTTATGCATCCTGACAATCATGTCATATGACTGGTACGTGGCCATTTGCAATCCATTACATTATGAGATGGTAATTAATGGACAGACCTGCACCGAAATGCTGGCTGGTGTATGGATTGCTAGTTTTCTGTATGCAGGGATGCACACCACTGGGACTTTTGCAACTCATTTCTGCTCTATTGTTGTCAATCATTTTTTTTGTGATACCCCACAATTAATAAAACTGACTTGTTTTGACCTAAATCTAATTGAAATGACTACTATTGGAATTGGAATTGTTCTTGGGCTGGGCTGTTTGCCTATATCCTAGTAACTTACATGCACATTTTTACCACAGTGTTAAGATTGCCTTCTGCGAAGGGAAGACAGAAGGCTTTGTCCACATGCATCCCCCATCTCATAGTCTGTTCCACATTTATATTTACTAGATCTGTTGTTTACCTGAACCCTGTTTCTAAAACCCCATTGTGGCTGGAGTCAATATTCACTGTGATCTATGCCTTGGTTCCACCTATGTTAAATCCAGTGATTTACAGTATAAGAAACAAGGAGATTAAAAAAAGCAATGTCAAAGGTTTTAGGGTTTAGGTACCTTTATAGAAATATATGATCAAGTGTATGTTTGTGCAATAAAACTAACATTAGATTGCTTAGGAAGTGAGTATCCAATGTAGAGCTCTAATTTTATTCTTTACAGTTGAGTATTTATAATGAGGTGGATCCTATTACTCCACTGAGCAAGTTAGTTTGTTGGGGGGCGGAGCTTGGCTGCAGTGGTGGCAGCACACGCTTTAAGAGAGCTCCGTCCGAAACCTCATTATTCCTTTATGTTTAGATAATTACGAATTGTTTGAGAATTTATCTGGCCTTGAGAATTTATCCGGTAATGTCCTTGCTGGGTTCCAGAAACAAACATCTCCTCGCAAGCATGAGTAAACGGACTAAACACCAGCAAACGAGCCCAACAGCTGCTGGGGAGTCGGTGCCAAAGAAAACACGCAGCCACAAAGCTTCAAAACAGCTACTGTTAACTGCCTGTCCACTCCAGCCAACAAAAGTAAGTAAGACCCCGGAATTAACTTCTGAAAGGACTGTGGCTGTTGAGGAGAGGTGCCTTAAAGCTTGTCTCCCCGGGGAGAAGTATACGACGCCATCTTCCCCCAGCGACTCGGGAGAGGCAGCGAACGCCAGGTCAGTGCGAAATGTAGCAACTTGCACTGACACTCTGGAAATGGCCAGTTTCCTAGAGCTTAAGGACTTGTTTTGTAAGCAATGTGTGCTGGTCTCGAAAACCTTGACAATGATGTTTAATAGGCAACAACAAACAACCAGGCAATTGGAAGCTCTGTGCGCCCATATGCAGTCATTATCAGCTAGAGACAAGCGTCCCAGTGGGGAGGGGCCCCCCGGTATAACTACGGAAACAACAAGGAAGACTGAGAGAAAGATTCAACCATGCAAGATTTTTCTCTCTATTTTTCAAAACAGACTGAATCATGGCAGGTGGCACAGTAGATACTGGGCTCAATCATCTTTGTCAAGCTTGTTGCGATGTTCCTTTCATGCGGTGGACCTTCTGGAAGTCACAAGACTAAGTGCCCCCCCTCGCTGGTTAAATATAATGCTATCTTTTCGCGAGGATGTGATTCCAGGCATGCTACTCAAGTCTCTCCCTCTCTTGCAAAGTTTTGGGATAAGATGCAGGAGAGTTTACTTTGAACCTCCAATAATCTCCTTTACTCAAACTCGGAAGATCAAGCATGCTAGTAAACCTGAAACCCCTTCCTGTAAACCTGAGTGCCCAGACATGCAGCTTCTAGACCCGGCATTTGAGTTGCAACTACGGGACTCCTTTGTGGATTTATCTCTGACAGACCAGGGGGTTGTAATTTCAAATCTAAAGGAGCTAGTGAAGGACTTTGAGAAGCTGCAAGGAAACTCAGGTGGTGCTCTGGTGCAGGCTCTTGATCCATCTTACCCTACAGAATCGGACTCATTGCTGTCTAGCAATTTCTCTAAAATAATACAGCAAGCCTGCCTGGGTCAATTTGAACAAACTGAACAAAAGACATTCTTGGACCAAGCAAAGTCATTGGAATGCAACTCTGCCTGTAGTTTTCCGCTGGCTATCTGGAAAGAAACTCCCACGAACTTTGATGTGCTGGAAGGTGAGGCAATTAATCAGACATCCGTCTCTAAGGTCACTCACTCAGATCAGCTGTGCCTAATGGATGTCGAAGAGCCGTCGGTGATATCCTCGCTGTTAACCCCTACACAGCCTTCCAACCAAGAGCTGATTGTGCTCACAGGAGAGATAGAGCCAAATGTGATTACAGAGTTTCCAGTGGATGCTGACCACAGTGCAGGGCCATCCTCCACTCCAGGTATTGAGGTTTCCTCTCTCACTGCTAAGGAAGATGACCAATGTGCAACGCATGGATCTGGCAACACTTTGGAAGTGATGGGGGGTACTGAGGAAAAAGACCTTTAACAGCAATGGAGAAGCTCCCCAACCTTCTCCCTTAAACCTTCTGTGCTGGAACATTGCAGGCTGGCACTCAAAGAGGGAACATAGTGATTTCCTGGACTTTATCTCTTCTTTTGATGTTATCTGCCTGCAAGAAAGTTGGTGTGCTTATAAACCGTTTGTTGATGGGTATGCCTCCTATACATTGCCGGCTTCAGAAAGTAAAAGAATGGGACGTAGGAAGGGGGGCCTAATCACGCTTATATCAAACGCCCTTAACTGCTGCTCAGAACAGTTAGCTTCCTTTGGGGAATATGCATTAACTTTAAAACTAAGTACCAACACTGAATCATTATTGCTGGTAAACGTGTATTTACCCCCACGTTCCCTGAAGCAGGAGGTAGAAATCCTAATGAAGTGTTTTCATTAGTATTTGGATGTGCTGCACGAAACCTATATGGCAGACTACACAATTGTTGCAGGGGATTTTAATGCAAGGCTAGGGCTCTCAGACGAGCATTTGTTCAGTGCAGCCGGATTGGCTCCAGTGGATTGGCCAGTCATATACCCCCTTAGCGACAGGATATCTAAAGACAGTAAGTGGAACCTTAGAGGTCTAAGGTTGGCTCAGATATGCCAAAGGTTAAATTTAAACATCTTAAACGGAGCCTGGAATGACCAACCAGCAGAGCTAACATACTGGGGATCCCGCAGCCCCTCTTTAATTGATTATTTTTTAGTATCAAACTCACTGGCCGAGCTAATTAAGGACTTTAGTGTCCCCATTAGATCAGAAAGTGACCATCTCCCTCTAAAACTGGAATTAAACCTTGGTTCCACTGTCAAACGACTAACAATAAGCCCCTGTTCATCGGAGCTTTTAGACAGCAATGGAAGGAGTATTCCATGGTCACAGCAAGTGTGTGTTAAAATGAAGCATATTTTGGAATCCAAGGAAATGGTTGAGTTGCAGCAGGAAATACTAGAGGCAGATTCTGATAAAGTGAATGGTTACAACAAGCTAGTTAAAATCTTGAAACCCAATTTGATTCAAGAAGCAAAATTCCACCTAGGGTCTGGATTCCGAGGCCACCCAAACGAATGGTATGACTTGGATTGTAGAACTCTCAGGAAATCCCTCAATGACTTGTTTTTGAAGTTAAAATTGTCCGATAATTGGCTAGTTAGAGCTAAATATAAGCTAGTAAAAAGACAATACAAGCTCTTGATTAAACAAAAGAAAAGAGCTTATATCAAAGAAAATTGGCTAAAATTATATACGGCTGCCAAAAATAAAAATCCGTCCTGTTTTTGGAACAAATTAAACCGGTTACAACGGAAAGGTCCCTATTGTCCTAAGAATTTTATTAGCCCTAAAGAGTGGGAGATCCACTTTAGTAAGCTATATAATGCCGGGCTAGACTCCAAAGTTTCCCCTCCATTACAGCTAGAGTTAACAGACTGCCCTAAGTGGGAACCAGTTACCTGTTTAGAAATTGAACTGCTGATAAAGCAGATTAGAAGCGGGAAAGCCCCAGGGTCGGATGGTGTCCGGATAGAACTGATAAAATCATACCAGGACTGGTGGACGCCTGTTCTGGCTTCCCTATTTACCTTTATAGACGAAACAGGTAAATTGCCAGAGGAATGGAGCAAGGCCATAGTGTCTCCTATATATAAGAAAGGCGGGAGAGAGAAGCCTGAAAATTATAGGCCAATCAGCCTTTTAAATATTATGGGAAAACTATATGCCTTGCACCTACGGGAGAAATTAACAACTTGGATGGAAGAAAATCACATCCTGGCAAATGTACAAGCAGCCTTTAGAAGTAATCGTTCTCACTTGAACAACGTGCTAATACTGAAATTCCTAGTCGATAAGCAGGCTGCAGTAAAGGGTTCTCGTTTATATGCAGCGTTTATAGATTTTAAAGCAGCCTTTGATTCTGTTCCAAGGGACAAGCTGTGGCGCCAACTGTACAGTACATCAATTGACCGTAGACTTTTATTCCTCATGATGAAACTGTACGAAAATTCTAGTATGCAGGTAAAATGCACACCTCAAGGTCATCTGACACATCCAATTCAAACAAGTAAAGGTGTCAAACAAGGTTGTATACTAGCCCCGCAACTTTTTAATTTATATATTAATAGCATTGTAGGGTATTTTACTGACCCCGGTCTGCATCCCCCTAAGATCGGGAAGATTGCTGTGCCCATCTTGATGTATGCAGACGACGTGTTACTACTGTCAAGAACCCAAGTTGGTTTACGCAGGTCGCTTAAGATGCTTTCCCTCTTTTGTCTGGACACAGATCTAGTCGTTAACAGGGACAAGTCTAAAATTATAGTCTTCACTAAAAGATTTAGAGAAATGAATTGGCGTTTTAATGATGAAAAACTGAAACAAGTTAAAACATACAAATATCTGGGGGTTGTTTTTCATCACACAGGATCTTACCAAGGGCACATTGAAAACGTACACTGTAACGCCCAACGCACGGCGCTCGCTCTGCAGGAGTTTTACACCTCCAAGGGCGCTTATAACGCCTTAGCGGCGATTAAGGTTTATAACGCTAAGGTTATACCCCAATTAATGTACGGAGCTGAGATTTTCCTGTATAACAAAATAACCAAATTGGAGATGGTTCAATCGAAGTTTGTACGATGTATCCTTCAGGTGCCAAAATATGCCTCATCTATTGCAAACAGGCTGGAAACGGGGCTTCCAAGCCTCTCCACAGTAATGTGGAATAGAGGTTTGAGTCTCCTTTTAAGAGTGCTGGCCAATCCGGATGACATTGTACACCAAATCTTCTACGACTCATTTGTCAGCAATTGGTTGAGGAAATTAAATTCCAAATTAGAGGAATGTGATCTGAATATTGATTCCCTAGCCCTCATGTTCAAGAACGGGGCAAAAGAAATTATCAGAGACCGATTACTGGAATTGGAGTTAAAACAATCTCTGGCCAAAGTTGGGAGGATGTATATCCCAACCTTTTTTACAAGTGACCTTAAATGTGCCAGGTATCTAGAAAAGATACAGCCAATTAAGATCAGGCGGATGCTGTCCTTGGCACGCCTGAACATTCTGGACACAGCAGTACTGAGGGGCCGTTTCCACAAGATCCCGTTAGAAGACAGGATCTGTCCATGCGGCCTGGAGGAGGTCGATACGGTTTCCCACCTTATTCTGAACTGTCTTTTCCATACAGAGGCAAGGTACAGACTTTTGCGGAACCATCTAATGCTAGCTGAATCTTTAAATCAGGCCCAAACCATTTACTTCCTCTTAGGGGATGGGAGTGATCAACTTTCTTTGGATCTTGCTAAGTTTCTATATGTTACCGACCTTGACAGGAAGAAATTTAATGCTGTCTGTATTTGAAAGAAGATGCTTTTAGTTAAGTGTTGCCTACGTCAGCTAATTTTATTACCACTTTGATGGATGTACAAGTTTTATATTGTTATGTTATATTTCAACTTGGTGTTGTGTTGTACTGTTATTGATGAGTTGTGTTGTTGCTGTCGATTGGCCTAGAGCCGCAATAAACTGACTGACTGACTGACTGAAGTTAGTTTGTTTGCTAAAATATTTTTAAATACTCCACCTTTCCTTTTGGCTCAAGTTAGAAGACTTCCTCTGACTTAAGTGGATACTCCTTTGAGGAAGAATCACTTAAGTTGGAGGAAGAATCCTTAGGAGAAGAATTGTTATTTATACCCTACTTTTGTTTGACTTTAAGCAGGGCTCTTTTTCTAGCAGGAGCTCCTATGCATATTAGGCCATGCCCCCCTGATGTAGCCAATCCTCCATGAGCTTACAGGGCTGTTAGTACAGGGCCTACTGTAAACTCCAGGAGCATTAGCTACATCAGGGGGGGCATGGCCTAACATGCAGAGGAGCTCCTGATAGAAAAAGAGCCCTGCCTTTAAGGAGTCTCATAGTAGCATACAATCAAGTTCCCTTCCTCTCTTCAAACAGGCAGCTTGTGAAGGAGTGAGGATTCCAACCCCGTTCTCCAGATTAGAGTCCATTGCACTGCCTTAACCATGACACTCTTAACCACTTCACTACACTAGGGCTGGGTTCAAACCAGCATTTTGCATCTACACAGGGATGGGATGTGGGCAGACAAAAAATTACAGCCAAATGTGTTCCATCCCACTCCCAATCCCTGGGCTGTTCCACTCGTGTGACAGAAAGCTACCACTTCTGAAGTGGTAGCTTTTTGTGGCATGAGTGGGATAGACCTTGGACAGGTGAGGAGCAGGAGTGGATGGGAGGCAGACATGCGCATTTGGTGGTGCTTTTTTGGTCCACTCACATTCCGTCCATGTGGCAATGCAAAATGCCAGTCTGGACCCAGCCTTGTTGTCCTCTTTGAGCTGAAGAAAGCTACTTGGAGGAAACAGAGCAAACAACAGGAATAGTGATGTTTTTAAAATTATTGTTGGTATCTCCTTGATGAGTTTGAATGATTAGGAAATGGCTATGTCATAATGCCCATCAGTGCTTGGAGGAAGTGTGACAGTGCTCCCTTCCTAGCCGGAGGGAGGAGGCAACTGTACAAGATGGATCCAGCCAGCTTTTTCACTCCATGTCACCCAATTCTCCTTCTTACTCTATCCCCAGCCAACATTTTGTGTGTCCAGGCAGGTCACATGATCCTCGCATACTGTTTTTGGTGGTCAAATGGGATCACATATGTACTTTGAAAATAAAACTTTACAAAATGTCTTAAGTTTCCAGCACTCTCTCTTCCAAAGGAAACCAAGCAGAATTAGAAATATAAAAATTTTCCTGGAAAACTGAAATTAAATGGTTTGGTTCCAGAACATCAGCAAGATCAAGTGTTCTTTTCCCCCTCAGTTCAGGGGATGGACTTGCTGGTGAAATAGGGGGAGGTGTTCAAAGATTATTCCGGGGAATATGAGAGTTGAATCCAGAATTCAAATGGGGTGGAGATTGTAGTACATTAAACAGTCTGAATTAGATTGTTGATATATCAAAGTCAGTATTGTCTCCCATGTCAGACTGGCAGTGGCTCTCCATGGTCTCAGGCAGAGGTTTTTCATATTACTTACTGCCTAGTCCATTTAACTGGAGATGCTGGGCATTGAACCTGTGATCTTCTGGAGAACTGGATGAGATGGAATGAAATGGCATCTGAGTATGTGTTTAAGAGTTCTGGTCAAACTTGAAGAATTCCTGCTATTAAAGAATGGGTTTATTTCAGAAAAGTTTTATTCAAAGTATGTCTGCACATGCAGACAAAAGCTCATGCCTTGAACAAAACTTTGTTGGTCTTAACGGTGCCACTGAATTAATACTTTGTTCTATTGCTTCCAGCTAACATGGCTACCCACCTGGATGGGTTTGCTTTAGTTCAATCTTAAGCAGTAAAGTTCCCAATGCACACCAAAGCTGTACAGGAGACAACTGTGACAGCATCGCTATCATTAGAAATGTGTAGTTCTGAATCCCTCTTCCTGAACTATTTCTACAAGATCCACACTGAATTCCAACCCAAGTTATGTACTTTCTTGAAGATTCCCATATCTTGCCCTTCATGGATAAGGATAAAGTATCTAGAATGATGGGTTTAATTCCATATATACAGAAATGAAAATGCCTAATTCACAGGAAAGTGGAGCATGATTTAAACGGCCAAAGATGAATGTGGCAAGAGTTGTGGCATGCTCATTGACCTCTTGTGATGGCCAGCTGCTTTCTCAACTCCACACCCACCCCATAACACCTTGTGAGTAGCAGTGATCAAGTTGATTTTAGTCTTGGTGTAGGTTTGTGAGTGATCATTAAGGCAATTTTAATGATCTGCCTGTGTGGATTATGTGCTGCTATTCTTGTGGGTAGCCCACAAGGTAGAATAGGGGTGTGGAATCTTACACTGATAACTAGCTAAAAGCTTCTGATTTCATATCTTGTTCTACCTCATCAGCTCCATCCTTCCCTTTTAGATAGTGTACAGTTTACAAATGTGTGTGAATGTTTGAAATACATGCATTGCACCATGGGTATTCTAATATTTGGTGTATGTTTTATATTGTCTTGACTGCTTGAGGATATGAGTATTCTCCTTGATAAAAGCTCTCTTCAATGTCACTATATCCAGTCTCCTAGTCTTCTTTCTGGACTTGATTATTAACCTTATTACTTTGGTCGTTTTCGCACTGACCTTACTCCGGAGCGACGTCCCTCTTCACCGCGCAGTGTCTGCGCGGGTTTCGCACCAACTGCTCCGCAGAACCCAGAAGAGCCGCAAAGTCCTGCAGCTTTTGTGTCACAAATGTAAACTGCCAAAAACCAGTTTACATTTGCGACGCAAAAGCCGCGGGACTTTGCGGCTCTTCTGGGTTCTGTGGAGCAATTGGTGCGAAATCCGCGCAGACGCTGCGCAGTGAAGAGGGACGTTGCTCCGGAGTAAGGTCAGTGAGAAAACGCCCTTTGTCAAATGGTATTTTAGGATGCTTATATGCTTTTTTAAAAAAAATCGAGGATGGTCAACAAAAATGAATCCTCTTTGTCCTTTCCACTGCTAAAAGACTTACATTACAACACTGGATAAATAAATGCCCATCACCCACAATTAAAAGGATTGAAAACACAACCTTATCATTATTTGAATGTATAGCATATGTATGACAATTGCATATGGACTTATTTTTAGATATTTGGAAAACTTTTAAAGATACTTATTGATAGACATGCCATCATTGTAGTTGTTATATTTTATTTGCTGAGGTTTGCAACAATTAAACAAATAAATAATTTTGACAAATTAAACCATAGTTAGTTTTGTAACTTTTATTCCTTGAAGATGGGAGTATTACCTAACCTAAGTAAGTCTCATTCACGTGAACAGGTGCCCAGTATACGGATTTCATTCCAACACTGCACAGTAATAAATATTGAGACCAGTATGGTATTGTCTGAGCAAAGTAAGAGGTTTAACACAGGTATCAAATATATATAGCATGGGAAAGAAGACAAAATTGTCCTTCATCAGTGGATTTCTTAACAATTGTCTTAATCTAATGACATGACATTTTAATGGCCCATACTAAGTCATTTTCCATAAAACAGTACTACAGAGAGGTCAAGAAAAAAACCTACACTTAGGGTATGCCAATGAAACTATATAAGGGGGTCTGACTTAGTGCGTTTTTTTTATGATCTGGTGGAGTCCATGACTATTTTGAAGATTGTACTTATTGTGGTTACCCACCTTAGGTCCTGATTGTGTCAGAATAAAGAAGAGGCTTATCAATACTCTTAATAACTATATATATATTTTTAAAAAATAGGGGTATATCTTTGTGTGAAACTAACTTGCCGCACCTGCAGCAGTTTGGAGATCAGTGCTACATTCTTCAGAAACCCAAAGTTTACAAAATTGTAATAGCAAATAATTCAGTTGAAGGACAAATCCATTTTCAGAAACAACTCTGCAGGATTGAATAGCACCACAATGAGCAACTTAAATAACTAGTCTTGATCTCTTTGTTTCTCATGGTATAGATAAATGGATCGAGCTATGGAGGGAGTATAGCTTTAAAAAAATGTAAAAACTATATCTAGATCAGATGAAGCATTAATAGCAGAGCTTTCATAGGCAAAGATTTCACTGAATACAAGCAGAAAACTACGGTGAAGTGGGGAATGCAAGTGGAGAGGGCTTTTTTCTGACCTTGCACATTTTCAGCACTTTTGCAAAAATCGTGTAAATTAGAATGATGATGATAAAGCATCACAGCACTATGCCATGTGTTAGCAAAATAACCCCAGTTTGAACAAAGTGCAGATCAGAACAGGAGAGTTTGAGTAATTGTGGGATTTTACAGAAGAATTGATTGACCACATTGGAGCAAAAGGTGATTGCAAAAGTCCTTCCAGTGTTTAATGATGAATTAAGGACACCACTGATCTATGCACTAGATACCATCTGATTGCATGTTCCTGCCAGTCTGGTGTAGTGGTTAAGTGTGCAGACTCTTTTCTGGGAGAACCGGGTTTTATACCCCACTCCTCCACCTGCAGCTGCTGGGTCAGCAATAGCTCACCAAGGAGTTGACCTTGAATGGGCAGCTGCTGTAAGAGCTCTCTCAGCCCCACCTACCTCACAGGGTGTCTGTTATGGGGTAGAGGAAGATTCTGACTGCTCTGAGAATCAGAGTATAGGGTGGGATAAATCTAATTTCTTCTTCTTCCTTTGTGCATAATTCCCTCATATGGATTGCAGATAGTGATGTATACTGATCATGCACCATCACTGTTAGGACAGCAAATCTGATCCTACAATGAAAAACATGAGGAAAACTTGAGCTACACATCCAGAATAAGGAATTGTCCTGCCGTCCATGAGGGAATTGGCCACAGTTTTCAGTCCCAAGACTGAATCTGAGCCAATATCCAGGACAGCCATGTTCATTAAGAAGAAGTACATGGGGATGGACATGCTTTAAGCAAAACATACTGCCATGATGATGATAAGATTGGCCTTCACTGCCATCAAGTACTATGCTAACTCAATGATGGGTTTAATTCCATATATACAGAAATGAAAATGCCTAATTCACAGGAAAGTGGAGCATGATTTAAAGGGCCAAAGATGAATGTGGCAAGAGTTGTGGCATGCCCATTGACCTCTTGTGATGGCCAGCTGCTTTCTCAACTCCACACCCATCCCATAACACCTTGTGAGTAGCAGTGATCAAGTTGATTTTAGTCTTGGTGTAGGTTTGTGAGTGATCATTAAGGCAATTTTATTTTTTTTTCCAATTTTACTAGTTTATATCTCACTCCATGAGATCTACACACTGCAACTAGTCTACTACATGGTCCACACATCTATTATTGATGGAGTTACAGTCTTTTTTGGTATTAAACAATAAAGATAATTCATGTACACATTTAAGGAAAGGGGAAAGAAGACCCTCATCTCAGATTGCATTAGCTAGCATTAGTCTGGTCAACAAGAAAAATAAAAGTAGAAATACAAATCTCTTTATATACAAACCAGTGCCTTGTATTGTAACCAGCTTATACTCCACATGCTTAACACAAAAAAGTTTATCTGCTGATACAATAGATATTTCAGCGTAGCACAAACCAGTATAAATTCAAAAAAAGAGAGAGAGAGAGACGTACAAAGGTGCAAAAACCTCCATTCTACAGCTTTTCTGGTGAGAAGTTTTGGACAATCTAAGCGCTCAGAAATCCAAGCAGCGTTAGCACCTACCAGTGTGGCTACAAGAAGTGTGGGTGGGGAGGAACAAACTGAAGCACCAGTCCAGCCAGCAGAGCTGCCAAAACAGGTTTCCAAGAAAGCCTGTGCAGAGATTGAAGGACAGATTCTTGCTGCAGCTGTAACAGCCAAAGTAGCAATTTCCATCTTTCCCTATCTTGGTTTCTTTGTCTGTTCTTACGTATGTGCAAAACTAAAAAAAACCACAAAACTTAGAAGCAGAAAAGCGCACAAAACACACAACAGAGAGAGGGATTTTTTTAAAAAAAGAGAAAAATTTTAATGATCCGCCTGTGTGGATTCAACTCAAATAAATGTAGGATCTGTAGTTCTTGAATGTTTGAGAATTCCAGGAGCAGAAACACAGTTCTGGAGGTGAAGTTGGAATCCCCCTCCTCTTTACACTTTACACTCCTCTTCATGCTACCTCTGGACCAATATGCAGGGCATTTTTAACTCACATATCAGAATCACAACCTAATAGAATCAACCTAATAGTCCAGCGTGTTGAATGAGAAGAGGAGAGGAAATCATGGGAGCATGTCTGTCAACTCCCATATCTGCCAGGGGAGTCAACCACAGTGGGCCTCACCAGAAGCCCTGGACTTTGGCCGATGCTCTACCTCATGGCGTGCTGACTGCAGCCCTGTTCAGAAGCCACTGGCCTTGTCCCCACTTACACATGGTTGCATGAGAACAGATGCATGGAAACAACATGCATATACCTTGTATGCATGTAGTCACTATAACTATATGTATGAGAGAGACCAGGGCCAGCACTCTTGTTCTTGTTCCCCTTTACATGCATTCAGCCTACACATAGTTACACTGTATAGACACTGTATTACACAGTGTGTACACATCTCCATCTATCACAGGAATATTAATTCCCCTATGCAATAGGCTATGGGAATTCCTCACCAAGATAAGCTGGAAGTGTCAATTGCAGGCACATCTGATACTAGTGCACTCCTGTTCTCATGCATCTACAGTGATCCAGACTTTGCAAATAACCATTTGAGTTTCTTTAGAGAATCTGGGGGGAAAAAAGAAGCTTTCAGTAGCAGAACAGTAAACTTTTTGAAGGGGAAGAAACATTTCAGTTTAGTTGTCCTATACTCATGAGAGCAAACCTCTTGAATAATTCTGCAGAATTTGGGAATACCTTTTTCCACTGTACTGTCATCATCTTAATGGCTAGTTTATAAAGAACAGGGTGAAACGAGTGACTTCAGAGAAGCACAAAGAAACTTGTACCTGAAGATTCAAAGACGATGTGAAGAAAAATGGTAAGTTGCATTTAGGTCTATTCTAAAGATCTCCTGAGCAGGTTCCCCACTCACTTTATTCTTTTAATATTCTTACTTTGGCTCTGTGACTACTGTTTCTCAGTAACACAGTCTTTCCTGTAATGGTATTAGTGAAAATACATTGATATGAATCCAGTTATCTCATATTGGTGGCTTGTCAATAAAGCGTCTCAGATTCATAAGTGGAAATGGGGAATATAAGGTAGATGCCCAGGTTGGAAATCACTTCAAAGATTTAAGTGTGTGTTGCCCTCCATTCCCATGGTTTCTACTGTGAACGATGTTCATTTCACACTTGTAGACGGAATATTATTATTTCCTACTCTTACCCTGAAATTATCCAGGAAGGGAACCAGCATGGTATAGTGCTGTATTAGGATCAAGAAGTCTCACATTTGAATCTCCACTCTGTCACAGAAGTCCACTGGGTGACCTTGGGCTATTCAAGGTCAAGGTACCTTACAGGGTTGTTGTTCTGAAGATTAAATGGATGAGGAAAGAACAATGGTCAGTGATCTAAACAAAAATGTTC
Organism: Heteronotia binoei; assembly: GCF_032191835.1. Classification (NCBI taxonomy): domain Eukaryota; kingdom Metazoa; phylum Chordata; class Lepidosauria; order Squamata; family Gekkonidae; genus Heteronotia; species Heteronotia binoei. Next base: position 37,428,844 of record NC_083237.1, on the reverse strand, counting down.
TAAGTCAGTTTGTGCCCTGTTGGGGAAGAAATGTTAATCTTACCCAATAAACCAGACCTGTTAGGTAATCTAAACTGGAACATGATGAGTTGACCAGAATCATGAACTTTGAAGCTAACCAAGGATTTAATCCAAAATTTTCTAAAACCAATTTCATACTTTCAGCTGCTGTATAACACTGTACAGACAGCCTGTTGCAGATGTGCAAACCTGTTTTCATTTTTAAAAGCACTCCTAATGAATTGTTTCAGTGATGTAAGGGCATTTTAATGATCTACAGAACACACAGAGTATGCTGAAAGGGAGTTTCAGAATCTCCCTTCCTCTTGGAAACTCAGATTAAATTTATCCAGAAAATGAAACCTGATATATCTCTCTAGAAATATTTGATGTTGGTAAAAAAAAAAATGATACACAAAGTATCAGAAATGAATGTAATACAGAGCTAGACTGCCTTATTTGGCCTAAGCAATGGGATATGGCCCTAGATGTTATACCTGTTGTCTCTAAGGAATTTAAGCTGTAATTTATTCAGTGAAAATTATGTTTAGAATATGCTGGTTACTTTTATTAGTAAGCTTGTCATGTATGTATGCGGACAAAGATCTTCCCTTTAAGGGGATCTGAAATTATGTGGTGTAAGTGGTTTAAAACTTCCATCTCATAGCTTTGGATGTAACTAGAATATTAAAGCTCAATAAAGTTTATTTTTAATTTAAAAAACAAACAAACACTGAGCCTTTATAAAAAGGACCTAAGTATCCAATTGTTGGTACGGTAGTTCACAAGCTATATCTCTTAAGCCTATGCTTTGAATCTGTCTAGTTATTTGGTCTTTCTTGGAGAGGAAGTAATTATTCGGATCAATTTTGTATAACATCTTTGAGGATGTTTATGTACTTTGAAACTATTTGCCTGTCTCTTGGAGACTAACTGATGGCCAACAAAAATGGAACCCCCATGCCCTTAATGTTGCTAAAAGATTTACATTTTAACACAGAAAAGATAAATGTCTGTCTCTGGTAATTCAGTGGACTGAAGACCTTACAACTTTATCAACATTTGAGCGTATGGTTTTCTGTGCATAGACATATTTTTAGATATTTGTAACCCTTTTTTAGAGGTTTATTTGTAGGTTTGCCACCATTGTTGTTGTATTCTGCTGTGTTTTCTTATAATTTTATATCTTTTAGTTTAGGGCTATTAATTAAGTTCCAGTTTCTTGCTGCAGTCATATTATGTCTTGAGAAATTGATTCCTATCACAAGTATCATCTTCTGTTGGAACACCTGAAGCAGCTTTGCTCTTGAAATTACATCATTTGCTCCACTCCTCCTCATTCCATTGGAAAGATGAGTAAGGTAATTGAATTAGAAGTATTTGCTGGTTCTTGTGGCGGGGGGGGGGGGTGGCTTATATGGGGAAAAAATCTCTGTAGACAATCTGCTACAGAAATGAACTTTAGATAGGAGAACTGACATCAACATCCAGGGATAGGGTGTTCAAAGTAGGAGCTTCTCCCCCAAATGTTACAGTTTTTCACCAGACAAATCAGTTGATCTTATATAACAGATGTTAATTGTAGGCAATTTGTAGCATTAGGTTTTGCAGAAGGAGACTGCTTTCACCTGTGAAAAGATAGATTTAGTCTATAACAAACAGCCAGATTTATGTAGATTTGTAAGTAAAACAAATAATTTAAATGTACTGTTAGTAGAATTGCCAACTTCCATGAAGGATCTGATCTCCCAGATTTACACCTTACCTTCAGAATTCATCTTTGAATTCACAGGGGAAAATAATATTGCTGTGGAGGGTGAACTGATGTCCCTCCCCTCTCCAATCCTTGCCCTCTCCTGGCTCCACACCTAAATCTACAGGAATTTTTTTCCAGCTCAGTGTTGGTAACTCTGTTACTCTAATGATCCAAAGGAACTCAGACCAATTTCACACTCATCCTATGTCACTCTGACGTTCCTCTTTTCAGCGTGATGCCCTTCCGATTTCCCACTATCTGCCCCGGGACTTCACCTTGTGTCGCCGTTTTTGCATGGCAAAGAGAAACTGATTTTTAGCGGTTTCTCTTTGCCTCACAATCTCTTACAAAGAACTTATGTTTGCTTCAAATGGGGAAAGTTGCTAAAGGATGACTATTATTCAATGAAAGATGATTCCTCAAGTAGTTCTTTTACAATTATAGTTCAAATAAGAGCAGCTGGAGAAGGATTTCTGGCATGCAGGTGCCACTTTTAACATCAGTGTTACTGAGCTGCAATTCCCCCCCACACACACACACTGAAGACAGAAATTAAGTGTGGAGACTGGAAATGAAGTCGCTGTCATCCAATTCAGTTGTAGCAATTAAAACTACTGTTATAAGAGACTATAATTTTAATAGTTTCCTTGTGTTTCCTTTTTCAAGGATTCTACAACATGGTAATGAAAAATGTTCAACAGAACTACCATGTCTGATTTTCTGCTCCTGGAGTTCTCAGAGGTTTGGGAACTGCAGTTTCTACACTTCACTGTGTTTCTGATGGTGTACTTGGCAACTCTCATAGGGAACCTCCTCATCATCTCTTCAGTTGCCTTAGACCATCACCTGCACACCCCCATGTACTTCTTTCTGATGATCTTGGCTGTACAGGACCTTGGCCAAGTTTCAGTCATTATCCCCAAATCCATGATCAATTCCCTCATGAATACCAGGCACATTTCATATTCAGGGTGTGTTGCTCAAGTCTTCTTATTTATTTTCTTTATGACATCTGATTTGTGTATCCTAACAGTCATGGCATATGACCGGTATGTTGCCATTTGCAATCCATTACGTTATGATATGGTAATTAATTCACCGGCTTGCATGGAAATGCTGGCTGGTGTATGGTTTGCTAGTTTTCTGTATGCAGGGATGCACACTAGAGGGACTTTTGCAACCCATTTCTGCTCTAACATTATCAATCATTTTTTTTGTGAAATCCCACAGCTTATAAAATTAACTTGTTCTGATCCAAATCTAATTGAAATTACTACTATTGGGGTTGGAGTTGTCCTCGGTCTGGGCTGTTTTGTCTATATCCTTGTAACTTATGTCCACATTTTCACTACGGTGTTAAGATTGCCTTCTGCAAAGGGGAGGCAGAAGGCTTTCTCCACTTGCATCCCCCACCTCATTGTCGTCTCCACATTTTTATTTACTGGAAGTGCTGCCTACCTGAAGCCTGTCTCTAACACCCCATTGTGGCAGGAGCTGATATTTACTGTGATCTATGCCTTGGTTCCACCTATGTTGAATCCAGTGATTTACAGTATAAGAAACAAGGAGATACAAAAAGCAATGTCAAAGGTTTTAGGTTTTAGGTCCTTTTATAGAAATACATGACCAACTTGGAAACTGTAAGTGTATTTTTGTTCTCCCCACCAATAAAACTAACATAAGATTGCATAGGCAGTAAGTACCCAATGTACAGTGATAATTTGATTCTTTATAGTTGAGACTTCATAGTGAGGTGGATGCTTCCTAACACTCCATGGAGCAAGTTAGTGTGTTAAAATATTTATACTTCACCTTCCCTTTTGGCTCAAGTTAGAAGCCTTCCTCTAATTTAAATAGATATTTTATTTGAGGAAGAGTCACTTGAGCTGGAAAAAGAATCCTTAGAAGAAAAATAGTTATTTATATCCCACTTTTCTCTACTTTAAGGAGTCTCAAAGTGGCATACAATCATGCTCCCTTCCACTCCTCACAACAGGCACCTTGTGAAGGAGTGAGGATTACAACCACATTCTCCAGATTAGAGTCCACTGCTCTTATCCATGACACCGTATTACTCTGCACCACTTCACTACACTAGTTGTCCTCTTTAGGGTAGAGGAAGGCTACTTGGAGGAAACAGAACAAACAAAAGAATTTTTTTTAAATGACTCGCGATATCTCATTATTTTAGTTGTTTCCAGATCGCTATGTCCAAATGCCCATCAGTACTTCGAACAATTGTGACACTGACCCTTCCTAGTTGAAGCAAGGAGGCAGCTGTAGAAATGGATCCAGCCAGCCTTTTCACTCCATGTCACCCAATTCTCCTTCTTACTCTGTCCCCCATCCAACATACTGTTTGTTCAGGCAGATCACATGATCCCAGAATACTGTGATCAAAGGGTGTGTGTGTGTGTGTGCATCACATTTCTAGCTTAAATTCCACTGGGAATTGGATGATAACCTTGGGATACTGTGCACTAGCAGATCTGCTTCCCCCTAAGAATGCTTCTTCTTTGATTCCATTTGTATTGTATATATACTTTGAAAATAAACATCTTACAAAATGACTTACGTTTCCAGCACTCTCTCCTCCAAAGGAAACCAAGCAGGATAATAAAATTTCCATGGGAAAGTGAAATTAAATGGTTAGGTTCCAGAACATCAGCGAGGTCAAGTGTTTTTTCTTTTTTTCTTTTTTCAGTTCAGGGGTTGGAATTCCTGGTGAAAGGGGAAAGGGATCCAAAAGGTTATGGTGGGGAACCTGGGAGCTGTGTGTCCAGGACCTGGGGTGAAGGCTATGATACATGAAACTGCTTGACTCAGATTGTTGATCCATCAAAGTCAGTATTGTCTCCCATGTCAGACTGGTAGTGTCTCTCCCAGGTCTCAAGCAGAGGTCTTTGACATTACTTATAACCTGGTCCTTTCAACTGGAGATGCAAGGCATTGAATCTGGGACCTTCTGGAGAACTGGATGAGATGGTATGAAATGGCAGCTGAGTATGAGTTTGAGTTCTAGTCAAACTTGAGGAATTCCTGCTTTTAAAGAATGGGTCTGTTTCAGAATGTTTTATTCAAGGTATGGACTTTCATGTGCATGCATAGTGCTTCGCAGTATCTGAAGAAGTGCACATATACATGAAATTTCATACCTTGAACAAAACTTCATTGGTTTTAACGGTGCCTCTGAATTCATATGTTGTTCTACTGCTTCTGACCAACATGGCTACCCGGATGAATGGATCTGCTTCAGTTGCATTTTGATCAGTAAAATTCCTAATGCACACCAAAGGCGTACTATATGTCACAAACTGTGTGCGGTTCTGAAACACTGTCCCTGAAATATTTCTTCAAAATCCACACTGAATTCCAACCACAATTATGTACCTTCTTGAACAATGACATATCTTATCCTTTATGGATAAGGATAAATTATCTAGAGTGATGAGTTTTATTCCATATATACAGAAATTCCCAATTCACAGGAAAGTGGAGCATGATTTAAAGTGTCAAAGATGCATGTTGCAAGAGATGTGGCATGCCTAGGGACCTCTTGTGATGGCCATCTGCCTTCTCAGCTCCACACTTACCCCATAATAACACCTTCTGATAGCAGTGATCAAGTTGATTTAGACTTGATGTAGGTTTGTGAGTGATCACTAAGGCAATTTTAATCAGTAACTGGGTTGGTTCATGTGCTGCTGTTATTGACAGTAGCCAAGGAATCTGAAGTCCAGGGCTTTTTTTGAGCAGAAACACACAAGAACGCAGTTCTGGCTGGCTTGGCAACAAAGGATGTGGTCTAATGTGCAAATGAGTTCCTGCTAAAGTCTACTTATTCCACCCTCCCCTTCATTTTTAATACTTTACACAAATACCTTCCTTCCCTTCACAACAAAAGAAGATATGTTTATTTTCTCTTCCTTAGAATAAAAGGACAAGGAAGTAGCCTAAACATCACTGCAAAGAGACTGTTTGTAGAATGCAGTTCCTTGTGGCAATCAAATTATCTCTAGAGAGAGAGAGAAAAAGATTCTTCTCACAAGCTGTTTCTCCTGCCAGAGCACCTGAAGCATGCCCCCCACCCTAAAAAAGCAAGCTCAGATACTCCACTCAAGATACCAGACATCCCTTTGAATCATGGGCTTGCTGGTTTTGTTTGGGTCTTCAGAGCTTTTATGGGGCCATTGTAGACAATATACTTTTCTACAGAAATGAACTTTAAGGAACCTGACATCAATACTGATGCTTGTTGTTCATGGATGGGTGTTAAAAGTAGGTTCCACCCCCAATGTTGGGGTTGTTCATGACTCAGAGTGATTTTTCTTAATATGTGTTAATTGTTCAAAGATGTTCAGTATCAGAACTTTAGAAAGTGACCCTTTCCAGCTGAGAAGAAAAGGCAGGTATAGATTGCAACAAACTGCCAGCTATGGGTTCAGTGTATAGATATGAAAATAAAACAAATATTGTAAATGTATGGTCAGGTTTGCTAACCCCAGGTGAGGTGTCTAGAGGCATCTCAGTACAGAGGAGGGCAACCAAGATGATTTGGGAATGAATGAACTTTATTGCAGTCATAGACCAATATAAAAACTACGACACATCATATAAAACCCTCTTAAAATACCTAAGATAGTATAAAATACCCTCCTAAAAAACATAAAATACTTGAACATTCCCCACCTATACAATCCAAGATAACTAAAATATAATTTAACCGATTTTAAAATTCAAGTCAGTTCCAATTTATATAAATCCTTTAAATCAGAGTATATAAAAACATTTATAAACTAAAATTTCAAGAGGTCATACAAGACATGCAGTTTCTTGTTTCTTAGTATGGAACTTCACAAGATAATGGCAAAATTTGGCTATCTGTCTAGAGATAGTTGGACTTGCATCCACCAAAAGTTTCTCCAAACATGCCTCATCCGCGTCTGCCATTGGTTTAACTACAAACGGGGAAACAAACCTATCCCTCTGTACTTGGTGGAAAGGGCATCGAAAAAACATATGGGTCATCGACTCCACCTCTCCCATAGCACAAGGACAGCTCGGTCTTCATACGGGACTTTTCTATATTTCCCTTCTAGCACCTTTGAGGGCATGGCTGCACATCGAGCCAATGTAAAGGCTCTTCTGTGGGCTGGTACCTCCAAATAAAAAAAGTACTTGGCCGTCCTCATAACATATTTGGTCTCAGTAGATGCTAAAAAAGAGGGGGCCTGTTCTAGATCCCTTTGTCTCTCTATATCGCAGATTCTTTGTTTGATAATACTTTTTGCTTTGGCATAGCTCTGCGCCAAGAGGTTTTCAAGTGAGAATCCTATACTTTCTAAGTTGCTTCTGACCAATTGCAGCCACCTTGGCCTATAGGGGTCTTGAGTTATTAAAGGGAAGAGGCCTTTTTTGTTTTTATGGATCCTTAGCCATTGATATGCCGAAGATAACATAATTCTGGCCTCAATTCTCATTTGCCCAGTTTCTAAACGCAAAAGGGCATTTGACACACCTGGCGGAAGCTGCAAAACGTTACGAAGAAATTTAGATTGCACTTTCTCGAGAGCCTTCAGTTTTTTAGCCGAAATGCCCAGGTTAATACCATAGAGCAATTGTGTTAACACTTTGTATTGGAACAGTTTCAGTGCTGCCGGAACATAGAAGGCCCCCTTAGAGCGAAAAAATCTCAGGATAGCGTACATTGTTTTCTCAGCTTTCTCCACCCTCATATTACAATGTTCAGTATAGGCACCTGTATTCTGAATTACCATTCCCAAATAAGTAAATTTTGTTACTTGTTCTATTTTTTTCCCTTTCATAGTCCAATACCTCTTCTTGGCTTTTTTGCCAAATGCCATCACTTTTGTTTTTTCAAAGTTTATTACCAACCGTTCATTTTCGCAGTACTTAACAAAGCTGTCTAATGCTCTCCGCAACCCAATAGGTGTTCTAGATAACAGTACCACATCGTCTGCATATAGCAGTACTGAAAGATGGCGAAGAGCCAGCTTTGGGGGGTGAAATTTAGTATCAGTCATATGTTCCACCATATCACTGATATAGTAGTTAAATAGGATGGGGGCCAAAAGGCAACCCTGTCTTACACCCTTCTGAGTTTTTATTGGTTCTGTAAGTAATCCCTGCATATTACATCTCACTCTAAGAAATGATTCTTCATGGAGTCCACGAATAAGAAATAGCAGCCTTTTATCAATATTAGAAGCCGCTAGTTTTTGCCACAATCGTTGCCTTGAAATGGAATCAAATGCTGCCTTTAAATCAATAAAAGCAGCATATAGAGCAGTTGTACCTTTGGCAGAGTACTTCCCAATTAGCTGTTGCAATATCAGGCAGTGCTCGATTGTCGACCTTTCTTTCCTAAATCCAGCCTGTTCCAGGGGAATAATTTCTTCTTGTTCCATCCATATTTCTAGTTTTTCTAAAAGATGTCTTGTATAGATCTTACTTATTATATTTAAAAGACTTATGGGCCTATAATTGGCGGGATTATTTCGATTGCCTTTTTTAAAAATAGGGACAACTATAGCTGTCCCCCACTGCTTTGGGATTCGGCCTGTTTGATCAACATAAGTGAAAAAAGATGCCAGAAATTGTGCCCACCAATTTACATTCTCTTTAAGCATCTCAGCTGGTATGCCATCTATACCTGGAGCCTTCCTATTTTCCAGTTGCATTATATGGGCTTTTATTTCTTGCGTACTAACTGGTGGCCACTGAGGGAAGTTCTCTATGTTACCTGGAAAAGAGGGTTGGACATTGTCATCATATAAATTCTGGAAGAAAACAGTCCATGTTTCCGCCGGAATATACATGTCCAGGGGAGAGGCTATCTTAAACCCCCCAATCTTTGTTAATTTCCAAAAAAGCGCAGAATTTTTTAGTTTTACAGCCTGTATAAGTTCCTCCCATAGTTTCCGAGTATACTCTTTCTTCTTCCTTTGAATAATGCCTTTATAGGTTTTTTTATGGCTCACTAGGGCACTTTGTGTCTCTACCCTTTTTTCTATGCTACTCCTCATAGCAAGATAATACAAACGATTTAGTTCTTTTTTTGCTTGGACACATTCAGAATCAAACCAACGTTTTGTTTTCCTATAATGCTGATGTAATCTATTCCCTGCTGGCACAGTCATAATAGAGTAAATCTCCTGGATTATATCTTGGTAAACTATTAACGGGTCTTGGTTTTCCTCTAAAGCTGTGAACACTAACACATGCTTCTGCAAATTTTCTGGAGTTAAGATTTCTTTCACTTTTTTATCCAATTCCCCACCCCACCTTACTCTTTTCCCCATAATTCCTATCCTTGTTGTATAACATACCTCATTTTGGTTAGGATTTAATGGGAGAGCTATCTGCAGACATAGAGGTAGATGGTCACCCTCCAAGTATGGGAGTACTTGGAAATTTTTAATCAGAGGTAATAGAGAATTGCATACCAACATATAATCAATAGTGCTCATTCTATTCCCAGACATAAAAGTATATTCGCCTGGATGATCGCCATAGAATGCCCCATTTAGGATATGGAACTCTCTTCTGCCTGCTAATTTAGCTAAACATAGGCCGGCAAAGTTTGCCTTACAATCTTTAAAATCTCTTGTGAAGGGAAGTCCATTCTGGCCTTGTTCCTGCTCATTTAGTAGGGAATTAAATTTATTTGCTAAGAAGGCATCATTCATTCCCATACGGGCATTGAAATCTCCTGCCAGTAAGATTTGAGCTTCCGGGTGTTCCAGGGAAAGATTTATTATAAATTGGTCTAGTGACGCCCAGTTTTCTTCTATAGATGTCTGTTTTGTTAGAGGTGGGAGGTATACATTTATAATAATTAGGATTCCCCTATCCCATCTCACCAATATAGCCATAGCTAAATGGGACAGCGAGGGTTTCAACACGCATTGAACCTTAAGGGCATTGGAAATAAAAATGCCCAAGCCTCCCCTTAACCTCCCTGGACCTTTTCCTGGAACTGCTGGTAAACTATAGGAGGAATAACCGTCCAGCAAAAGAGTTTCTGCCATCCACGTTTCCTGCAATAGAATAATATCAAAGTCTCTCTGGAAAAAAGGAACCTCTATGTATGAATGAAGACATCTTAGCCATCCCGCCACGTTCCATGACAAAATTTCAACAGGTTTGTTGGTGATCCCCATGTCTTGCGTTGAGGACAGTCATTTGCATTTTCCTCCATCAGGTGCATGGGGGACATCCCTTATTTCGCATATTTCAGGGTCATCAGCTGCCACAATCAGGTTGGAATTATGCTTTCCTTTGTTAATTATTACAGTTGGTTCTAATGGGAAATGATGGGCCTCCTCTGCAGAATGGGTCCCTTCACCTTCACTCTTCCTCAGCTCACAGGCATTAGTACTTCCCTCTATTTCCATCTCCCTACAATCAGTAGAATCTCTGAGACCCTTCAGGGTAGATGTCAATTGTTCAAAACGGTCTATCAAGGACTCTTGCTCACAGTCTTGTAACAACGTAAATTTTGCAAGCAGTTGTTTCTCGAGTTCCTCCTCTGGCCAACTGGAATCCAGATTTTTCTGTCCAATCCCAATATCTCCTGTTAGGGGTGCCTCTTTGTCTAAGTTAATAGAGGGCTTCAGAGCTGATTCCAACAAAGGAGGGGGTAAATTAGAAGGAGTTGGTTGATGTAAGATCAATACAGTGTTGGTAGATTCCAGTTCTGCCACCAGCGACTGTTTTTTATAGTCCTTCTTAGAACCAACATCTTTTGTTTTTGCAACTATTTTCGAAATTATAGCATTTTTGAAATGTCTTTGTAATCTAATCCCTAGCGCCGCATATCTGTTGGCATAAGCAAACAAGTACGAGGGAATTTTGTCTGTATTAAAATGGAGTAAAAAGCGTTCAAATCTTATAGGACCTGGCAGCCTTTCCATCTGTATGAGGTCAACAAAAGGGGGAGCTATCCCAAGTAAGTTGGCTAAATGTCCTTTTGCTTTCCATTTGGCGCTCCAATCGATAAATCTCCCTTGCAATGGGAAAATATTTACAACAATACTTTTTGGATTGTACACTAATGAAAATAGATTTTCTTTAACAACCTTTGGTTTCTTTGATGTCGAAGTAGCTTTAATCCCAGTACCTATTGGACCTCTTTTCTTAACAACGTTTGCTTTATTCCCCTCCTGTGCCTGTTCTTTATTTTCTTTTACATAATCTCCACCCCTCTCCTTTATCAAGGATACTATTTCTCGTAAGTAAGTAAAAATTGTCTGTAAGGCTTCTGCCACCAGGGTTGTTTGCTGTGCTAGCAACTCCAGCCCCTCCGCATGCCTATTTGATTGTTTGTCACTTAGTTGGCAAGATATGTTATCATTCAGAGCTTCATTAGTGTTACAAAAGGGCTGGCCCATAGGACAAGCTTCTCTTCCATCTTCTCCTCCATTAGTCAGTTCACTAGTCAGTTCCTCCTTTTCTGCTGGCTCCAACACGTCCTCTAGAGGGGAAGAGCGATTTGATGTTTCAACAGCAAATGACGGCAGAGCAGATTTGGACTTGTTGTTTAAGGTAAAAAAGTCCTCTATCCTAAGCTGTTTGCAAACTGGCAAAGAAGCAGATTCCTCCTCCATTTCTCTTGGCCGCTTGCCCGATGCCATTAAGGGAGTTCTGTTGGATGGTAATTGGCACTGTTCTGATAATAAATAAATAAAACAAATACCAAACAATTGATATCTTAAAAATTACAGATAAAAGCCACAACAACTGCTAAGAATATCATGAAATGTCTTTAAAAGCCAAATTTGTCAGAACCAACGCTGTAGTCGACTGCACTCCGCCATGTTGCTTTACAGGAGTTGACTTAATTTCAACCTTCAGTTAAATTCACAGTTCAAATTAAAAGACTCTTAAAAAAAAAAAAACCTGTCTTTGAGGGACAATGTAAAACTTTGTAAAACTTTATAAAACATCAGCTGTCGTTCGTTAGCTGCAGCAGCTTCTGTGTCAGAAAACAAAAGGAGAAGCTTATTAACTGATTAAACAGCCAGAGCTTGGGAGAGACGAAACAGCTGCACCAAAATTAAAAGTGAGGTGATAAGATGAGACTATTTAAAAACAATTATAACAAGGCAAGATAAAAGTTAGAAGATTGAAAACAACTTAGCGTTTTAGGAGCGTTTTTAGGAGCGAAGAAACAAGCGTCTGCCTTCCTCCGAGTCTGCGCAGAGTCTGATTTGGGAGCTGGAGCACCTTCTCTAAGGGGAAAAGCTAAGAATCTGGGTTTTGTTTTTGTTTTCCATTTAGAAAAGAGATGACTAAGTGGGGACATAATAGAAGTTTATAAAGTTTATGTATGTGGTATGTATGTATGTGGTATGTATGTGGTTTATGTTTATGTATGGTAATTGATGAAAAGAACTTTTGTTTTCTCTTCCAAAATATTAGAACTCAGGTGCATCCAATGAAGCTGATGGGTTGTAGGTTCAGGATGGACAAAAGGAAATACTACTTTACATAGAGAATTATTCAAATGTGGAATTCACTGCCAGAAGATGTGATGGCCGCAGGAATAAACAGCTTTCAAATGTGATTAGATAGATTCATGGAAGATAAAAATATCAATGGCTACAAGCCAGGTGATGGAGAGGAATCTCCATATTAGAAGCAGTAAATTTTTGAACCCCAGAGCTAAGAGGCAACATTTCAGGAAGGTATGGTTGCCACGTGAGGCCAACAAGTGGGTGGGAGACTTTACTGGAGGCTCCAAGAGATGGGAGGAAGGCTCTAGGAGAGGAAACTCTGAAGTGAGCTGCCATGACATTTAAAGAGATCGTGTTCCCTTTAAATGCTTTCCTCTATTGAAAATAATGGATAAATGTGGCAACTTCTTTTGGGTATCATAGAACTGGTCCTCATGGTCCAATCTTTTTGAAACCTGGGGAGTTTTTTTGAGGAGATGCACCATCAGCTATGCTGAAAATTTGGTTCCTCTACTTCAAAAAAGCCACCCCCCCCCTCAATACTCACGGATCAATTCTCCATTATACCCTATGGGAGCCGGTCTCCAGTCTCCCAACAGCTATCCCCACCCCCCTTTCTGATAGCCCTGAAGTGTGGGGAAGGGTTCCAAACCAAGGAATCCTCTGCCCTCAACTGGGGATAGGTAACTCTTGTCGATGTGCGTAGAGAGACCCAGAGGGTGATGCTTAGCGATGCAAGAATGAAGGCTGTACACAGTAGCTGTAAAACCACTATATACATTTATTTACACCAACTCACTCTCCTGACTGACAATATGCTCCGCTGCACTCCAACTCCTTTTAACCCACAATCACCACTGTTGCTCTGTACATTTATACATGGGACAGCCAATCAGCAACTTGCTGTGTCATGCTGACTCTGCTGGCTGATGTAAGACTTCTGGCAGCCAGCCACCTGCTGTCAGGTAGATCATCTAAGCCTCTCAGATCTACTTTCTGTTTTGCAGCACATGCTATAAGCTGTCTGTTTATACATAATAGTGACACCCCTCCTCAGGTTATAGCGGTGCTGGCATCTATCCATTACAACATTGCTTATACATATTGATTATTTCTTCACCAATACATTGATTACATTGCTTATATACATTGGTCACAGTTCAATTACTGTTACAGTTCAGTTACTTCCATTCTCCTGAACTCATTGTGTTAACGCACACACATTTTGCCCAGCTTGCCAATTAACCTGCAAGCACATTGTTATCAGTTGGCACTCTGCCCAGACTGACCATATCTCCTCAGTTGGCTCTCTGCCCAGACTGAGCACTTGCCTTATCTTTTTGCTGGCTTGTTTCCCAGACTTGTTCTTAACACAGTACCGTATCTTGTCAATATAAGCGCACATATTTTTTACAGATTTCAGCTTACACATAGCAGTTTTGAAATTGTTACATCTCAATCCAGTTTTACAATAGTCACATAGTTTAGTCACATAGTTTATCATACATTTTCAAACAGTAAGTTTGTTTAACGTTACAGCATTGTCTCTTACATTCCAGCACTTATGCATTGTACATTGCACCCTTTTAATTCAGTTATTGCTTACAGCCTCTCTTCCAGGCTTTGCTCAGGTGTCTCCTTCCTCTCCAAGAGACATCTCATTCAACAGTTCCAACACACTGGGATATGTTTTAGGATGGTCATCATATACATAAGTATAACCTCCTTCTTCCCTAGTGAAGGAAGTATCCACGTGTACCTCTGGTGCACTTACACAGCCCCTTGGCTTTCCATCTGGCAAACTGTCTCCCTTGCCCAGATAATTAACATCAGTGTCAAAACCATATCTTTTTGGCGGCACACCCTTATTTTCTCTTGCAGAGACTCTGACCGGCTCCCTTTTTACAGCCTCAGATGTCTCCTGCTGTTTACTGGTGTCTGCCGTACTGTCTTCCTCCTGCTTCAGTGAGCTTTCTGGCTTTTGCCCCTCCTCACTCTCTAGAGACAGTTGCAGCTTATTTTCCCCAGGCATTTCATTGGCATGAATCTTTGACCAGTTTTCATCCTCGCAGAACGAGGCAGACCTACTCAGCCTTATCAAATCATTATTGTCCACAAACCTCCAGGATTTCATGCCATTTTGGTACCCTATAAACACAAGTTTTCTGGCTTTGGGACCTCCCTTTCTCCTCTTATGCAGAGGGATGTTCACCCAAGCCTTTGAACCAAATATCCTTAGGTGATCTAGGGATGGCCTTCTCCCATACAAGACCCTGTAGGGTATATCATCTATAGCCTCTGTCCACAAGCGGTTGGAAATATAACAGGACACCTTTAAGGCTTCCCCCCAGTATGCCTGCCTTAGACCACTATCTTGCAACAAAGCATGGCAAATACCTTGGAGCACTCCAGCTCTCCATTCCACAATCCCATTTTCCCATGGAGAGGACACATTGGCCACCCTGTGCTCTATGCCCTCTTGTCTCAAATAGTTAGCAAACTCTTTATTCAGGAACTCACCCCCCTGGTCAGTCTGAATTGAGGCAATCTTAGCATTTAGCTGTTTCTGCACTCTCCTAGCCCAGTACTTGAAGGTGGCACAGACATCACTCTTGTGTTTAATAGCATACACCCACGCAAACCTGCTGTGGTCATCAACCAAAATTAAGCCAAACCTATTTTTAGAAATGCTGGGTGCATACGGCCCCACCAGGTCTCTCCGACACACGTACACTCCTCCTGGTCGATGGAACTGCCCTTGATTTGGCTTCTTTACATACATTGCGATCTAAAAAGGCATTGCATTTGTCAACCTTCACTCCCTCTAATATTTCTAGAGTTTTGTTTATTGTATTATAGCTGGCGTGACCCAGCCTTCTATGCAGCCTGTGGATGCACCTGTTGTGGGGCTGTCTATTCCATACAGTATGAGCTTTTCCCACATTATGCATGAGCTCATACACATTGGATCTCAGAGTGCCTTTAGCCAGCTGTTTATCTTGTTTCAAAATTGCACAGCCCTGCTTATCAAATACTATGGTAAACCCAGCTTTTGCCAGAACAGAGACACTTAGCAAGTTAGTTTCTAGCTCGGGCACACATAATACATTTTCAAACCTGTGTTTAAGTCCAGGAAAATAGACTGCACCTTGGCAAAGAACACTAGCTTGCCTCCCATCAGCTAAGCTGACAGTCTTCTGCTCAGCTGGCTTGCAGTCTTGCAGCTCTTCTTCACAGCAGCAGAATATCTGAGTAGCCCCAGAATCCACAACCCAAGGCTGACTCTGCAGTCTCGGACCAGTTCTTACTAGAGTCACCTGGGGTGTCCTTGAAGACTGCTGCCGGCTCTTTCTCTGCTGCTGGGGACAAAATCTTTTCAAGTGTCCGAGCTGATTACACAGATAGCAGCGCCTCCTCTGCACCTGTAAGGCTTTTTCCTCCTCCTTAGCTTGCCAGCTGGAACCAGCCCCGACAGACCTCGGCTTCTCTTCTTCCTTGGCTCGAGTCTGCTCTCTCTTGCTTTCAAGCTGCCTCTGCTCTTCAGCCAGGAGTTTGCCGGTCACATAAGGCAAAGTTAGCTTGTCAGCATCCTGCCCTTCAAATGCTAACACCAGCATGTCATATCTCTCATCCAGAGAGCTCAATAAGATGTACACCTTATCTTCGTCAACCACGGCCTTCCCTCTTGCTTCAAGGTCCTGGAAACAATTAGACATACCGTCGAGGTGGTCCCTCATCGACTCCCCGGCCAGCATACGTTTCCTGTAGAGCCTCCTCCATAGGGATATCAGCATGCCGGCTGACTTTTGCACATACACAGCCTTGAGAGCTTCCCAAGCCTCCTTTGCTTTCTGGTGCCCACGGACATGCACCAGCTGGTCGTCTGCAACACTTAGGATGATGTTGGCTAGAGCTTTTTGATCCTTGACGGCCTCTGCCGCTGTGGGATTAGCTGGAGGAGCTGACACACAGTCCCAAAGCCCCTCTTTCTTCAGGAAATGCTCTAACCTCAGCGACCAGGTGTAGTTGGTAGTGGTGAGCTTATCCACCAGCACTGAAGCTGCTGCTGTAGCCATCCTGCTCAGACTCCTCTCAGCCACTGCTGGTCTCACCTCCTAGGCAGCCTCTGGAGCAAGTCAGCATCCTTCCTCTACCACCTCTCTCTCAGGTCTTCCACTTCTAGGTTCTAGGTGCAGCGGAAGCGTGCTGGGCCCATAACCCTGTCGATGCGCGTAGAGAGACCCAGAGGGTGATGCTTAGCGATGCAAGAATGAAGGCTGTACACAGTAGCTGTAAAAACACTATATACATTTATTTACACCAACTCACTCTCCTGACTGACAATATGCTCCGCTGCACTCCAACTCCTTTTAACCCACAATCACCACTGTTGCTCTGTACATTTATACATGGGACAGCCAATCAGCAACTTGCTGTGTCATGCTGACTCTGCTGGCTGATGTAAGACTTCTGGCAGCCAGCCACCTGCTGTCAGGTAGATCATCTAAGCCTCTCAGATCTACTTTCTGTTTTGCAGCACATGCTATAAGCTGTCTGTTTATACATAATAGTGACAACTCTATGGCCTTGGTCTCCATGCTCTGTTGTTGGCCATTCAGAGGAACTGGTTTGGCCACTCTCTGAGACAGAATGCTGCGCTATTGGTCTGGTTCAACAAAACTCCTCTTATTATTTTATTTTATTTACAGCTGCTCTCCAGTCTACATAGATTAATTCCCCTGGGAAAAATGGCTGCTTTGAATGGTGAGTTCTCTTACTCTATGCCCTGCTGAAGTCCCCTACTTCCCCAATCCTGCCCTCCCCAGTCTTGACTCCCAAATCTCCAGGAATTTACCAACCCAGAGTTGTAAAGCTGCAAAGCATATTTTGGAAATTAAATACTGCTAAATTAATAGCTGCAGTAGCCCTGTAGTTTAATAAAGAAAAATGCAGAGAGCAATAACATATTTGAGGATTATATCTCATTTGAAGCTTTGATGTTAGGAATTTAAGTAGTTTTAATTCAGCCATAAAATAAACAACAGCACTTGAATATTTTTCCTTATAAAAATTAGAATATAAGTAATCAGGACAATTCACTAACCCATTTACATAGAACATGTTTTCATTGTATTTTTTGCAGACAAAGAGAGGTTGCATGGTATTGACTGTCCAGATGTGGCATGTGTCAAGCATGCTATTTTTAAGTGCTAGTTTATCCATACCTTTCTTCTCCCCACCCCCACTCTCACTCTTCTCTTTCCCTTCCCCTCTGTGGATGCATAATAAAACCTTCTCTTCTCATGATGTGTGGCTTAACCTTGTAGTAAACAGTGTAAAGTGCCTCTCCCCCTGATTCACACAGCCATGTCTTATCAGCTAGCAGGGAATGTGTGAGAAATGGAGATGTGAACATTCCTTAGTCATAAAGAGAAAGTAGTGAGTAGCCTTTGAACCTTCATCCCCATTTACATCCTTATGTTTTTCTTTTGAAGTTATCTGTAACCCTGCCTTTTGAAGTAGTCTATAAGACACTATGCAAATTTGTATTCAGTATTACTTCCAATGTATCTGTCCTTGGAGAAAGTCATGGAGTTTCAATAAAATAAGTCTTTGATTTATTTTTTATTTATTTATTTATATTTAGACTTATATCCTGCCCTTCCCACCGAAGTGGCTCAGGGCGGCTTACAACATAATAAACTTACATAATTTTAGCTTAAAAACATTTATATAAGAAGATTAAAACAATGAATTAATAAGACATAAAAACATAAAAACCAGTGGTCTATCAAATGCATTTTAGTTCCATCTAAAATTTCTCAGTGTCAGTTAGTTGTTATAGGCCTGCCGGAAGAGGGCTGTCTTACAGGCCCTGCGGAACTGCCCTAGGTCCTGCAGGGCCCTCACCTCTTCCGGCAGCTGGTTCCACCAGTAAGGCGCCATTACCGAGAAGGCCCAGTCCCTGGTGGATTTCAGACGGGCCTCCTTAGGCCCGGGGATTACTAAGAGATTTTGTGAACCCGATCGTAGTACTCTCTGGGGAACGTGTGGGGAGAGACGGTCCCTAAGGTAGGCAGGTCCTAGGCCATATAGGGCTTTAAAGGTAATGACCAACACCTTGTACCGGACTCGGAATGTTATTGGCAGCCAGTGCAGATCCCGAAGCCCCGACCGAATGTGCTCCCATCTTGGAAGCCCTAGTAGCAGCTGGGCAGCAGCATTCTGCACTAACTGCAGTTTCCGGGTCCGGCACAAGGGTAGCCCCATGTAGAGGGCATTACAGTAGTCCAGCCTAGAGGTGACCGTGGCATGAATCACCGTAGCTAGGTCGTCGTGCTCCAGGAAAGGGGCCAATTGCCTCACCCGCCTAAGATGAAAGAATGCGGACTTGGCAGTGGCTGCTATCTGAGCCTCCATTGTTAATGAAGGCTCCAATAGTACCCCCAGGCTTTTGACCCTGTGCGCCGCTATCAACGGCGCACCATCAAAAGCTGGCAGGGGGATTTCCCTTCCTGGGCCACAACGACCCAAGCAAAGGACCTCTGTCTTCGCCGGATTCAGCCTCAGCCCGCTCAGCCTAAGCCACCTAGCCACTGCCTATAATGCCCAGTCCAGATTTTCTGGTGCGCAGGCAGGCCGGCCGTCCATAAGTAGATAGAGCTGGGTGTCATCAGCATACTGGTGACAGCCCAGCCCATACCTTTGGGCAATCTGGGCAAGGGGGCGCATATAGATGTTAAATAACATCGGGGAAAGTACCGCCCCTTGAGGCACTCCGCAATCAAGCGTGTGTCTCTGGGACAGTTCGTCCCCAATCGCCACCCTTTGTCCCTGACCGTCAAGGAAAGAGGAAAGCCATTGCAAGGCCAGCCCCTGAATCCCCGTGTCGGCAAGGCGGCAAGCCAGCAGCCGATGGTCGACTGTATCGAACACTGCCGATAGGTCTAACAACATCAGCACCGCCGAGCCGCCTTGATCCAGATGCCGCTGAAGGTCATCCACCAGGGCGACCAGCACTGTCTCCGTCCCATGGCCCGGGCAGAAGCCAGACTGGCAGGAGTCAAGGACAGAAGCATCCTCCAGGAAGCTCTGTAGCTGCAACGCCACTGCATTCTCAATAAGTTTGCCCAAAAAGGGCAAATTCAAGACCAGCCGATAGTGTGCCAATTCGGCCGGATCTAATGAGACCGGCCGATAGTGTGCCAATTCGGCCGGATCTAACGATTTAAAACAAAAGCTTGATTATTTCGAAATATCGATGCTTGACAGCATGACCCCTAGGTGAGACTCTAAACATTAACCTGAAATCTTACACTAAGTAGATAGAAGCTTCTGTTTTCTACCTCATCAGCTCCATCTTTCTCTCATACATATTGCACAGTTTACAAATGTATGTGGATGTTTGGAATACATGCATCTCATTGTGGGCATTCTAGTATTCGGAGTATGTTTTATATCGTCTTGACTGCTTGAGGGTATGAATATTCTCTTTGATAAAAGCTCTCACCAATCACTATATCCAGTTTCTTTGTATTTTTTTGGAATTGATTACTAAGTTCACTGTCAAATGATCTTTGAGGATGCTTATATATTTTTAAAATATTTTCCTGTCTTCTTGAGGATGGTCAACAAAAATGGATCCTCCTTGTCCTTACTGCTGCTAAAAGACTTACGTTACAGCACTGGAGAGATAAATTACATCACTCATAATTAAATGGATTGAGGACCTTACAACCTTAACATTATTTGAATGTATAGCATATACATGACAATTGCATGTGGACATTTCTAGATATTTGGAAATCTTTTTTAGATGCTTATGAGTAGACTTGCCACCATTAAAGTTATATTTTATTTCTACACAGTTTGAAGTTTGTAACAATTAAAAAATCAATTACGTTGTGAAATGAATCCATAGTTGTGTATGTTTCATCCCTTGAAGAATGGGATATAACCTAACCTAAGTAAATCTCACTCATGTAAACATGTGTCCTACATTTGTATTTCATTCCAATGCTGCACAGTAATAAATATTGAAACCAATATGGTATTGTCCTAGCAAAGCAAATAAGATTGTTAACAGAGGTATCAAATATATATTGAATATATGCACATTTGAAAAACCATACTTGGAAGGCCTAGTAGTTCTGGTTTATTTGAGAAATTTCTATCATTTATTTTTTTCACTTAGATAATTTTCAAAAGGTTTTGGATCCAGTTCTGTTGAAACTGTAGAACATGCTTTTTTTTTTTCTTGCCAAAGGTATAACTACTTAAGAAAACAGTTTATTGACCCATTGATTTCTGATATTGATCTGCCTGTGGCAAATAAGCTCCAGCTTTTGGTTGGTGGCTTTAATCTAACCATCACAGTTTCAGTTGTAAAATTTCTTCTGGGAGTGCTTAGATTTAAGAGACAAGAGGAGGATTTTAAGAAAATGGGAAATGATGTTTTATGTTGTGCACTTTGCTGATTCTAAATGTTTATTTTGTAAAATCTAGATTATTGATGAATTTTCTATTTCATTGTCATTTGCTTATGACCAAATGGTCTGTGAGCAATATATGCGTATGTATGTATATGTATATGAAAACCATCACTATAAAAACCATCAATAAAAATAAAACAGAGGAAGCAGTTTGGAAAAGAACAAAGAAGTCCTCATTCCTTATATGAGGGCCCAGAAAACAGGGAAAGGGTTAACCAGTGTGTAAAAGAAGACAAGATTGTCCTTCATCCAGGAATTTCTAACAGTTGCTTTACTCTAAAGACATGATGTTTTTAATGGCCCGGGCAAAGCCATTTTCCATTGAATAGTATCCCAGAGAGGTCAGGCAGAAACCAATCCTTAGGGTATGCCAACAAAGCTGTTAAACTGTTTAAAATAATTTACGGGGAACTTAAAAGGGTGTCTATCTTACTTGTTTTTATGATCTGGTGAAGTCCATTATTGTGGTTACCCACCTTGGATCCAGATTGTCTCAGAAGAAAGAAAAGGTATATCAATACTCTTAATAAATAAATAAATGCAATTAAAAATAATTATGGGCATGTCTTTGTGTGAAATTAACTTACCATGCCTGTAGCAATTTGGGGATTGGTGCTGCATTCTTCAGAAACCCAAGGCTTAAAAAATTGTAATGGTGAATCATTCAGTTGCAGGAAAGTATACAAATACATAGTCACAAAACAATTTTTCAGGATATGATTTTAGAATAATGCACCACAGTGAACAACTTCAATAAGGCAGTCTTGATCTCTTTGTTTCTAATTGTATAGATAAATGGATTGAACAGTGGAGGGAGTATAGCATAAAAAAATGCAAAAACTATATCCAGATCAGATGAAATATCAATAGCAGAGCTTCCATACGAAAATATTCCACTGAATACAAGCAGAAAAACCACAGTGAGGTGGGGAATGCAAGTGGAGAGGGCTTTCTTCTGACCTTGCACAGATGGGATTTTGAGTACTGTTGCAAAAATCTTCACATAAGTTAGAATGATGAAGATAAAACATCCCAGCACTATGCCACAAGTAAACATAATAACCCCAATTTCAACAAGGTACAGGTCAGAACAGGAGAGTTTGAGTACTTGTGGGATTTCGCAGAAGAATTGATTGACCACATTGGAGCAGAAGGTGATTGCAAAAGTGCTTCCTGTGTTTAATGATGAATGAAGGACACCACTGATCCATGCACTAGCTACCATCTTAATGCATGCTCCTTTGTGCATAATTCTCTCATATTGTAATGGATGGCAGATAGCAACATACCGATCATGTGCCATCACTGTTAGGAGGGCAAAATCTGACCCTACAAAGAAGAACAGAAGGAAAACTTGGCCGACACATCCAGAATAAGAAATTGTCCTGCTGTCCATGAGGGAATTGGCCATAGATTTTGGGATCAAGACTGAAATTGAGCCAATGTCCAGGACAGCCAAGTTCATTAAGAAGAAGTACATGGGGGTATGCAGGTGACAATCAAATGACACTGCCATGATGATGAGAAGATTGGCCATCACTGCTATCAAGTACAATGCCAGGAATCCAAAGAAATGTAGGATCTGTAGTTCTTGAATGTTCGAGAATTCGGCCCCTTCCCAGCCGAGCAGTCCATAGACTGCTGAGGCTGGGGGCCGCCCATTGCCTCCCCGCGCGGATCAGAGGCTATGGGTTATCCCAAGGGGTGGGGGCGATGGGCAGCCTTAAGAGGCTGCCCACGCCCCCTAGCACGCAGCAAGAAATCGCTCTCGGCTGGCTCAGTCACCTACCGGCTGACTGAGGGCCGTTGAGAGCGAGCCGTTGCTGCCTAGCGCACTTTGGAGTCGTCGGAGAGCGGCGTGGTTTGTCTGCAGGCGTCGACGGCTTCATCGGGGCGGAGGGAGTCCCGGGCGAGGCCGTGCTTGCAAACCGCAGCTGCTTCTTTACCTTGGCACGGTCAGCATGGTACAAGTTGGGGTTTTCCACCCCACCCACCAGTCCCTTACGGTTCCTTGGACTTCCATGCTGTCCCCTTTGGGGATCCTGCCATGCCCCTGGGTGACCATCTCGCAGCAGCAACCAGGGAAAAAAATTCTGAGAGGCGAATACGTGGATGTATTCAGCCTGTTATACAGAGAACTTGAGAAAAAATCAAAGGACGAGCTGGACGAGAAGGATAAAGAAAAACTCAAGCGTCGTAAAGTTGATCGAACATGGGCGAACTGGCTCCCTGGTTTTCTGATTTATGCGGGCGTCATTGCTAGGGCCCAACCATGGAGATCCGCCCCAATGTTCCAGTATTGTGATATAATATATCGGGCCTATAATGACTTTGCTGGAGGGGCGTGGCTCCAGTATGATGAGCAGTTCCGCATGCGTGCGGCAGTTAATCCTTTCCTTCAGTGGAATCAGATTAACCAGCAGCTTTGGCTGCAGCTCATGGCGCCCGCAAAGCCGAATGTTGGGGAGCGATCCAACAGCGGGCATTTGGTGCAAAAGTCAACAGGTGCAACCTTTTCTGCGGCTCATGCAGCCGGGGGGCAGTCGGGTCAGCCTCGGCTGCTTTGCTGGGAGTTCACCTCCCAAGGTTCCTGCTCCAGAAAGGCCTGTAAATATAGACATGAGTGCCCAATTTGCGCAGGC
Organism: Heteronotia binoei; assembly: GCF_032191835.1. NCBI lineage: Eukaryota > Metazoa > Chordata > Lepidosauria > Squamata > Gekkonidae > Heteronotia > Heteronotia binoei. The sequence continues at coordinate 37,405,476 of NC_083237.1, read as the reverse complement.
CCTCACGCCTCCACGGAATGCACCAGATTAAAACAGAGGGGGCCGAAAAAGGGGACCGGTGGTGGGACCGGGCAACACTCTCCAGAAGGGCCCCAGCCCCACTCATCTGAGGGTTCTTAGGCGGCAGTTGGAATGTTACCCTCATTGGTAGTATGCGTGCTGCCTGGCGAGGGGCTCCCTCAGCCGCAGCGCTTGGGTTGGGGGAGAGGTTATCCGTCGGGTTGTGTGCGGAAATTAGGGGCCTACCGGGCTTATATTAGGCCTTTGGGTCTTACGGCAGGTTTTTGTCTTTCTTCTAGTCGTAGTGAACCGTTGTTGGTGCCGGTATTTGCTGCTTCCAGTTCTAATAGTTTTCTCTTTTAGGTGCTGTGGCTGGCGATGAGAGGACGAGGATCCTTATTCGGCCATAGCGTTGTGCTTTGGGCGGCACACCAGGCCCGGTGGATGCCGACCTGTTCACAATTGGGCCTGAGCGACACAGCGGTGATCACATGCAAGGCTGCCATGTTTGAGGTGGCCTGCGTTCCTGCCGTGTTGTTTAGGGAGCGGGTTGCTCCCCCCCCCCTCCCGAAGCAGATTTTTGTAATTCATCTGGGGGAGAACGATTGGGTCTCAGTCCCAGTAGTACTTGGTTCTGATCAAGTAACGGCGGCAGGGCTCCTTATCCTGTGGTCAGCCATGCTGCCGCGCTGGGTTAGGCGGACTGCAGGGGACCTGTAGGTTTGGAGCGCGCCACAATAAAGGCCAACCTTGCATGCCGTAAGGCCCTGTGTGGAGGGCTTGCTATTACGTCCCCCATTTCGATTCTATCCAGCTGTACGCAATTCTATCGTGAAGAGGGGGTGCATTTATTGCAAAAGGGCAGTGAGTTGTTCTTAACCGACTTGCGGCAAGGGCTGGTTAGGTTTTTATGTTTGGGGGTACAGCGGCCTAAGCAGAGGCTTGGCGCTGTCCTTGGCAGTTGTGGTTGGCATTATGTTTTGGGGATCGGTGAGCTCCCGTAGCATCGCGCCATTTGGTGCATGACTTCCTGGGGAACCGCAAGCTGTACGGCCCAAGGTTGGCTCCAGGGAGTCTGTTGGATCCCGGCACGTGGTGAGCGTCCGCATCCCAGGCTGCTGCCTGTGGGGATGGCGGAGCTCCGGTTAGCGGTGATCTAGTTGCCGGGCCGGCCGGGTCTGAGCCGGTTGCTTGGCTCACACCCGGGGCTCAGGGGGCTCGCCCAGTTTCAGGTCAAGGAGGTGGTCGGGATGACCCCTGGCTTGTCCTGTCCCCGTGTTCTGCCCTTGCCGTTAAGTTAATAAAGTGGCCCTTTTAACCCAACTTGTTGTCTGCCTCGTTATTCCGCCTGGGGGGGCAATTCGGCCCCTTCCCAGCCGAGCAGTCCATAGACTGCTGAGGCTGGGGGCCGCCCATTGCCTCCCCGCGCGGATCAGAGGCTATGGGTTATCCCAAGGGGTGGGGGCGATGGGCAGCCTTAAGAGGCTGCCCACGCCCCCTAGCACGCAGCAAGAAATCGCTCTCGGCCCGCCCGCCCGCCCTTCATGCAGTCCAGGCACAGGCCGGTCGCCTGTTTCTTGGGGGCCGGGTAGGAATTTTTCGCCCTCGGATGATTGGCCTGTCCGGGGGTGTTTTTGCCTACCCTGGACTGCTGATGTTTGGTGCTGGCAATTGGAATGGCGGAGCCGTTATATAGTTTGGTCACTGGCAGTTGTGGTTGGCATTATGTTTTGGGGATCGGTGAGCTCCCGTAGCATCGCGCCATTTGGTGCATGACTTCCTGGGGAACCGCAAGCTGTACGGCCCAAGGTTGGCTCCAGGGAGTCTGTTGGATCCCGGCACGTGGTGAGCGTCCGCATCCCAGGCTGCTGCCTGTGGGGATGGCGGAGCTCCGGTTAGCGGTGATCTAGTTGCCGGGCCGGCCGGGTCTGAGCCGGTTGCTTGGCTCACACCCGGGCTCAGGGGCTCGCCCAGTTTCAGGTCAAGGAGGTGGTCGGGATGACCCCTGGCTTGTCCTGTCCCCGTGTTCTGCCCTTGCCGTTAAGTTAATAAAGTGGCCCTTTTAACCCAACTTGTTGTCTGCCTCGTTATTCCGCCTGGGGGGGCAATTCCAGGAGCAGAAACTCAGTTGTGGAGGTAAGGTTTGAATTTTTGTTCTCTATGCCCATCTTCATGCTACCTCTAAAACAAAGCACAAGATATTTTTAACTCTAACTTTTAATTTAATCAGAATCACAATCAACCTAATAATCCAGTGCTGAATTAAAAGAGGAAAGGGAATCATGGGTGCCAGACTGAAAGAAATTGAACTCGACCCTATACACAGTGGTGTGCTTCTGTAGTCTTGAAGAGTCACACAATTTGTTCAGAGGCAGAGAGAGATATAGCTTGTGGGCCTGAATCTCCAGACAAGGCCACAAGAAAGAGTGTATGTGGGGATTCGGGGAATGTCATGATTCATTTTGTCACCAAGCTAATCATTTCCTGTGCTTATGAAGGTGATGAAAAGGAATAAGATACAGATACATCATCAAAGTTTATGACAAACATAGGGATAGGATAGGATTGAAATTGGGATAGGATTTGGCCAGACTTTAGTCAGGAGCACGAGAAGGCAACATTGCCAATGTAAGAGTAAAATTCAAAGTCCATAACATGCTACAAATGAATATGATCAGTTTTTATCATATATCATGTACAGATTAATGGGAAAATGGATGACTAGATGACCACCTGCAATACCTTCTATGACAGCTTGAAAAGAATTGGGTTGGATCCAGTCAGAATTTCTGCTGTTGGTTAACAAGAGGAGAGATTCTTCTTTTGCCACTCACAATGCTATTCCATGGATCTTGGCACCTGCATCCACCAGATAATCTGATACCAGGGAAATAATTAAACTTTGCTGAATGATGTGGGGCCAAAATTGCAAAGAAAGGAAAGAAGATTAAAAACTGATATTATCCCTTCAGAAGATAAGTGGGAATGTACATTAATCAATTTTCCTCCATAAAAGAACAGAAGATTGTATGATACCACACCACTCAGTTGGGTTTGAAACCTTCTTCCAGCCTTCCGATGGTAGTGGATGGACACAAGCCATTCTTTCTGTTACAAAACTAAGTATTAGAGAGAAATGGATAAAAATCAGATACAGCAGTAGACAGGAAAATTAGAAGAAGAGAAAAGGTTGACAATCTTTTCCTGGAATACTTCAATCACATGCTGAACTGCCTGCTTTGGTGGGGAAGGTGGGATACAATTTTTTTGTTTGTTTGTTTTTAAAATTACTTACTGAGACAGAATAAACATAATGTCTATGTCAGATTAAATTTTTCCACTAGATGCTTTACTTCATACCTCAATTCATCTAAACCATTGAATCTTCTAATGGAGCTTGCCATAATGTATGCAACTGATTTCTCATTACAAGTTTTAAGTAGAAGGGGGTTGGGGAATCATCTGAACACTGGAAAGAGATTCATTTGAAGTCTGTTCACTCTTGGCAAAGTGATCCCAAGAGTCCAGCATCCCTAATCAAGCATCTGGGGAAGTCTTTTTCCATAGCTACATTTTTATGTTTATCTTGTCATAAACTTAAATAACTAGTTCATGCTGGTTGTATTTGAATGCATTAAATACAATTAGATTTCAAAAGCAAAGTCTATTTCTCCTGCTATCGTTGCCCCATAGCAATCAATTGCAACGGAGCCTCCTGTAGCCCACCGCATTACGGCGTGGCTGCAGGGGAGATTTTGCCCCCCCCCGGAGGGAAAGCGGACACTTCGGCACGCTTTCAGGCGCGTCTGGTGGGGGCAGGGCTTCAGAGCTTGCCTCGAAGCCTCCACTCCTCATCGCGTCAGTCCGCTCTTGGTGCTCGGACCCTCCCTCCCGCCCTGTTTGTTATGTAGGAAATTGATGGTCGCCTCTTTTGTGGAGGGGCCGGGTAGGAATTTTTTACTCCCAGCTGTTTGGCTGGTGACTGGGGGGTATTTTTTGCCTACCCTGCATAGCATATCAGTGGATTGAGGAAATAGCCTCGGGTTGGTGCCTTTGTATAGCTTGGTCTCTTTTTAGGGCAGGTTTTATGGGGTTTATGGCACCATGCGGCCTGGGGAGGACCGGTTAGCCTCCCCCTTTTGGGGAGTTAGGGGTCTGGCAGGATCAACCTTTGGATGTGGCCTGAGGTGTGTGAATGCAGACTGTCCTAGAGACTCGATTGGATGGGTGCCTTTCGCTGAGACTCGCGTTTGGTGTCTGGGCCCTCCGGTGCGAGCCTCCCTGCTGGGCCTGCCTAACGAGAGCTGTGGCTCATAGCTCTGGCTGGGGGGCCGGGTCTCTCACCTGCTGGAAAAGGCAGGGGAGCGGTCTGATGACACCCCTGGCCCTGACCTGGCCGCAGTTTGTTTGCCCTTGCCGTTGCTGTGTTATTTAATAAAGTGGCCCATAGTTTCACCAGTCTAATTGTGTCCGTCTCTTTATTCCGACTTGGGGGGGGGGGCAACTGAATTTTTCTAAGTGGACAGGGCAACCAGTTGAGAATGAGTGCTATAGCGCAAAGATAGTACCATGTCCAACAGTGTACGAATGGAGCCTTTGAGATATACTGTTGCTTCCATTCCTACATGGGTCTTCTAATTATTATTACAATTTATGTAAGCCTTTTCACAATATTAAGTGATTTATAATTCCTATCTTAAGCGCAACACTATGAAAAAGCTTAGATTACAGAACACCAAGATCTTCAGGACTTTCAGAGCGTTCATTTGTCATTCATAGGCTGGTCATTCCACCATCATGCATCTGGGCATTTTGTTTAATAATTATTACATGACATGGACAATATAGAAGTGGGACTTTACCCTGCCAGTGATGCTGTTGCCTTATCCCCTGCTGGGGGAAAAAAGTGTTACTTGACTTCTCCAAGGGTTCTCCCAATGAAATAATCACATGACCTACATGAGTTACCCTGATGTGTCAACAAAACACAAACTAAACTACAACAATTCCAAAACCCAGTACTTATGAAATCTTAATGGCTAGTTGTGTCCCAATGCCATTATTAATCATCTATATCAGGAGTGTCGAACTCATTTGCAATGAGGGCTGTATCTGACATAAAGGACAACTTGTCGGGCCAGGCCATGTGTGTCATAAAATGTAATGCCAGGTAACAGAGATATAAAATTTTGAAGGTACAAAGGTTACTTTTTAAAATTACTTTTTAAGGTAATTGTGTTCATACACAATTAGAGATGTCTTAAAATTTTACAACATGTTTTAAAAATTAGCACTCTTGAAATATTTTGTTTGCTTAACAGTTTCTGATAATAGACCTCTTGCTCTCAATTATTTCATCAAGCTCTGGAGAAAATGTCTGTGCTGTACCAATCTTGATTCTGTCTGTCTTGATTTGTTTATTTATTCTTGCACACAACATAAATTAAGTGACAATAAAAACCTACAGATTAAAACTAAAAACAATGCAATAAAATTAACATAACCAAAAACAATAAAATAGAATACATCATAGGCAGGAAGGGCACATTTTACAGAATAAAACAACTATCGGCCCAAGAATGGAATGATGATAGTAATAATAGATAAGATAGTACAGTAGCACAGCACGGTGTCAAAACAAGGGAGGCCAAACAGATAGAATAATAGATGGAATAGGATGCCCGCTGCCTCAACCCAAGGCCTGGTGGAATAGTTCTGTCTTGAAGGCCCTAGGAAATGGTAATAACTCAGATAGAGCCCGAATCTCCATGGGGAGCTGATTCCACCAAGCCAGGACCAGGACCAAAAAAGCCCTAGCCCTGGTTGAGGCAAGTCAGATGTCCTTCAGGCTAGTGGTGGTCAGAAGGTGTTGTGTGGCAGATCACAACAACCTCCATAGCATATATGAGGAGAGGCATTCCCACAGGTATGTCAGTCCCAGGCTGCATAAGGCTATAAATGTTAAAACCTTGAAGCAGATCTGGTACTTAACTGGTAGCCAGTGTAATTATCATAGCACCGGCTGAATGCTTGCCTGGAAAGGCAATGCAGTTAACTGCCATGCTGCCACATTTTGCACCAGCTGGAGTTTCTGGATCAGCTCCACGGGCAAACTTGCATAGAATGAGTTACAGTAATCCAAACTGGAAGTGACCATTGCATGGATCATTGTAGCTAATTCCTGGAATATGCTGTTCAAGTGTGTGTGCTGCTGTTCAATATGCTGTTCAAGTGTGTGTGTGCAAGTTGCAAACCTACTTTTTGATTTATTGACATTCATTACAAAAATCTCATGGTCAATGCTTTCAGCCTAAAACCCAGGGAAAAACATAAAATGTCTGGTCATTGTGAGCTTTTGTACATGAACTGCTTCATGTGCTGGCCAGCTAATGGAGAAAATAAAGGCTTTTTTCTGTAGCTTGATTGAGCAAGCCTGACAAAGCATGCTGTGATGCAGAAGGAAGCAAGAGAATGAGAAGGAAGCAGATGACAGTGAGTTGCTTGTGGGCCTGATAGGAGCCTTCCAGAGGCCTGATCTGGTTCTCAGGCTGCATTTTTGACACCCCTAATCTATATGCTCCAGAAAGGCCCAGCACACTCCAAATTACTTCTCATTTATTTGCTTGCTTGTTTAGAGAACATAAGAACCCTGCTGAACATAAGAAAAACCCAGGAGGCACAGGGTGGCTGGACTTTCCCTGTGCTTCTGCACAGTGGAACAAAGTCTAATTTCTGTCAGAGTTTGACAACCCTGAGCTAGGGGGTCTGCATGCAGCAGGGAGAAATCTCCCTGCTGCACGAAGATCCTGGCCCCAGTTTCTCTTGCGGTGTGGTTCCTTCCTTCCTTGCTTGCTTCCTTCCCTCTTTCTCTGTCCCCATCTTCTTTTTCTCTCTCTTTCCCCTAATCTTTATGCTCCAGAAAGGCCCAACACACTCCAAATTACTCCTCATTTATCTGTTTGTTTGTTTAGAGAACATAAGAAGAACCCTGTTGGATTAGAACAAAGGTCCATCTTGTCCTGTATCACACAGTGGCCAACCTGTTCCTTTGGAAGGCCAACAATAGGACACAGATACTGAGGCCTTCACCTGATGTTGCCTCCTGGCACTGGGACTGAGAGGTCTAGTGCCTTTGAATGTGAAGGTTCCCCTCAGTCACCATGGCTAGTAGCCACTGACAAGCCTATCATCCATAAATCCCCTATTAAAAGTTGTTTGTTCCTGTAGCCAAAGTTTGAATACGTGGCACCTTTATAAAACCAATAAAGTTTAATTTTGCATATAAGCTTTCATGTGTATGCAAACTTCTTCAGATACATTGTGCATTGTGCATGCACACACAGAACTCAACTTTGTTGGTTTTAAAGGTGCCACTGGACTCAAAATTTTCTATTCTTGTTTCAGATCTACAGAGTTATGCACCTGAATCTATATTCTTGTGGCCATCACTAAATCCTCTGGTGGCAAATTCCACATTTGAATAACCCTCTTTGTAAATAAAATATTCCCTTTTGTTCATCCTGAATCTACTGCCTGTCAGCTTCATTGAATCCCTTGGAGTTCTAATATTTTGGAAGAGGAATAAAAAGTTCTCTGTCAATTGTCTCCACCTCATGCATAATTTTATAAATCTCCCTCATGTCCTTCCTTTGTTGTCTTTTTTCCAAACTGAAAAATCTTCATAGAGAAGTTGCTTCAATTCCCTAGTCATCTGGGTTGCCCACTTCTGCACTTTTTTCCAGCTCTGTGATGTCCTTTTTGAGAAAACTGTGTCCAGAATGGTATACCGTATTCCAAATGAGGTTGCACCACAGATCTCTACAGGGGCATTATAATATCAATTGTTTAGTTTTCAATCCTTTTCCTACTAATCCCTAACATAAGAGGGTTTTTTTTCACTAATGCAGCACACTGGGTTGACACTTTCATTGAGCTATCCACTGTTACCCCAAGATCTTTTTTGATCTCAATCTCAGGAAGTTCAGACTCATTAGCCTATATTTGAAGTAGGGATTGATTTATTGATTGTCTGAATGTACATCACCTTTCTGGGAGTGCATTTTAAAAACTTTTTTTGTTGTTGTTCAAATAATTTGGACCTGAACAATTTTTGGCATTTAAAAAAACAAAAACAAAAAAAACCCCATTTCCCAGTACTGGTACTATATTCAGATTTGTTTTCTTCTTTCCCCTTCTTGAAAACCTGGTTTAAACCAGGTTGCACAAGGAGCCAGCCCCAGGATCTGCTATGATGTGGGGAACCCACGGCATGCAGACCCTCACTTGCATGGCTTTGTGCTGTGGCAGAAACCAGCCCCAGGATCTGCATGCCATAGCTAGCAAATGACTCCCTGAAGCACAGCAGATTTTGGAGCTGGTTTTTCCTGCAGCCTGGTTGAAACCTCCTGGAGCCTCAAGCCAAGCCAGCGGGCACAGTCTGCTCCCCCTACCACAGCAGATCCTGGGACTGTCTTCTGCAGTCTCTTTAAATTTTAAAAGGAACTACAGCAAGAGCCCAGCAAACAGCTGAGAGGCAGGAACAATCTGGTACCGCCTATCCACTGTTTTCAGATCTACCTGTGATACCCAAATGTACCTGGGATTTTTTTCAGAATTTTTTCCCCGGTTTTCCTGAGAAAATGTGGATATGTTTGGGTTGCTAAAATATACTCAAAGGTACTAATAAGATATTTTTCAGGTATATTTTCAGTTTGAGTAGCTCTGATCACATGCCTCTAATCACTTTACACTTACCAACATTGAACTTTGTAAGCCACATTGTTGCCCATTCAACTGATTTGTGGAGATCTCCTTGAAGTTTTTCAGTCAGCCTTGGTTTTTACCATACTGATTAATTTTGTGACATCTGGAAACTTGACCACTACAGTATTCACTCTCCATTCAAAATCATTTATGAATGAAATAAATATTACTGGCACAGGGAAGATTCCCCCTACCACCACTCCTTGATTCCCAAGCTGTCTGGGAGGTACAGGGTGGCTGGACTTTCCCTGTTTTTTCTGCAGCCAGCCTGCAGAGGCAGAAGGAAGATCCTCCATCCCACGGCGGAACAAGGTCTCATTTATGTCAGAGTTTGACACCCCTGAGCTAGGGGGTCTGCGTGCAGTTTCTCTTGCAGTGTGGTTCCTTCCTTCCTTCCTTCCTTCCTTCCTTCCTTCCTTCCTTCCTTCCTTCCTTCCTTCCTTCCCTCCTTCCTTTCTTCTCTCTTCATCCATTCCCATATTCTTTCTCTCTCTTCCCCTTCCCTCTCCATCTGTTTTCTTTCTTTCTTTCTTTCTTTCTTTCTTTCTTTCTTTCTTTCTTTCTTTCTTTCTTTCTTTCTTTCTTTCTTTCTTTCTTTCTTTCTTTCTTTCTTTCTTTCTTTCTCATATGTTATAATTTGCTTCCTTTCTCTTTTATTCTCTCATCAGCATAACTCATAAGCAAACAAGTTATGCTACTGAGTTCCTGAACCTTTTTGCTACAAAGCATCTCCTGAAAGAACTCATCCTCTTATCCTATGACTGCTAAGTTTACCCAGGAGTCATTGGTGAGGTACCTTTGCAAAAGCCTTTTGTCCATTTGGTCACCGTTGTCTACCTACTTGTCCACTTTCTCAAAGAATTCTAAAAGTTTGGTGAGGCAGAACTTCCTTTTGTGGAAGCCATGCCAATTTTTCTTCAGCAGGCTTTGTTTCTCTATGTACCTATATAAAGATACTCCATCTTTCTTCTCAATGGGGACCAAAAGCAGTTGCATCATTCTCCTCTCTTCCATTTTATCCTCACAACAGTTTCTGGAGGTAGGTTAGAGAGAGAGAATGACCAGTTCAAGTCCATACTCTATGAAAGAGTAGAAATTCAAACCTGAGACTCCAAAATAATACCTTGACACTCAAACCACTTTTCCACAGTGATGAGATATTCTGAATAAGTCTATAGGTTGGCTGTCTTATTTTTAAATAACATATTACCCATCTAATTTCTTTCAGTTTCCCTCAGTTCTTTCTTGCCTTTCTTTAATAGCGTTTTATGTGCTTGAGAAGCAATTCATATAAGCCTGTATAACTGATACACAGCTGTCATAAAATTTTTTTAAAAATAAGTACAATATTAAATTGGAAGTGCAATTTAATAAAACAGGAACTGGTACAAAATTAAAACAAAAACCCTCATAGATTTGATTATCCTACAGCAGAAATGAAACTTGAATGAGTAAGTTGAGATATTCAGTTTTTTTCATAACAATATATGTGGGCCATGCACAACAGGAGGATGAAAGGACATGAAGATCCATGATTGCTCTGAGAAAGGGGTGTTGAGTCCAGTTTGCACCTTCATGTGGTTTCTCTAATTGGAAAAAGGAGCTTGCTTGCAGACAAGGGTTCTTGTCATCCTCCTCACACCATTTGTTTCCCCTCTGAGCCAAAAAGTCTTCCTTGAAGAGTTATCTCACTTACTTTGGTGATGCTGATGGAGTATTCTAAGTCTATGAAGGTCCAAAGTCATGCGAATAATTTCCCAACAGTGGCTGCAGGAAAAATGAATCTGAGTCTGCATGCATAATATTCCTTTAAGAATGTGCTTTGATCAGTCTAAATAATTGTTTAAAAAGTTACTATCCTATGAAATTGGTCATGGATTTCAGATACTCACAACAATTAATTACATCCTGTCATGGAAATTGGACTGAAAAATGGAGACAAGCTAGATAGCCAAACACAGGGGAACATTTTTTTTTAAAGACGCATAAAATGTATTAAGCTGAGCTAGGAGTTTCTGTGGCAAATGCAAATTAATGGGTGTGCTCACATTACACTAAATAATGGGTTTTGCAAGTGGATTTTTGCTATTCTTGCACAGTAAAAATCCAGTTGCAAAACACATTATTTAATGTAGTGTGAATGCACCTAATGTTTCTTATATACGGCAGTGTTTATAAGCCACAGTTTAAAATCATGGAGGAGAAACATTTGGAAGAGGTAGATTGCAAAATACCATTGTCATGGAATAGCTTTGTTGGTAATTACAGAAAAATGCCCAGCACTGAAGAGCTTCAACAAAGCAGTTTTGATCTCTTTGTTCCTCATGGTATAAATGAATGGATTGAGCAGAGGAGGGAGTATAGCATAAGATACTGCAATAACAATGTCAAGATCAGATGATGTGTTAGAGGAAGGCCTTACATAAGCAAACAATCCAGTGAAAACAAGCAGAGAGAACACAGTGAGGTGAGGAAGGCAAGTGGAGAGGGCCTTTTTCCTACCCAGCACTGAAGGGATTCTGAGTACCGCTGAAAAGATTTCAACGTATGTTAAAATAATGAAAATAAAGTATCCCACCACTATGACAAAGCTAAAAATAATTAGGCCAGTTTCAACTAGATATAAGTCAGAGCAGGACAGATTCAGTAACTGGTATTTCACAAAAGAACTGATTGATAACATTGGAGCAGAAGGTGATGGCAAAAGTGCCACTGGTGTGTAAAGTGGCATAAAGGATACCAGTAATCCATGCACTGGCTGCCATCCGAAGGCAAGATCCTTTGTGCATAATGACTTCATATTGCAATGGATTGCAGATAGCAACATACCGATCATAGGCCATTACTGTTAGAAAGGCAATATCTGTCCCTCCAAAAAGGGGATAAAAGAAAACTTGAGTTGCACACCCAAAGTAAGAAATTGTTCTGTTGTTCATGAGGAAATTGGCCATAGCTTTGGGCACCAAGACAGAAACTAATCCAAGATCCAGAATAGCCAAATTCACTAACAAGAAGTACATGGGAGTGTGAAGGTGATGGTCAAGGGTAACAGCCACAATAATGAGAAAATTACCAGTCAGTGCTATCAAATATAGTCCTAGGAACATGAAGAAGTTTAAGATCTGTACTTCTCGGATGTCTGAAAATCCCAAGAGCAAAAACTCAGAGGAAGAAGTTAAGTTGGGCATTTGACTTCTTTATTTTGCCACATGGTCCCTGTTGGTCAAAACAGAGAATCACTTAATCGGTATACCTTGTTCTGAGAATCCCAGTTCCCCAGATCATCCAGAGTTGGCCTAAGAGATCATGGAAATGATCAAGTTCTCCCAAGCACCCCTTTCCAGTCTTCAGATTTTGGCCTGATTTACATGCTCTGATCCAAACATGGCAATGCTTAATGCACATATGTGCTCTGTCTGCTATAAATCTCTAAAACATTTCATATATGACAAACCAGGACCCCTTAGGCAAGGGCTATGTCACAGGAAATGTGGAATTTACCGTAAGTAGCTTGTTTGTTAACTCTCACCCAGTTCTATGCCTTACTACCTCTCAAGACTTCTGTACATGCAATTCCAATGTCTACATTGGGTAGTCAAAGAGGACCACCACTTTTTTTTTTTTAACTAGCAATTTATTTATTTATTTTATCACATTTATATCCCGCCCTCCCCTGACAGGCTCAAGGCGGCTAACAACAATTAAAATAGCATAAAATGTTATAACAAAATATACAATAAAATCATTCATACATTTTCCAGTACTTAAAACCAGATGTATGTTGATGTTTCTGATTATTCTGATGTTCCTAGTTCAGTTATATTAGTTCAGTGAGAATTGTTGGTGCTGTGGAATAATAGCTACCTCCCTTCAACCATTAAATGCAATTTTAAACAATTGGTAGGATCTGTTTAGAAAAGTATAACTTCTTAAAGTGGCACTGCCAGCCAACATCTACTCCTCTTGCTGCACTGTTACACTATCTTAATGAAAGCATTTCTGACAACCTTGTAAAAGGGTAAATAATACAGGAAGCCATAACTTTAGCATTATGCTGCAATAATTCTTGCCCCTCCTCCCCAGATATATTGCTCACACAAGTCGTGGAATAACATGAAGGAGTCAAGAATGCAAGCTGTACACGTTTTTGTTCTTACATCTTCCTTTATTGCCTCCCTTTCTCACCTGTTGCTGAAGTTGTTTTGTTATTTAACCCTCTTGAAACTATATGTCAGGACTCATATGAATCTATGCTCCTTTATACAAAAGACTCTATGAAGGACACTAGAAGAGCAGGGCTCATCTAGGTTATGCCCATTAATTTCAAAGGGATTTAACTGTAGAAACACTAAATAGGATTGCACTACACCAGGGGCGAGAGACAGCAGAAGGATCAGTAGTTAAATTAATTAGAGTTAAAGAATGTGGCAAACTTTTCTGGACAATAGGACAGTCATAATAGAAAAGCAAAATATATGAACATAACATAAGAGAAGCCATGTTGGATCAGGCCAATGGCCCATCCAGTCCAACACTTTGTGTCACATAGTGGTCTATATATATATATATATATATATATACATACACACACACACACACACACACACACACACACACACACACACACACTGTGGCTAATAGCCACTGATGGACCTGTGCTCCGTATTTTTATCCAATCCCCTCTTGAAGCTGGCTATGCTTGTAGCCGCCACCACCTCCTGTGGCAGTGAATTCCACATGTTAATCACACTTTGGGTGAAGAAGTACTTCCTTTTATCCGTTTTAACCTGACTGCTCAGCAATTTCATTGAATGCCCATGAGTTCTTGTATTGTGAGAAAGGGAGAAAAGTACTTCTTTCTCTACTTTCTCCATCCCATGCATAATCTTGTAAACCTCTAGCATGTCACCCCGCAGTTGATGTTTCTCCAAGCTAAAGAGCCCCAAGCATTTTAACCTTTCTTCATAGGGAAAGTGTTCCAAACCTGTAATCATTCTAGTTGCCCTTTTCTGGACATTTTCCAGTGCTATAATATCCTTTTTGAGGTGCGGTGACCAGAATTGTACACAGTATTCCAAATGAGACCGCACCATCGATTCATACAGGGGCATTATGATACTGGCTTATTTGTTTTCAGTTCCCTTCCTAATAATTCCCAGCATGGCGTTGACCTTTTTTATTGCAATCGCACACTGTCTTGACATTTTCAGTGAGTTATCCACCACGACCTCAAGATCTCTCTCTTGGTCAGTCTCTGCCAATTCACAACCCATCAACTTGTATTTGTAGCTGGGATTCTTGGCCACAATGTGCATTACTTTGCACTTGGCCACATTGAACCTCATCTGCCACGTTGACGCCCACTCACCCAGCCTCGACAGATCCCTTTGGAGTGCCTCACAATCCTCTCTGGTTCTCACCACCCCGAACAATTTAGTGTCATCTGAAAACTTCGCCACTTCACTGCTTACTCTCAACTCCATATCATTAATGAACAAGTTAAAGAGCATGGGACCCAGTACTGTGTCCTGTGGCACCCCACTGCTTACTGCCCTCCACTGCGAAGACTGCCCATTTATACTCACTTTCTGCTTCCTATTAATTAGCCAGTTTTTGATCCACAAGAGGACCTGTCTTTTTACTCCCTGACTCCAAGCTTACTAAGGAGCCTTTGGAATCACCTTATAACACTGAAAATTTCAATGTCAGATTCAGTTTCTTCTACAGCTGCTTTAGTGCTTACCTCTCTCTTCATTCATTGATGCAAGTAGATCTTCTGGTAGAGCTTGCGTCACTGTATCATGCTGATTTCTCTCAAAACTAGAATCTTAAAAGCTGTATGATTTTGAAAGTCATTAAATTAAAGTCTGCTCTGTTTTCTGGGAAAGTTCTCCCAAGGGTTCTATGTACCTGATGGAAGACTTTTCATAAGTTGTAGCATTTCTTCAATGTTTGTAACCAATGTAAACAGATAATTAGCAGCATATGTTTGCTATTGTTAAGGGAGAGGCTGTGGCTCAGTGGTAGAGTTTCAGCTTTGCATGCAGAAGATCCCAGATTCCATCTTCAGTTAAAAGAATCAGGCAGGAGGTGATGTAAAACAGTGGTCTCCAACCTTTTTGGCACTAGGGACTGGTTTCATGGAAGACAATTTTTCCACGGACAATTTTTCAGGATGATACCATTGTGCACTTTATTTCTATTATTACATTGTAATATATAATGAAATAATCATACAACTCATGGCTCAATTGCTAACAGACCACGGACTGGTACTGGTCCATGACTGGGGACCGCTGATGTAAAAGACCTCATACGTGCATAAAGTAAAACTAAAGGGGCCAGAACAAGATCTGTCTGTCATTTACTAAGATTTCTGTCATTATGTCAGGACTGGAAGGTAGCAAATGTCACCCCCATCTTTAAAAAGGGTTCCAGAGGAGATCCATGAAATTACAGGCCAGTCAGTCTGACTTCAATACCAGGAAAGTTGGTAGAAACCATTATCAAGGACAGAATGAGTAGGCACATTGATGAACACAGGTTATTGAGGAAGACTCAGCATGGGTTCTGTAAGGGAAGATCTTGCCTCACTAACCTGTTACATTTCTTTGAGGGGGTAAACAAACTTGTGGACAAAGGAGACCCGATAGATGTTGTTTACCTTGACTTCCAGAAAGCTTTTGATAAAGTTCCTCATCAAAGGCTCCTTAGAAAGCTTGAGAGTCATGGAGTAAAAGGACAGGTCCTCTTGTGGATCAAAAACTGGCTGAGTAATAGGAAGCAGAGAGTGAGTATAAATGGGCAGTCTTCGCAGTGGAGGACGGTAAGCAGTGGGGTGCCGCAGGGCTCGGTACTGGGTCCCATGCTCTTTAACTTGTTCATAAATGATTTAGAGTTGGGAGTGAGCAGTGAAGTGGCCAAATTTGCGGATGACACTAAATTGTTCAGGATGGTGAGAACCAGAGAGGATTGTGAGGAACTCCAAAGGGATCTGTTGAGGCTGGGTGAGTGGGCATCAACGTAGCAGATGTGGTTCAATGTGGCCAAGTGCAAAGTAATGCACATTGTGGCCAAGAATCCCAGCTACAAATACAAGTTGATGGGGTGTGAACTGGCAGAGACTGACCAAGAGAGAGATCTTGGGGTCGTGGTAGATAATTAACTGAAAATGTCAAGACAGTGTGCGTTTGCAATAAAAAAGGCCAACGCCATGCTGGGAATTATTAGGAAGGGAATTGAAAACAAATCAGCCAGAATCATAATGCCCCTGTATAAATCGATGGTGCGGTCTCATTTGGAGTACTGTGTGCAGTTCTGGTCGCCGCACCTCAAAAAGGATATTATAGCATTGGAGAAAGTTCAGAAAAGGGCAACTAGAATGATTAAAGGGCTGGAACACCTTCCTTATGAAGAAAGGTTGAAACGCTTAGGGCTCTTTAGCTTGGAGAAACGTCGACTGAGGGGTGACATGATAGAGGTTTACAAGATAATGCATGGGATGGAGAAAGTAGAGAAAGAAGTACTTTTCTCCCTTTCTCACAATACGAGAACTCGTGGGCATTCGATGAAATTGCTGAGCAGACAGGTTAAAACGGATAAAAGGAAGTACTTCTTCACCCAAAGGGTGATTAACATGTGGAATTCACTGCCACAGGAGGTGGTGGCGGCCACAAGCATGGCCACCTTCAAGAGGGGGTTAGATAAAAATATGGAGCAGAGGTCCATCAGTGGCTATTAGCCACAGTGTGTATGTGTGTGACGATAAGTACAAAACTGTATGAGGGAGGACAGGAACAGGAAAGGAAAAGTTATATGTTATGGTTTCCATACCACTTTTCCCAGTAGAAAATGGTTTAAAATTCCATTTCTCTCATTTGTCTTAGATACAACACTGTGCAATAGGTTAAGTAACAATGCTCCCAGTTTTGCAGTGACACCTATGAACCTCAAGGCAAATAAAGCATTTGCCATTCATTGCCTGTTCATCCCAATATACTGCATTTAATGTCCTCATTGTGTGGCATCTACTAGTCTTTTTTCATTATGCCAGTGCTGGCTAAATGCTATTCCAGTGGCAGCAATCCTTCCTTTCCATGAAGAATCCTGCTCCCCATGAAGAACATAAACCAATTTACACAAAGGAAATTGAGTCATTGAAAGAAGGGCTGGTGATTGCTGCTGATTCCTGTTCAGACCCCCACTCTGACCACTATGTTCATTGGAAGAGTCTGCAACCCTCTCAGGAAAAAATGAGTGGGGAACAAAATGAGCTCACTTTGCTTTCTGAACTTTTGTTCCTGTGGGGGCGGTGATGGTCAGGGCTTTTTTTTGTAGCAGGAACTCCTTTGCATATTAGACCACACACCCTTGATATAGCCAATCCTCTAAGAGCTTACAGTAGGCCCTGTAACAGCCCTGTAAGCTCTTGGAGGATTGGCTACATCAGGGCGTTGTAGCCTAATATGCAAAGGAGTTCCTGTTACAAAAAAAAAGTCCTGGTAGTAGTAGAGAGTTAGGAAAGTACATTAACTTTGCAGAAGACTGCCATCATTATTCTAATGGTGCATGTTGTCAAGCAATGTTAAACCTTTTCTGATGGTAAAATGTTATCTGAATGTAATTGCAATGCTTCATAGATATTACTCACCCTGAACTAAGTTGGGCATATCAAAGTAGAGAATAACAGGCGCCTCTCTTTTGCACCCCTTTCGCTTTTACTAACAAATGCAGGAATTTGCTCTTTGAAGATAACGCCTCCAGGGACAGGTTCCCAGGCCTGGGCCCAGGAAGAGAAACCACAGGAGAGATAAGAAAGTCATCATGTGAATCTTCACACGTGAATACAGCTTTGTTTAGAATTTGTAGCTTTGTTTAGAGAACCTTTGATTTGCCATCTTTAAATATGCTCTCTACTGTTACTGTGTATCAGTTCCAATACCTAGCTCAATAGAAGCATATAGATTATCAATAAAGCCATACTTTGTTTCAACTCAAGGACTGGTTACTTTGAAATCTGCTTGCTTGACATTTTGGAACTGATCCACTATTAGGAGTTTATCTGAACCGGTCACTTTTAAGCCGGATGGCTGAAAAGGTTTGGGATAACAGAGAACCTACTGAACACTTTGGAGCCGCAGGAGTAAGGATTCCCCCCTGGCACATCATTGGGGCCCGGAGAGTCGGGGGATGCGGATCCCCACTACACATACAACAACTATTCATCACTCCTCGGAAGTGGGCGCCGCAACCCTCCACCACCCTGACGGACGAGGCCTCTGCACGCCACGAAACCCTCCTGACAAGGCCAGTACAAGGGGGGAAGACCGGGAACCCTGGAGAGAGGGATGACTTGCCTGATCTGGGATGACGACGAGCGGGAAGAACCGAGGTCCGACGATGACCGCGGCCACGAGTCGGACTCGGAGGGGGAGAACAGGAGCCCTCTGAAGGAGACGAACATCCTAAAACCCATGAGGGGAGAAAAAACGGCCATGACCCAAGAGCTGCGGGACGAGATCCAAGCGAACGCCACGTTCATGGTGCGGGAGATGCAGCGGCAGATCGACCGGCTGCTACAACGCAGAGGCAGATCGACTGGCTGCTACAACGCTACAACACAACTCCTGTGGCGCCAGCTCCACCAGTAGCCCTGGCAATTCCAGCACCACCCGGGATCCTGGCACTAGGGCCAGCCTTCCTGGGACCACGAGATTTCAGAAGGGGCCGTGAGCTGGACGCCACCTTTGACGGCGATCCAGAAGAGGTGGAATACTTCACCATACAAGCCAATAGTTATATGCACTATTGGGGGAACACATTCGAGATGACCCCAGTCGGGTGGACTATCTAGGCTCCAAACTAAAGGGGGCCGCTAGATGGTGGTACGTGAGTTTGTATGAGACACGGGGTCCCAACCTCAATAGCGTGGCTGGATTTCTACGGGCCCTGCTGCTCCAATACGAGAACCCTCTCCAAGAGACCCTGGCCATCATGGCGCTACGAGACATGCATCAAGGGTCGAAGTCAGTATGGGAGTATACAGCAGACTTCAGAGCACAGTGCGCCAAAATGCGTGGTTGGAGTGAAATGATGAAGATCGAGGCGTACCAGTGGCGCCTCAACACCAGCCTTCTGGAGCGGGCCCTTCAACAGGCCCGCCCTATGACCCTAGTGGGGTGGGTGTAGCTAGCCAGGGAGGTCAAAACCAACATGAAGTGAGTGGCCCTCCAACACCAGTTGCAGCAAGGAGGAAAGGGGAGACGTGAGGCTCAGTCAGGAGATAAGACCAAGGGGAAGAAAGGAGCGGTACGGGGGGGACCCCCAGGCCACCACCGGTCGCAAGTGCTTCCGCTGTGGTGACCCGGGCCACCTAGCCGCCAATTGCCCCGATAAACCTCGAGCCCCCCCTTACCCCGAAGCCAACCGCAGTGGGACTGAAGAAGACAATGACCAGACCCAAAGAGTCAAGTCAAGGCAGCACCACAACCACGATGGTGCTTGATGAGGATACTATAATTTTGGATGACCTGAGTGAAGAGTTGTGGGGAACCGAGCCGGCGGAAAATGAGAACGGCCTGCACTGAGAGGTGCCGAGAACTAACGGCACCGTTACGGGTGAGAATAATGGGATCCCTATTTTTTGTCCCATTGACACTGTTGAATCTGAAGCTCAAGTGCTCCATTCATGCCCGGGCTTTAATTGACTCAGGGTGCATGCGGGAAATTATTACCCCAAAGCTAGTGGATGCTCTTGGACTATCCCGGACGCCCCTGCCCCACCCAATCCAGTTCGAACAGATGGACAGGTCCATAATGCGAGGGGAACCCTGCGTAGAGGAGACTCAGAGATTGCCAGTGGGAATAGATGATCATTGGGATATCGAGGTTTTTGTGATTGCTCCCTCCTCATCCTTCGATGTAGTTCTGGGGGTCAGGTGGCTAGCCAAGCACCAGCTGGACATACAGTGGGGGGTCCAAACCATAGACTTTACAAACGGTGCAAACACCAACATTGGTTGGGGGATTGGGGACCTAATCCGCCCCCCAGGAATGAAAAGATGTGTGTGTCCGTGGAAGAAGTCCGGTCTATCCCTCAGGAATATCGAGACTTGTGCAGGGTGTTTAGCGAGAAGGAGGCGAATGAGCTACCTCTGCATCGAAACACTGACTGTGCCATTGAGCTTATTCCCGGCCAGGAACTGTCAAAAGCTAAACTGTACTCTATGGGGTGGGCAGAGAAAGCGGAGCTGCGAAAATTCATAGACAAGAATTTAAAGAAAGGCTTCATTAAGCCGGCCACCACTCCGCATGCCGCACCAGTCCTGTTCCGCAAAAGAGATGGGCGGGTTCTGGTACTATGATGGGAAACTGTACGCCCCGAGAGTCCTGCGCAAAGAGGTTTTACAGCATTGTCATTGCAGCAAACTGTCCGGTCACTTCGGATATGTAAAAACACTGCACTTAGTTAAAAGACAATTCTGGTGGCCGCACATGAAAAAAGACATTTCCAAATTTTTGGCCACCTGTCCAGTCTGCATAATGGCTAAAAAATGAGGGGGTAAGCCCCCAGGTCTCCTCCAGCCAACCCCCATGGCCGAGCACCCTTGGTCAGTAGTTTCAATGAATTTTATATTGGAATTGCCCGTGTCCCAAGGGCGGACTGTAATTCTGGTAGTGGTGGACACTTTCTCAAAACAAGCGCATTTTATCCCGTGTAAAAAACTTCCCACAGCAAAAAAGCTTGCCTATTTGTTCTTTCAACACATTCTTAAATTACACTCGTTCCCGGACAAAGTCATTAGTAACTGTGGGCCGCAGTTCATTGCCAACTTCTGGCAGGAGTTTTGTAAATTGATAGGCATGGAGCAAGGGCTAAGCTCCGCCTATCACCCGCAGATGGATGGCCAGACGGAACGAGTGAACGCCCTTCTAGAGCAATATTTACGGTGTTATGTGAACTACCAACAGTCCAATTGGGTGGAGTTATTGCCGTTCGCAGAGGGGGAAAGCTTGGGGGAAAGCCGACAGGAGATGAAATGTCTCTGGTTCAGGAGGACTCGTCTCAAAGAGATGAAGGGTTAGCTGCTATTTTTCTACTGGGTAACGGACCAGAGTTGTCCACTGTGAAGGTGACAAACAATATGGACTGTCTGCCAGAGTCTCGAGGCGGCAGGAGGAAGGTGGAGGGCCTAGCTCGCCTGGGAAATTATAGATGTTTGTATGCAAATGCTAGAAGTGTTCGAAGTAAAATTGGTGAATTGGAATGTTTAGTGTTGGGAGAAAACATAGACATTGTGGGAATTTCAGAAACTTGGTGGAATGAGGAGAATCAGTGGGACACGGTGATTCCTGGATATACGTTATATCAGAAGGATAGGGAGGGAAGGGTTGGAGGTGGGGTGGCTCTGTATGTCAGAGAGGATATACGGCCCAGTAAGACTGAGATCAGAGAATTAGATTCACTTTTAGAAATGCTTTGGGTTGAAATAGAGGGCCCAAAAGGAAATTTAACTATGGGAGTTTGTTATCGCCCACCAAATCAAAAGAGAGAGGACGATTATAATATGATGGAAGGCTTAAAGATAGCAGCTAAACGTAAAAACTGTGTCGTAATAGGTGATTTTAACTACCCGCAGATTGATTGGGTCAATATGTGTTCTGGTCGAGAGAAAGAGATTGAGTTTCTTGATGCTCTCAATGACTGTGCTATGGAGCAGATGGTCTCAGAACCTACCAGGGGTGGGGCGATCCTGGATTTGGTCCTAAGTAATGCCCAAGACTTGGTGAGAGATGTAAACGTGATTGCGCCACTTGGGAGCAGTGACCATAATGTTATTGATTTCACCGTTTGTATAAATAGGGAGTTGTCCAAAAAGACCGCCACAACCACGTTTAACTTTAAAAGGGGTAAATACACTGAGATGAGGAGGCATGTGAGGAGGAAACTGAAAAGAAAGGTAAATACAGTCAAAACCCTTGGGGAAACTTGGATGCTATTTAAAACTATAATCCTAGAAGCTCAGATAAAATACATACCACAAGTTAGGAAAGGCACAAACAGGAATAAGAAAAGGCCTGCGTGGTTAACAAACAAAGTAATGGAAGCTGTAAAAGGTAAGAAGGACTTCTTTAAGCGGTGGAAAACCAGTCCAAGTGAGATTAGTAAAAGGGAACACAGGCTGTGGCAAATCAAATGCAAGACTGTGATCAGGCAGGCAAAAAGGGACTATGAGGAGCATATTGCAAAAAACATAAAGACCAACAATAAAACTTTCTTCAAATGTATTAGAAGTAGGAAACCAGCCAGGGAGGCAGTGGGGCCCTTGGATGACCATGGGGTAAAAGGATTACTGAAGGAGGATAGGGAAATGGCTGAGAAGCTAAATGAATTTTTTGTCTCCGTCTTCACTGTGGAAGATGAGAACTTTTTGCCCGCCCCAGAACCACTAATTTTGGAAGGGGTATTGAAAGACCTGAGTCAGATTGAGGTGACAAAAGAGGAGGTCCTACAACTGATAGACAAATTAAAAACTAATAAGTCACCGGGTCCGGATGGCATATATCCGAGAGTTCTGAAAGAACTCAAAGTTGAACTTGTGGATCTTCTAACAAAAATCTGTAATCTTTCATTGAAATCTGCCTCCATTCCTGAGGACTGGAAGGTAGCAAATTGCTGCGACTCAGATGCCGGGACCAGGTGTTGTGGGATTCAGCCCACGCACCGCTGATAAGAGAAACATGACGATGAAAATACATACACAGACAAATACACAGGGAGGCGCCTGGAAAAAGTTATCAAGTGTTGCGCAAATCAGTCAGAAGCTTCTTCATAACTCAAAAAACTCTTTATTCACTTCTTAATATCTCATTGTTCTTCTTAGTTAGTTAGTTAGTCAGTTAGTTCCCTCCCAATACCGAGGGCTGCCTTTTATATCTTTCATGACCTCATAACATTCCACTTGCTTCAGCCAATTAATTACCGTGTCTGGTCAGCGTGACCACAAATAACGCCTGTGCAAATATCTCTCAAACTAACAAGTTTGTCTGATAACACTAACAAGCCTGTATGAATTACAATCTGTGGCGCAGTTTAAATTCTCTGCTGTTAAAAGTGAATCCCCACATTTCCTCTCTTTTTATTTATTTTGTCAACTATTAAGGCTAAAGGAAAACATTAACTACATAATCGAAGAAATACATTGAATATAAAACAAGCTATTAATAATATGAATATCATAATCACTACTATTACAAAATTTCCCAACTACTAATTTAAAAACCAGAATTATATTTTAACCATAGCTTTCTCTATAACCTTTGATTCACTTATATAAAAACAAGATTGATTTAAGAAAGATATAAAACCTCATTCTATAAAAATAGAAAATCTAAACCAAGACAATTCTAAAAAAACAGTATTCATTACAAAATTCATTTCAATTAGCAAAGCAGCAATAGCTATTTTTAAAGCATTAGTAAATAATTCTATATTTTTTAGAAATGGTTAACAATATCAAATCATTACTAACAAAAATCATAATAAGAATAAAAACTTATAATATCCAATAATACTATCTGTAACTTATTCAGTGCTTGCTTATACATATATATGTGAGTGAAGATTATATGATACCATAATATCAGAATGTTTAACAGTATATATATCATAAGGACCAAGAGCAATTAGAGTACATTTGCTTCTCTAATAAGAAAATAAAACCTTATAAGCATTATATTTACAAATAAAATACACCATCTTTCAAACCATAACTATAATTTTCAGTTGTTTCCACGTTTGTCTTTCATTTCAGAATTACATTTCCCACCCCAACTGTCACTCCTAGCATTGAGATTACAAAGCTGATTCAGATGCTCTATGCCATGGTCTGACACATTGAGCAGGAATTCATAGAGGTCCTTTCTCTAATGCTACTGCACCTTATTTCTTTCTCAGGTGATCAGGAGGACAGGACCCTTCCATTCAGGATAAGGAAGCTTCTGATAGGTGACAAGTGGTCTAGGCAGTTGTTCTTCTGACCTAAAATGAAGCTCAACAGGAATATGAGACCCTGTTATGGGGAATAAACACAAATTTAATTCATAAAGCACTCTAGCCATGACTGTGGGGACAGCTGCTGTTGGAATCCCTTTCCCCTCCGTCTGGCAATACAATAGCAATATAAAGGTCAAATGAGCTCTCTCCACAATAGCTTGACCTGTTGAATTGAAAGGAGCACCATGAGTTAATTTTATTTCCCACAATTGACAAAAATCTGCAAATACTATAGAAACATAGGCAGGCGCATTATCCATTTTTAAACATCCTGGCCTCCATAACTGCAAAGGCTTGAATACAATGCTGAATAATATGACGTGATGTTTCTTCTTTCATGGGCATGGCCCAAATAAAACCCAAAAATGTGTTTATTGTGAGATGTAACTTGTTGAGAGGAGCTAATTTTGGCACATGAATCACATCCATTTGCCAAACCTGGTTGGCCTGAGCTCCTCGAGAATTCACTGCATCAAAAAAAAGGTAATGGAAGTCTTATAATAAAAAGAACACACAGACACAATGTCCCTTGCTTGTGACATCTGAATGAAGAACATTCTGTGCAAGGTCTTTGCAGACTGATGGAATGCAGCATGTGACTGAATAGGATCGTCAAATAAGGAAAAAACATTATTCTGAAGAGCTGCATCTGCATGTGCATTTCCTTTCACCAACATCCCTGGTAGGCCAGAGCAGGAACGAATGTGTGTAACAAAACAGAAAGCTCTTCTTTCCTGTAATAAAAACTGCATCTGACAAAACATTTTATACAACTCTTCGTCAATAAATGGAGACACATAATTAGTCTGAACACATACTAAATATCTACTACAGGAGTAAAACCATCATTTTTAAACAACTGAAATGCTAAAATTATAGCAGCCAATTTTGACCACTGGGCTAATGACTGTAAATTAGTAAATTTCACTTCTCACACCCCATCTGGCTTTTGCCAAATGAATACTCTTTAAGTTGGAGACTCATCTGTGAAAAAAGTCAAAACATCCTGCAAAAAGTGTGGAAAAAGACAAGTTGTTAGTTTATAAGGCATTTGGAAAAACAACAACAAACATTTATCTTGGGGGGGTGGTACAAAGGATTGTTCCCAGAAAACCCTCAAAAGCTATTTGGAACTTTGGAGTAGTCTGCAACAACCTGTGAAAAGGAAAAATAAACAAGATTAATATCTTTTTCTGGTCAACTGGATTGCATTACTTCTGGATTTAGAAAACAAGTCAGAGATTGCTATAATCTATGGGTACAACTTCTTTGAAAAAGTATGTGGTAGATGAATCCATTCCACGACAGCAATTTCTTCAAAGGTAGACTACATCTCTTGGGTTACTTCAATCTTTTCTGCAGGAGATGAATGTCCAGCAAGTGCCAAAAATAAAGGTGACAGTTCCATGGTTGTAGCCCCATTAATGTTTCCCAATTTATAATTAGATCAATGTCAATGCCTTTACAAGCTGTACTTGTGGAAAAACTGGAATTGATGAAACTGTGAAAAGCTTGTGCCCTAAATACATATAAGGACTTTGACGTTGAATCTTTTCTGGGGCAATCATCAAACCATATTCTTGAAACACTTGTTACTAAAAAAAAATCCACATGATGACTTAATGTCCACTTCCAGCCAGCAGAATGTCATCCATATTTCCAGTGTATAGGCAGGGCATGTAATGGCGCTGCTGGATTTAATGATCCTTGAGCAGCTTGAGCTGCATGTGATTGAGATGTGAGAGCATTTTTACAGTCTTCATTTGCATTTTCAAATGCCAATTGCTTTCCAGCCCCAGCACTGTCAATCTGCCTCTGCACCGCCCTCATAAGTCCATTAACAAATTCAGCATAGGGTTCTGTGGCGCCTTGGCGTGTGTTAGCAAAACTAGCCAAGGAATTTTTACCAGCCTCCGGGATTTCTTTATAGGCTTTTGTGACAAGTGAGGACAATTGAGAGAGTGCTCCATCTGTCAGCGCCACCTGCTGTATGGCTGTGATATAAGGTACTGATTTCTGCAGCTCATTCAGAGTTTGGAATGTTAGTAAATCATATCTGTTAAAGGCAGCTAGCTCTCCTCCCCCACCTGAGGCTCCTCGAATAACTGGGAAAGCAGCTTGAGTTTGACTTACGTCCCCATCCTCCAGCACTGCAGCTTGGAGAGCTGCAGTTAGTTGTGCTGCCCTCTGCATTTTTGGAACAAGAACAATGCTGTTGAATAGTTCCTTATTTGATTCTGAGCCATCTGGTGATTTAGGGGGTAGATGATAAGTTTGATTGTCCCCAGGGGTTGTGGCAAATGACCCTGAGGGCAATGGTAGCAGAATCTGAGGTAAGAGGCCAGAAATCATTGCTTCAGCCTCTGTCTGCTGATTAAATAGAATGTTGGTGGGCTGAACTGTTTCTAAACAAGCCTTCACTGTGCCCCAGGTGCACAGAATTTTGGCAGAGATCCTTGGATGATCCTGAAAAGCATTTCCTATTTTATGCCAGTCTTGTATTGTTAAAGTTCCACTCTCAGGAACACACAGACAAATATCTGTTATAGCTGTAACTAAATCAAAAACATCAGACTTTTTAACAACAAATCCTTCTTTGGAAAGAAGACAGTGTAAATCTTTGCTGAGGCTGGCTGGGACAGCTGATAAGGGACAACCCATTTTCTTAGGGTCTGTGTGCTCTTTACTTGACAAATCACACTCACCATAGGGATCCTTGACCGGATGATTAAGACGTCTTTGGGGCCCTTCCTCGGGCGGAGTGGAGTGATTGCCAAGCAGTAAATCAGCCTGTTTTCTTAGCCTCAGAGAGGGCACCAAAATGCTGCGACTCAGATGCCGGGACCAGGTGTTGTGGGATTCAGCCCACGCACCGGTGATAAGAGAAACACGACGATGAAAATACATACACAGACAAATACACAGGGAGGCGCCTGGAAAAAGTTATCAAGTGTTGCGCAAATCAGTCAGAAGCTTCTTCATAACTCAAAAAACTCTTTATTCACTTCTTAATATCTCATGGTTCTTCTTAGTTAGTTAGTTAGTCAGTTAGTTCCCTCCCAATACCGAGGGCTGCCTTTTATATCTTTCATGACCTCATAACATTCCACTTGCTACAGCCAATTAATTACCGTGTCTGGTCAGCGTGACCACAAATAACGCCTGTGCAAATATCTCTCAAACTAGCAAGTTTGTCTGATAACACTAACAAGCCTGTATGAATTACAATCTGTGGCGCAGTTTAAATTCTCTGCTGTTAAAACTGAATCCCCACAGCAAATGTCACCCCCATCTTTAAAAAAGGTTCCAGAGGAGACCCGGGAAATTACAGGCTAGTCAGTCTGACTTCAATACCAGGAAAGTTGGTAGAAACCATTATCAAGGACAGAATGAGTAGGCACATTGATGAACACGGGTTATTGAGGAAGACTCAGCATGGGTTCTGCAAAGGAAGATCTTGCCTCACTAACCTGTTACAATTCTTTGAGGGGGTGAACAAACATGTGGACAAAGGAGACCCAATAGATGTTGTTTACCTTGACTCCCAGAAAGCTTTTGATAAAGTTCCTCATCAAAGGCTCCTTAGAAAGCTTGAGAGTCATGGAGTAAAAGGACAGGTCCTCTTGTGGATCAAAAACTGGCTGAGTAATAGGAAGCAGAGAGTGAGTATAAATGGGCAGTCTTCGCAGTGGAGGACGGTAAGCAGTGGGGTGCCGCAGGGCTCGGTACTGGGTCCCATGCTCTTTAACTTGTTCATAAATGATTTAGAGTTGGGAGTGAGCAGTGAAGTGGCCAAGTTTGCAGATGACACTAAATTGTTCAGGGTGGTGAGAACCAGAGAGGATTGTGAGGAACTCCAAAGGGATCTGTTGAGGATGGGTGAGTGGGCGTCAACATGGCAGATGCGGTTCAATGTGGCCAAGTGCAAAGTAATGCACATTGTGGCCAAGAATCCCAGCTACAAATACAAGTTGATGGGGTGTGAACTGGCAGAGACTGACCAAGAGAGAGATCTTGGGGTCGTGGTAGATAACTCACTGAAAATGTCAAGACAGTGTGTGTTTGCAATAAAAAAGGTCAACGCTATGCTGGGAATTATTAGGAAGGGAATTGAAAACAAATAAGCCAGTATCATAATGCCCCTGTATAAATCGATGGTGCGGTCTCATTTGGAGTACTGTGTGCAGTTCTGGTCGCCGCACCTCAAAAAGGATATTATAGCATTGGAGGAAGTCCAGAGAAGGGCAACTAGAATGATTAAAGGGCTGGAGCACTTTCCCTATGAAGAAAGGCTGAAACGCTTGGAACTCTTTAGCTTGGAGAAACGTCGCCTGCGGGGTGACATGATAGAGGTTTACAAGATAATGCATGGGATGGAGAAAGTAGAGAAAGAAGTACTTTTCTCCCTTTCTCACAATACAAGAACTCGTGGGCATTCGATGAAATTGCTGAGCAGACAGGTTAAAACGGATTAAAGGAAGTACTTCTTCACCCAAAGGGTGATTAACATGTGGAATTCACTGCCACGGGAGGTGGTGGCGGCCACAAGTATAGCCACCTTCAAGAAGGGTTTAGATAAAAATATGGAGCACAGGTCCATCAGTGGCTATTAGCCACAGTGTATGTGTGTATATAAATTTTTTTGCCACTGTGTGACACAGAGTGTTGGACTTGATGGGCCGTTGGCCTGATCCAACATGGCTTCTCTTATGTTCTTATGTTCAGAGTATGGGAACAATAACAGCCTCCATAGCTCCACCAAAACAACACCATTTAAAATTGTGAATGGCTATGAAGGGAAGCCCTTCCCACTGTTACCCAGCAACAGTGGAACTCAAAACCCTACCTCTTGTCAACAATGGTGGGAAACTCTGGGGAAGGGGTGGGCGGTCATCCAAGACAACCTGGAGATTACAAAGAGGGATTACAAAGCCCATTTTGACAAAAAACACTCCCCAGAATGGAAATTCAAGGTGGGGGAGACAGTGTTTCTATCTACCTCCAGGAAGTAGGCCTATAAGTACCTGGGACCGTTCAAAATAAAACGGGTGATAAATAAGATGACAGTGGAGCTAGAGCTACCTAAACTGTTTAGTAAAATCCACCCTGTTTTCCATTGCAGCCTTCTTCGCAAAGATCCGGGGGCTACAGCCTGGCACCCCCACCCTCCGGAGCCCAAACCTATTCAAGTGAAGGGTCAGAGTCACCATGAGGTACAGGAGGTGCTGGATGCCAAGAAGAAAAGGGGGGTGCTGTATTATTTAGTGCGCTGGAAATACTTTCCCCCTAGCTGTGATGAATGGGTAAAGTCCTCAGACCTTTGAGCCTTCCTCCTCCTCAAAAGATTTTACCTACTGCACCAGACAAACCCTGGGCACGAGCTTAGGGGGGGGCAGTATGTCAAGCAATGTTAAACCTTTTCTGATGGTAAAATGTTATCTGAATGTTATTGCAATGCTTCATAGATATTACTAACCCTGAACTAAGTTGGGCACATCAAAGTAGAGAATAACAGGCGCCTCTCTTTTGCGCCCCTTTCGCTTTTACTAACAAATGCAGGAATTTGCTCTTTGAAGATAATGCCTCCAGGGGCAGGTTCCCAGGCCTGGGCCCAGGAAGAGAAACCACAGGAGAGATAAGAAAGTCACGGTGTGAATCTTCACACGTGAATACAGCTTTGTTTAGAATTTCTAGCTTTATTTTGAGAACCTTTGATGTGCCATCTTTAAGTATGCTCTCTACTGTTACTATGTATCAGTTCCAATACCTAGCTCAATAGAAGCATATGGATTATCAATAAAGCCATACTTTGTTTCAACTCAAGGACTGGTTACTTTGAAATCTGCTTGCTTGACACATGTATTCAGATTTCCTGATAATACAGTAAAAGTCTAAATCACTGCCTGTCTCCTGTGAATGAGTTTGATGCTTCCCACCTTCAGTAGGGCTTAGCTGACCCTTTCTGACTTGCTGAATACCTGAGGGTTTTAAACCACATCTCACATTGCTGCTGGGAATGCAAATTAATGCAGCCTTAAAATAAAGGTTCCCCCCCTATTAAAGATAGATGATGCCCCCCTACATTGATTCAGCTAATCTGGCCACCTGGATCCACACCACGGTAACATCACAACTTGACTACTGTAATACATTCTATATAGATCTCCCTTCAGCTCTAGTTAGTGCAGAATGCTGCCGTTCAGTTATTATCAGGAGCTTGGTGGATTCATATGATTTCCATTCTGCAGTCACCCTATTGGTTGCCCATCAGTTACTGGGTACAATTTGAGATATTACCTATTGAGAACAAAGCCCTTCATTGCCTTGGACCCTCATGTAAGCCAAAATGCCCTCAAAGGAGGCTGGGGAATTGACAGGTTGGCACCTGGCTTAAAAAGGATCTAGAATCTATGTATACAGGATTCCACTTCCAGAAATTATTGCTAAATTTACCAAGGACACTAATTAGATAAAAACAATTAAAAATTTATTGTAGAAAAATATAGAACACACATACAAGGTGATGGATACATACAACACACATACAGTCCTAATAAAAATAGAAAGAAATGCATAGAGGTAACATAAGGATGGACAAACAGGGTGATCGTAGTCTTCAAGGAAGGCTCCAATGGCGACAAACGAGGACTAGGGGGAAGGGACCCTCAACTGATCAGGAATCAGGGATGTATCTAGACAGCGGAACTGGGGTACTGCTAGATGCACACCTGTGGGGAGCT
This sequence comes from Heteronotia binoei, assembly GCF_032191835.1. Lineage (NCBI taxonomy): Eukaryota > Metazoa > Chordata > Lepidosauria > Squamata > Gekkonidae > Heteronotia > Heteronotia binoei. Next base: position 37,374,918 of record NC_083237.1, on the reverse strand, counting down.
GGATCACAGGTTATAAGGACTACCTTGAGCCCTTAGGGGATGAGAGGACAGAGGTGGATGACAGGTGGTCAGCTGGTACATGACCTTAGAAAGAGGGGAGGCTCTGCAATGACCATAAGGGCTGGACTTATGCGGCAGCCAATAGCTGGTTTATTGGCAGCACCTGGCTGGATGCCCATACCTGGCCAATGAGCAGACTTGGCTCTGGTTACCTGATTGGACTTCCAGGTAACAATGGGTCAAAGGGGGAGGCTCCAGGATGACCATTAAGGGAAAGAATGGGAGCAATTATTGAGGTGGAGGGGATTAAAACTATCAAAACTTATCTAAAAGGTGACAACAGATGGTCAAATTGATACCTAAGGTGACACCCGATTTATACAATAACTATGGCTCTGAGTGAAGCTGTTCTTCCTCTTCTTTTCTCCTCTGCTGGCACCATCCTTTGTCTTGGGTTCTGTTGGACAAAAGCTTAGGCAGTCTGGCAGGATCCATGCCTAAGATAAGCTTGATTGCTTTATGCAGAAGTTGAAGCAGCTGTTGGATACGTGAGTCTCTTGCTTTGCTGTGATGGAGTCAGGAAAACAAGATGGATTCTGGTGGTGTTAGTCTTTGGTTCATGGAAATAGGCTGGAAACTGTTTGCCTGTACAGTTCATGGCGGTGTGGCTTCTTCCACTGCAACGGCCGAGATTGTGCACTCAAGGAGTGGCTGGAGGCTCTTCTGTAGTTCTGGCTAACACCCATCCAGAGATGTAGAATGCTGCTGCAAAGCTGAGGCTTATAGTATTCATATAAACCTTAGAAATTGTGGGCAAAGTCCACTTCTTAGAGCAGATGTGTGTGAGTCAAAACTCCAGGCACCCTGGCAACCATACTGGTGACCACGATGTCCATGTGTATGAAGAGTAGGGGGCTTTTTCTTACACTCATATCTGAAGGACTGCTTCTCCTCCATGCTCCACTATGACTGCTGTGCTCATCTGAGCAGGGATTCCCGCAAATGCCACTCCACAAATGGATAAGGTCAATAAATGCTCATACCTACTCATTCTCTGTTGTGGCCTCTGCCCTAACGAATGACTTCCCTGATGAGGTCAGGAAGATCCCATTCTCCATGAATTCTTTAAACTATGCAAAACTTAATTATTCAGTTGTTGTTTTGCTCAGGTAATAGAGCTGCACTGTAAGGGAATGTTTGAGAATAATGCTTTAATAAATGGACAGGGTCTGTGGATTGTGCTGATGATCATCTGCTGGAGCTGAACAGGAATGTCCAAGTCAGCTTGAGGGTCTGCAAAGCTGAAATTGTGTCCCATTCAGATAATGTATTTCAATTTATTTTACGTTAATGCAGTTCTGTGCTGCAGCCAGCCACTAGAAGTGTAAGGAAGGCAGAACAGAACAGATTCAACAGGCAGAAGCCTGGTACAGTTTGTGATGATTTTGAGTACCATTTTTAAAGAAACCTCTCAATGGCTATAATTGACAACAAAACTGAGGCAAATATAGGATCAGGGGGGGTTTTGAGCAGGAATGCACAGGAGCACAGCTTCAGCTGGCTAGGTGTCCCAATATGCAAATGAGTTCCTGTTGGGCTTTTTCTAAAAAAAACCCTGTGTTAAACAAAGGTGACATCAGGGTGTAGCCTAATATGCAAATGAGTTCCTTCGAGGCTTTCTCTTAAAAAAAAAAAAACCCTGCATGGGATGTTGCTAAACTGATCAACCTAGTATAATTTCATTCAATTTCTTCCCACCTTCAATTCTCCTGTGATGATCCCCTCCTTTCATTTTCCAATCTCATTCTGCCTAAAGAGTTGAAACATACTTAATAATGGAACAGAAAACGTCACAATATGAACAGAAAGGAGAGGTGTCAAGCTATTGCCCTCCAAGGACGAAAGAACAAGACAGACACCAAGTGTTGGAATAAAATTGGGCCACTTTATTAATTAACTTCATAAACAGCAAGGGTACCCCACCAGAGGCGGCCTGGACAGGGCTAGGTGTCACCACGACCACTCCCCTGCCATATCAGGCGAGAGACCCAGCCCCCCGGCCAGAGCTGAGTGCCTCAGCTCCCTCCGGGCAGGCCCAGCAGGGAGGCCTGCACCAGAGGGCCCAAACCCAGACGCACGTCTCGCCAGAAAGCACCCTCTAGCCGAGTCTCCCGGCAGTCTGCATTCTCCACCCGGGTCTTCAAACCCCAGGGTTGATCATGCCAGACCCCAAAGTCCCCAAAAGGGGGATGCTTCACAGTCCTCCCCGGGCTGCATAGTGCCCTAAACCCCAAAAACCTGCCACTACTAAGGCCAAGTCTCTACTTAAGGCTTAGCACCCACCAGGAGGCCCAAAGCCACCCGCAACCCTTGCTGCAAATCTCTCAGGAAAAGTATATTACCCTTTTCCGAGAGATGGACCCCATCCCCTCTGTAGAGGTCAAGACATCTCACCATAATGTCCGGATGGGGCAAATAGTGGCCCAACCCCTTCTCGGGCAACTTTATAAGCTCCTTACTAGCCTTGTACCTGGCCCTTTCTACAGCTGCGGGGTCCAAAGCACAAAGCCATACCAGGTGGGGCAGCATGGCTGACCACACTATGATGGTCCCCGGCCATCGCTCCTGAATGTGCAAAAAGGCAGCAGGCCCGCCCATTGAAGGCCACGGCGCCCCTGCCACTCAATAACAGTGTGCTGGCTAAGTCCCAGCTGAGAGCCCACCGCAGTTCTCTGTGCTTACAGAGCGGCCCAAAACACGTGGCTATGGCCGCAGATGAGAACTTGGCTCCGGCTCTTCTGGCCAGGAATAGCAGCATCTGAAAGAAAAAACAGTTAAACACCAACCAACCAAACATTCCCAAACCCAACTCATACACGGCCTAAGCAAAGGCCACACATAGGCCTTATAGGCTGTGACGGAACCGGCCCGATTCTGCCTTCAGACCTGGTCCCGTCAGCTCCCTATTGAGTCACCAACTCCTGGAGGGAGCTATTTCTCCTCCTGCCCCTTGGGCTCGCTGCCACCACCTGCTCAGTCTAGGGGTTCAGATTGAGAGGAACAGGACTCCCAATCCCCCTCTCCAGCTATGAGGCTAGGCCTCCAGGTCCTCTGCCACCCCGTGCTTGGGTTTTACAGAGACCTCAGCACTTCTTTGGGGCACCCCTGGAGGATTGGCAACTTATCCAACTGCATGCCTTCCTCCTTGCCCAGGGCCCCCTTTATAACACAGCGTGGTCTAGAGCGGTTGGGGATCTATGTGGTACAGAGATGGACTGCCAGCATTTAAACAGTAAAAATATATTTATTTAAAGGAGAAAAAGAAAAGAAAAGAAGAACAAAACAAAAACAGTTGCATTTAAAAAGTTAGCACAGCACCCGCACAGCACACAGCATAACAAAGAAAAGTTGATTATAAACGCATCCTGCTGGCCCTGGTCTAAACATGCCCTGCCCTTTTGGATGACTTACTTTGTCTTACTGCCTGGAGGCCTCATTCTCTTTTGAATAGGCCGCATGCACAGGCAGGAGCTCCCCCACTGGCAACCTCTTCCTTCGAGCTGCAGCTGAGAACTGAACAACTCTTCCTCCTAACTCACATGCCGAGAACAAAAGAACTTCCTGCCTCTCTAGGAGACTTTCCCCCTAGAGTTGTTGGTTTGGCTCTGGAAGGGAGGGGGGGAAGGAGGGGAAGGCTAGGCCCAAGCCTGCTTGGCAGTTTAGCAATCCCTCCCAATGAAGCACCAACATGGATTAAAATGGCGTTTCTCCACATAGGCCAACGAATGCCCTATAACCTAGCGCCTTGCTGGCAAAAGCCAGCGCCGACAGACGCCCCCTAACCGATCACACCGCTAACCCTTTACCTCGCAGCGACCCACAGTAATGGAGCATATGCTCCACCAGGAGGGGCCAAGCCCAGCAATACCCTACCTCTACCTGAAAGTCCTCAAACTGCCACACAGCCCGTTCATAAGACTTCCGAGTACTAGGCGCAATGGCTAGACCTATCGCTCTGCACGCCTCTGCTCTCCAATCAGCCATAGCTCCTGGGGCATTGCAACCAGCCTTCTGCCAGCCTCCAGAGCCAGCTGATGAAACCTCTCCATCTGCTTACGAGATAGAGAATCAGTCACCCCGCTACTCACACCCGGAACATGCTTGGCTAAAAACAAAATGTTAAGCCACAAAGAGCGCAGAGTGAAGGCCCTCACCAACCTCATAACCCGCTGGGATTTGGATGAAAGGGAATTAATGACATGGACTACCGCCATATTATTACACCAAAAATGCACTGTGTGATTGGCCATATCCTTCCCCCACAGCCAAACCACGACTAAAATGGGAAAGAACTCAAGAAACATAAGATCTTGGTTCACACCTATCAGCGCCCAGGAGTCAGGCCAACTATCCGCGCACAATGTTCACGAAAGTAGACCCCAAAACCTAACGATCCCGCAGCATCAGACATGACCTGGAGCTCAGCTTCAAGCCTCAAATCGTCCCTCCAAAGAGACTCCATTAAAGAACTCCAAAAATTCCTACCAAACCTCCAGATCATCCCTCATGGTGCGTGTGACCCTAGTTCTATGCTGAGGCAACCGTAATTCTGCCATAGCATCGCACAGAACCCCCAGCTCCTCAGCCAGCTCACCAGGCGTCTTCTTGGGTACCACCCCCAGAGGAGAGACTCTAAGAGTACTCACTGGAGGACATGAAAAGGGGGCCCAACAGCCTTCCTTCACCTAGCTCCTTAGCAATTTTATCTCTAACCACGTGCTCTAGACCCAGCACAGACTTAAGGTAACCTGAAAGAAACAGAACTCTAGGCCCATGAAATGGGATCCTAACACCAAACCTAAAACCATCCAACAAATACAAACTATCGGCCCTTCTGGGATATTCTGCCAGCCACCGTTCAAGAGGCCCCACCCTTATCGGGCTGGGGCCCTTTTTTAGCTGGAAAGGCTCCTCCACCTCCCCCAGGCTTTTTTGGGTTCTTATGTCCTCTGGCTCTGGGGCAGCTGTCAAAGGAATGTGAGCCCCCGCACAAGGGGCATTCATGCCTAAACTGGCACGCTTTCCTGTTGCAAACCCCGAGGGAGCCGAACTCCCAGCAGAGCAAGCGGGGATAAACCGCCTGCCCTGCAGCACCGTGGGGAGATCCTGACGAAGCCGACCCAGCGGAGGAGGACCTATTTACCAAATGGCCGCTGTTGGAGCGGTCACCCAGATTAGGCCTGGCAGGGGACATAACCTGCAGCCAAAGCTGCTGGTGGATCCTGTCCCACGGAAGAGATGGATAAAGGGCAGCCCTCATCCGAAACTCTTCGTCATACTGCAGCCGCGCCGGGCCACTAAAGGCCGTATAGCCCTTATATAGAATATCTAAGTACTGAAAAAGGGCTGCAGCCCTCCAAGGCTGGGCCCGGGCGATCACCCCTGCATATATACAGAATCCTGGAAACCAATTGGCCCAGGTTCTGTCCACCTTACGCTTCTTCAATTTTTCCTTCTCTTTTTCATCTAAATCCTCCTTATCTTTTTTCTCTAATTCCCTAAAGAGCAAGGAAAATATATCTACATACTCCCCTTTCAATATTTTCTCACACGTTGCGGGGAGCAGGTGGTCACCCAATGGTAGAGCAACATCCCCAAAGGGCAAAGAAGCAAAAGGCACCATCCCATAAAGGGAAGGTGCCCCGAGAAAGGGGCTAGCCATACCCAAACTACCAACACCCGAACAAGCCCCGCAAGGCCCCCCTTGCCCACTAAACCCAGGCCAAGTAAAAGGGGACCCAAACCCAGAGGCAGAAGGCATGCCTGAACTAAAAGAGAGGCAACCTTGCCCAGCCAATAAGGTAGGACCACAAGGACCCCATGGCCAAGCCAAACCACTACCCACCTGCAAATTACCTGCCGACTTACCAGACCATCCAGAAGGAGCAACCACCAACCCCAGACCAAATGCTCCAGCAGCCGCTGCTGCATCTGCCCCACTGGACCCAGCATCCTTATCCATAGATGCAACAGCAGACCTGCCCTCAAGGAGAGAAAGCCTAGTTAAAATGTTGGCTTGGCGACCCCTCATGGATGTGCCAGCACCGTCTAACCCACCAGGACAAGGCAGACCAGACGCTTGTTCAAGCACCCTCAGTCTGCTCATAATATTAGCCTCCACCATCCCATCACCCTCCTCATCAGACAAGGATGCAGGAGGTGTAGGTCTTTTAGGCGGCACCCTAGGTGTCTTGGGCGCCAGCTTCTTGTCCTTAGACTTCCCAGACCCCTTGCCACCAGCCATAATGGCAATACCACACTCTGATGGATGAGCCCCAAAATGGCCGACAGCCTTGTTACCGGGCAAAATTGACACCTAAAATGTCCGCTGCTGCCCTCACTGCTGATCAACCTCAAAATGGCCGACCGCTCTGTTACCGGGCAAAAATTGTAGCCTAAAATGGCCAACCGCCCTGTTGCTGGGCAAAAAATGTAGCCTAAAATGGCCACTGCCACCCCCTCTGTTAATAAACTCAAAATGGCCAGCAGCCTTGTTACCAGGGCAGAAAATGAAGCCTCCAATGGCTGCCTGCCAGGCCCCAGCAGCACCACCAGCCGCACTACGAAGGGGCTGCTCCAAAGGCAACAATCCAGCCCCCCTAACCCCCCTTTGCTAATTAGGGAGCCCAGGAACACACACAAAAACCAAACAGCTGGCTCTAAATGAAGAGAACCTGGGACCTTCTGCTTCCCAAGCAGATGCTCTACCACTGAGCCACTGTCCCTCCCTAAAGTCAGTCTTGTCTACTCAGACTGGCAGCGGCTCTCCAGGGTCTCAAGCAGAGGTTTTTCACACCTCTTTGCCTGGACCCCTTTTTTGGAGCTGCCGGGGATTGAACCTGGGACCCTCTGCTTCCCAAGCAGATGCTCTACCACCGAGCCACCGTCCCTCTTGAAAAACCACCAAAAGAGCCTCCAGTATAACAAACAGAGAGGACTGACTGAGCCCTTATGCAAGATCCTCCAATGGAGATGCTGGGGATTGAACCAGGGACCTTCTGTGTGCTGAGCAGAAGCTCCTCCGTTGAGCCCCACTGCCCCCCGGATCAAGAAAACTCAGGCCAGTTCTCCCTCCTGGGATGCCACAGGAACCCCAGCCAGATCCCGCACCTCAAAGGAGCTGTTTCAAAGGCCCTAATCCAGCCCCCTTCACACCCCAAAACTCAGCTGCTGGGATATAAGGACGTCAGCAGAGCTTATGACTGCAGTAACGCAGTTTAACACTCTGCCCACAGGCTGCTCAAGGGGCCCGCGCATGCCTCCAAAAAAGCCCACCCGATCCGCCCACTTTGAAATAAAAAAAACCCTCAGCACTCCCGAGGCCCGCGCCTGACCACCCCCTTCCAAGCAAGAGGACTCAGCCAGAACACCAGCCCAGTCAACGCCGACGAAAATGATCCCAACGCCGAAGACAGCCAGCGGCACACGGAGCTCTTCAAAGACGGCCAGACCGAAGACATGCTCGACGCAGACTGAGAGGAGCGCAGGTCTGGCTGTCAATCAGCCAGACCTCGCTTCCCAGCCTGCGTGCCAGAACGGGTGCCCTCTGTCTCTCCCCGTCCAGGGAGGCAAACTCGTGCCTTTGCAGCCCAGCCACTGCGCAACGGGCTGCAGGCACCCGAATGTTCAAAAGTACTAAAAGAATGATTCCCCATTTTCTGCACACTTCACATACATTGCAATCTGTCCATAGCAGTTTTAATGGTTATAAATGTACAATGGGGAATATCTTAGTTCTACTTTTTATCAAAGAAAAATACATTAATTTAGACTGAACTAAACCACATATGAACTCAGAGAAAGTTATTACCCATTTCTACCATTAGATAACTTGGAGTAACTTAATCAAGCAATGAGTTGTTAATATTATTATTTCATTGCTGGGACTTCTTATATTCACCCTTTTGGCCATGCAATTTTGCTACTGTAAGTAGTAGCTAGGGGGGGCCCTATCATCATCAAAGTGACGGCTGCCCCTCCCACACATGCGTGCGCACACAAAAAACAAACGCCATATGTTTCCTTATGGGGAAGTGACTCAACAGTCCCCGATGGTGGCGAGGGATCCGCACACCCCAAGGAATGCCGGATGTTTCCTAAGGGGGAAAAGAGGGTCAGCCACAGGTGTAGCAGGCTTCATATTGTTTAGGGAAAGCGTGTTTTGCAACACAGACGTTATTTAGAGAATTGTGGAGATGCAACAGTTCTAAGCGGACATAGTTTGGAGAGGAGACATACCTAATGGATAAAATGATGGCTTTAAAACTGAACACGGCTAACTTTATACATGTAACATATTCCTTTAACAGCAGGTTGCATCAGGTTGCGTGTCAATACAACTCATGCTCTTTAACTTGTTCATTAATGATCCGGAGTCGGGAGTAAGCTGCAAAGTGGCCAAGTTTGCAGATGACACTAAATTGTTCAGGGTAGTGAGAACCAGAGAGGATTGCGAGTCACTCCAAAGGGATCATTCTCCTCATGTTCCCCCCATGTTCCGGGCTTGTACTTCTTGAACTTACTGCTAGAATGGTTAAAAGCCTCTTTGAAAACATTAAAAAAATGTTGAAGAAAAATTGTGAGCGTGGCTTCTGACATAAATCGATTAACAAATGTAATTGGGGGGGGGGGGATGTCAATCCCCGATCAGTGCATTTGCCCCCATAACTGTGATGCCCCAGGAAAAGTTGCGTCTGAATGCCAAACCTACAGTCTCCTCAGAAATTAATTATGCATCTGAAGCCTCTGATAAATACTGCAAAAAGTGGCAAAACCTAATCCTTTGACCAAACCAAGTTTGCTTAACTATTTGAAGCTACAGAGGAAGTGTTCCAGGCTGGGGCAACAGTCATTCTGTCAATAATCATCTTTGTGAAATTCTCACTTTTAATCTTAACTTTTATCTCAGCTCTACAGTTTATGACAATTGTACCTTACAATAATGCTGAGAATCTGCTTGTTAAAGTGTAAACTTTTTATATAATGACCTTCCTCTCTCTCTCTCTCTGTTCTCTGTTTTTCTTTCTGTATTATAATCATTATTTTTTAAAATACACATTATTGTTGTTTTAAGAAATAATTTTGATAAATAATGATACAGTTCAAAACCGTATAGCTGTATAGTTGTGACCAGACACACTGGTCATTTTTCATTTAAAGGGGGAGAAGCCAACATTGATACAAAATTAAAAATTGAAGCTGTAATACTATTTATGAAATGCGGATAATCACAATAATTTGCAATGTTATAAGCAAATATTACTAAGGTAGTGTTATGAATGCCTAACTGCTTAATACATACTATACGTTGTGTAAATAAAATTTCTTTATTGGGTGATTCATATTGTGGCTGGTACTCTCAGACCACAGAACTAATTTTTTTTTTTTTTTAAAAATGTCCATTGCTTTGAAATATGAGGGAAACTAATTACTTTAAAACATATAACAAATAGACACAGCCAATACAAACCGGGGCTGCCAACAGCTCTTATAAAAACTTTCCCTCCTCATAACAACCCTGTAAAGTTAGGCTGAAAGAGAGAGTGATTAGCCCCAGGTTACGCCCTGAGTCTGTTTGCGAAGAGGGTGGGATATAAAGCCAAAGTAAGTTAATAAATAAAAACAAAATTACCACCTAGCAGGGTTTCTTAGCGGAGTGAGGGTTTCAAATTTGGGTCTCCCAGATTCCAGTCTAACACTTTAACCGCTATGACACGCTGACTCTAGAAATTCTGTCAGTAGATTTTTCTGAGCTGGATATATTTGGAGATCCTTAATAAGAATTATAAGGCTTTCCTGTTTAGGGCAATGTGCAGAAATCTTTTTGTAATTTGCCAAGATTCTTTTGGGTGCATTGTTGAGCCTGCTCCTAGCTTTGGCTTCTGTTTATATCTGTTTGGGTGGGGGACTCAGAAAATATATGGCAGCTTGACTCTGAAAATATATTGTGTGAGAACCTAATTTCCTCATTTTTCTCTGTTTATCTTGTCCAGTCGAAGCTGTGTCAGTTTTAATAATATCCATATTTTGTTAAGATTCTTGTTGAAGCGCAGGTGTGTACTCTCCTACATCTGATAGCTATACATTTCTGCGCTTCTCACCATAAAATCACTGGACTAGAGCAGTTGACCTTTTAGGACAGTTTGCGGGGTCAAATATTTTTGTCTCACAATTAGCAATATATAAGATCGATCAAATTAGAAGCTGAAAGACTATACCTTAGGAGAAATCACTTTCCCAGACACGGTTCTGTGAGAACTCTTTTCTTTTGACAGCCAGAGCTAGATTCTCCAGTCTGGAGACTGGGAACCTCCCTGTGCTTGCAGAGGACGAGAGACAGTTTTCATTCCCCCTACATGGAGAAGAGGCAGTCTTTATCTCCAACAATGAAGACAGGGATGGGTTTTAAGCTATGTAGCTGTGACCAGACACACTGATTATTTTTCATTTCAAGGGGTTAGATATCAACATTAATACAAAATGAAAAACTGATGCAATAATACCATTTATGATATGCAGATAGTCACAATAATTTGCAATGTTATAAGCAAATATTACTAAGGTAGTGTTGTGAATGCCTAACTGCTTAATAAGTACTATACATTGTGTTAAAAATAAAATTTCTTTATTGGGTGATTCATATTGTGGCTGGCACTCTTGGACCACAGAACTAAAAATTAAAAAAAAAATGTCCATTGCTTTGAAGTGTAAGGGAAACTAATTACTTTAAAACACACTGAGAACATAAGAACATAAGAGAAGCCGTGTTGGATCAGGCCTATGACCCATCCAATCCAACACTCTGTGTCACACAGTGCCCAATATATGTGTGTGTACGTACACACACACACACACACATATAAACTGTGGCTAATAGCCACTGATGGACCTCTGCTCCATATTTTTATCCAATCCCCTCTTAAAGCAGGCTATGCTTGTAGCTGCCACCACCTCCTGTGGCGGTGAATTCCACATGTTAATCACCACACACTGCCAATCTTAAAAAAGGATCAAGTAAGTAACAATGACTTTAAGCATGCACCAAGTTGTGAAACGCAGATCATAATAAGAACATAAGAGAAGCCGTGTTGGATCAGGCCAACACTCTGTATCACACAGTGGCAAAAAAACCAAAACAAAACCCAAGTTCCATCAGAAGGTTCACAAGTGGTGCTAGAAGCCCTTCCACTTTGCCCCCCGCCCCAAGCACCAAGAATACAGAGCATCACTGCTCTAGACTGTTCCAATAAAATGCTGTGGCTAATAGCCGCTGATGGACCTATGCTCCATATTTTTACCCAATCCCCTCTTGAAACTGTTTATGCTTGTAGCCTCCACCACCTCCTGTGGCGGTGAATTCCACATGTTAATCACCCTTTGGGTGAAGAAGTACTTCCTTTTATTTGTTTTAACCTGACTGATCAGCAATTTTATTGAATGCCCATGAGTTCTTGTATTGTGAGAAAGGAAGAAAAGTACTTCTTTCTCTGCTTTCTCCATCCCATGCATAATCTTGTAAACCTCTATCGTCTCACCCCGCAGTTGACGTTTCTCCGAGCTAATGGAATCTCCGGCTGAGCTAGTGGGGTTTTTACCTTTGGCTCCATTGCTGTCATAGACCGCTTGGGAGTTTTGTGTATTCTGTTGTATTTTAAGAATGTCTAGATGGAAGGGTGCAGGGAAGGTTAAAGGCAAACAGCGTGCATGTAAGGCTCCTAAGCCTCCGCAGAATCGTCCCCCGCCTCCTTCCTCTTCGGACGAGGAGGGGAAGGATGAGGTGAATGCAGCCATCCTTCAGAGGCAGCAGGCCCTTGAGCATGCGTCTGGATTTCCTCCGTCGCTGTTTTTGGAAAGGGGACGGGGTTCAAAAATTGCTTTTCAAGCTGACATTCTAACCAGACTCTATTTTAGAGGGCAGGTCTGCTGCTAATGCTACTGGAGGTGCCATGAATCTGGATGCTCCAGATGCTGGTGCAGGCCCATCTTCTGGTGTCGTTGGGGCAGGCATGGCTTTGGTGCCTGCTGGATTGCCAGGTAAATCGGGTGATAGCTCATGGAATTGCACTGGGCTTGTTTGGCCTTGGGGGCCCTGAAGATATGTTGCACCTAATGGTGTGGGAACTGCTCCTGGGAGTTCAAATGCTCCGTCTACCTTGGGGGTGGGGCCTCAGGTCAGCTGGCCAGTTTGGCCCATATGAGAGTTGGCCAGGGGTTGGGCAGCAAGAGGTCGCACCTTCATTAACCAGGGGATGGGGATTTCCCTCTCCCTATGGGGCGGTTCCTTTTTCTGCTATGCCCTTTGGCGATGTCACTTTACTTTTGGGCAACCATTTGTTGCCGGCCACAAAGGACAAGATCCTTAAGGGAGAATATGTGGATATATTTTCACTTCTGTTTTGGCAAATGGAAAAAAAGACAAGGAGGATTTTGATGACAAGGAGAAGGAAAAGTTGAAAAAATGGAAGGTGGATCGGACCTGGGCTAATTGGCTGCCTGGGTTCTTTGTGTATGCTGGAGTGATAGCGCGTGCTCAGCCCTGGAGGGTGGCAGTGCTAATACCGTATATGGACATTATCTACAAAGGGTATATGATGTTCAGCGGCCCGGCCTGGATTCAGTATGATGAGGAATTCAGGATGAGGGCCACTTTGTGCCCTTCCCTCCCCTGGGATCATATCTATCAACAATTGTGGCTGCAGGTTATGTCACCTGCTCGGCCTAATTTGGGTGACCGCTCTGACAGAGGTCATTTAGTTGCTAAGGGTTCCACTTCTCCTTCTGTTTCATCTTCATCTTCCCGCAGTTCAGCGGGGCAGGCGGTTCAACCCCGCTTGCTTTGTTGGGAGTTTGCTTCACAGGGGGTGTGCAGTCAGAAAGCTTGCCAGTTCAAGCACGAATGCCCCATGTGTGCTGGTCCACAATCCTTTAGCAACTGTCCCAAAGTTCAGCCACGTAAGGGCCAAAAGAGACAGGGCGAGAGTGGGGGTTCTTCCCAAGCTGGAAAATGGTCCCAGCCCAATAAAGGTGAGACCTCTTGAGTGGTGGCTGCATAGGTACCCACGCAGGGCTGATAGTTTATATTTGTTAAATGGTTTTTCATTGGGTTTTAGAATTCCCTTTCTTACCCCAAGGGTTCTTCTGTTAATGACGGGATTCCCAAAGAACTATGCTCAGTTAAGTATACTACCTTTGATCAGACCATGGGCATCTTTCGATGCTGGGGTTCAGGGGGCTGAGCTGGCTAAATGCAATATCAAATCTGCATTTCGCCTTCTCCCTGTCCACCCAGATGATTTTGAGCTTTTGGGTTTCTCTTTTGCAGGGCAATTTTACATGGACAGGGCTTTGCCTATGGGCTGCTCTGTATCATGTGCTGCTTTTGAGTGTTTCAGCACATTCATTGAATGGGCTGTGCACGAAAAGTGGGTTTACAGGATGTTTTCCACTATTTGGATGACCTTCTATTTGTGGGTCCTGCAGGTACTGGGCATGGCGCTCAGTTGTTGTCTGGCTTTATTGAGTTGGCTGCTGAGTTGGGTGTGCCATTGGCCAAGTAAAAAGCTGAGGGCCAGCCCAATGCCTTGTCTTTTTGGGAATTGAATTGGACACCCTTGCACAATCATCCAGAATACCTTCTCAGAAGATAGAGGATTTAAGGAATAGGATTAGTGCTTTCCTCCTCAAGAAGGTTACGCTGCTTGAGCTTCAGCAGTTAGTTGGGCATCTTAACTTTGCTTGCAAAGTGGTTGCCCCTGGGAGGGCCTTTCTTCACAGGTTCTGTGACGCTATGGCAGGCCTTCACTTGCCTCAGCATAGGACTAGGGTTACCAGCAGCATGAGAGAGGACCTGCAGGTGTGGCAGGAGATTTTGGAATCCTTTAATGGGATTTCCTTCTGGAGAGAAGACATGAGGCTTGAGGCGGAGCTTCAGGTCAGGTCTGATGCTGCTGGGTTGTTAGGTTTTGGGGTTTACTTCCGTGGACACTGGTGCACGGACGTTTGGCCAGGTTCATGGGTGCAGGCTGGTTTGGGCCAGGATCTTAATTTTTTAGAGTTCTTCCCCATTTTGGTTGCAGTTTGGTTGTGGGGGAGTGATATGGCCGATTGCACCATTCATTTTTGGTGCGATAACATGGCTGTGGTTCATGTCATTAATTCCCTTTCATCCAAATTGCAGCGGGTTATGAGGTTGGTGAGGGCCTTCACTCTGCGTTGTCTGCAGCTTAACATTTTGTTTTTGGCCAAGCATGTTCCTGGGGTGAATAACAGGGTAGCTGATGCTCTCTCTTGTAAACAGATGGAGAAGTTTCGTTAGCTGGCCCCAGATGCCCATCGAGAGGCAGTGCCAATGCCCCAGGAGCTATGGCTCATTGGAGAGCCGAGGCCTGCAATGTGATAGGCCTAGCCATCGCGCCTAGCACCAGGAAGTCTTACAAACATGCTTTGTGGCAGTTTGAAGACTTTAGGGCCAAGGTAGAGTATCACATTGCTTGGCCCCTCCCGGTGGAGCAGTTGCTCCATTATTGTGTTTCCTTAAAAGGTAAGGGATTGACCATGCGATCTTTTAGAGGACGCCTGTCTGCGCTGGCTTTTTCTAGCAAGGTGTTAGGGTATAAGGAGGAAACAGCAGACTTTCATCTTCGAAAGATGCTGGAGGGGTGGTCCAGAGAGGTTGGGCCTAAACCTGACACCAGAAATCCTATGTCCTTCGAGATTCTTAGAGGTTTGAAGGGGGTTTGGTGTGCAGTTTGTGCATCTCACTTTGAGGCTGTTTTGTTTCATGCAGCCTCTTTGGTGGCCTTTTTTGGGGCAGTTAGGATCAGTGAGTTAGTGGCAAGCTCCAGAAATGATGTTTCAGGCAGGGCCTTGTCGCTTAGGGATGTTAGGTTAATGGAGGGTAAGGCAGCTCTTACCGTCCGGCACTCCAAGTCAGACCAATGGGACATTGAGACTGTAGTGGAACTGGGTCCGTGTTCAGAGGTGGATCTTTGCCCGTTTTCCACATTGGCTGACTATTTGGTGGTGCAGGGAGGCTGTGAAGGGTTGTTGTTTTGTCATTTTGGAGGCAGCCCTCTGACAAAACATCAGTTTTGGGCAGTGACGTCTAAGGCCTTAGCTTGGTTGGGGTTGTCGGGAGTGAGGTTTGGTATCCACTCCTTTAGAATTGGGGAGGCATCTACGGCTGCGGCCTTAGGATATTCTGCTTTGTCCATTCAGCGCCTTGGCCGTTGGCGGTCTTGGGCTTATAAATGTTATATTCGCCCTTTGCTCCACTCTTAGCTTTGTTTTCTGGAGCTGGGGTTGTTATGGTTAGGTTTTATAACTTGTCTGTTTCTCTTTTTAGATGCTGTTGTTCCTGGCCGGAGGAGCCGCGTTCTCATCTGTAGGCACAGTTTTGGGCAGCACATCAGGCTCGGAGAACTTCTGTTGGCTCTCAGCTGGGGCTCAGCCAATATGTTACTGTTGAATGGCGGAGGTGCTGGTGTCTTCAGTGGTCTGGTTTGCTTGCGTTGTTATTTCAAGGGAATGTTGTCCCTCCTCCTCAGGCTTTAATCATGCACCTGGGGGGGAATGATCTCGGGCTGATTAAGGGCAAGGCTTTGATCTTGCAGACTCGAGATGATTTTAAGTTCATTAAGAAGAGATGGCCCGGTACCATTATAGTTTGGTAAGCCATGATTCCGCACTTGGTGTGGCGCAGTGCCTGGAATCCAGCAGGGATAGAGAGGGCTCGTTATAGAGCAAATAGGGAGATTCGTAAGGCATTGGAGGGTGGTTTGGGCCACTATTTGTCAAGTCTGATGTTTCAATAACGAGACTCTCTTGATAAGAAGTTTCTAGTTTATTGTAACATGTTGCAGAGCTATAGACGAAAGATTGCGAGACTGGCGAGCATACACAAAGGGCAAACTTTTAAGGTACAAATCAAAAGCATTCCTGAGGGGGGGCACACTATGCAAGGTACATTCACACATCGTTGTTACTTTTATCGTTCTCAGGCCTTGGTTGGCTTTGGGCGCTTCCTTAGCGCTCGTTATCTCTGAGAAGGCTTCACAATCTTATTCCCATGTTCTCGTTACCAAGCTGTGCTACATAACAAAGGGAAGGAGGGGGGAAGGAGAGGTTGAGCTAGCAGCATATGAATACAGTATGGCTTTTTACCCAGGAGTCCCTTCCTGAACCAATGTTTGGGCCTAAACTACTCAGACATTACAGCAGACTTGACACTATTTGCCCCATCCGGATATTTCTATGAAATATCCTGACCTCTACAGAGGGGATGGGGTGCATCTCCCTGAAAAGGGTAATAAGCTTTTCTTGAAGGTTCTTTGGCAAGGGCTGGGGTTGGCTCTGGGCCTTCTGGTGGGTGCTAAGCCCTAAGTAGAGACTTCGCCTTAGTTGTTGCAGGTTTTACTGGGTTTATGGTTATTTGCGGCCTGGGGAGGACCGGTAAGCCTCCCCCTTTTGGGGAGTTAGGGGTCTGGCAGGATCAACCTTTGGGTAGTTGTGACCCGAGGTGTGAGAATGCAGACTGTCCTGGAGACTTGACTGGAGGGTGCCTTTCACTGAGACTTGCGTCTGGTGACTGGGCCCTCTGATGTGTGCCTCCCTGCTGGGCCTGCCCGACAGGAGCTGTGACACACAGCTCCGGCTGGGGAGCCAGGTCTCTCACCCACTAAAGACAGGGGAGTGGTCTGTTGAGATCCCTGGCCCTGACCTGGCCCCAGTTCTGGTTGCCCTTGCCATTTATGTTTCATTTAATAAAAGTGGCCCATAATTTTACCAATTCATTGTGTCCGCCTCTTTATTCTGACTTGGGGGGCAATGGAATCTCTGGCAGCCAGCTGCATCGCGGCTCAGCTGTCGGGGAACTTTTGCCGCCCGGGAGGAAAAAAAGCAGGCATTGTGAGCCCGTTTGTATGCGTTTAGGTGGGGGCGGTGCTTGAGCGTGCTAACGGCCAAGCCTCCGCCCCCTCTCTTCAGTCCCTCGTCGACTGTTGGCCCTGCTGCCCACCTTGTTTGTTATGTTGGCAATTGCTGGTCCCCTCATTTATTGAGGGGCCAGGTAGAAATTTTTTACTCCCCAGCTGTTTGGCTGATGACTGGAGTGTGTTTTTTGCCTACCCTGCAGAGCATATCAGTGAATTGTGGAATTGCCTACGGGCAGGTGCCTTTATATAGGCTGGTCACTTTTGAGGGCAGGTTTTACTGGTTTTATGGTTATATGTGGCATGAGTAGTGGCTTTGAGTAGTTGTGGCTTTGTGGCTTTGAGTAGTTGTGACCCGAGGTGTGAGAATGCAGACTGTCCTGGAGACTCAACAGGAGGGTGCCTTTCACTGAGACATGCGTCTGGTGGCTGGGCCATTCGGTGCATGCTTCCCTGCTGGGCCTGCCTGTATGAACGTCTTGTAAAAATTTGCAAACCCGAGGAACGATTGGAGTTGTCTACGTGTCCTCGAGGGAGCCCAATCTAGTACGGCTTGCACTTTAGCCGGGTCCATTGCCAACCCCCTGGCAGACACCCTGAACCCCAAGTAATCCAATTTGGCCTTATGGAACTCGCATTTTGACTGTTTAGCATACAGCTTGTGATTTAACAGAGTACTCAACACCTCCCTCACCAATTTCACATGTGACTTCTCGTCTTGCGAGTAAATAATGATGTCATCCAGGTAGACCACCACCCCCTTAAACAAAAATTTCCTCAACATTGCTTATAAAGTTCATGAACACCCCGTGGGCACCCTGTAGTCCAAATGGCATCACCAGGTATTCAAACTGTCCCAATGGTGTGTTGAACGCCGTTTTCCACTCATCCCCCTCCTTAATGCGCATTCTAAAGCACGCATCTCTCAAGTCCAGTTTTGTGAAAATTTTCCCCTCCAACACAGTACTTAACAAGTCTTTAATGAGGGGGATGGGGTAGGCGTTTGAAGTTGAAATCGCGTTTATCCCGCGAAAATCTGTGCAAAATCTAAGCGAGCCGTCCTTCTTTTTCCTGAACAAGACCGGGGCAGCGTGGGGAGCCATGGCCAGCCTAATGAACCCCCGCTTCAGGTTCTTGTCCAGAAACTTGCGCAGCTCTGCTTTTTCCGCCCATCCCATCGGGTATAGTTTGGCTTTTGGGAGTGGTTACCCCGGTATTAACTCAATGGCACAGTCAGTGTCCCTGTGGGGCGGCAGCTCGTTGGCACCCTGTTGGCTAAATGCCCCCATCAAGTCCTGATATGCCCGGGGAATCTCTGGGACTTCTTCCACTGTCAGGCACACCCGCTCGGTCGAGAGTGGGGGGCGAGGTCCCCACTTTAGGTTCCATAGGTGGTCCTTGCATAAAGGGACC
This sequence comes from Heteronotia binoei, assembly GCF_032191835.1. Lineage (NCBI taxonomy): Eukaryota > Metazoa > Chordata > Lepidosauria > Squamata > Gekkonidae > Heteronotia > Heteronotia binoei. The sequence continues at coordinate 37,356,517 of NC_083237.1, read as the reverse complement.
ATGAATTTTATAGTCTGCCTTCCCCATCGAATGTCTGGCTCATGTCTGGCCAACCACCCTACCCCAAAAACTACCGGGTAGGAGCAAGAAGGGGTGATCACAAAAGACTCTTGCTCCCAATGTTAATCGATTCCCACGGGCAAAAATTGGGTCTCTAGGGCGCAATGTTCCCCCCTCATCACTGACCTGTCTATTTGCTCAAATTGTATGGGGTGGGGGAGGGCGGTAGTAGTCAGGCCCAAGGCTTCCACTATTTTGGGCGTGATTAATTCCCGATTGCACCCAGAGTCAATTAGGGCCCTCACTTGCATGAACCTTTTGAGTTTGGGGTTCAACAGTCTCACGGGTACAAAGTATAGGGATCCAGTCACTCTCACCGTCACTGGTGCCCGCTCCTCTGTGACCTGCTGGTGGGCACCTCTCAGAGCAGGTCATTCTCATTTCCCAATGGCTCCTCCAGCCACACCAGCTCACTTAATTCATCCTCCAGGAGTGTGTCTTCCTCCGACTCTTTGATGGCTGCCATGTTGCCTTTAGCCGCTTCCTTAGGACAGCCAAGTGCCTTCTTTGGGATGGGGGTGCTCTGCTTCGGGGTGCTTGGTGGTGGCCGCGGGGGATTCGGGCAGCTGCTCACTAGGTGCCCTGGATCCCCACACCGAAAGCACTTCCCGCCGCTGGCTCCCCCCATCGGCTTCTTCGCCTCCGATTTCAGGGTTGTTTTCTGGTCCCGTCCCCCTTTCCCGCTCTGCTGCTGGCGTTGCATGGTGACGCGCTTCATATTGGTCTCCACCTTGCCCGCTAGCTGGATCCAACCTACCAACGTAGTAGGTCAAGCTTGGGTGAGGGCCCGATCCAATACGCCCACATTCAAGCCCTGGGTGAAGTGCTCAATCTTCATCAGCTCGCTCCATCCTTGGACCTTAGCTGCATTGGCCCGGAAGTCTGCTACATATTCCCAGATTGACTTCTGGCCCTGTTGCATGTCCTGCAGGGCTGCCAGTGCCCGAGTTTCCTGGAGGGGGTCTTCGTACTGAGCCAACAGAGCCTGAAGGAACGTTGCTACATAGTCCCGTTCCGGGCTCATGGCCCTGTATAAGCTAACATACCACCTTTTGGCCGCCCCCTTCAGCTTTGACCCCAGGTAGTCCACTCGGCTGAACTTGTCGGGGAACGTATTCCCCCAGTAATGCATGTAGCTATTCACCTGGATCATGAAATATTCCACTTCATCCAGGTCCCCGTCAAAAGTGGCATCGAGCTCCCTTCCCCACTCTCCATCTCGAGGTGCTGGAGGTGGAACTGCTGGCCAGGACGCCGCCAGTGCGGCTGGTGGCACCGCCGGGGCGGCAGGGGCTGGAACCACTGGTGCTGGCTGTTGCCGGACCGGGGAGGGGGTTGGGGGACCCTCTGGGGCCCCAGCAACCCCAGGGAACAGGAGATCTCTCGGGTGATCTCCCCCGCCATGCGGTTGGTCATGGCCTGCATCTCATTTTTCAGGCCCTTGACCATGGTCTCTACTTCCTTGCGGACCATCGCTCAGAACTCCTTGGCCACCTCATCCTCCTCCTCTTTCAGGGTTGAGGCCTCTGGCTCTCCCTCTTCTGACTCTGGGCCCCCCTCATGCACCGGGATGACCACGATGGTGTCAATCTCTTCTGGCTCCATGGGCCCCGGGTTGGTCCCCTCGGCATTGGCCATTCGCATCCTTCTCATATGCTGGGTTAGGATGGCCTCTCGTCTAGCTGGTGCCTCATCCATTGTGCTGGTGGAGGTCCGGGGCTGCCACTGCCAGGGGGTGATCAAGAGCTGCTGGATCTGCGGAGGAGAGGCTGCTACTCTCTGGGCATCCAGTACATGCCACGGAATAGCTGGACCTTCTTCAGCGTCGGGAAGCTCACCGCCTTCTGGTATCTTCTCAGCCATTAGGCTACAAAGTGGCCAGGGTGGTTAAGCTTCAAAAGGATTCTTAGCAAAATGTCAAGTCGACGGATTCAAGAACGAGTCAAAGTTGATACTAAGACTACATTTATTGATAACCGGTACTCTGGCGCAAGCCTCTAGCTTGCTAAGAATGAAACCAATACATTGATATATGGGTTTTAAGATACACGTCAAAGACATTCCTACGGGGCGGGGGGGGGAGGTTCATCCAGGAAACATTCACACACAACTACAAGATACTTTTTCAGGCAGTTATCTAGCCATTTGTCCTTGCATTATCATGCAAGGCTTCCTCCCACCTCAGGCCCTGAGAAGGCGCCGCCTGTTTCTTTCACACCAGTTGCAAATCAAGGAATGGGGCTAACAAGGGGGGAAGGGTGAAACATTAGCAGCAGTGGATCCATTATGATTTTAACTAAGCCGGATATAACAGGCCAAGATCGCCCAGTCTTTACATCGAATTAGTCGATTTTGACAGCAATCCTCTCTGGTTCTTTCCACCCTGAACAATTTAGTGTCATCTGCAAACATGGCCACATTGCTGCTTACGCCCGACTCCGGATCATTAATGAACAAGTTAAAGAGCATGAGTTGTATTGACACGCAACCTGATGCAACCTGCTGTTAAAGGGATGTGTTACACGTATAAGGTTAGCCATGTTCAGTTTTAAAGCCATCATTTTATCCATTGGGTATGTCTCCTCTCCAACCTATGTCCACTTAGAACTGTTGCATCTCCACAATTCTCTAAATAATGTCTGTGTTGCAAAACACGCTTTCCCCAAACAATATGAAGCCTGCTACACCTGTGGCTGACCCTTCTTTCCCCCTTAGGAAACATCCGGCATTCCTTGGGGTGGGCAGATCCCTCGCCACCATTGGGGACTGTTGAGTCACTCCCCCATAAGGAAACATACGGCGTTCATTTTTTGTGTGGTGCGCATGTGTGGGAGGGGCAGCTGTCCCTTTGATGATGATAGGGGCCCCCTAGCTACTACTACTGTAGGCATTAAGTTTAAAGTTGGAACCCACTTCATCAAATGTAAGATGTGAATCCTCAGGACCTCATATAAAGAGAACTGACTTTCCACAAAATTTATTAAATAGGAGGGAATTTTTGGTAAGAACAATTTGTCTGGAAAAAAAGATGAGGAAAATTGCCCATTATTTATTTATTTATACATTCAGTTTCTAGACTGCTCTTGGGCAGTGTACAGCATTCAAAGAGATATAACCACAGCATTTAAAACAAGATTTAAAGAATAAAACAGATACAGTAATCATTCCAATGGCATCTAAAGATCAAATTTGTTGTCACCTCAAAGGGGAAAAAGAAAGGAAGGACAATCTAATTTTTTTTAAAAAAAAACCTTTGCTGTCCTCAACCATAGGTTTGGTGGAACATCCTTTACTGACTCTGCAAAACTGTTTTAAGTTTTGCAGGACTTTGATGTCATTTGGCAGCGAGTTCCCTCAGATCAAGGCGAGAACTGAAAAGGTCCTGACCCTGGTCAAGGATAACTACATATTTCTCTGTCCAGGGATCACCATGGTTTATATACATATAGAAGCTATATAAATATTGATGTTTACAAACTATTGAATCATGTGAAAAAATGAGGAGTCAGATTTTTTTCCTGCTATACTGCCAAAGTTTGCCTAATTTGATTGGCAATAGCATCAGGACAGCTAAAAGGAAGCACTATATTATATTCTGCATAATAATTTATTGAATAAGATGCTATAAAGGTGATGTCCACTGGTAAAGAAGACTTTAAATGGGGATTATACAGGTTAAAGGAAGTGGACAGATCCATGAGTGGCCATTAACTATGATGTCCACATGCATCATTGATGTTCAGAGGCTGTACACTTGTGGATGCCAGTTTAGGGAAGCCTTGGTGTGGTAGCTGTTACCTTTGTCCCCCACTGCTATGATTCCCAGAGGCATCTGCCTGGTATGGATAGGAAATAGGACACTGGACTAGCAAGACTTTCATCCTTATGAAAGGTACAGGGCATGTAGTCTTATCCTCATTTTAATGCAATGATTAAAAATATAAATCAGTGTTTCCTCTGCATATTTCAATAGCCTACTGAATTATTAAAATGCATGGGAAGAAAAGATAAGGCAGTTTTTCCGGTACTGAAGGAAATACATTCTGTGTATGTCCTGAAGCATTTGTCTTCCAGATCTCAGCTCATGTTGAAAACAAACTCATGAGATAAACCATTTGGAAATACTGACACAAACTGAGTAATTAGAGAAGACAAATTCTAGAGTGGTAGTCATGTTAGCCTGTTGTGAAAAACAAAAACAAAAAACAAAAAAGGAAACTTGTGCTACCATGAAAAGATGATGATTGTATCGGAGTTTCAGCTTTCATGGTTAGAATCTATTTCATCAGATTCGTGAAGTGAATTCTCAGCCTGTTGATATAGATACACACAGGGGGGAAGTATTTATAAGGAAAGAAAGCAGTTGTAATTCTCATTAAAGTGCATGCTATGGAACTATGATAACTTTAATTACATGCTATTAAAAAAAGATTATATGCAAGTGAAACAGAAGTAAGCTCCATTATATAAAATGGGACTTCTTAACCTGCAAATGCTGCCACTTCCTTGCCAATTCATCTAGTGATCTTTCATTAAGAAACACCAATTTTTATAGCTGCTGCGAGTGAATGGTCAATAAGTCTTCTTTGTGATGAACTTCTAGCAGGATAGCCGTATTAGTCTATTGTGGCATAGCAAAACAGAAGTCCAATGGCACCTTAAAGACTATCAGAATTTTTACAGTATCAGTTTTCATGAGACACAGCTAACTTCCTTAGGTACAATGAGAAAAAGAAACCTCATGTTATGTACTAAGTTCAGGGCTTTTTTTGTAGCAGGAACTCCTTTACATATTAGGCTACACCCCCCTGATGTAGCCAATCCTCCAAGAGCTTACAGGGCTTTTCTCACAGGGCCTACTGTAAGTTCTTGGAGGATTGGCTACATTGGGGGGGGGGGGGTGTAGCCTAATATACAAAGAAATTCTTGCTACAAAAAAAGCCCTGTTTAATGTAATGCCTAAACTTGAAGCAAAGATCCATTGCAGGGCAGATCCTGATGCCTACATTCTGATTCCGCATATATTGCTTGATTGTTCCTTTTATCATAATCTCCATAAAGATTTATTTTGCAAGCTTTCTTTCTTGCCAGATTTGTCTATTCTGCCACGCTGTTATTATTTTTTGAACGATACTGAGGGGGAGGTTAGCGAGGCTGTGGCAAAATTTTTGGCTGACATCCTTAAATTTAAATCTGACCATGTATGAATGCATCTGTAAGCTCGGTTTCATTTTGATTTTATCTCCAATGTTTAAATTTTTATATTATGTGTATTTTTATTCGCAACTGTTATGCCATTAAAGGTTTGGTATGGGCCTACATTCTGATTGGCTGTTCTGTTAGAACCAGCCAATCAGGAAGCCTGGTATTTTGGAGGAAATGTCAAAGAAGGATCCTAGAGGGTGCAGTAGGATTGGTGAGTGCCTGTCTGAGGGGGCATGGTTTTCTATGTTCTAACCAGGCCTTGGATTCAGTGGGAGCTCACAGGAGCACAGCTCCTGAACCTTTCTGAGAGTTCCACCTCCTTGTCCATTGAATAGTAGGTGCAGCTGCATAACAATCCCTGGATGAGCTCCACCACGTATTTTTCTACAAAACGATCCCTGGTTCTAACTGTATATATTTGTTTACTTCCAGTTTATTGTTTGTATCACTGCTCCTCAGTAAACACGTTTTGTGGAAAAGAGTTGACTGAACCCACTTTATAACACTTCTTTACCTCAATATTACAGACAATTAGAGAAGTTGGTGGGAAAAATGGGAGTCGTCGTCATTATTTTTAAAAGCTAATTTTCTTCTCCAGCAGTTCTAAGTTGGGGAAAAGGCTGGAGAGCCTCTATCTTCTTTACCACCCAAGGTTAAAAAATAATATAAAGGAGAACCACTCCCAGAAATATATACACACACACACACACACACACACACACAAATCATAGGGTTGCCAGCCCCTAGGCTGAATTGTAAAATGTGTTTACAATTAATTTCCATGTGACAGAGATCAGTTCCTGGAGAAAATGGCCCTTTAGATAGTGGAAAGTGAGGTTTGGAGATGGGAGGGACTTCAGTGGGGCATGGCATTATGCCCCATTGAAGTCCCCTTTCCAAACCCCACCTTTCTTATGCTTCACCCCCCCACCCCCCAAAAAAAATCTCCAGGTATTTCCCAAATACCCAAGGACCCATGACCAATCTGGATCTGAGCTAGCAACCCTACTCATAGAAAAACTTTCCTAGAAACGATTTTAGAAAAATGCCCCAAATGGAAAAGCTTCAGTAATGCAGTCTTGATCTCTTTGTTTCTCAGGCTATAGATGAGTGGATTGAGCAATGGAGAGATTATAGTATATATCACAGCAAAAACTACATCTAGATAAGAAGAAGTATTAGTGGGAGGCCTTGCATAAGCAAAGATTCCACTAAATACAAGGAGAGATACTACAGTGAGGTGAGGAAGGCAAGTGGAAAGGGCTTTCTTTTGGCCCTGTACTGAAGGGATTCTGAGCACTGTAGCAAAAATTTTAATATAAGTTACGATGATGAACATAAAGCATCCTAGCACAATGCTACAGTTAAGCACAAGGAGGCCAACTTCCACTAAGTACAAGTCAGAGCAGGCAAGCTTTAGTAACTTTGGGACTTCACAAAAGAATTGATTGACCACATTGGAACAGAAAGTAATAGCAAAAGTGCCTCCAGTGTGTAATGTTGCATTAAGAATACCACTAATCCATGCACTGATTGCCATCTGAATGCAGGCTCCTTTATGCATAATTAGCTCATATTGTAATGGATTGCAGATAGCGACATATCGATCATGCGCCATTACTGTGAGCAGGGCAAGGTCTGAGGTTGCAAAGGCAAAGAAAAAGAAAACCTGAGCAACACACCCAAAATAAGAGATTGACCTGGTGTTCATGAGGGAATTGAACATAGCTTTTGGTACCATAACAGAAATGGAACCAATATCCATAACACTCAAGTTCATTAAGAAAAAATACATTGGGCTGTGCAGGTGATGATCAATAGTTATCAAAATGGTGATGAGAAGATTGTTGGTCACAGCTACCAAGTACAATCCTAGGAAAGCGGAGAAGTATAAAATCTGTAGGTTCCAGACCTCTGCAAATTCCAGGAGGAGGAATGTGGATGTGCTGCTAGCATTAGTCATTTTGTCCTCGATACCCTGATTCTTGTTATCTGTGGGACAAAGTACTACCAATATTATTTCAAGGTTGATCAGAATTGCATATTCTGAAAATCTCAGTCCACCAAATAAACCTGTGTTGTATGACATTTACCTTATATTAAGATTGTATCTACCATCTTAATCTCAACTTCTACACAGGCTGATCTCCTCTAGGGTACACAGACCTAAACACATACATAAGATGTAGAATTATAAGCTTGATTAGGAATTATTGCACATAGCTAAAGGGACTAAATAGCCTTCTCTTTCTCTCCTGAGATGTATGCAATGACATAATGTTTTATTGGTTTACTTACATAGTACATTTAAAAAATATTCCCACACTTTTTTAAGGCCAAGGACCCATGACCTGGATAGCTCAAGCTAGCCCAGTCTTGTCAGATATCAGAAGCTAAGCATGGACTGCCCTGACTAGTATTTAGATGGAAGACCTCCAAGGAATAGCAATGATGCAGAGATAGGCAATGGAAAACCACCCCTGAATGTCTCTTGCCTTGAAAACACTATGGGGTCACCATAAACCAGCTGTGACTTGACAGCGTTTTCCACCATCCTTCTTCAAGGAGCTCAAAGTGGCATCTATGTTTCCCTCCTCCCATTTTTAACAGTACTGTGTGATAAACTGGTTGAGAGTGAAAAATTGTCTGACTTCATCCAGTAAACTTAATAGCAAGTGGAAATTTGAAGCTGGGTTTCTCCAGTTGTAGACCAGCAATTAATCAATATATCAAACTGGCTCTCTGAACTCTGCTTATGAACATTCAATTTAATATTTAAAAGTCATTAGTAGACCTACCTTCCTTGATATCATTCCATTTCAGAAATAATTACTCTTGTGGCTAGCAGAACATCTTCTGATGAAGAATTCCACAAAAAATGCTGCATTTACAGAAAACATGTTCTTTAGTTTCATGTGTATCTATTGACAGTCTTCATCTTTTGGCAGACCCCAAATTCTACGGCCACTTGAAATGGAGAACTTTTTTTCTGTCCAATCTCTCCTGACTCTCTTTTCATGTACTTTCCCCTAAATTAAACAGCTCTAAATACTATAGCTTTTCCTCATAGGCAATGGCATTTGTGTTGCCTTTTTTGCATGTTTTTCCAGCTCTGTGACAGGGTAGATAGAACTATACACTAGAACTATACACAATACTTCTCACTCGCCATAACCACAGTCTTTTCTCCAGTTAGTTTCTACTATTTCAAAATACTCTTGTGGAATACTATGTGGAATACTATGTGGAAGTTTGAAACAATAAGGGCACAGCCCTAGAAGTCCCACTGAATAAAATATGATGCATTTATGAACAGAACTGCTGAGAATTGTTCTTCCCTAAAAAAAAAAAAAATCCTTGCATACATCAGTTTACATGTATTTACATTCAATATTCTTTGGCACACTGATGCCCAGTCATAAATTTTGAAATGATACTTTTGGAGCAGTGTGCTCTCTGATTGGATTGTCACCATCCTGGCTAATTAGGTGTCTTGTACAAGCATAATTCATAGCTTAGTCCTGATTTAGAATATTTATAAGTCAAAGAGCTTCTCAAGTTGACTAATAGAACTCACTTTAAATAAGAATAAAATCCTAAATTGCACTATAAACATCTTGATGCCATGTTGGCAAGAACTGAGCAGCTGGTCTTCTGTTGATTGACACTTGGTAGTTGGCTGGCAGGAGCTCTTCACAAAGGCAAGGGACCGGGGCTGAGCTAAAAGATTTCCATCAGCAACCCGTCTTACCTTTGTTGGCAGTTGGTGTCAGATCACTCAAGAACAATTTAGATAATGCTAATCTCAGCTCAGATCCTTGGATCACCTGCAGTTTATCACCCTTCTTTGAATGAACAGTCTACCAATTCTTACCTATCATGTACCTATTCTTAGTTCAGTCTTCTCCCAAAATCACTAAGTTTTATGCAGTGTTTTTCAGGATTAAAGCTTTTTTGGGATGTTAGATTATACAGTAATTACTGGATCACCTGAACACAAAATTCAATGTGCCACTAGAAAAATGCACTGGGTTGGAACCAGTCACTCCTCCCCCTCACTCACTCATTCAAATCCCCTTCTTACTACAGTTGCTATCCCATATGGCATCTGCCCATGAAGATCCCATAAATCCAGCACTATTTTTTTTGGTGGTTGAAGGAGACTGTTCCATCTGGTTTGGTGCATTCACAGAACTAGAATTCAAATAGACAAGTCCAACAACAGGACATCTGGTGAATCTATACCAGAGAACTCATTGTCCATGCAAAGCAATTACCTACAGGGAGTCAGCCCACTTTCTCATACCTGCACACACGCATGCACACACAAGAATTCAGACAAGCCATTCCCTCCTGATCACAAAGAAAACTTTCAGATTAATCAATGTCATAAGCATTGATTATCAGCATCACTGATAGTGCAACTAACTTATTGGGGCATGCACCAGCTGTTTTAGGAGACATACTAATTCAAAATGCTTAGCAAAAAATATGGAATAGCAAAAAGGTTGCTATATACTAAGGGTCATATACTCACCTTATTCTTTCATATAGGCGCTGATGTTGCAAGTCAAGGAAAATCAGTCATCTGTTCTGTTCATGTGGGCAGCAGGTAGTTAGGTGACCGCTATTGCACTGTGGCTGATACCAAATCTTAGCTTCATAGCCTGTCTTGGAGCAATCAAAACAGCTGGCAAGTGGTGCACTGCTACCACTTCATTCTTTAATTCTGGTAACTGATTTTCTTATATGTATTTCCATGCACATGACTATTCCAGAACATTGTTCCTCCTCAACTATGGCAGAGATATGAAGATGGATTCACAGAAGAAGGCATTAAGTATCCCATGCATGGTTGTGTGCTAACTGAAATATTAAGTTTAAACAATTTGCCCATAAACTGGGAGGCAGAGCTTGTGGCTCTGAGAATTCAGAAAAGGTCCCAAGCCAAGAGAATCCCCATACTCCTTCAGAGACTGCATGGTTCAACATAGGTTCAATGAATTCCCCCAGCATGGAAAAGTGATAACATTCAGAAAGACTGTTAAATAAGAAGAAAAGAAACAACAGCCTTCTTCTAGACCACAGCACAATAAAAAAGGAAAAACTCTCAGAACAGACCAGAACTTAAAATTTAAAGTTAAGAACCAACTTGTCTTTTAAACCTAAGAAATTGTTTGTCTTTTAAAGTTAAGAAACTGTTTGTCTGAACAATTTCCCCACCACCACCACCCTCCTCTGCTGTATTGTTTCTTATATTTTTGTACTTTTGAACATATGATTCAAGACATAAAACTTGATACCAAAAAATTCTCTTTTCAAATAAGGTACCGGAATGAAAGAGGACATTATTGACATAAAACAAGTGACATGATCTTTTTTCCCCTCTCAAAAGACAATTTTCCATACAATAAGTGACCCTTTATGACTGTCTTTAGAAGTGCAGCCAATCCAATGAGTTGAGTTTTTAGAAAGTAGTTAATGTAAAGAAGCTTCAAAGCCAGTGTGGCATGGTGGCTAGAGTGTTGGACTAGGATCTGAGAAACCTGTGTTTGAATCTCCACTCTGTCATGGAAGCTTGCTGGGTGACCTTGGGCCACTGACACACTTTCAGCCTAACCTAGTTTACAGGATTACTGGGAGGATAAAATGGAGGAGATGAGGACAATATAAATCACTTTGGGTCCCCATTGGGCGGAAAGGCAAAATAACTAGTTTCATTACTTAGATACTGGATGAGCAAGCACAATGGAGGGCAGATGTTCAGGTCAAATCCTGTAACATGGAGGGCTGTTGGCCCCAACACACCCCAGATTCATTATTCAGTCTGTGGCAACTGCAGTTTCCCTTCAGGCACAGAATAGTTCCTCATATAATGAAAGGCTAGCAACCAAGGACTAAGAAACAGTATAATTGAATTTACGTTTGAGGCCTTCTAAAATGGTATATTTCTTCTGCTGTGTCTTCACACATTGACCTGGTTTGGGTGTAAAGACATAATATTCATGGAGACATCCTTGCTGACTAGCAACCGCTCCAGGTCAGTGGCATCATCAGGGAACAGACTGTTCAATTGCCCAGTAGTAGCCCCATCCAAGGAAGAGCTGGGTGAAGTAGAACAGGGGCTGATCTCTGGCCAGTGGTGATTGACTAATCCCAATGTGCTGCATGGCCTAAAGGGTCATCCAATGGGATCTGGAAGTTTCTGAGGATGATAGTTTCCATGTCCTTCTTCCTTCTCTTGTCCTACCTCATAAACTCCACCCTTCCTTTTTATATAGTGCAACTGTGTGGATGAGGGGAAAGTGTGCTGCTTTGGAGCCCAGACTCAATTAGGTAAAATTGTACTGTATAGCTTGCTCCTGATTAACAGTTCATTCGTCTATGGAACTGGACCACTGTTGAACTGAGTCATATTGTCATATTGGCTTGCATAATATTGCTTTAAGAATGATTTGATCAGATTAAATAACTTTAAAAATTAATTGTCCCCCAGTTGGAATAAAGAGGCTGACACATGTATATGGGTAAACGGGCCACTTTATTAACATAACTGTGACTTAATTTGTATGGCAAGGGCTACCTAAGCTGGACAAGCCCCAGGGTCATCTCATGACCCTTCCTTGTCCAGAAATGGGCGAGCCACCCTGCCCCCTGCATGAGCCATCATAATGTGGCTACTGCTGGGCCGGCCAGGCCAAATGTCCTCACCCCATTCCCTGCCTCGATCACCAGAAAGAGCCGGACCTGGGTGAAGCCATTTTGTGATCTGCATTATGTGACATTGAGCCGTGTAGAATACAGTGCCCCAGGCTGAGAGAGGTAAAGCTTCAGAGTACCTGTGATCGGGCTTTCTCTGTTATGGCTCCACGCCTATGGAACCAGCTTCCGGAGGATCTGCGGGCCCTGCGGGAATTTGAACAGTTCTGCAGGGCCTGCAAGACCACCCTGTTTCGATTGGCCTTCACCGACTAAGGGGAACTGCTAGTGAAACCTATACAATAGCACCAGTATATTAATTTTAATGATTTTATTGATTTTAGAGTTTTAGTAGAATTTTAATTAATGTGTTAATTAGTTATGTTTAAATACCTTGTAAAACTAATGTCAGAACTTGTAACTTTCATATATGCTGTTAGCCACACTGACTCCATATTGTAATCCAGTACTAACACATGATGCCTTGCCTCTGTAACTAACACAAACTGTTCTGCATTTCAAACACCCTGTGATCACTGGAGGGTGACAGATAACCTCTGGTCAACATCTGCAGGTGGCCTTTGAAGCCAGGCTGAGCAGGCCTTCCCAGCGGGACTGCATCCTCCCTTCTGATAACAAATCCTGGGAAAGAGACACTTGTCTGCAAACCGCGTGAAAGGTCGTTTTATTGTTGCTGTCTTAACCGCATAAAATGTAACTAGATGCCAGGCTCAGGCATCAGTGTTATCTTGAAGCTTCAGCACTGTAGTTCTCGAATAAACGCCTATACTTTGTAACAAGTTTGGGTCTTGTTTGATGTTCTGCCAGTTCTGACATTATAACACTGATCCCATTATTCTGGGACTTATCCGAACTGGCAACCTGGCTGAATGGCAGCAAAGGCTCCAGACAACGGAGAGCCCAGCACTCCCCCGGAGGAGAGGCCGCTAGAGCCTGGGGTGAACGCGGTGAGACGCAAGATAAAAGACCTCGCGCACTTCTCCACGGACGACTTCCCCTCACGGAGTTGGAGCCCGAGGAAATCCACCGTCGCCATGGAGGCAGCAGACGCGAGATACCGGGCGATCGCCACCGGCGCGGGGGGAGACGAAGAGGACCCCGGCTGGGACAAAGGCACCGTCCCCGGCAGAGGGGACCCGATCCGAGCGCTCCGCAACGAGCTGTCCGACTGGGTGAGGGACATCCACGACCAAGTCCACATGTCCCGAGTGCAGATGGCAGAAGAAATGCAGCAACAGATGGGCGCTCTTCGCGACCAGATCTGCGCCCTGCAAGGGGTCCTCCCGGCCGCCCCGGTGGGCCCACCCGAAGGAGGACCCGCACCACCACCCATCCCGGCGCCCCCGGCCCTGCCGCCTGCGGGGCCTGGTGACGGGGGAGGGGGAGGCCCTGTGGGGCCGCCAGTACCAGCACCCCCGGTGCCGGCTCCGGCCGGGCCCCCGCCTGCCGCACCAGCGGCCCCGGGAGCCCCGGCCGCGCCACCAGCCCCAGTGGGCCCAGGTGCTCCAGCACTCCCGGCACCGGGCCCCGCCGCCCCGGCACCAGCGGGGCCACCACCAGCCGCGCCCGGGGCCCCGGGCGGGGGCGATGGGGGGGAGCCCGGGAGCTGAAGATCACCTTCGACGGGGATGGGGACGAGGTGGAGTACTTCACCATCCACTGCAACAGTTTTTTCATGCACTGGGGGACAAGCTACCCCACGGAGGTGAGCCGCGTGGACCACATCACCTCGAAATTGAAGGGGGCTGCAAGGAAGTGGTACGTGGGGCTATACACCGGGCGCAAACCTGAGTTGGCCACGGTGGCCAACTTCCTCCAAGCGATTCTGCGGCAGTACAGGGACCCCCTCCGAGAAGAGAAGGCCATCGAAGCCCTCCAGAGGATCGAGCAGGGGAACTGCACCACCCGCGAGTATGCCACCGAGTTTATGGGCCATTGCGCGGCAGCAAGAGGATGGAGCGAAGTAATGAAGTACACAGCCTTCAAGAACGGGCTGAACGCGAACATCCTCGACAGGTGCTATCACCAAGGCCGACTCGATACCCTGGTCAGCTGGATCCAACTGGCTGGGGAGGTGGAAACTGACCTGCAGCATGTCGGGATGCGCCGCCAGCAGCAACTGGGGAAGAAGGGGGGAAAGCCAGCTCACACCGCCAGCAAACCCGAGGGGAAATGGTCCCCAGCCACCTCCACACCCGTGGCGGCCAGCAGGAAATGCTTCAGATGCGGAGACCCGGGGCACATTGCTGCCAACTGCCCCACGAAACCCCCGCCGACCCCCACCCCGTCCAAGCCGTTCGCGGGCACCCCGAAGAAGGGAGGAGGCCGCACCAAGGAGCCCAGTCGGGGCGCCGTCGCCGCTTCCATGGCGATTGACGAGGAATTTACCACCATTGACGAGTCCAGCGAGGAGTCGTGGGACCAGGAGTCGGCGGAAAACGACAACGACCTGCTTTAATCGGTGCCGCAAAGCAGGTCCAGGAGACACCGGCACCCATGACGGTGAGAGTTACCGGGGAACTTTTATTCATGGCAGTGACAATGCTGAACCCCAGCCTAAAGCGCTTCATGCACGCCCGGGCCCTGATAGACTCTGGGTGCACCCGGGACATCATCACCCCGCGGTTAGTAGAGGCCCTTGGCCTAACCCAGTCCCCCTTACCACACCCGATCCTATTTGAGCAGATGGACAGGTCGGTGATGAAAGGGAAACCGTGCACCCACGAGACCCAAGCGGTTCCGGTAGGGACGGAGGACCACTGGGGGATAGAAACATTCATAATAGCCCCTTCCTCCTCCTTCGACATAGTGGTGGGGGCGGGGTGGCTAGCGCGGCACCAGCCGGACATACGGTGGGAAGAGCAGATTGTGCACTTCCCCGACTGGCGGTGTGAGCACCACCATTGGCGACCCGAATGGGGACCCAGGGCGCCGCCTCGAAACGAGAGGCTCTGCCTTACGGTAGAGGAAGTAGGGTCGATTCCGGCGGAGTACAGGGATCTAAGAAAGGCCTTTAGCGAGCAAGAGGCGGACGAACTCCCCCCGCACTGTCCCACTGACTGCGCCATCGAGCTAATACCAGGGCAAGAACTACCCAAAGCCAAACTGTACTCTATGGGGTGGGCGGAAAAAGCAGAACTGAAAAAATTTATTGACAAGAACTTAAAGCGGGGGTTCATCAGGCCGGCCACGGCCCCCCACGCCGCCCCTATCCTCTTCCGCAAGAAGAAGGAGGGTAGTCTGAGACTTTGCACAGATTTTCATGGGATAAACGGGATTTCTATGTCCAATGCCTACCCGATCCGGCTGATAAAGGACCTGCTGAGTACAGTGGCCGAGGGCAAGGTGTTCACCAAGCTCGACCTCCGCGACGCGTACTTCCGCGTGCGAATCAAGGAGGGCGACGAATGGAAAACGGCATTTAACACGCCAATGGGACAATTTGAATACTTGGTAATGCCCTTCGGACTACAAGGAGCACCCGGGGTGTTTATGAACTTTATCAATGAAGTCTTAACAGAGTATTTGTATAAAGGGGTAGTGGTTTACCTTGATGACATCATTATTTACTCAAAAAACCTTGAATCGCATGTACCGTTGGTGAGAAAAGTGTTGACTACCCTGTACCAAAACAAATTGTATGCCAAGCTAACAAAATGTGAGTTCCACAAAACGGAACTAGACTACCTAGGGTTCCGGGTGTCAGGAGATGGGTTAGCAATGGACCCCGCGAATATCCAGGCGGTCCTAGACTGGGAGCCACCCCGAACTTGACGGCAGCTACAATCATTCCTTGGGTTCGCAAATTTTTATCACGGGTTCATCAAGGGGTTTGCCCAGGTCATGCTGCCCCTTACGGAACTCCTCAAGACGAAGGGGAAGGGGGAGGAAGCGAAAAAACCAGGCACGTGTCTAACCTGGTCACCTGAATGCCAGCGCGCCTTTGATGAGCTCAAACGTTTGTTCACATCTGAACCAGTCCTTGCCCACCCCAACGAGCTAAAACCCTTCGTAGTACAATGTGACGCCTCCGACGTCGCGGTGGGGGCCATATTAATGCAGAGGGACGACGAGGGGGGGCTCTGATCATGCGCATACATCTCGCACAAATTCTCAAACGAGCAAAGAAACTGGTCAGTGTGGGATAAGGAAGCGTTTGCGGTCACGTTTGCTTTAAAAACATGGCGGTCATGGCTAGAGGGGGCGCGAGTCCCCTTCGAAATTTGGACCGATCACAAGAACCTAGAGGCCCTGACCGGCCGCCACAAACTAACCGCAAGACAAATACGGTGGGCCGGCTTCGCCAAATTTGATTTTGTGCTGAAACACATCCCCGGAACCAAAAACTTTTTAGCCGATGCGCTGTCACGAATGCCCCAACACGACAGCCAAAAAGAGGAAGTAATAGACTTCCTCATCCCCCCTTCAGCAGTGGCGGGGAGGGTTACAACCCGATCCGGAAAACAGACAGGAGCCCCCGGGCTTAAAGAAAAAGAACGCTTCATGGCCGAGATGGAAGCGGAGGGAGGGGAGCGGCCCGAAGGAGTAGAGAAAGGGGAGGGGGGACTCTGGTTCTACAAAGGAAAAATTTACGTGCCCAAGAGCCTCAGAAAAGAAGTGCTAGAACAGTGCCACTCCAGCCGCCTGGCGGGGCACTTTGGCTATGTGAAACTCTGAACCTACTGAACAGGCAGTTTTGGTGGCCCCACCTAAAAAGAGACGTGTCGGAATTCGTAAGTTCCTGTCCGACATGCATCATGGCAAAGCGGAGAGGGGGAAAACCGCCCGGCCACCTAGTACCCCTCCCCACGGCAACCAAGCCTTGGTCGGTGGTGTCAATGGATTTCATAGTCGAACTGCCCCCCTCTCAAGGGAAAACTGTAATCCTGGTGGTGGTAGATACATTCTCCAAGCAGGCTCATTTCATTCCCTGCAAAAAGCTACCCAACGCCAAAAAGCTAGCACAACTATTCTTTAACCACATGGTCCGCCTACACTCATTCCCAGACAAGGTCATTAGCGACCGCGGGCCTCAGTTCATTGCCAACTTCTGGCGGGAGTTCTGCAAAATCACCGGAATGGAACAGGGGCTCAGCTCAGCCTATCACCCTCAAACGGACGGACAGACGGAGAGGATGAACAGGCTCCTGGAGCAGTACCTCCGGTGTTTCATCAATTACCAACAAACAAATTGGGTGGAACTGCTAGCTTTTGCAGAATACGGGTACAACAACAGCCTCCATAGTTCCACCAAAACCTCCCCGTTTCAGATAGTGAATGGGTACGAGGGGAAACCTTTCCCACACCTCCCCCTGCCGGCCGGGTCCCCCGAGCCGAACTCTTGTCAACAATGGTGGGAGGGAATCCGCAAAGGGTGGAAAGTGATCCAAGAGAACTTGGACGAGGCCAAGGAAGAGTACAAGCGGCACTTCGACAAAAAGCACTCCCCCCAGTGGGAGTTCAAGGAAGGGGAGAAAGTATTCCTATGCATTAAAAACCTCCCTCTCCCTCAAGCGTGCCGCAAACTGGCCTACAAGTACTTAGGACCCTTTAAAATAAAGAAAGTAATTAACAAAGTGACTGTGGAATTAGAACTGCCCAAGCTGCTGAGTAAGATCCACCCTGTTTTTCATTGCAGCCTTCTTCGCAAAGATCCTGGAGCTACATCCTAGCACCCTCGCCCTCCACAGCCACCTCCTACTCGAGTGAAGGGCCAGAGCCATCATGAGGTGCAGGAGATTCTAGACTCAGTGATCCGGCGAGGGGTACTGTACTACCTCATCAGGTGGAAGTACTTTCCCCCGAGCTGTGACGAATGGGTCAAAGCGAGCGATGTGTCTGCTCCCCAGTTGCTTAAGAAATTCCACCTGCTGTACCCACACAAGCCCAAGGCGAAGAGCTTAGGGGGGGCAGTATGTCAGAACTTGTAACTTTCATATATGCTGTTAGCCACACTGACTCCATATTGTAACCCAGTGCTAACACATGATACCTTGCCTCTGTAACTAACACAAACTGTTCTGCATTTCAAACACCCTGTGATCACTGGAGGGTGACAGATAACCTCTGGTCAACATCTCCAGGTTGTCAGAACTTGCAGAACATCAAATGAGGCTCATAACTCTGGTTAAAGTTTAAGCATTTATTGAGAACTGTGTTCAGGTAGAAGACGAGTTGATTCTGATGACAAGTTCAGCGGTGGTTAGATTCTTTAAGCTAGGCTAGTTACAATAACAAACTGGTTCCCACCCTTCAGGAGGCCCTGTTCTGTCTCCAAGGCTCCTTATCATCGGGGGAGGAGAGGGGGAGGCAGAGCCTCAAAGGGTACTGGCAGATGTTTCCCAAGGACTCCCCGTCACCCTCCAGTAATCACAGTTCGCTTGGAATGCAAAGCATCTGGGCACGATGCTAGATACAAAGCTGGCTATTTCTTAACAGTTGCAATATGGATTCAGCTAGGCTAAGCAGGCATGACAGTCACAAGGTTTACCAATTACAAGTTCTGACATACTGCCCCCCCTAGGCCCTCGCCCGGGGCTTGTGCGGGTACAGTAGGTGGAATCTTTTAAGCAGTTGTGGGGCAGACACATCACTGGCTTTGACCCATTCATCGCAACTAGGGGGAAAATGCTTCCACCGTATCAGATAGTACAACACCCCACGTTGGACCCTGGAGTCTAGGATTTCCTGCACTTCATGGTGGCTTTGGCCCTTCACGCGGGTAGGTGGTGGTTCTGGAGGGCGCGGGTGCCAGGGCGTGGCCCCAGGGTCTTTGCGAAGAAGGCTGCAATGAAACACCGGGTGAATCTTACTAAACATTTTTGGCAGTTCTAGTTCTACAGTTACCTTGTTAATCACCTGTTTTATTCGGAAAGGTCCTAAGTACTTGTAGGCTAGTTTGTGGCACACTTGGGGGAGAGGGAGGTTCTTGGTGGATAGAAACACTCGCTCCCCTTCCTTAAGTTCCCACTGAGGGGCGTGCTTCTTATCCAAGTGGCGTTTATACTCCTCCTTGGCTTCATCCAGGTTTTTCTGGATCACCCCCCATCCTTTGCGTATCCCCTCCCACCATTGCTGACACGAGGTTGGCTCGGGGGATCCTGCTGGCAGTAGGAGGTGTGGAAAGGGTTTCCCTTCATACCCATTCACTATCTGGAAAGGGGAGGTTTTGGTGGAGCTGTGGAGGCTGTTGTTGTATCCATACTCCGCAAAAGGTAACAGCTCCACCCAGTTTGTTTGTTGGTAGTTAATGAAGCACCAGAGGTATTGTTCCAGGAGCCCGTTCACCCTCTCCGTCTGTCCGTCCGTTTGGGGGTGGTAGGCTGAGCTAAGCCCCTGCTCTATTCCGGTGATTTTACAAAACTCCCGCCAGAAGTTGGCAACGAACTGCGGCCCACGGTCACTAATGACCTTGTCTGGGAATGAGTGTATGCGGACCACGTGATTGAAGAATAGTTGCGCCAGTTTTTTGGCATTGGGCAGTTTTTGGCAGGGGATGAAATGCGCTTGTTTTGAGAACGTGTCCACAACCACCAAGATGACTGTTTTCCCTTGGGAGGGCGGTAACTCTACTATAAAGTCCATAGAGACAACCGCCCAGGGTCTGGCCGCTGTGGGGAGGGGGACCAAGTGGCCCGGCGGCTTCCCTCCCCTGCGTTTTGCCATGATGCATGTGGGGCAAGAAATGATGAATTCTGACACGTCTCTTTTTAGCTTGGGCCACCAGAATTGTCTGTTTACCAAGTTCAGTGTTTTTACGTAACCGAAATGCCCGGCTATGCGACTGGAGTGGCACTGTTCCAGCACGCTTTTCCTCAGGCTTTTGGGGACGTAAATCTTGCCGTTGTGGAGCCAGAGTCCCCCCTCCCCTTTCTCGAGCCCTTCGGGCCATTCATCCCCTTCCGCCTCTGCTTCCGCTGCGAAGCGCTCTTTTTGTTGGGGCTCGGGGGCTCCCGTCTGTTTCCCTGAGCGGGTGGTGACTCCTCCGGCTACTGCCAAGGGGGGAATGAGGGAGTCTATCACTTCCTCCTTTTGACTGTCGTGCTGGGGCATGCGGGATAGTGTGTCGGCTAAAAAGTTTTTGGTGCCGGGGATGTGTTTCAGCACGAAGTCGAATTTGGCGAAAAACCCCGGCCAGAGAATCTGCTTTGCAGTTTGCGGCGGCCGGTCAGGGCTTCTAGGTTTTTGTGGTCAGTCCAGATTTCAAAGGGGACACGGGCTCCCTCTAACCACGACTGCCAAGTTTTTAGGGCAAACGTGACTGCAAAGGCTTCCTTGTCCCATACCGACCAATTTCTTTGTTCATTGGAGAATTTGTGCGAGATATAGGCGCACGGTCGGAGCCCCCCCTCTTCATCTTTCTGCATCAGTATGGCCCCCACCGCAACGTCGGAGGCGTCGCATTGCACCACGAAGGGTTTTAACTCATTGGGGTGGGCTAGGACGGGTTCGGACGTGAATAACCTCCTGAGTTCATCGAATGCCCGTTGGCACTCAGGCGACCACGTTAGGCGTGCGCCTGGTTTCTTTGCTTCCTCCCCCCCCCCTTCGTTTTTAGAAGCTCGGTGAGTGGGAGCATGACCTGGGCGAAGCCCTTGATAAATCCGCGGTAGAAATTTGCGAACCCGATGAAAGATTGGAGCTGCCGTCGGGTTCGGGGTGGCTCCCAGTCTAATACCGCTTGGATTTTGGCGGGGTCCATGGCTAGTCCCTCCCCCGACACCCTGAATCCCAGATAGTCTAGTTCCGTTTTGTGGAACTCGCACTTGGACAGTTTAGCATACAGTTTGTTTTGATACAAGGTGGTCAACACTTTTCTTACTAAAGGTACATGTGATTCAAGGTCTTTCGAGTAAATAATGATGTCATCCAGGTACACCACCACCCCCTTGTACAGGTATTCCCTTAACACTTCATTGATAAAGTTCATAAACACCCCCGGCGCTCCCTGTAGTCCAAAAGGCATTACTAAGTATTCAAACTGTCCCATGGGCGTGTTGAACGCTGTTTTCCACTCATCGCCCTCCTTGATCCGCACGCGGAAGTACGCGTCGCGGAGGTCGAGTTTGGTAAACACCTTGCCCTCGGCCACAGTGCTCAACAGGTCCTTTATCAGCGGGATCGGGTAGGCGTTGGACATAGAAATCCCGTTTATCCCGCGAAAATCTGTGCAAAGTCTCAAACTTCCATCCTTTTTCTTGCGGAATAGGACGGGGGCAGCGTGGGGGGCCGTGGCCGGCCGGATGAACCCCCGCTTTAAGTTTTTGTCAATAAACTTTTTCAGTTCCTCCTTCTCCGCCCAGCCCATTGAGTAGAGTTTAGCTTTTGGCAGTTCCTGCCCTGGTATCAGCTCGATGGCGCAGTCGGTAGGGCGGTGGGGGGGTAGCTCGTCCGCCTCCCACTCGCTAAAGGCCTTTTTCAGGTCTCGGTATTCCATAGGGATCACCCCCACCTCCTCCATAGTGAGGCACAGTCTTTCGTTTAGGGGGGGTGCTTTGGGGCCCCAGTCGGTTCTCCAGTGGTGGTGTTCGCATCGCCAGTCAGGGAAGCGCACGATTTGTTCTTCCCACTGTATGTCCGGCTGATGCCTTGCAAGCCACCCCGCCCCCACCACCACGTCGAAAGAAGATGAGGGTGCTATTACAAAAGTCTCTATCCCCCAGTGGTCCTCCGTCCCCATAGGGGTCGCTTGGGTCTCTTGGGTGCACGGTTCCCCTTTCATCACCGACCCGTCCATCTGCTCGAATTGGATCGGGTGGGGCAGGGGGGATCGTTTCAGGCCCAGCGCTTCAACAAGGCGCGGGGTGATAATGTCCCATGTGCACCCGGAGTCTATCAGGGTGCAGGTGTGCATGAAGCATTTCAGGCTAGGGTTCAATAAAGTCACCGCCAATCTCTGGCCAAAGTTGGGGGGATGTATATCCCAACCTTTTTTACAAGTGACCTTAAATGTGCCAGGTATCTAGAAAAGATACAGCCAATTAAGATCAGGCGGATGCTGTCCTTGGCACGCCTGAACATTCTGGACACAGCAGTACTGAGGGGCCGTTTCCACAAGATCCCGTTAGAAGACAGGATCTGTCCGTGCGGCCTGGAGGAGGTCGATACGGTTTCCCACCTTATTCTGAACTGTCTTTTCCATACAGAGGCAAGGTACAGACTTTTGCGGAACCATCTAATGCTAGCTGAATCTTTAAATCAGGCCCAAACCATTTACTTCCTCTTAGGGGATGGGAGTGATCAACTTTCTTTGGATCTTGCTAAGTTTCTATATGTTACCGACCTCGACAGGAAGAAATTTAATGCTGTCTGTATTTGAAAGAAGATGCTTTTAGTTAAGTGTTGCCTATGCTAGAAAAGCTGGCTATTTCTTAACAGTTACAATATGGATTCAGCTAGGCTAAGCAGGCATGACAGTCACAAGGTTTACCAATTACAAGTTCTGACACAGGTGGCCTTTGAAGCCAGGCCGAGCAGGCCTTCCCAGCGGGACTGCATCCTCCCTTCTGATAACAAATCCTGGGAAAGAGACACTTGTCTGCAAACCGTGTGAAAGATCGTTTTATTGTTGCTGTCTTAACCGCATAAAATGTAACTAGATGCCAGGCTCAGGCATCAGTGTTATCTTGAAGCTTCAGCACTGTAGTTCTCGAATAAACGCCTATACTTTGTAACAAGTTTGGGTCTTGTTTGACGTTCTGCCAGTTCTGACAACTAATGTATTGATTATGTTGTTAGCCGCCCTGAGCCTGCTTCGGCGGGGAGGGCGGAATACAAATAAAAATTGATTGATTGATTGTAGCCCATCTGCAGCTCCTGCAGATCGCCAGCCCCCAACTGATGCATAGCTCTGGGTGCTCACCGATAACAGTAACCCCATCCTCCTTCTGCCACCGCAAATGCCAAGCCCAGAGCCTTTGCCGAAGGTCACTCAAAAAAGCCCGGTTACCCTGCTCTGATAGGTGGACTCCATCAGGACTTTACAACTCCCTCCTTTCCATCTGAATGTCAGGGTGGGGAAGAAAGGTGCCCAGGCCCCCCTCCATGGCTTTCTGCAGACACGGTTCGCTTTCCATCTGGCCTGCTTGATGCCAGCTGGGTCCCAGGTGGCCCTCCAGACTCTGCACAGTAGTATGGAGGACCAAACCAGGCAGCCCCGGGACCACCTCCCCATGATGGTCCAGAGATCCACCTCCGCCTGTATGGAGAGGGCCTTCGCTTGTACCAACCCAAGGTCATTTCCACCAAGGTGGATGACCAGAATGTGAGGTGGACGACCACTCCTTCCATGGAACAGCAGTGACCGGAGCCCGGGCCAATGCAGACCCCATCAGGCCTGCCACTCCACCACAGCCCACTCACTCAGTCCCAACAGGGGACCTTCTGGCATAATGGGGACCAACAGGGGACCTTCTGGCATAATGGGCCACCCAAAGCACCATACTGTGCCCGCAGATGAGGATCCACAGCCTCTCCTGATGAGTCACAGCACCTGAAATGAAAAAAAACAGTCAACCAAGAACAGTAACTTGTCCACCCGGGCTTAATCATTTTAACAAACTTGCCCCTAGCCTGGAGAATGACTAGGGGGTGCACATATGCTCAGTAGGCGTGGGACCGCCAATGGCCCACCCTTTGGATTCCCAAGCAAGGGTAACCCATTGCCACCACTGTTGACGTGGATCTGATCTGGAAGGAGTGGGTGCCGAAGTGAACTCCTCCCAACCCCAGCTTTGCTAAGGCCCTAGCTGTTACTGCCCAAAACTGGTACTTGGTTAGGGGGGACCCATCGCTATGGCAAAACAGTGGTCCCTCCGCTTTTCCTCTTATAGCTAAGTACCGGCGCAGAGCTTGGACCGGGCATAACTCCTTCTCCCCACAGGGGCCAAGTGTAATTGACATGCCCCTTCGCCGCTGATCCGTCTTGGATCGCCGGATGGTCAGCACCACTTGGCCCCCCTCATTTTAGCATCCCCACTACATAATGCCCAATTTGACTGGTCCCTGCGGGATTGCACCACCAGCTCGCTGACCCTAAGGGCTCCAAAAAAGACAATCAGTGCCGCCGCATGGAACAATGTACACTCGAACTCTCAAGCGCACACTTCAGGCCACACCCTGCCCAACCCCTTCAGCATGGTGATATGGGCTGATGGTTGTCCACCCACAGCCTGCGCTCCCTAGACCATCCCTCCAGCATCTTCTTTAAAAGGAAGTCCCCCATCACTTCCAGGAAACCCTGCACTTTGCTAATAAAAGCTAAGGCTGCCAGCTGGCCCCTAATGGATTTTACTGCCAACCCCCTATCCCTCTGGTGCACACAAAATTGCATAAGGTGGCACACGGGGACTGGCCAACTGTCCTGCAACCCCTCAGTCCTTCTAAATACTCTGAATTGCAGCGCTGCTCTTTCATATGCTCACTTCGTGCTTGGGGCCAAAGCTTTGGCCAAAGCTTTGGCCTGCAAAGCTGCCACAGGTCCTGGGGCATTTGCACCAGACAGGGGTCAGCCTCCGGAGCCAACAGGCAGAATTGCTCCATCTGTCGACGAGACAGAGTGTCTGCCACCCCATTGCAGACACCAGGAACGTGCCTTGCCAGGAACATCATATTCAAATGCAGGCAGCGCAGGGTAAAAGCCCTCACCAGGTTCATTACCAGTACAGATCTGGATGACAATGAGTTGATCACATGAACCACTGCTAAGTTGTCGCACCAGAAGTGCACCACGTGATTGGCTGGTCCCCCCAAAGCCAGCTGGTCCCCCCAAAGCTATACTGCCATGATAATGGGAAAAATTCCAGGAATGTAAGATTCCTACAAAGGCCACTGGCCAACCAATCTCTGGGCACACCAGTGTCCCCAGAAGACACCAGTGTCCCCAGAAGAAAATCCCCAAACTTGTGGAACCTGCAGCATCCAATGAAATCTAGAGGTTGGCCTCGATCTTCATGTCCTCTCTCCAGAAGGAAACCCCATTGAATGATTCCAAACATTTCTCCCAAACCTCCAGGTCCCCCCACATATCTGCAGTTATCCTATGTGGTGGGGTAGGTGGAGAGTTCCCATGGCATCAGAAAATCGCCTAAGGAATGTTGTACCTGGTGCCACAACTTTGCAAGTGAAATTAAAGTGCCCTACGAGCTGCTGCAGCTCCAGCAGTGACATCTTATGCTGCCCTTTAAGGGCAGCGAGTTGGGCCCTAAGGCCCTGGACCTTGTCTGCAGGAAGCCATGAAGCTTGCAGGGAGGTATCTAACTCAATGCCTAGGAATGTCAACATGGTGGTGGGACCTTCGGACTTTTCATGTGCCAACAACACCCCGAGTTCCTGTGCCAAGTCTATGAATGACTCTAATAACCTGGCACATCGTCCAGACCCTACCACACCCACAAAGAGAAAGTCATCCAGGGAATGAACCATCTCTTTTAACCTGGATCTGACCTGCAGTCCCCATACCAAAAAGGAACTAAAGTGCTCAAAGGCTGTACAGGAGACTGAGCACCCCATTGGCAGGGCCCTGTCCATATAGTATTTCCCTTCAAACATAAACCCCAACAATTCAAAATCCCTGGGATGGATAGGTAAGAGGCGAAACACCAACTTAATGCCGCATTTGACATTTTGACGCCCCGCCCACAAGCCCTCTTATCTTATCGAACATAGGTAGTCAGAAATGGCATCATTCACCGACCAGCCTTCCGGGTAAAATAAGTGGTGGATAAGCCAGTACTCCCCCGGTGCCTTCTTAGGCACCACCTCCAGCGGGAGACCCACAAACCTGGCACTGGCAGGACATCGAAAGGGCCCAGCACCTGCCCCTCTGAACACTCCTTTGCAATCTTTGCCTTTACCACATGTTCCATTCCTAGAACTGAGCAAAGGTTGGACACCATACAGGAGACCCTAGGCCCCTGAAATGGAATCCAAAAACCCTGAGTAAATCTGTCCAGCAAATAGGACTTGTCGGCTGCCACCGGGTAACCCCCAAGCCAACACCTAAATACCATCAGCCATATGGAACTGGGAGCCTTTTCCAGGCAGCTGGCTGGCACCGCCACCTCCAGGGCAGTTTGGACTTGCTGCAGGCCAAGAATGCATTTGAGCCACCACATAACGGACACTCATGCTTGAACTTGCAAGCCTTATGGGAGCACACTCCCTGGGATGAAAATTCCTAGCACAACAGCTGGGGTTAAACCAGCTGGCCCACAACCGTGTAGGCTCCGGGCAAATTGAACTGCTTGAGAACTAGTTGCTCACTATCTGACCTGTCCCCAGCACTGGGTTTCACAGGGGGACATCAGCTGCAGCCACAACTGCTGGTTGATCTGATCCCACGGGAGGGAAGGATTAACTGCCGCCCTCATTCGAAAAGCCTCATCATATTTCAACAAGGCAGCCCAAATGAAATCAGTGTATGCCTGGTATACAATGTCACAGTACTGAAGCAACAGGGCAGCCCGAAGTGGCTGTGCCCATGCAATAACTCCAACATAAATCAGAAAGCCCAGCAGCCGATTGGCCCAGGTGCTGTTGACCTTCCTCTGTTTAAGCTTTTCTTTCTCCTTTTCATCCATCTCCTCCTTGCTCTTCTTTTCTAACTCTCGGAGAAGTAGACTAAATACATCTACGTATTCCCCCCGAAGTATTTTATCTCTCGTGGCCAGTGTGAGATAGTCCCCCAGATGCATTGCTGTGTCTCCATAAGGGAGGGCATGGAAAGCTACTGACCCATAAGGATTCGGAGGATAGGCTCATGGGTTCCACTGAGCACTGGGCCAACCCAAGGGCTGGGACATTAACATGTGCCCCATGGAAGGACACCTGGTGGTGCCTGTGGTGCTGCACTCTCCTGTGAGGTTGCTGCCACCACCGTTGAAGCAGACATCAGACTTAACTGGTCCAGCCTCAGCTGGGGAGACACTGACACCACCCAGGATGGTCCCGACTGGTTAAAGCCTGGCCACTGCCCCCATTGACCCATCAATGGTGCAACTGTGTTGAGGCCACTGGAAGGCCCAGGCATAAGGCCTTGGCCTCACTGGCTCCAAAGCCAGGCCTGAACATGGTGCGAGAAGGTGCTCCTACCATCTTAAACTGCCGGTGTCACCACCACTGCCACCGGTTCGACCGGCCTCTCGCTCTCCTCCGCCTCCACCTGCTCATGGACCATCATGATAGGAAGCTCATTCCTGCTTGGCCCCGCGGTTGGGCTCTTGTCCGCTCCATCAGCAGCCTGGCTGTGACCCTTCTGCAATGCATAGAGTCTTGCCAGTACCTCTTTTTCAAAAGTTAAGGTGCCCGAACACCCCGAGGCTCTCTGACGCCCTGTCCAAGCGGTGGCTACGCCCGCGGCCCCTCTCTCTCTCTCAAGGGCTCCAAGCTGATCAATAATAGCTTGGCACATAAGGCTCTGCTCCTCTGTCCCTTCCATTGGCCTTGTGGGGCAGGCCCTCTTAGAGGCCTTTGCCTAGTGCTTGCCCTTTGATGGCCCTTGCCCTTTCTTGGGCCCCATCATTGCAGCTTTGCACAACTCTCCCCAACTACTGCTTATACGGGGGGGGGGGTCTTACGCTGGCCTCTGCACAGGCAACCCAGGCTCAAACCCCTGCCAATGAGGCTAGCCCCTAGAAGGGGGGAAAAGCAGCGGGGCCACCTGCAGCTAATGCACCAACCAATCTGCCCAGGGCTCCCCCAAACTCGACCCGCCAAGGTGCCTCCACCCGCTAGAGCCCAGTCCCGAGGAGTTCCCCCAAGCTCTGCTGACACACTCCCCTCGCCTGGTGGCACCAGACCTTAGGCCCAGCTGCCCACTGCTGCTTCCCCCCCGGACCCGCAGCCTCAAGCCACTACTCGCTGCCCACCTAAAGGGGAAAAGAATCACCAGCCAATGGTCCTGGGGTCCAGCGCCAACGTCCCATGCCCGGCCGAAACAGCCGCTGCTTGCAAGCGCCATGCGCCACATCCCACGCCCGGCTGAAACCACCGCAGCCTGCAAGCACTGTGCACCACCCGTCGCATTTGCTGCCCGATGCTTCCCGATGCCCGAACAGCTGCTTCTCCCCTTGCTCTCGGCCTCGGAGCTAACATGGCTCCACTCAGGCCAAGAGAGCCACGAGAAACTGCGCCACAGAGGGCAGGGCCAGGGCTAATATAGCCCCAACACTCTTCCCTCTGACAGTTCCCCAGATGCTTGGGAAGCCAGGCAGCCCCCCATCCTCTGGGGAGGCAAAGGGGTGGCCCCGGGGCCCAACTGGGGCGGGGTCGGATTTCTTGTGAAACTGTTCATGGATTTCAGATTTCCTCAGGAAGTTTATTGTGTCTTGTGGTATTGGATGAGAGTGAGTTTTAGATTAAATCAAGCTTGAACACTCCCTAGAAGTGAAAATAACTAAAGTGAGGCTATTGTATTTTGGTCACATCATGAGAAGGCAAGAATCATGGAAAGGACAATAATGCTAGAAGTTGAAGGTAGCAGGAAAACAGGAGTTGCATTGACTCAGTCAAGGAAGTCAATGTGCTCAGTTGGCAAGGTAATGACAGGACATTTTGGAGGACAATAATTCATAGGGTCACCATAATTTGGTACCAATTTAGATGGCATTTAACACCCCGCCCCCCATATCAGCGAGTCAAGAAGATAATAAAGAAGAAGTAAAGTAGAAGATTTTTTTTTATATACCTAATATACATTTTTAAATTTCTAGAGCAAAAATGAGTGAAGGAAAATTTACACAAATCTTTGCCAAATACATACTAGCCATGATTTAAATATAAGATATATATTCCTAAATGGATTTTATCAAAAAGATTCAAACATGGGCATCTATATTGACTTAAAATAAACATGAAGTCAAACACCCTCTTCCTGTTTATGCTTCCTAATGGAAAAGTCCATTACTTCTTAGATACTTAGAGAGTGTTTATAGTCAGTCATTTTGGTCAAATGTGAAATACTCCAAACTTTAGATTATGATACTGTAGATACATTTATACGTTTCTGAAAAAATGATACACACAGTCATATAAACTAGCTTTTCCTGCTCAACATCATGGGCTATGTTTCTAAGAAGACACAGTGAAAACCACATAGGGATTTTGTGGGATATTGCTTCTTAAAATTATCATATATTGCAGGGGCGGCCAAACTGTGGCTCTTTCACACATATTGTGCAGCTCCCAGAGGTTGAGGAGGAATTTAGTGAAGACTTCCTCTCAAGTAAACATGCTTAGCATTGGGACCTCAGTCAACCTCTGAGTGCTGACCCATAGGTAGGTGACTATTTTCACAGTGTGTGAAGCAGGAAAGGAAGAGGAAATAGACAGGCTTGCAAGCTCTTCTTCTCCACCACAGAGGTTGCCCAGAGATCTAGA
This sequence comes from Heteronotia binoei, assembly GCF_032191835.1. NCBI lineage: Eukaryota > Metazoa > Chordata > Lepidosauria > Squamata > Gekkonidae > Heteronotia > Heteronotia binoei. The sequence continues at coordinate 37,327,156 of NC_083237.1, read as the reverse complement.
GCAGGGAAAGAGAGCAAAAGAGCCAAGGGAGTTACTGGAAAGAGTAATGGAATCAAAGAGCATGGTGCAGACTTCCTCCTTAGTTTCATAACTCTTGTAGGAGCTGTATTTACTAAGTGCAGAATGATGCCAACAGTGGACAGCGATTTATATGGTACATGTTTGTTTCCTCCCTCCCTAGTGCCAAAAAAATAATTCCCTAAACTTCCCCTATGCTGGTCTTATGGGCACGGTTACTTCCAGCTTTTTTAAAAAAAATCTCCTTCTAGCATGGACATGTTCTAAAATACATACATATATACTTTATCTTTCTTTGCAGAGAACGTATTCAGTTTTAATGAATACTGTGTGTAATATTTGTTTTTGTCTTGCGGCTCTCAAACATCTGACATTTATTCAATGTGGCTCTTACATTAAGATATATTGAATTCAGTTTTGAACCCCAGAACTTCTGGATCTTGACACAGTCCCCCAAATATGATCTAAAATGGCATTAGCACATTGACACTGTAACGTACTGAGACAGGAGATGTTGGTAGGGCAACTTGCTTTAATGGAGGCACGTTACAAGAGAGGGAACACGCGGGCCGGGTCCCACTTATGTACAACTCCGGGAACCTCCCTCCAGACAGGCCAGTCCAATCCTGGCCTGTTGAACTTCCCGCCACAGCTGGTGATTGGCTGGGAGTTCGTGCCCTGCGCTGAGCAGCCCGGGGACGCCCAGTCGCTCCGCGCAGGGTCGCGCTGCTATTGCGTATATCATTATCTGGATACACTACACCCCTCCCCCCCTAGTTGCTGTACATAGTCTCTCAGGTAGGCGGGAGGTCGGCGCTCCCGGGTGGATCGTCTAGGAGCTGCCTGTGGTGTCGGCGCTGCTTCGGCCGCGGGGGTCTCTCCAGGGGCCGAGGCTGCTGTGGGTTGCTGGTCGAACTCTGGGGGTCGCTCGGCCTCTGCTGGTCCAGGGAGTTCGCTGGCGGGCAGGGTCGGTGCTGGTGCTGTGGCCTCTGGCATACCCCTAGCTGGCTCTCCCCTGGGTACTTCCTCCTCCACGTCGATTGGCCCTTCCGGTAGTGTGCGGCGGCGCAGCTGGTCGATGTGCCGCCGAAGCGTCTGGCCCCCCTCTGTGGATACCTCGTAATGACGGGTCCCAATTACCTGCCTCACCCGACCCGCCACCCACATGGGTCCCTGGGCGTAGTTTCGTGCGGACACAGGGTCCCCCGCGAAGAACCCTCGGGCTGCCTCCCAGACCTCCGGGGACCCTTGGATGTCCGAGGCTCGGTCAGGGTGTAGCCTGTCGAGCCTCGTGATGAGTTTGCGCCCCCGCTCGACTTGCACCCGGGCCCACCCCACGATTTGCACCGGATTCTTCTGAAAGTCCTGGAGTATGAAGTCCGCCGGCCTTAATTGAAGCCGCTGGCGGGGGCACAGTTTTCTCAGGGTCTCCTCTGCTATAATGGAAATGGAGGAACCTGAGTCCACCTCCATTTGGCAGGGGTTTCCTTCGATGAGGACCGCCATTTTAATCTTGTCGGGGGTAGCGAGGGGCAAGTTCAGTACCTGTAGGGTTGTGGAGGCTGTGGAGTGGAACTCCGCTGACTCGTGGTGCGTGGTCGGCCTCCGGCGGTTGGGCTTGGCTCGGCAAGCCCTTGCAATGTGGCCGGCCTTTCCGCAGCTCCGGCAGTCCCAGGTCCGGTACTGGCAGTCCCTTCTGTCGTGGGGGTCGCCGCAGCTGGCGCATTTGGTGGCCGGCGGTCTCTCCGTCGCTGGGGATCATTCAGCCGCTCGGGGTCGTTGCAGAGCGCGGTGGGTTGCCCTTGCTGGGCGGCGCAGCCGGAACGCTTCTCCCTCGTCCTGCCCGTCGGGGTCCAGCTCCTCGTGGTGGACTGCATCGGTCTTCGCCTTGGGGAAGGTCCTCGTGGTTCTCTCGAACGCCACGGCTTTGCTGAAGGCGCTCTTCAGAGTGAGGTCCTCCTTCCCGAAGAGCCTCTGTTGGCCCCACGTGAACCGATCGGCCAGGGTCTCTTCCAGCCGAGGAAAGTCGCAGTTTCCCGCGATCTGGCGTAGGGCCGCCAGATAGTCGGCGGCCGATTCTCCTGCCGCTTGGTCTCGCCGGTGGAAAAGGAACCGGCGGGCCACCCAAGATGGTTGGGGCAGGAAGTGGCCCGTGAGGAGCCTGATGATCTCCGCAAAGGACTTCTCGGTGAGTTTGGCGGGGGCTGAGAGACCCTTGGTGATCTCGAATGTGGCCTTCCCGCAGACGCTCAGGAGAACGTCCCTTTTCATGCTGTCCTCGGTGACCTTGTTGGCCCTCAGGTAGCATTCTACCCGCTCCGCGTAGGACTCCCAGGCCTCGGGATTCGCGGGGTTTAATGGCTCGATGTGACCGGTGGTTCCGCTCTGTTGAGCCATGCTGATGGCGGCGGCGGTCGTGGCCTGTGGGTTGCCCTGTCTCCGATGTAGCCAACGTGGCTAGGATCCCATCCTCGTCGCCACTGTAACGTACTGAGACAGGAGATGTTGGTAGGGCAACATGCTTTAATGGAGGCACATTACAAGAGAGGGAACATGCGGGCCGGGTCCCACTTATGTACAACTCCGGGAACCTCCCTCCAGACAGGCCAGTCCAATCCTGGCCTGTTGAACTTCCCACCACAGCTGGTATTGGCTGGGAGTTCGTGCCCTGCGCTGAGCAGCCCGGGGACGCCCGGTCGCTCCGCGCAGGGTCGCGCTGCTATTGCGTATATCGTTATCTGGATACACTACACTTCCAGCTTTTTTAAAAAAAATCTCCTTCTAGCATGGACATGTTCTAAAATACATACATATATACTTTATCTTTCTTTGCAGAGAACGTATTCAGTTTTAATGAATACTGTGTGTAATATTTGTTTTTGTCTTGCGGCTCTCAAACATCTGACATTTATTCAATGTGGCTCTTGCATTAAGATATATTGAATTCAGTTTTGAACCCCAGAACTTCTGGATCTTGACACAGTCCGCCAAATATGATCTAAAATGGCATTAGCACATTGACACCTCCAACTTATATCAGCCAAGTAACATTTTTTTTTTTGGAGGGGGGCGAATTCATGATCTACCAAAACTTATTTTGCAAAACCAGCACCACTCATCATCAAATATTTATTTTCCCAATCTGCCTTCCCATTTTAACAAATTATTATTCAGTAATGGTAATTTTAATGGATTTTTACTAGTATAGCAATATATACAGTAACACAAATGAAATAGCATTTTGTATGGCAGATACAATTGATGTTTCTTATATATTGCAGAGTTTATAAACCAAGATTAAAAATGATGATGCATAGTCTACTACCCTATTTCTTTAGAATACCTCTACTGGGGATTGCAGAAGAATGCCTAGAACTGAAAAGTGTCAACAAAGAAGACAATATCTCTGTTTCTCATGCTATAGAGGGAGTATTTAAAGTATGGGAATTAGATTAAGGTAGCTAGGATTTATTTTATGGATTTATTCTTTCAAACATATTTTAATGCAGCTCTACAAGGTTTGGATTCATTCTTTCAAACATGTCTAAATGCAGCTCTGCAGGGTTTGTTCAGAACCAGACTTGGCCTGTAGGCCCCAGTACATCCTAGATTCATCATTAGTTGTGTGTCCTAGAGCCTACTGTATTCCTCCAGATGCAGAGTACTCATTGGATATGTGGCAAGGTTCACATAGATATTGGAGTGAAAAACTTTGATATAGCAACATAATTCCAACAAGATATATGTCAGAGAGAGCTTTATTGATTGTGGGATTTCATATTCAAATAGATTGAATTTATTGCAGAAGAAAGTAATTGTGTCAACAGAATTGTAATCTGCATAGATTATATCACTAATCCATTTACTGAGCATCATTTGAATAGCATTAGTTTTATGCATAATTGCCTTATGTTGCTGTAGTTTTCAGACAGTAAAATACCAATCAGGTGCCATCAATGAGTATTTGTGAGGGGGGCAATATCTCACTCTCTAAGAGAGAGAGAGAGAGAAGACCTTGACCAAATCATCTAACACAGGGGTGGCCAATGGTAGCTCTCCAGATGTTTTTTGCCTACAACTCCCATCAGCCCCAGCCATTGGCCATTGGCCATTTGGCTGGGGCTGATGGAGTTGTAGACAAAAACATCTGGAGAGCTACCGTTGTCCACCCCTGATCTAACATAAGAAACTGACCAGCTGTTTAAGAGGGAGTTGACCATAGATTATGAAACAATAATAGAAATCACAACAGGACATTCCAAGAGAACCAGCAAACAAGCACAATTTGGTGTCTTTCCAGGAGATTAAAGACTCTGAAATGCCATGCTTCCCAGAAGAAAGAACTTTATGTATTCATTTGGTTCTTTTATTTTTATAAATTTACATATAGTAATGCCATAAAAAAATAACAAACAGGAAAATACACACAAAAAAACTCATGACAAAGTATAAAAGTGACATACATTCAAACTTGGCTTCAAATTTTCAGGCTAAAAATGAATATATCCAAGCTCCCTATGATTTTGTTTCCAATGAAATTGCAGAATAAACTGTGATTTTTGCAACAACAAGTCACCCACCGTGTTTTGGACAAATCTAGAGAAATGCAAAAATCACGAAAGTAATGAAATAAAAACATGCAATTCAGAATGGCCAGATACTGATCTCAGCCCATCAGGAGAGGAGCTTTGGAAGCAGAAAGGCTCTGCCTCAGCATTGGAACATCTGCTTGGCCTACAGAAGGTCCCAGATTCAATCCTGAGCAGCTCAAGGTAAAATGATTAGGTGGTAGGAGATGCTTGACACCCTGAGGAGCTGCTGGCAGTCTGTGTACACAAGACAGACCTTGATGGACCAAAGATTTGATTGAGAATAAAGCAGCTTCCAATGTGTGTGTGTGTGTGTGCTGGTGTCTGATCGTGTGTTTTTGTCTGGTACATAGACAGAATTATTGGGTCGGAGATAGAAGTGCACCTGACATAATTGGCAGGGGGCTCCTATTGATGTATTCCTCCATTCGATTGCAGTTATCTGTTTCAAATGTTTTTTTTGTTTCATGTGGAACCTCTAAACCTCCAACATTACATTTTCAGTCCTCAGAGCTAGATACTGATACAGGAGGAAAATGAAAAGCCTCTTACCTACCCCCCAACAGCTACTGCTTGTACTTCACAAAATCCAGACAATTATTTCTTGTATATAATATCTTGCATAGTGCACAGAACAAAACCAATACACAATAAACTAGAGAAGACAGTTCAGCCCAGTTTTACTAGAATAATTTTGCTGGGTTTTAGGAAAATATCCAAAATCAATGAGCTTTAACAATGCAGTCTTGATTTCTTTATTCCTCATGCTATAGATGAATTGATTCAACAATGGAGGCAATATAGCATAAATCACAAAACAAGTTACATTTAACTCTGAAGAAGTGTTGCTGGGAGGACTCACATAGGCAAACATTCCAGTGAAAACAAGCAGAGACATCACAGTGAGGTGGGGAAGACAAGTGGAGAGAGCTTTTTTCTAACCCTGCACGAAGGGATTCGGAACACTGTGGAAATGATCTCCATGTAAGTTAAAACCATGAAGACAAAGCATCCAAGCACTATGGCAAGGCTAAGAATAAGCAGGCCAATTTCAACTAAGTATAGATCAGAGCAGGAAAGCTTTAGTAACTGTGGAGTCTCACAAAAGAACTGATTGACCATATTGGAGCAGAAGGTGATGGCAAAAGTACCATCTGTATGCAATATGCCATAAAGTATACCACTTATCGATGCACCTCCTGCCATCTGCCTGCAGACTCCTCTGTGCATAATTGTTTCATATTGCAGTGGTTTACAGATGGCAACATAGCGGTTATAGGACATTGCCATAAGGATGGCAAAGTCTGAACCTACAAAGAAGAAAAGACTCGGGCTACACATCCAGCATAAGAAATTGACCTGCTACACAAGAGGGAATTGGCCATAGATTGTGGCATTATGACAGAAACTGAGCCCAAGTCCAGAATGGCCAAGTTCAATAGGAAAAAGTACATAGGAGTGTGCAGATGATGATCAAAGGCTACTGAAAGGATTATTATAAGGTTGCCAGTTACTGCAATCAAGTATACTGCTAGGAACACAAAGAAGTACATAATCGGTCTTTTGAGAATTCCGAGAGCAGAAATTCAGATGTTGAGGTAAAAATTGGACATTTTGCCTAAGTATCAAGATGTGAGCTACCTGTAGAATGAAAAAGAGAATATCTTTTAACTGAATATCACCCTAAATTTTGGTAACACAGAGAGGGAATCAAGATTACTTCTCCTGTTCCATGCCATCCACATCATATATTGTACATAAGAATGCATTAATGTACATATGTACACTCTGTATTACACCATATACTATGGGGGCACCCTACATGGTAATACCTACATGGATGCGTGTTGTAAATAGAGAGATGATCCATGCATGGGAGCTGGAGGAAGGGTAATATATAGCTTTCCAGTTTTGACTGTGTGAGACAGGATGCTGTACTCACACTTGATGGATTGGTATAATCCAGAAGAGTTCTTCTTATGTTCTAATGACAGGAGGTAGCATATAGCTAGCTTTGTTCACCCACTCTTATTCATCTCCCAAATACTCTACCACCACCCCATATGCCTTTTGACCATGCAGTTTCCATGATACTGAGGCTTAGACTTTTGGTGATCATAAAGTCCTTATTTTTTTATCAGCAGAAAGGCTGCTCTGATGCCATCCAGGTATTACATCTTTTTGATCAAAGTAGATTGGAAACCCTCAAATTGAGACACAAAGAAGAGTAAGGGGCAGAAGAGGGAGGGAGAAATATGAAGGAAAGCAAAAAGGAATTACTTCAGGAGAAAAGAGGGCTTTATTATGAAGGTGAAAATGACATGGTTTACAGATAAAGCCCATTTAGAAGATCAAGTCAGTCTGAGACCCATGGAGATGCTTAGTTATCCACATCATCCTGCCATGTAATAAGGAAAAAATTCCCTAGTGTCATGCACATATTTATGATGAACTATATAGTGAAATGACAATCCATAACATCTCTATGAGGGCACAATCATATGGCTTCAACTTTTCCCACACTTAGATGCAAGCTGATCAACACAGAGATGGCTAACCATGTCAGAATCATCCACATGAGTGAGTCATTTTCAATAGCAATTTGTTTCTATGCTCGACTAGAGTGTCTGGTAGATAACTGAACTATTTTGAGTGGCTGTTAATGCATTCAACATAGCCTATATTGCAGGAGGGGAAAACAGTGTCCTAGTTCTCACCTGTGTTCATAATGCCATTCCCCAGTGTATAAGCTAGGTTGCTGTACCCTTTGTCCTGTTCAAAATGATCATGAGAGCTGGTGTGAAAGGCACTTCTGGAATTAAATTGCAGACAGTTCAGCTGGTAACAAGAGACTGAAGGGGCAACTAGTGAAGTCAACTGCATTTCTGGAAGCCACTACATTTGCAGCTTTTTCTGCATCTGCCTGTCATGTGCTTATAATGCAGGAGTAATGTAATGTAATGTAATGTAAACCGCCAAAAACCGGTTAACATTTGCGACCCAAAATCCGTGGGATTTTGCGGCTCTTCCAGGTGCTCCGGAGCAATTAGTGCGAAAACCGTGCAGACGCTGCACGGTGAAGAGGGATGTCGCTCCGGCTTAAGGTAAGTGCGAAAACGCCCATGGACTTTTGACTTGTTAGACTGCATCAAAGTTGGGATAAATAGTGCAGATGACAAGCATATTGGTAGGATAATCAGAGGCACTTAGAGGCATCTGAAGGTGAAAGGAGGCTTTGAAAAGCTAGCTATTTAATGACTGTATGGTAGGTGAGGTTGGGTGGAGGGACTCTGTGGATGCTGAGCAGCATCAGTCAAAACCTGAGTCATTTTTTTTTTAGTTTTTTTTGGTTGATACACTGCCTATAACCCCAATGGAGACTCAAAGCTTACATTCTTGGATTGGTGTCTTTCTGCCTGGTTTTCTAAACAGAATAGAATGAACAAAAAGAGAAGACACAGCAGATGAGTTAGAGGCTAGGGTGAAGTCACATGGGAATTCTCCTCTACTACATTGATTGCCTTTGTGTAGTCCACAGCAAAAACTGTCTGTCAAATATACCTTTGAGAGGCTATGGCTCACTGGCAGTGCATCTGCTTGGCATGCAGAAGGTCCCAAGTTTAATCCCTGGCATCTCCATTTAAAAGGAGGTGATGTGAAGGAGATCAGCCTTGAAACCTTGAATAGCCTCTGAATAGACAATGCTGATGTTGATGGAACAAGGGTCTGATTCAGTATAAAGCTGCTTTGTGTGTTCATGAGCTGTTTAAAAATCTGGTTTAATTATTAATCTGTTTCTCATGTCTTTATCTCAGGATATGGATGACAACTTGTGTCCAAATTCTACCTCTTAAGAGGATAAGGAAGCATTTAAATCAAAGCTTTTTCATTTAAAAAAAATGCTAAAGGTGTCAGGGGAAAGGATAACAGGCAGAGGGGATCAGAGGAAAAAGAAAGAACAACAAATTTCTCTCTACAACACTTCAACTACATTTAAAAAGAAATTCTTACCATGACTGTCTAAAACATTTTGGGGATATCCTTCCATGTCAGAGTTAATTTCTCCAGGTGCAGCTTCCTAAGTCTTGAATCTTTTGGTAGAAAATGCCACCAACCATGATGCTGATGCTTCTATATACCAGAAAGAAAAAAAAGCATGTGTGTCCAAGAATGAGATTATTATAAAGCCTATTCTGAAATACTCCCAAGAGTCCAGTACACCTTTCTGCATTTTTCCCTTCAACTTTGTTTCTTCTTACCTTTGTACAACAGATAATTAATGCACTATGTTCTCTATATCTGTTTGGGTTCAAGACGTAAGACCAGACTTGCAAGAGGAATGTTGGTATCTATCACTATCTCAGATTTCTTTCATTATGTCCAGGTACACTTGGCAAATGATGTCAGATCTATGGGTCAGAATGTGGAGAAAGGTAGGAGAGGGTGATTGGAAAGGGAAGACACAAGTTCAATAGGCCAAATAGGTTCACTAGGTGCCAAACTAAATGTATCAGTATCCTTTTGATCACTATGAGGACACCATGACCTTCTTAAAAAAAAATTTCTAGTCAAAAACCAGCTAGGAGGGGGCACGCAAAAGTCTGCACTATAGGTACAAACAGGATTAGATCTTTGTAACATTTTAAAATTTCTTTAACATGGTGGTGCCCAAGAGTAGATAGTCATATTTAGTTTATCAGAGTTGCTCAGTTCCCTTCTGTTGTGCGATTCATGTTGGCCACTGGCAGGAAATGGGGGACTAAGATTGCCAGATTCAGGTTGGGAAACTCTTGGAGATTTGGGGATGGAGCCTGGGGAGGGCAGGGACCTCAGTGGGGTACAATGCCACACCTGGAAAAATTGAATCTGACATTGAAAGATGTCCCCAAAATTCATGGTAAAAATTTATTTGTAGATATAGTTGTAGTTCAGTTTGTTGTAGTGTTTAAGCGCACGGACTCTTCTGGGAGAATAGGGTTTGAATCCCCACTCCTCACATGCAACTGCTGGAGTGACTTTGGATCAGTCATAACTCACTCTTCTGCCAGGCTTTTAATCTACTGGGCGTCCTCTGAAACCTTCCCCCAGCAATTCATTATCCATGTTCTTGAGTTGGGTCAAGGGTCTGAGTTACAACCTTAAGTGTTGTCAGTGACTTGAAGCTGTGCTATGTGGTGTTAACTAGCTGAAGTCATACCAACTGCTGTACTGTGGCTGTATTATTGTTGGAGTTATGACCCTCTATTTATGTATTATGTTTATGAGATATTGTAAATTTGTTGTGTTTAATTGGATATGTTTTATTTATTGTTATTGCAATGCTTTAATGTTGTAAGCTGCCCTGAGCCCGCCTTGTGGGATAGGGCAGGGTATAAATTGCAAATTAAAATTAAATTAAAAATTAGAGCTGTTCAGGATGTTTGTTGTGGGGAGAGGAAGGGAAAGGAAGAAGAAGAAATTGGATTTATATCCTACCCTTTGCTAACCAAAAGAGTCTCAGAGCAAGGTTTGTCAGCCACTCTGAGGGTGCTATCATGCAAGAGATTTGGCCTAACCTAGCCACACCTCCCATTTGGATTAAATGTGCATGATCACACAAGTGCATCTGCCCTCCAAGCCACACCTGCTCTTACCCTGTCTCACCCGCCTCCTATCTGGATTTAAAAGCCACCTGGATCTTCCTGGTAGTTTCCCCCTGAATCACATTTAGGTTGCATATTTGCTGGCCATCTGAATGCCTTGGCACAACTGATAAGTGGAACAGCAGTGTGATCATGCCAAGCCATTTCCTGCGCATTCAGTTCTCCCCCAACCCCACTCCGAGGAGCACTTGTGCACTTCTCTGCTTGAGTGCACACACTGGGGGAATTTATAAGCAAAAAACCCTTTCCATGGTGGGTCCATGGTTGAGGCACACTAGCAGTGTGAATGGCCAACCATGGACTGCTGTCATGATCCTGCTTCTTCAGTTGTGGCTGTCTGACAGCCCAGAAACAGACCAAACTCAAGTGGCTTTTTTGGAGCTGAGATAACATCACACCAATTTCCCAGTGTGATAGCACCCTGTGCAGATCCCCAACAGAACTTTTCTTGTGATTAAAGAGGACTTTTCCTTCTTTTTTTCACCAGCAGAAATGATGGCTGAATCCAACCCAATGAAAGGATGACCCCAGCAACTCAACAAGGAAGCTTCTCGGCCTCTGCAGGAAAATGCTATGCAGCTTGCTATGTAGTAGAAGGCAACAGACATCTGCAGGTGTCATTCTCAGTGTGTTTGGAAATGTAGCTGAAGAGGGGAAATTAGATTTAGATAGCTACAATTTAAATAATGCATAGTTATGGATTCATTTTTTCCAACATGTTTTAATGCAGTTGTACAAGATTTATTCAGAACCAGCTCTTGGACTTGGCCTGTAGGGCCCAGTACATCCTAGATACATCCTTAATTATGTGCCAGTGCATTATGCCTTAGAGCATATTGCTTTCCTCCAGACCCAGAGTAAGTTCTCATTGGATATGTATTCATATATATCTATGCAGGCCTGTTACATATGCATGGCTTACTGCAGAAAATCAGAGCCGTCAAGACTTTAAGCTTGACTTCAAATTCTGTGCCTGCCTTCTGCAGTATTCTTTTTTCTCCAGTGTGTTTATTTTGCAGCTACAACCAAAAACCACAGTTTTTCTTAATTGGGGCAGGAACATCACTTGTGATGTGTGGGGGTGGCATCCGAAGGGATTTTTTTTAAAAAATTGTGCAATTGCCCTATCACAGCTGTACAGTAGGAGTTCAGCAAGCACCTTCCATTTAAAGCCTCATGTTTCAGATTGTGCACATGCATTTAGCTTCAGTTCTTTGAATAAAAGGGAACAGAAGGGATCTCAGGCAAAAGCGGGAAATTCACTGTTGAAACTGACCAGATCTATTTTGTGAAACTGACGAGCAGTTGCAAAGCCCAGTTCTCCATATTGCCAGGTACTAGGTGATTCTCTGCTGTGTTAATGGCCACTGTGAAAAATGGGAAAGAGTAACACTGTCTCATAGTATGAAAGAACATGTTGAGTGCACAATACCTGGTAGAGCCCACTGACACTGGCATTGTAAGCTTTGATCATTGACAATGTGTGTGCATGCCTGTACAAAGTTGGCTGCAACTCCAACATGTTTTGCACAGGGCTGCAATTTGTATGTGGGAGGAGTCTTTTGGCAGAAGCTCTGGAGGTTTTTTTAGTCTTTTATTGATGAAAAAAGCAAATTTAATAATTGGCAAATATGGAAAACATGCAAACATCGCAGCCATCATTGGGAATGTCTTTCAGCATCCTCTACAACACCCCTTCCCCCTTTCTGAGTAGAATAAAATGACTCAAGGATCTCCATTTCTACTGGGGGACAGCTTTGAATCTGGGAAGCTTGTTGGCTCCTGAAATTCTGGTTGGTCTCTAAGTTGCCACAGCACTCAAATTTAACAGTCATTCAATAGGTCTCTCCAGAGATGGGACTCTGGGGCTCCTTAGCCTAGATGGTCACAGAACTGCCAGAATGGGGCAGCGCACGAAGTACAACAGGGGTGGGATTGCACACCACAGTCTGGTCCTCCCCCCCCCCATCACTTCTCCTCCTTCACCCATCTTCTCTGCTGAAGTCTCCTCACTGTCCTTTACCCACTTCCCCTGCCCAACAACCTCGTCCTTGTGGCAGATGGGGATAAGCTTTTCCTGGGGCAGGCATAGGGCTTCCAGAAACTGTCAAAATGGTCCACCTCCCAAAAAAATTGTTAACTGAAGTATGAGAGGGAAAAAATGTTTTCAAAGCTTTTAAAAAAAACCCTTGACCCAATCATCTAACATAAGAAACCATAACAGACATGCAGTGGGGCATTCCAAGGAAACCAGCAAGCAAGCACGATTTGGTATCTTTCCAGCTGACTAAAATGTTACACTTCCCAGTAGAAAGGATCTATATATGTATTCTTCTTGGCTTTTATTCTTATCATGTATTAATGTCATAAAAATAACAAACAGGAAAATAGAAAAAAAATCTGAAGACAAATTATAAAAGTGACATGCATTCAAGCTTGGATTCAGCTTTTCATGCTAGAAATGAACAAATCTGAACTCCCTGTGCTTGTTTCCAATGAAAGTGAAGAAGAAATTGTGATTTCCAGAACAAGTCACCCACTGTGTTTTTGGTGGATCTAGAGAAATGCAAAATTGCAACAAAAAAAAACCCTAAGGAAATAAAAACACACAATTTAGATAATGATAATGATCTCAGTCCATTAGAAAAGAAGTTGTGGAAAGTGTTTATTTTTGTGTTAGATGCTATCATGGGTTACAATACTAAAAACTCCAGGAGCTTGAAAACACACTTTTACATGAGGCAGAATATTTATTTTATGTAGATTTACCCCTTTCTGTTTGCATATGAAATAACTACTGTAATAACTGTATGATCCCATAACTAAGCTATATAGTTTTGTTTAATTGAAGTGACAAAAGCCTCAGATATTAGACAACTGGCATAAACTTTCATGAATTTTAAAGTGAAATGAACAAGGATAACCAATTTGAACTCAACAATACATTTGGCACTAAGGTAAGCTGTGAGAAAGAACATGGAGCTGACACTCCAAATGGTAGCATGCTTCCTCTTTTCCTCCTGTAAATTCACATGAGTTTCCTGTTTGCGATCTGAAAGAGTACTGTGCTTATATAAACTTTTTAAAAATCTGCAGAAATGGATGCAGAAATCTGTCAAGGAAATCTTTCTTTTACCAGAAGTAGTAAAAGAACAGTAAATATTTATTTTGTTCTTTAGGGAGGAACGGTGGCTCAGTGGTAGAGCATCTGCTTGGCAAGCAGAAGGTTCCAGTTTCAATCCCTGGCATCTCCAACTAAAAAGGGTCCAGTCAAGTAGGTGTGAAAAACCTCAGCTTGAGACCCTGGAGAGCCACTGCCAGTCTGAGAAGAAAATATTGACTTTGATGGACCAAGGGTCTGATTCAGTATAAAGCAGCTTCATATGTTTATAGTACTACTCTCCTTTTATTCCAGGGATATCCAGGTAATGTATACTTATTTTGCTTTCTCCAGCCTATCTCTTCAGCAACCCTGTAGATAAGCTGAGATAGAATAGATAGGATAGGATAAGCTGAGATAGAATGATGAGCCCAAGGGTATCCAATATGCTTTATGGCAGAGTAGAGACTGGAAGCTGGGCATCTGAAATGATAACCTCTACATGACAGTGGTGAATGGATCATAGGTTACACATTCATATGTGGTTGGAGGAAGTCCTTTATGGTCAGCATGAAATACAATAGATCCAGATCAGCGCTTTTGGACAAATCATGTTGTCTTCCATCCATACCGTACATATTATATATGCTGGTGCCCTTTCTAGTATAAAGGTAAAGGTAGTCCCCTATGCAAGCAGCAGTCCTTTTCGACTCTGGGGTGACATTGCTTTCACAACATTTTCACGGCAGACTTTTTATGGGGTGGTTTGCCATTGCCTTCCCCAGTCATCTACATTCCTCCCCCCCCCCCCCCCAGTAAGCTGGGTACTCATTTTACCAACCTTGGAAGGCTGAGTCAACCCGGAGCCTGCTACCTGAACCAGCTTCCACTGGGAGCAAACTCAGGTTGTGAGCAGAGGGCTCTGACTGCAGTACTGCAGCTTTACCACTCTGTGCCACGGGGCTCTTCGCTTTCTAGTATACTTGGAACTTTGTATGTATCAGTTTTGCAATGAACATCTAATGGTTGCATATTACATTAATATTAACAGCATTTCTAAAGAAATTGGGAGTGTCATATATATATATATATATATATATATATAGAGAGAGAGAGAGAGAGAGAGAGAGAGAGAGAGAGAGAGAGAGAGAGAGAGAGAGAGAGAGAGAGAGAGAGAGAGAGAGAGGGAGAGAGAGAGAGAGAGAGAGAGAGTTGGATCTAGTGGTTAAGTGCACATGTTTGATTCCCCACTCCTCCACATACAACTGCTGGAGTAACCTTGAGTCAGTCATAACTCCCTCAGAACTGTTCTGAGCAGTTTCTACCAGAGCTCTCAGCCCCACCTACCTCAGAGGGTGTCTGTTATGGGTAGGGGAAGGAGATTGCAAGCCACTATGAGACTTCTTTGAAGAGTGAAGGATGGGATATAAATCCAATCTCCTCCTCCTCCTCCTCTTCTTCTACTAAGATAAAATAATAGATAAGCATCTACCCTGCAACCATTTGTCATTACTTATTTTAATTATATTTTCCTTGGTGCATTTTATGCCAAGGAGTTCAAGGCAGTGGCAGGGATGCCAGGCTATTGCCTGGCACTACTGTAAGTTTTGGAGGGAGAGAGGAAGAGGAAGGAGGAAGATTAGATTGAATTTATACCCTGCCCTTCACTTAGAGTCTCAGAGTGGCTTATAATCACTTTGCATTCCTCTCCCCACAACAGACACTGTGAGGTGGGTGGAACTGAGTGAGCTCTCAGAAAACCACTCTGAGAGAACTCTGGCATGTCCAAGGTCACCCCACAGCTTCATGTGGAGAAGTGGGGAACCAAACCCAGTTCTCTAGATTAGAGTCCACAGCTCTTAACCACTACAGAAAACTTATGGCAAGGGGTAGATATGAAATCACATGGTGCTTTGATGTCATGACTGGGTGAAAATCCAGACATGAAGAGGGACTGTAGCTCAGCAGCAGAACATCTGCTTGGCATGCAAAAGACCTCACAAGATATAAAAAATATATGTACAATTATTGTATTATCCTGTTACATGGCCCCTCTTACATCCGTTGGGTCCAACTGTAGGGGTAGGAGATCACTAAATGCCATCAGCCAGGTCATATGATGTAGGTGGGCAACATTTTGAGTGCCTTAAACCAGTGTCAGTCATGCATCACTTTTCATAACATCTAGAGAAATTCTAAGAGTGCCAATGAAAAGGAAGTTATGAAACAATTTTTAAATGGAGATTTAAACCACAAGTCCCTATTAAGCTGGACCATAGAGACTCCCTAATGTAGTTTGAGAGGAAAACAAATGGCAGTATTTTATGTTTCAAATGGTTTGGATTGAAATTTTAAGCAGAGTTATGCACCTTTATATATTTAAAGGAACTCAGAGTGCAATCCTGAGCAGAGTTACACCTTTAAGTCAGTGAGCTTATAAACATCTAACTGCTTCGTATTGCAAGGAATCCTTTTTTTCTTCTTTTCCACATTTCCCCCCCCGACATGCCATTATTTCTTCTCCTTCATGTTTTCTTACATTTTTGATTAGGGTAATCTGTAATAGTGCTATTTTCCTTTGTTAGGTTAATAGCTTAGAATGTTGGGCTGATGTTCCCTTCGTGGTTATATTTATTGTTAGTTCTGATAATTATTTGTAGGAGTTTGGAGTAGGTGACCCTTCTGAGCTAGAAGAAATGAGAAGATATTTGTGTGCATGTAAATGAAGAATGTGTACTGTGAAGTTTGTTTCAGACAATTTTTTACCGTTTTATCTGGATGTTTCATAAAATAGACAATATTTTCAGAAAGCAAAGACATTTTGCCAGTCAAAGGCAATTTGTAATGACTGATCTATCCTGAAATTCTATAAACTCAACTGGGTCCAGGAGCAACAAAACTATACCCCAATACAAGGCATGCCCACCAAAAGTATTATGAACTATTGTTGGCAGCAGTTGAGATTTGCTGAGGATTTTCTCAAATCTCCCAAACTGTTTCTGTTTTCCATGAGAGATGGAATATGTAGCCATATGTAGCAAATAGATCAGAAGATCTCAAGTACCATGTTTTCAATATGAAAGAACAGTTGCGCCTAGTTCTTACATTCACATGATTTCTATATTTGGGACTGGGAAATGAAGAAGCTCCTCTATCACCCTTTAATAACATTAATATTAACATGTTATTAAACTAGTGCTTATTGGCTTAGAAAAATAAATAATTGTAATTGAACTCACATATTCATATCTGCTTGCAACCTATCATTTCAGGGATAGTAACTGTGGCTTGATCAGTCTAAATAATGATGAATTGAGGTCAATAAAGTATTTTGACTTTCTAAGAAGAATTGGTTTGTGATATGATTTCTCCATGCAGTGGTGGAGCTGATTTGGAGGAATTCTGGGTATCCAAATGTGGAATATGACCTAACACAAATAAATATATGGAAATGAATGAATGAATGGTGAAATGGGGAATGCAAACAGAGAGGACTTATATTTTATTCTGCCCAGAAAATATTCTTATGATATTAACAAGAATTTCTATGTAAGAAACAATGGTCGTTTTCGCACTCACCTCCAGCCGGCGCGACCCCCCTCTTCACCGCGCAGGATCTGCGCGGATTTCGCACTAAATGCCGCAGAGCAGCCTTTTGCGCCGGAAACTCCTGGCGCAAAAGCCGCTCAAACGTAAATCGCCAAAAAGCAGTTTGTGTGGCTTTTGCGACGGGCGTTTCCGGCGCAAAAGGCTGCTCCACGGCATTTAGTGCGAAATCCGCGCAGATCCTGCGCAGTGAAGAGGGGGGTCGCGCCGGCTGGAGGCTAGTGCGAAAACGACCAATGAAGAAGATAAAGCATATTAGTCTGCAGTAAAGATTATATTACCAAATTCAACCACTATACATCAGAGCAGAAGAGCTGTTGTAATTTTGCACCTTCACAGAAAAACTGATTGAGTATATTGGAGCAGAAGGTGATTACAAGAATGTAGTTTATTTTTGTTCATGATTTGTGGTAACCCCCCCCCCCCCCTTTCTTATACTGTCACTTTAAACATAAATGGACTGGACTAGAAAGCTCGAGACAGCGAGTGGTGGGGAGCAGAAAGCAGGGGCTTAAAGGGACTTTTAAATGTTTGCTTTCTGCTCTATGCATACACTGCCATAAACAGCCATGAACTGCTTTAAAAGTTCGTGGAAGTTCATGACAGGTCTCCTTCTGTTCACAAACCATGAAGAGAACAAAACTTTTGAATTGTGCTTCATGGTTTGGTTTGTGTCCATCCCTAGTGGCCACTTTATGTAGTGCAGCAATGAGTGAACCACTCATCCACACATTTAGTCATCTGAATCAGGGTTCCTTTGGAGATAAACATCTGATATTATACTGGATTGCAAATAGAAACCTATTAACCTCATCCCATCACTATTAGGAGAGCAAAATCTGAACTTTCAAAAAAGAAGAAATAGAAAATTTGAACTAGACATCCACAATAAGTATTTGATCTGCTTTTCAGTGGCTACAGCCATTCTGCCCAGAGCCCTGCAAAACCTGCAACTGACTCTAATCCTACCATTTCCCTGAGCAAAGATGGAACCCTTCTGTTAGTGTAAAACTGAATAGTTTGTTATATATTGTTTTTAGTCACAGTTATGGTAAATGAAAATGGAAATAGTAGAAGAAGATTACAACACCCTATCATCAACATCAAGCCACATTCCAAAGTGACAGGTGCCCCACCCCCACACCCGCATCGGTAAATGAATGCCCGATGTAGTGGGATTTTGTACTTTTTGGGGGAGGCATTTACTAGCATCTTCAGTGCCTGTTCTCAGTGGATTAAAAAAGCACACTTTTGTTCTTTGCCAGCACACATAGCAAGATTGCCCAAAGGACTAGTTTGGCAGGGATGGACAATATGACTCAGCTAACAAAGAAATTTTAGATGTGCAGGAAAAGAGCATAGCAAAAACTCCTTTTTATGCTTAAGATTTCCTTTGCATCCCTCCTCACCCCCCCCCCTTTCTGAGAAAAAGTGCTCTACCCCAGTGGTTTTATGGGTGAGAAGTGCTGAAATGTATATCTTTATGGGTGAGAAGTGCGGAAATGTATATCCCTAGGAGGGTATTCACCTGTGAGACAACTATCAACAAGAATCTTAACAAATTATGGATATTATTAAAAGCTGACACAGTTTAGACCGGACAAGATAAACAGAGAGAACTGAGGAAATTAGGTTCTCACGCAATAAATTTCCAGAGTCAGCATGCCATAGCTTTTTATGGTTGTTTTTGAACTGCAGGGACAACTCCAGGATGAAAATGTAGAAGACTTAAGAAAAAATGCAAAGCAGGACAGAAGTGACAGAGATATGCAATGCAGGTTATTTTAAATATAAACAAAGATAGGGTTTTCTGACATGTATAGAAAACAGTCTAAATGTACCATGTAGTACTTATGTAGTGATTCAATCCTTTCTGGTAGTTCCACACTTCTAAAATCCTATTGCACAGGTTACAGAATGCCTCGTTGTTGTTGTTTTTTTTGAGGTTGTACTCTGACTGTGTGCAATATGCCTTGAATGCTTGCAACCTATAAACTATGTAGATAAAAAAGCAACGGTAAATAGTGTTTTAAATGATTTTAGTTCAGCAGCATGTCAGAGCAATTTTGCTTTATTTATTAACATACTTTTGGCTTTATATTCTATCCTCTTTGCAAAAGGACTCAGAGAGAGATCATTATATAAATAGTTTACACTTTAGCTCATGCAATGCAGGTTATTTTAAATATAAACAAAGATAGGGTTTTCTGACATGTATAGAAAACAGTCTAAATGTACCATGTAGTACTTATATAGTGATTCAATCCTTTCTGGTAGTTCCACACTTCTAAAATCCTATTGCACAGGATACAGAATGCCCCGTTCAGCATCCTCCACCTGTTAGCATTCCAAGGAGCTGTCTAGGGGTTACTTGAGCAATGAACAGGACCCAGGCAGTAGGAGGTTGCCTAGGATTCTAAAAGAAAAAGAAGAGTTTATCGTTGCTGCTTTGGGGAGAAGAGGAGGTTGTGGGTCACGGTCAGCCTAGGAACTGATCTCCTTGATGAACCAAGGGTGCAGACAGAGGAGCGAATTCCACATTTTAATCACTCTCTGTGTAAAATAGTATTTCCTTTTGTCCACCGTGAATATACTATCAGCCTCGATGTATTGAGTTCTAGTATTTTGAAAGGGAGAAAAAGTTCTGTTTGTCAACTCTCTCCACCCCGTGCATAATTTTATAAACCTCTATCTTGACCCCCCCTCCCCCTCCCCCACTTAGCCATCTCTTTTCTAAACTGAAAAGTCACTCATCAGCCTTTCCTCATAGGGAAGGTGCTCCACCCCCCCCCCATCAACTTTGTTGCCCTTCTCTGCACTTTTTTTCTAGCTCTGCAATGTCCTTTTGGAGATACGGTGACCAGAATTGTACACACTATTCCAAACAAGGCTGCGATATAGATCTATACAGGGGCATTACAATATCGGCTGTTTTATTCTCAATCCAGTTCCCAAGAATACCTACCACAGACTTTGCCTTTTTCACCGCTGCAGCACACCGGGTTGACGCTTTCACCAAACTATCCACAACACACTTGGGATTTTCCCCCTCTCAGTCACAGCAAGTTCTATCCCTATTAGCTTATATGCGAAGTGGGGATTTTTTTGTCCCACTGTGCCATCACCTTACACTTACCAGCACCTCACCCCTAGTTCCTAATCATTTATGAATAAATGAAATAGTCTTGCCCCCCCCCCATACCAATCCTTATCGGACCCCGTAGCATACTTCCCTCCATTGTGAGAATTGTCCACAGATTCCCACTCTTTACTACCTGTCATTGAATCAGTTTTTTAATCAGAAAGAGAACCCATCCTCTTATCCCATGACTGCTAAGTTTACTCAGGAATCTCTGGCGAGTCTTTCTCAATGAACTCTAAAAGGTTGGTGAGGCAGGACTTCCCTTTGCAGAAGCCATGCAGGTGAAGATTAAAAAAAAAACAAAAAAACCTGGCACGATTGTGATCTGAGGGTGGAAAAATGTTTTTGTTTCAAACAGTCTTATTAGTAACATATGGCAATAAATTTCAATTTCTTACATCATTAATAATTACTTTTATCTATCCCATATATTACTTTCTACCCACGCCTCCTCCCCCCGTTACTTGACCCCCGCCGGTGTTATATACTTAAAATCTTAATATTAAAGGTACCCTTAATTAATAAGAACCAAAATTAATATCCTCCTCCCTCTTGTACTTAGTCATTATCAAAAATTGTCCAATGTCCTTTTAATTTCCACTCCAGAACTATTATTCTGAATAAATTACAATTGATTTTATTAAATTATAGTCCAGTTTATTGAGCATCACTCTTTGAATGGTTGAGCCTGGTATACATTGATAAAAAGATTCCTATTAAAGCCAAGTGTCCATTAAACTAATTCCCCAACCTTGTTTTGAGGGCATTTTGGCTTACAGGGCCCATATTCAGATTGCAACAAACATATCTTAAGTTCTCATCGTAAAAAGCAGAGGAACATGTCAAACATACATGAGAATTCTGTCCGGGTCTATCGAAAATGCATCCGTCACACATAGAATAAGAGAGATCGTTGGAGCAATAATTGAGAACCGAATAAGCGGTGGCAGTTATCAGTTTGTACATCGCAGAACGTGACTTTTGCTTGTCCACAGGTGGAACGTCGTCATCGGACACTCCCACATATTTTTGCAGGACGGTTTGAATCGACGTCTGAACACCGGACAAGTCCACAAGACAAATTTTCTAAAAAAATCACAAACACACAAAATGAGAAAAGGAGCCTAAACAGAAACAACACAACCTTTTACAAATCTTTCCCAGGTTGTTCTACCCACCTTAAATGTATCTTGTGAAGGATTCACAGAGTCACAACTCTCACCATCCTGGAAACATCTACTCCGCTTCGGTGTACAGATTTCTGCCCCATCTTTCATTTTTTCGGGGGGAAGCAAAAAGGCGTTTAGCAAGAACTGGCTGTACATTCTCCTTGTCAGAATCGGTGCTAGGTCTTTGAATCCTCGCTGTAGTTTTCCTCCTCACAGGTGCTCCAGGGGCCACAGGATTAAAAACAGACAGGGGTGTATTAACCATGGTGGTACGGAGCCGTCAGAACGGCTCTTGGCTTTCCCGTATTTAAAAAGAATCCTGCGCCGACCCCCCCGCACCCGCTGGCACGTTTGAACAATGGGTGACTCCCCTATTGGTGACGGGGCCGTGGAGCTGAATTCGCAGAAGGGGGCCTATCTCGGGGTTGTCAAAAGTCAAAGTAACAAGGTTGTCTAACGTTATTCATCGCGATCGCGTATTATATTTTATTCGGTTATATACAGTGACTGTCTAAGACACGCGTAATCAAAACATCGAATTGCACGGATGCTTTAGAAACTACCGCCGAGGGCCCCAATTTGCATGCCTTTGTATTAAAACTGAAGCGTGCAAAACATGATCAAATAGCAATCTATGACAAAGGAACGGTCGTAACATTTCTCTATCCTCAGTGCCGGCAGAAGTAATAAGGATAACAGTGGAGATGGGAGAGGAAAAAAGGGTGTCATATAACCAATTACTAAAAATACAAAGCTGTAAAATAGAATTGAAAACTGCTGAAGAGTTGAATAATAAATATGATTGTTTCAAATGCAACAAATAAAAAGTTTGGTGGAAAGCGATGTTAAAACTGAAGGAATAAGATGAGAACAAACAGAAATGGAAAAAGTTCTGCTTGGAGATAACGAAAAATTAATTTCGAAAATCTATAAGTTACTTTTAAAATGAAGTAGATGAAGTAGTGAAATCTCAAATGATTAAGTGGGCAATTAATGTAAATAAAGAAATACAGACGGAAACTTGGGAATATTCGTGGAAGAACTCTATGAAACCCCCAACGTGTCGGAGTATTAAAGAAAATTGCTTTAAGATGATGTGCAGGTGGTATATGACTCCTAAGAAAATTGGCAAAGATGAATAATAAGATGCCAGACAGATGTTGGAAATGTAAAAACATGAAGGTTCTTTCTACCGTATGCGGTGGACTTGTGAAAGAGCGAAAAAGTATTGGCGGATGATTCAACAAGAAATTTCTAGGATCTTGGGATATGAATTTAAGAAAGCCGCAGAGACTTTTCTGTTGGGATTACAAATGGAAAAATTTCCAAAAAGATAGAACTATAATTTGGTACTTGCTTTCAGCTGCTAGGACATTATATGCGCAGTTGTGGAAGCAAGAAAAAATACCAGAGAAATGGGATTGGATTGTAAAAGTTATGACATTGTGTGAAATGAACAAGTTAACAAGAATTTTAAGAGAACTGTGATTTAGAAGTTTTTAAGATGGAGTGGAAAATAAAAGGACATTGAACAATTTTTTGATAATGATGAAGTCTTAGAAAAAAAGAATGTTAATTTTCGTTTTTATTAGTTAAGGGTACCTTTAAACATTAGTACTTTAAGTAAATAGCACCGGCTGGGGTCAAGTAATGGGGGAGGGGCAGATAGAAAGTAATATATGGGATAAATAAAAGAAGTTATTAATGATGCAAGAAATATAATTTGTTACCATATGTTACCAAATGAAATTGTTTTAACCGTGAAACTCAGGTCGTTAGCAGAGGTTAGAACTGCGGTGTTGCAGCTTTACCACTCTGCACCGCTGGGGCTCTTATTTCTCTAATTATCTGCGTGTAAATGTTTCATGGGAAGCCTGAATATAACTGACTAGCCCAATTTTGTCAGAGCTTGGAAGCCGGTAGAGGTTAGCCGTGTAACAGTAGCCTCTGCGATCTCTTACAGCTGTCCAGCCCACACATTTCATGGAAACCATTGTGGTGTAGTGCTTAGTTTTTACATCCTGTTTCCCTCCCTAATCATGATACCAAGCAGCTTATCAAATGGTTTTCCCCTTTTCCATTTTATTTTCGCAACAGCGACCTTGTGAGGTAGGCTAAGGCAGGAGAGCGTGATAGGCTCAAAGTCACCAGCAATCTTGCACGGCAGAGTCAGGATTTGAACTTGATGGTTCCGGATCCTAGTGTGCCCCTCTAATGCCTATCCTAGTTGAAAACATTGTTCTTACATTTCAGTCTCAGCAAAAACAAAAAACAAAAAGGGGGGGGGAACTACAGTAAAGTATGTAAAATACTCCACTGGCTCTAGCGGGTTAAGTGTTAAACAAGAAACCAGGAGACTTGGGTTCAAATGCAACTCACTGGGTGACATTGGCAAAGATGAATAATAAGATGCCAGACCGGTGTTGGAAATGTAAAAAACATGAAGGTTCTTTCTACCGTATGTGGTGGACTTGTGAATGAGCAAAAAAAGCATTGGCGGATGATTCAACAAGAAATTTCTAGGATCTTGGGATACGAATTTAAGAAAGCCGCAGAGACTTTTCTGTTGGGATTACAAATGGAAAAATTTCCAAAAAGATAGAACTATAATTTGGTACTTGCTTTCAGCTGCTAGGACATTATATGCGTAGTTGTGGAAGCAAGAAAAAATACCAGAGAAATGGGGTTGGATTGTAAAAGTTATGACATGTAGTGAAATGGGCAAGTTAACATGAACCTTAAGAGACTATGTTTAGAAGTAATTAAGATGGAGTGGAAAAAGTTAGGACGTTGTATGCGCGGTTGTGGAAGCAAGAAAAAATACCAGAAAAATGGGATTGGATTGTAAAAGTTATGACACTGGGCTGAAATGGGCAAGTTAACATGAACCTTAAGAGACTATGATTTAGAAGTATTTAAGATGGAGTGGAAAAAGTTCAGAAGATACGTAGAAAAAGAGTGGAAAATAAAAGGACATTGGACAATTTTTGATAATGACTAAGTACAAGAGGGAGGAGGATATTAATTTTGGTTCTTATTAATTAAGGGTACCTTTAATATTAAGATTTTAAGTATATAACACCGGCGGGGGTCAAGTAACGGGGGGAGGAGGCGTGGGTAGAAAGTAATATATGGGATAGATAAAAGTAATTATTAATGATGTAAGAAATTGAAATTTATTGCCATATGTTACTAATAAGACTGTTTGAAACAAAAACATTTTTCCACCCTCAGATCACAATCGTGCCAGGTTTTTTTGTTTTTTTTTTAATCTTCACCTGCATGGCTTCTGCAAAGGGAAGTCCTGCCTCACCAACCTTTTAGAGTTCATTGAGAAAGACTCGCCAGAGATTCCTGAGTAAACTTAGCAGTCATGGGATAAGAGGATGGGTTCTCTTTCTGATTAAAAAACTGATTCAATGACAGGTAGTAAAGAGTGGGAATCTGTGGACAATTCTCACAATGGAGGGAAGTATGCTACGGGGTCCGATAAGGATTGGTATGGGGGGGGGGGCAAGACTATTTCATTTATTCATAAATGATTAGGAACTAGGGGTGAGGTGCTGGTAAGTGTAAGGTGATGGCACAGTGGGACAAAAAAATCCCCACTTCGCATATAAGCTAATAGGGATAGAACTTGCTGTGACTGAGAGGGGGAAAATCCCAAGTGTGTTGTGGATAGTTTGGTGAAAGCGTCAACCCGGTGTGCTGCAGCGGTGAAAAAGGCAAAGTCTGTGGTAGGTATTCTTGGGAACTGGATTGAGAATAAAACAGCCGATATTGTAATGCCCCTGTATAGATCTATATCGCAGCCTTGTTTGGAATAGTGTGTACAATTCTGGTCACCGTATCTCCAAAAGGACATTGCAGAGCTAGAAAAAAAGTGCAGAGAAGGGCAACAAAGTTGATGGGGGGGGGGGTGGAGCACCTTCCCTATGAGGAAAGGCTGATGAGTGACTTTTCAGTTTAGAAAAGAGATGGCTAAGTGGGGGAGGGGGAGGGGGGGTCAAGATAGAGGTTTATAAAATTATGCACGGGGTGGAGAGAGTTGACAAACAGAACTTTTTCTCCCTTTCAAAATACTAGAACTCAATACATCGAGGCTGATAGTATATTCACGGTGGACAAAAGGAAATACTATTTTACACAGAGAGTGATTAAAATGTGGAATTCGCTCCTCTGTCTGCACCCTTGGTTCATCAAGGAGATCAGTTCCTAGGCTGACCGTGACCCACAACCTCCTCTTCTCCCCAAAGCAGCAACGATAAACTCTTCTTTTTCTTTTAGAATCCTAGGCAACCTCCTACTGCCTGGGTCCTGTTCATTGCTCAAGTAACCCCTAGACAGCTCCTTGGAATGCTAACAGGTGGAGGATGCTGAACGGGGCATTCTGTATCCTGTGCAATAGGATTTTAGAAGTGTGGAACTACCAGAAAGGATTGAATCACTATATAAGTACTACATGGTACATTTAGACTGTTTTCTATACATGTCAGAAAACCCTATCTTTGTTTATATTTAAAATAACCTGCATTGCATGAGCTAAAGTGTAAACTATTTATATAATGATCTCTCTCTGAGTCCTTTTGCAAAGAGGATAGAATATAAAGCCAAAAGTATGTTAATAAATAAAGCAAAATTGCTCTGACATGCTGCTGAACTAAAATCATTTAAAACACTATTTACCGTTGCTTTTTTATCTACATAGTTTATAGGTTGCAAGCATTCAAGGCATATTGCACACAGTCAGAGTACAACCTCAAAAAAAACAACAACAACGAGGCATTCTGTAACCTGTGCAATAGGATTTTAGAAGTGTGGAACTACCAGAAAGGATTGAATCACTACATAAGTACTACATGGTACATTTAGACTGTTTTCTATACATGTCAGAAAACCCTATCTTTGTTTATATTTAAAATAACCTGCATTGCATATCTCTGTCACTTCTGTCCTGCTTTGCATTTTTTCTTAAGTCTTCTACATTTTCATCCTGGAGTTGTCCCTGCAGTTCAAAAACAACCATAAAAAGCTATGGCATGCTGACTCTGGAAATTTATTGCGTGAGAACCTAATTTCCTCAGTTCTCTCTGTTTATCTTGTCCGGTCTAAACTGTGTCAGCTTTTAATAATATCCATAATTTGTTAAGATTCTTGTTGATAGTTGTCTCACAGGTGAATACCCTCCTAGGGATATACATTTCCGCACTTCTCACCCATAAAGATATACATTTCAGCACTTCTCACCCATAAAACCACTGGGGTAGAGCACTTTTTCTCAGAAAGGGGGGGGGGTGAGGAGGGATGCAAAGGAAATCTTAAGCATAAAAAGGAGTTTTTGCTATGCTCTTTTCCTGCACATCTAAAATTTCTTTGTTAGCTGAGTCATATTGTCCATCCCTGCCAAACTAGTCCTTTGGGCAATCTTGCTATGTGTGCTGGCAAAGAACAAAAGTGTGCTTTTTTAATCCACTGAGAACAGGCACTGAAGATGCTAGTAAATGCCTCCCCCAAAAAGTACAAAATCCCACTACATCGGGCATTCATTTACCGATGCGGGTGTGGGGGTGGGGCACCTGTCACTTTGGAATGTGGCTTGATGTTGATGATAGGGTGTTGTAATCTTCTTCTACTATTTCCATTTTCATTTACCATAACTGTGACTAAAAACAATATATAACAAACTATTCAGTTTTACACTAACAGAAGGGTTCCATCTTTGCTCAGGGAAATGGTAGGATTAGAGTCAGTTGCAGGTTTTGCAGGGCTCTGGGCAGAATGGCTGTAGCCACTGAAAAGCAGATCAAATACTTATTGTGGATGTCTAGTTCAAATTTTCTATTTCTTCTTTTTTGAAAGTTCAGATTTTGCTCTCCTAATAGTGATGGGATGAGGTTAATAGGTTTCTATTTGCAATCCAGTATAATATCAGATGTTTATCTCCAAAGGAACCCTGATTCAGATGACTAAATGTGTGGATGAGTGGTTCACTCATTGCTGCACTACATAAAGTGGCCACTAGGGATGGACACAAACCAAACCATGAAGCACAATTCAAAAGTTTTGTTCTCTTCATGGTTTGTGAACAGAAGGAGACCTGTCATGAACTTCCACGAACTTTTAAAGCAGTTCATGGCTGTTTATGGCAGTGTATGCATAGAGCAGAAAGCAAACATTTAAAAGTCCCTTTAAGCCCCTGCTTTCTGCTCCCCACCACTCGCTGTCTCGAGCTTTCTAGTCCAGTCCATTTATGTTTAAAGTGACAGTATAAGAAAGGGGGGGGGGGGGTTACCACAAATCATGAACAAAAATAAACTACATTCTTGTAATCACCTTCTGCTCCAATATACTCAATCAGTTTTTCTGTGAAGGTGCAAAATTACAACAGCTCTTCTGCTCTGATGTATAGTGGTTGAATTTGGTAATATAATCTTTACTGCAGACTAATATGCTTTATCTTCTTCATTGGTCGTTTTCGCACTAGCCTCCAGCCGGCGCGACCCCCCTCTTCACTGCGCAGGATCTGCGCGGATTTCGCACTAAATGCCGTGGAGCAGCCTTTTGCGCCGGAAACGCCCGTCGCAAAAGCCACACAAACTGCTTTTTGGCGATTTACGTTTGAGCGGCTTTTGCGCCAGGAGTTTCCGGCGCAAAAGGCTGCTCTGCGGCATTTAGTGCGAAATCCGCGCAGATCCTGCGCGGTGAAGAGGGGGGTCGCGCCGGCTGGAGGTGAGTGCGAAAACGACCATTGTTTCTTACATAGAAATTCTTGTTAATATCATAAGAATATTTTCTGGGCAGAATAAAATATAAGTCCTCTCTGTTTGCATTCCCCATTTCACCATTCATTCATTCATTTCCATATATTTATTTGTGTTAGGTCATATTCCACATTTGGATACCCAGAATTCCTCCAAATCAGCTCCACCACTGCATGGAGAAATCATATCACAAACCAATTCTTCTTAGAAAGTCAAAATACTTTATTGACCTCAATTCATCATTATTTAGACTGATCAAGCCACAGTTACTATCCCTGAAATGATAGGTTGCAAGCAGATATGAATATGTGAGTTCAATTACAATTATTTATTTTTCTAAGCCAATAAGCACTAGTTTAATAACATGTTAATATTAATGTTATTAAAGGGTGATAGAGGAGCTTCTTCATTTCCCAGTCCCAAATATAGAAATCATGTGAATGTAAGAACTAGGCGCAACTGTTCTTTCATATTGAAAACATGGTACTTGAGATCTTCTGATCTATTTGCTACATATGGCTACATATTCCATCTCTCATGGAAAACAGAAACAGTTTGGGAGATTTGAGAAAATCCTCAGCAAATCTCAACTGCTGCCAACAATAGTTCATAATACTTTTGGTGGGCATGCCTTGTATTGGGGTATAGTTTTGTTGCTCCTGGACCCAGTTGAGTTTATAGAATTTCAGGATAGATCAGTCATTACAAATTGCCTTTGACTGGCAAAATGTCTTTGCTTTCTGAAAATATTGTCTATTTTATGAAACATCCAGATAAAACGGTAAAAAATTGTCTGAAACAAACTTCACAGTACACATTCTTCATTTACATGCACACAAATATCTTCTCATTTCTTCTAGCTCAGAAGGGTCACCTACTCCAAACTCCTACAAATAATTATCAGAACTAACAATAAATATAACCACGAAGGGAACATCAGCCCAACATTCTAAGCTATTAACCTAACAAAGGAAAATAGCACTATTACAGATTACCCTAATCAAAAATGTAAGAAAACATGAAGGAGAAGAAATAATGGCATGTCGGGGGGGAAATGTGGAAAAGAAGAAAAAAAGGATTCCTTGCAATACGAAGCAGTTAGATGTTTATAAGCTCACTGACTTAAAGGTGTAACTCTGCTCAGGATTGCACTCTGAGTTCCTTTAAATATATAAAGGTGCATAACTCTGCTTAAAATTTCAATCCAAACCATTTGAAACATAAAATACTGCCATTTGTTTTCCTCTCAAACTACATTAGGGAGTCTCTATGGTCCAGCTTAATAGGGACTTGTGGTTTAAATCTCCATTTAAAAATTGTTTCATAACTTCCTTTTCATTGGCACTCTTAGAATTTCTCTAGATGTTATGAAAAGTGATGCATGACTGACACTGGTTTAAGACACTCAAAATGTTGCCCACCTACATCATATGACCTGGCTGATGGCATTTAGTGATCTCCTACCCCTACAGTTGGACCCAACGGATGTAAGAGGGGCCATGTAACAGGATAATACAATAATTGTACATATGTTTTTTATATCTTGTGAGGTCTTTTGCATGCCAAGCAGATAGGGTGTTGTAATCTTCTTCTAATAGTTTATTACTACAGTGTTACCTAAATGTTTTGCTAGGGTACAGTGCTATAGAATTATTATACTTATTACTAGTGTGGTACCGGTTAAATTTTTTCTGATGTTTTATATTTTATATCTGGTTTTTAAAATTGAGTTTTATTGTATCTTATTGTATTAAGGCACGAAGTATTCTGTTTTTTTTCTCTCTTCTTGTTTCTTTTGTTTTATTGCTGAATCTGGTTGTTTGATGCTATGGCAATATGTGCTAATGCAATAAATTGAATTGATATATATTCTTCTGACTAGTTATTTTTAATCTTTACTATGTAGAGAAGCGGTGACAAGGTGGCATGGTATACCCCAATCTCATCAGATCTCAGAAGCTAAACTGGGCTGGTACTTGGAAGGCAGATCACAAAAGAATACTCAGAGTAAGGCAATGACAATCGTGAGCCTGCAGCCTGCAGCATAGCTGCTAGGCTGCGCCGGCTCTGTTTGCCTCCCTGAAGGGAGGAGTCAGAGCTTGCCCGTTTGGGCGCGCAATGTGGGGGGTGGGGCTAGCCGCTTTAACAGCTAGCTCCACCTTTTCCCTCAGCAGTCCTTCGACGATCGGGATCGGAGGCAGGTGGTTGCTGGTGCGGTCAGGAACCTGGGCAGCGTTGGAGGAGTCCTTGTTGGCCTTGTTGTTGAAGAGTCGGGCAGCGTTGCAGTGGCGTCGGGAGTGCAGAGCGGCATCAGAGGCTTCCTTCTGGGCTGAAGAGCGTGCTGACGGCGTGCTTCGCGTGCTTGGCGGTGGCAGCGGCTGTGTCGGCGGAGCATTGAGTGGCTGAGTCTTGGCTGGGGCTGGGGGGTTGTTTGAGTAGGGGGAGGGCCATTGTGTCCCCCCCCTTCTTTACTGGTAACTCTGGCCTGTCTGCCTGTGCTGGCCTTCTCTGGATAGGTGAGGGTGCTTATGGTGGGCTTTGGCTTGAGGGGTCTTTAATTGGGAGTTGGGGTGGTCTGTTCCTCCCCCCCCTTTTTTCAGTCAGAAGCAGAGGGAGTTAGGGGCTCATTGGTAGAGCATTGGCTTGGTAGGCAGATCGTCACAGGTTTAGTACCTGGCATCTCCTACTGGGGAGGGTTAGGTAGGCTGTGAGGAGAACATCAGCCTGAGACTCTTGGGAGCTGCTGCCAGTATTGGCAGGCCGATAGGGGGCCATTGCTGTCTCATTTAAATTGTGCCTCTGGGCAGAAAGTGGGTGGTGGCCATTTTAAATCCCTGCTTTGAGGGAAAGTCATTAATGGCATTGGAGAGCGGCCATTTTGAGGCTCTTTCTGGTGTGAAAGGCGGCAGCCATTTTGATAGGCGGCAGTTATGCCTTGGTTTGCTTGGCTGGTGGAAAGGTGTGAAAGGCTGTTGGCGGCCATTTTAAGTCCTTTTTTCAGTGAAGGAGGGTGGTGGCCATTTTAGAAGCGTTTCTTAGGCAATAGTTGGTGCAGTTAACCTTGTAAGAGATGGCTGGGGGTAAGGGCTCGGCTAAGTCTAAGGGCAAGAAGCCTGCGCCTAGGCCATCTAAGGTACCTTCTAAGAGACCACCTCCCCCGTCTTCTTCTTCGGATGAGGAGGGTGGATTCTAATATTTTAAGCAGGTTGAGGGCACTGGAGCAGGCACTGGGTATCCCTCCTCTAAGTGGGGAAGGGGGGGAAGCGGTAAGCAATCCAAAAAGGTGAGGCAGGCTAATATTCTCATCAGACTGTCTATGCTTGAGGGCAGGTCTGGTGGAGTCGTACCTGGCTGGGATGTCGGTCCCTGTGGTTCTGATGCAGGTTTGGTGGCAGTGGCTGAAATGTCTGGCAGCGGTTTGCCATTGGTGCCTGCTGGATTTGGAGGTAGGTTTGGTGATACCTTGCAAATTGGGTCTGGACAGAGTTGGCCATGGGGGACATGGTGGCCTGCTTTGGTGGCTGGGCAGGGTACATCAGGGGTGCCTGCATCTTCTGGAGCGGGAATACCGCAAAATTGGGCGTGGCCAGGTGGGCAGTGTATACCTTGGGCGTGTCCAGTTACAGGGCAGATGAATTTGGCGAGTCCTGTTATGGGGGCACCTTCTCCATATGGGATGGTGCCTTTTGCAGCCTTTACCTTTGGGGAGGTTGCTTTGCCGCTGGGGGATCATCTGCTACTGGGCACCAGGGAGAAGATTTTAAAAGGGGAATATGTAGACATATTTTCCCTTCTCTATCATGAGATAGAGAAGAAGGATAAGGAAGAATTAGATGATAAGGAGAAGGAGAAATTAAAAAAGAGGAAGATGGACAGGACCTGGGTGAATTGGCTTCCTGGGTTCTGTATTTATGCTGGGGTGATTGCAAGGGCATAGCCGTGGTGGGCGGCTTCCTTGTTCCAGTACCTGGACATAATTTATAAAGGCTATACTGCCTTTAGTGGACCAGCCTGGCTGCAATATGACCAGGAATTTCAGATGAGGGCCATCCTGTATCCATCTCTTCAGTGGGATCGGATCCATCAGCAGCTTTGGCTGCAGGTGATGTCCCCGGCTAGGCCTAATCTGGGTGATCGCTCTGACAGCGGTCACTTAGTAAGTAGGTCGTCCACCACTGCTTCAGTTTCAGGAGGCTCTCCCCGCAGTACAGCGGGGCAGGTGGTTCAACCCCGCTTGCTCTGCTGGGATTTTGGAGCTCTCAGGGTATGCAATAGGAAAGCGTGCCAGTTTAAGCACGAGTGCCCCATGTGCAGGGGATCCCACTCTTTTGATGAATGCCCTAAATCCCGGGGGCGTAGGAATTCAAAGAAACCTGGAGGGAGTGGGGGAGCCTTTCCACCCAAAAAAGGGACCCAGCCCGGTAAGGGTGGGACCTCTGGAGCAGTGGTTGGCAAGGTATCCTAGACGGGTTGAAAGGTTGTATTTGTTAGAAGGTTTTAAGTTCGGTTTTAGGATCCCTTTTCAGGGGTCTAGAGTTCAGTTTATGTCAGGAAACCTTAAGTCAGTTCAGGGTTTGGAACAGGTCATGAGGGACAAGATCGCTAAGGAACTGGTTGAAGGGAGGATTTTGATCCCCTTTTCACATTCTCCAGTGAGCACTCTTAGAGTCTCACCTTTGGGTGTGGTCCCTAAAAAGACGCCTGGTGAATTTCGTTTGATTCATCATTTGTCTTTTCCTAAGGGTAGGTCTGTGAACGATGGGATTCCGGAGCACTTGTGCTCTGTACGGTACACCAGCTTCAACCAGGCTATTGCTGTGGTCAGGCATTGTGGGGTGGGGGCAGAACTGGCTAAATGCGATATTAAGTCTGCATTTCGCCTTTTACCTGTCCACCCCGATGATTTTGAGCTCTTAGGGTTTTTGTTTGAGGGCCAATTGTACATGGATAGAGCACTGCCAATGGGCTGCTCTGTGTCATGTGCTGCTTTCGAGCATTTCAGCACATTTTTGGAATGGGCTGTACGGGAGAAAGTGGGTCTGCAGGATGTTGTTCATTATTTGTATGATTACCTGTTTGTGGGTCCCGAAAGGAAAGGGCGTTGTGGGCAGCTGCTGGCCGGTTTTGCTGAGCTGGCTGCTGAGCTCGGAGTACCTTTGGAGCCCAAGAAGACGGAAGATCCGGCCCAGAGGTTGACCTTTTGGGGATAGAGATTGATACTATAGCACAGTTGTCTAGAGTGCCTCTGCAGAGGATAGTGGAGTTGAGGTCTAGGATTGGTACCTTTCTTCTTAAGAAGAAGGTTACCTTGTTGGAATTGTAGCCACTAGTGGGGCACCTCAACTTTGCGTGCAAAGTGGTCGCTCCTGGAAGGGCTTTTCTTAGGAGGCTGTGTGATGCTATGTCAGGGCTACGCCAGCCTCAGCACAGAACTAGGGTTACCAGCAGCATGAGGGATGATTTGAGGGTTTGGCAGGAATTTTTGGAGTCTTTTAATGGAGTCTCCTTTTGGAGGGAGGACTTGAGGCTCGAGGCCGAGCTCCAGGTCATGTCTGATGCTGCTGGTTCCTTGGGTTTGGGGGTTTATTTCCGTGGACATTGGTGCGCGGATTGTTGGCCTGATTCGTGGGCACGGGTGGGAGTGAACCGGGATCTTATGTTTCTCCAGTTCTTTCCTATTTTAGTTGTGGTTTGGCTGTGGGGGAAGGATATGGCCAATCACACTGTCCATTTTTGGTGTGATAATATGGCGGTGGTCCACGTCATTAATTCCCTTTCATCCAAATCTGGGCGGGTTATGAGATTGGTGAGGGCCTTCACTCTGCGTTGTTTGCGTCTTAATATTTTGTTTTTAGACAAACATGTTCCTGGGGTAAGTAATGGGGTAGCTGACGCTCTATCTCATAAACAGATGGGGAGATTTTGTCAGCTGGCACCGGAGGCAGACGGAGAGCCGGTGCCAATGCCCCAGGAGCTATGGCTGATTGGAGAGCCGAAGCCTGCAGAGTGATAGGTCTAGCCATTGCGCCTAGCACTTGGAAGTCTTACGAACGGGCTGTGTGGCAGTTTGAAGACTTTAGGGCTGAGGTAGGGTATTGCAGGGTTTGGCCCCTTCCAGTGGAGGAATTGCTCCATTACTATGTTTCACTGAGAGGTAAGGGGTTGGCAGTATGATCCATCAGGGGGCGCTTGTCTGCTCTGGCTTTTGCCAGCAAGGTGCTGGGTTATAGGGAAGATACAGCGGACTTTCGTTTGTGAAAGATGTTGGAGGGGTGGTCTAGAGAGGCCGGTCCCAGGGTTGATACGCGGAATCCTGTATCTCCGTTGATTCTGCGTGGTTTGAAGAGGGTATGGGACATGGTGTTTGCTTCATCTTTCGAAGCATGCTTGTTTCATGCTGCGTCCTTAGTGGCCTTTTTCAGGGCTCTTAAGGTAAGTGAGCTGGTGGCTCATTCTAGGAACGATGTCTCCGGTAGGGTTCTGCAGTTGGGGGATTTGCAGCTGTATGGGGGTAAGGAAGTCATTACTGTCCGTCATTCCAAGACGGATCAGTTGCAGCGTGGTACTGCACTTGAGCTTGGTAGTTGTTCAGAGCTTGAGCTGTGCCCGGTTACCGCGTTGGCTGCTTATTTAGCAGTCAGGGGGCCCAAGGATGGGATTTTGTTTCTGCATTTGGATGGTAACCCATTAACAAGACACCAGTTTTGGGCCGTGACATCCGGGGCTTTGGGTGAGCTTGGGTTGTCAGGGGTGCAGTTTGGGACCCACTTTTTTAGGATTGGGGCGGCTTCTACGGCGGCCACCATGGGGTATCCTTCTACCTCTATTCAGAGGTTGGGCTGGTGGCATTCATCGGCCTATAAGTCGTATGTGCGACCTTTTTTCGGGCAGTGAGTGGCTTGTGGGTTGGAAGGATATTGTTCTGGTTGTGTTTAACTGTTTCTTTCTCTTTAGATGCTGCTGTTCCTGGCCAGAGGAGCCGGAGCCGAGTTCTCATCTGCGGCCATAGCCACGTGTTTTGGGCTGCTCTTCAAGCACGGAGAACTGCAACTGGCTCTCAGCTGGGACTCAGCCAGCATGCTGTTATCGAGTGGCAGGGGCACCGGGGCCTTCAGTGGCTGGGCCTGCTGCCTTTGTTGTTTAATGATAGAATGGGTCCTCCTCCTCAGATCTTAATTGTTCACCTAGAAGGTAATGATCTGGGGTTATTGAAGGTCAAGGCCTTAGTTTGGCAAGCCCGTGATGATTTCCAGCACATTCGGGAGTGATGGCCGGGGACCATCATTGTGTGGTCAGCCATGCTGCCCCGCCTGGTGTGGCGTTGTGCTTTGGACCCTGCAGCTATAGAAAGGGCTAGGTATAAGACTAACAAGGAGATTAAAAAGATGCTGAAGAGGGGGTTGGCCACTTTTTGCCCCATCCGGACATTTCGGCGAAATGTCCTGACCTCTACAGAGGGGATGGGGTCCATCTCTCGGAAAAGGGTAATATGCTTTTCCTGAGAGATTTGCAGCAAGGGTTGCGGGTGGCTTTGGGTCTCCCGGTGGGTGCTAAGCCCTAAGTAGAGACTTGGCCTTAGTAGTGGCAGGTTTTTGGGGTTTAGGACACTATGCGGCTAGGGGAGGACTGCGAAGCATCCCCCTTTTGAGGAATTTGGGGTCTGGCATGATCAACCTTGGGGTTTGGAGACCCAAGTTTGGAGATTGCAGACTGTCCAGGAGGCTTGGCTAGAGGGTGCCTTTCCACCAAGACGCGCATCTGGGTTTGGGATCTCTGGTGCAGGCCTCCCTGCTGGGCCTGCCTGGAGGGAGCTGAGTCGCTCAGCTCCGGCTGGGGGGCTGGGTCTCTTCCCCGTTAATGGCAGGGGAGCACTCGCGGTGACCTCTAGCCCTGGCCAGGCCGCTGGTTGGGTCCCCTTGCCATTTATACTGTTAATTAATAAAGTGGCCCAAATTTTATTCCAATGCATTGTGTCTGACTCTTCATTCCGACCTTGGAGGGCAATCGTGAGCCTGCAGCCTGCAGCCTGCAGCATAGCTGCTAGGCTGTGCCGACTCTGTTTGCCTCCCTGGGGGGGAGGAGTCAGAGCTCGCCCGTTTGGGCGCGCAATGTGGGGAGTGGGGCTAGCCGCTTTAATGGCTAGCTCCACCTTTTCCCTCAGCAGTCCTTCAACGATCAGCCCTCCCGCCCACCCTGTCTGTTATGTAGGCTTTGCTGGTTGCCTCATTTGAGGAGCCGGGTAGGAATTTTTTACGCCTCGGCTGATTGGCTGTTGCTGGGGTGTGTTTTTTGCCTACCCTGCATAGCAGCGCAGTGGATTGTGGAATTGGCTTAGAGAAGGTGCCTTTAAATAGGTGGTCACTTTAGTTGGCAGGTGTTTGGGGTTTAGGACACTATGCGGCTAGGGGAGGACTGCAAAGCATCCCCCTTTTGGGGAATTTGGGGTCTGGCATGATCAACCTTGGGGTTTGGAGACCCGGGTTTGGAGATTGCAGACTGTCCAGGAGGCTCGGCTAGAGGGTGCCTTTCCGCCGAGACATGCATCTGGGTTTGGGCCCTCTGGTGCGGGCCTCCCTGCTGGGCCTGCCTGGAGGGAGCTAATTCGCTCAGCTCTGGCTGGGGGGCTGGGTCTCTTGCCTGTTAATGGCAGGGGAGCGGTCGCAGTGACCCCTAGACCTGGCCAGGTCGCCTGTGGGGTCCCCTTGCTTTTTATGCTGTTAATTAATAAAGTGGCCCAAATTTTATTCCAATGCATTGTGTCTGACTCTTCATTCCGACCTTGGTGGGCAAATCACCTTCACTTAATCACTTGACTTGAAAGCTCCTTGCTAGGGCCACCATAAGTCAGTTATGACTTGATGGGACTTTACACACAGAGACAATTACACATATAGAAACATGCTGTGATGTAGGGGAGTTTCAGCTAAGACTCTTACCAATTCATAGAGTATATCATACATAGAGTATATCAAGATATATGCCATAACAGAGCTCATAATGGGGCATTCAGAGAGAACCAGCAAGTAAGCAGAATTTGGTGTCTTTCCAGTAGATTATAACCTCTGAAATGCCATGCTTCCTAGCACAAAAGGTTTATATATGTATTACTCTTATTTTTATTTTCTTTATAAATTTACAGATACTCATGCAATAAAATATAACAAACAGGTAAATACTGAAAATCTAAAGACAGCTGATAAAATGACACACTCAAACCCTGATTCAACTTTTCATGCTAGAAATGGAAACATCTCAACCGCCTATACTTATTTCCAATGAATTGCAAAAGAAATTGTGATTTTCACTTAAAAGTCCTGCACCATGTTTTGGGCTGGTCCAGAAAAAAAACAAAATCACAAAAACTATGGAAATTAAAATATATTCTTCCATTTAATTGCAGTTATCTGTTTCAAATGGTTTTTGATCTGTGGTACTTCTTACCACCCCTCCCCCACCATCACATTTTCAATACACACAGCTGGATACTGAAAAAAGAGGAACATGAAAAACCTCTACTAGTTCCACCACCTTCTGCTCATACTTCACAAAATCCAAACTATTCTTTCCTGTATATAATATTATGCATAGCCCAATGTACAAAATCAATGAACACAATAAACTAGAGAAGACAATTCAGCCCAGTTTTAGTAGAAAAATTTTACTGGACCTGTTTTGGGAGAAATGTCCAAAATCAGTGAGTTTTAACAATGCAGTCTTGATTTCTTTGTTTCTCATGCTATAGATGAATGGATTCAGCAATGGGGGCAATAGAGCATAAAACACAGCACAAATTACATTCATCTCAGAAGAAGTGTTACAGGGAGGCCTCACATAGGCAAACATTCCAGTGAAAATAAACAGAGACACCACCATGAGGTGTGGAAGGCATGTGGAGAGGGCTTTTTTGCGACCCTGCAAAGAAGGCATTCTGAGTACAGCTGCAAAAATCTTCACGTAAGTGATAATGATGTAGATAAAACATCCTCCAAATAAGCCACAGCTAAACAGAAGAATTCCAATTTCAATTAGATATAAGTCTGAGCAGGAAAGTTTTAATATCTGTGGAATTTCACAGAAGAATTGATTGACCATATTGGAGCAGAAGGTGATGGCAAAAGTACCACCTGTATGTAAAGCGGCATAAAGTATACTGGCAATCCATGCACTGGCTGCCATCTGAATGCAAGCTCCTTCATGCATAATTGCCTCATATTGCAATGGATTGCAGATAGCAATATGCCGATCATGTGCTATTATTGTTAGGACAGCAAAATCTGCCCCTCCAAATAGGAAGTAGCAGAAAATTTGAGCCACACAGCCTGAATAAGAAATGGACCTGCTGTTCCTTAGGGAACTGGCCATAGCTTTAGGTAACATGACAGAAATTGAGCCAAGATCCAGAATGGCCAAGTTCATGAGAAAGAAGTACATGGGCGTATGCAGGTGATGATCCAGGGCTACAGCAGTGATGATGAGAAGATTGCCAGTGACTGCTACCAAGTATACTGTTAAGAAGACAAAGAAATGTAAGATCTGTAATTCTCGGACATCTGAAAATCCCAAGAGCAGAAACTCAGATGTGGAGGTCAGATTAGGTATTTTGCTCTCAATATCCAGTTGCAGATTAACTGTCAAGTTGAGTAGAGGGAATATTTTTGAAATCTTCAGCAGGTCTCCTTGAAAGCCTTCTCTGGTGTATTCAATAGGTCTTTTTCTCAGGAAAGTGTGACTGTTCTGTAAACCTATTAATATCAGTGAATGGTTGTTCAGGATTCCTGGTTTGACTATCCCAGTCCAGTAGAGATAACGCTGTTTTGAATGAGCAACAAATGAGACAGTTTGCACATGGGCAAACTGAATGGATGATCATTTCTTGCTGGCTTTCCCAACCTCCACATATTTATTTGTCCAGACCTAAGTTTGTATAGCTTTCATGCCCATAGACTCTGGATGCTTGATCTGGAACTAAACTGTATGCTCCTTGGCTGCAGTCACACACACTAAATAATGCACTTTGAATCCACTTCCAGTGCACTTTCCAACCAGTGTTCCCTCTAAGCTGAGTTAGTGTGAGCTAGCTCACAGATTTTTAGCCTCCAGCTCACACATTTTTGTCTTAGCTCAGAAAAAATGGCCCCAGAGCACAATAATTTATGCAGTAGCTCACAACTTTAATGCCAGTAGTTCACAACTTTAATGCCAGTAGCTCACAAAGTAGAATTTTTGCTCACAAGACTCTGCAGCTTAGAGGGAACATTCTTTCCAACTGGATTTTGCCAGTCAACACAGTAAAATCCAGTTGTAAAGTGCATTGGAAGTGGATTGAAAGTGCATTATTTAGTGTGTGTGATCACAGCCATAGAGATGCTTTTAATTTATCACACTTGTGCATGCATCAGTTTTGTAAATTACAGAAAAACGGGGACAGTTTCTCAATCCTTTAGCTGCACATGTAATGGCTGTTGTTGCATAGACAACAGTGCCCCATAGGTGTATGTTACTTGGAGATCCCTCAGCCTTGGAGTCCTGTAACTCTGACAGACTGGAAAATGAAGAAGAAGAAGAGGAGGAGGAGAAGGAGGAAATCGGATTTATAACCTGCCCTTTACTACCTGAAGGAGTCTAAGAGCAATTTACAATCTCCTTTCCCTTTTTCTCCCCACTCTGTGAGGTAGGTGGGGCTGAGAGAACTCTCCCATAACTGCTCTTGAGCAGAACAGCTCTGAGAGAACCTGTAGCTGACCCAAGGTCACATTAGCAGGTGCATGTGGAGGAATGGGGAATCAAACCCGGTTCTCCCAGATAAGCGTCCGTACAGTCAACAGCTACACCAAACAGCCTGAAATGCATTGCATCATCTTTGTCAAGGACCTTTCTTGGAAGCCTGGGAATTACTTTAACACTTCCTGACTAATATGTGTAACTGCTGTATCTTCCTCTTAGATCTTTCATCTGATCAGATTCACTTAATGAAACCAGGTGTCCTGAGTAACCTAGAGAAGCAGGACTTTCATGTCACCATCAGCAATTCTAATCCTTTGTCCATTTTTTTAAAAATCTGTCTGATTTTGCACATGCAGACAGCCTATCAGCAGCCTCTCTGATAGCTCTACCCCAAACTGGATTTTTTTTCATTCTAAATTCCATTTCTGATGGTCCTTAGGATCAATGTTACTTAAAAAGGCTCTTCTGCCCAGCAATTCAGATTGAGACCCCTTTGGGTACCAAGAGTGAACTTTGTTTGCCCAGGGACCATCTCTCAAAGAATCTCAGACAATGTAACTCCACATTTTGTGTTCTCCTTTTCATCTGTTAAACTGCTACAACCACTGCCTTTAGGAATACTCTGATGATATTAAGTTTTATGTTCTGTCTCTCCACTTTCCTTTGATGCTGCTCATTAGTTTGTAAAAAAAAATGCAAATGCCCTTTTCCTCTTTCTATTTCTGGGAGACAAACTGCCAAATTTGGCACATGTATTAATAGACTGGAGTTCAGAAATGAACATGGATCTACAAGCGGTTATAGGAAGGCTGTACCCCTGGTTCCAGAGAAACTATGCCTCAGCTGTCATTTAAAAAAAAAATGATTTGGTTTTAACTAAACACTTCCTGATAGTATGGTAACAGTTTATAGAAGACTGGAGGATTATCTGCACTGTGCTGCTGTCATTAAATATTAACTGATTTTCCAATATGAAACATTATTGAATACCTTGGAGTCCAATTTGTTCTCCTTTTCATCAGGTTTCCTGTCTCTATTTTCGCTGAAGTACCGTTGTCAAGTATAAGTTCTTCATTCTAAAAACAAATAAAATTAATTGTAATACAAGAGAAACACAGATTCAATTTCTTCTTCAGCTGTTTAAGTTCATCCATTCCTTTACCCATGTCATTCATTTGATGTTACTATGGATCTCGCTAAAATATACATTGTATATATACAGTATACTGTTAATAGAATAAACACTAATTCTGCCATTGATAGCCGAGGCCAGCCTGATCTCATCCAATCACTGCAGCTAATATCAGCTCTGGCTTCTATTTGGATGAGAGACCTCCAAGGAATACCAGGATGGTGATGTGAAACCAGGTAATTGGAAATCACCTTTGGATTTCTCTTGTCTTGAAAACCCTACAGAGCTGCCATAAATCAGCTGGGACTTGATGGCAAAAAACCCTGCCAAATAATAATCCAAAAAGCTGTGTGAATGGGACATCGCTTGTATATTCTGTTCTTGGCAACTTGCTCCCAAGAGTTCAGCTCACTCAACTACCAAGGGATGCTGAAGCCCCCAAACCATCTGTTGTATTATTTCTTCTATTTTTGTGACTCACATAAGTAAATACTTAGCACAGCATGCCTATTTGTGATTGCTGGATGTAAGACCAAATGCATCATAGCCAAATCTATTACTATTATTGCTTTAGAATTTGCTACCGTGCACTCTAAAGAAAGATCCCACAATTCTGTGTTACCTTTAGGTTTATTACAATTTTAATTTGAAGATCATGTAGTGTATTGAGAGCTTCAAGCAAAGACCCTTTGTTTGAGGGGCTCCTTACAGCTTCACTCAGATTGACTGCTCATGAGGAGCCAACCAACCAGTTAACTTCTATAGACTAACACTCTAGCGAATGGGGTTCCACAGTGCCCGATGTTTCTATTGATTGATTTGTATTTGGCAGGGGGGGGGAGTGTTTTGGTGGAAGGTTATGTGTATATAGTTGTGGCCACCATGCATGTTTTTCAGTGGTGTTTCACTAATAAACAGCTATGATAAAATCAATCAAGCATTTGAATCCACTGCCAGTAGTTAGACAGACTTACATTGGTTCCAAGCTTGCTTTGGTAGTCTCACCATACTTTGCTTTTCTTTGTGAATACATTCAGCCTGTGCAGAGAGAGATGCTCACCCACATCCTTCCCTTGTATTAAGCATAGGAGTTCAAGGGATGACGCTGGATACTGAAAGTGCCTCAACAGGTATGTGAACTGGTCATTCTGCAGTACCTGGATCTAGCCTGTATCCCCATCCACTGATGCCTCATAAAGGGGTCCAACAAGCAGGGCTTTTTTTTTAAGCAGCAACGCACAGGAATGCAGTTCCGGCTGGATTGGTGTCAGGGGGTGTGGCCTAATATGCAAATGAGTTCATGCTAGGCTTTTTCTACACTTAGAAAGCCAGTTTTCTACACTTAAGAGAGCTAGTTTGGTGTAGTGGTTAAGTGTGCGGACTCTTATCTGGGAGAACCGGGTTTGATTCCCCACTCCTCCACTTACACCTGCTAGTATGGCCTTGGGTCAGCCATAGCTCTGGCAGAGGTTGTCCTTGAAAGGGCAGCTGCTGTGAGAGCCCTCTCCAGCCCCACCTCACAGGTGTCTGTTGTGGGGGAAGAAGGTAAAGGAGATTGTGAGCTGCTCTGAGACTCTTTGGAAAATTACAGGTGATTCAGCTGTACTGAGGGGACATTGTTTACCACTGTATAAGTGACAGCGTCCAAAAAGAAAAGGTTGGAGAGCTACTCATCAATGCATTCTGGCAAATAATTAGAACTGGAATAGCAACTTCACCCTTATAGTGTTTTCAAGGGTTAGCCTTCAAACCACCTGTAAAAATATAATGTATTGGGATATATTTGTACCCTAGGTGAACATCCTCATCTATCTGGTGGTAAAACAAAATATCCAACCATTTTTATTTGCTTGTTGGGATTTGAAAGCTTGTTTGTTTGTTGTGAGAGGTCATCATGGTTCACAATACTAAAACATCCAGGAGCTGGAAAACACACTTTGACAAGAGGCAGAATATTTATTTTGTGTAGATTTACCTCTTTGTATATGGAATAACTCCAGTAATAATGGTATGATCCCCTAACTAAGCTATATATTTTTGTTTAATTTGAAGTGACAAAAAAACCTCACATATTATACAACTGACAAAAACTTTCATGAATTTTAAAGTGAAATGAACAAAGATAACCAATTTGAACTCAACACTACATTTGACTCTAAGAAAAAATATGGAGCTGACACTCCAAATGGTGGCATGCTTTCTCGTCCTCCTGTAAATTCATGAGTTTTCTGTTTGGGGTTTGAAAGAGTACTGTGCATTCATAAACTTTTTAAAAAATCGATGCAGGAATTTGAGTCTCTGGCAGCCTGCCGCCTCGCGGCTTGGCTGCCGGGGATTGTTTGACTCCCAGGAAGGGAGAGCGGACATTGGCGCGCGTGTTAGGCATGACTTTAGGGGGTGGGGCTTAAATGTGCCTCTAGAGACCCTCCGCCCCCTCTTATCAGTCCCTCGACGTTGCTTGGTGCGAGAGCAGCGTTAGCGTGCTCTTGGCCAGCTGCTGGGGATTAGGCTTCGTCAAGGCTGTTCTGCCTGCATTGGAGGGTTCTTTTCAAAGACAGCGTCATTGGAGAAGAGCGCAGCGCTGGATCTCTAGTTTGTTGTATTATAAAAAAAAGAAAAGAAAGGAAATAGAAGGGAGTGTCAGGGGTTTATTTTATAGGCTGGCAGGGGGCCTCTAGGTTGTTGTTGTTTAGCCCCCTCCCCCCCGCCACCTTCTTTGCCTCGTGGCTGGCGGCCATTTGGCTAGTCTCTTGGTCGGGTGGAGTTGGCGGAGCACGTTTGTGGGCAGTTGGGGGGGCTTCCCTGCGTCGGAGGCTGGCATTAGGCACCCCCTCCACCCCTCCCCACCCTCCTACTCTGCTTGCCTCGTGGATTGGCAGCCATTTCTTTGGAGTTTTGAGTTACAGTGAGGTGGTGGCCATTTTGGGTAGCAGTCTTTAGGCCTTGTGCCTCATGGCTTGGCAGCCATTTTAGCTGAATTTTGGGGGGCCATTTTGGGTGGCTTTTAGGTGGCCATTTTTGAAGCAGGACATCTGGTGGCCATTTTAGGCTTGTGGTGGTGTAATTTGGGCCATGTCAGAGTTATATATTTCCTGGTTTAGGGAATTTTTTCTGGTCTGGTGATCAATGTCTGGAAAAAAAGGTACAGGGAAGTCAATGGGGAAGCAGCCTGCCCGCAAGGCTCCAAAACCCCCGCAGAAGCGTCCTCCACTGCCTTCATCTTCTGATGAGGAGGGGGAGGATGAGGCGAATGTAGCTATCCTTACAAGGCTGCGTGCCCTTGAGCAGGCATCGGGGTTGTCGCCTTCGTTGGTTCCTCAGAAGGGACAAGTTTCAAAAAGAGCTTTTCAAGCTAGCATTTTAACAAGATTATCTATCTTGGAGGGCAGGTCTGCTGCTGGCACTGCTGCAGCTGTGGGTGTTGGTGTCCTGGATGCTGGAGCGGGTCCTTCTTTGGCTGCTGTTGGAGTAGGTACTGCTTTGGTACCTGCTGGGTTGCCAGGTAAGTCTGGGGATGGTTCCATGGCTTATTCAGGGCTTGTCTGGCCATGGAGGCCTTTCACACCTGTTGCACCTAGCGGTGCAGGTACTGTTTCTGGGGGTTCAAGCACCCTTTCCACTTTGGGCACGGGGTC
The DNA here is from genome assembly GCF_032191835.1 of Heteronotia binoei. NCBI lineage: Eukaryota > Metazoa > Chordata > Lepidosauria > Squamata > Gekkonidae > Heteronotia > Heteronotia binoei. Next base: position 37,282,638 of record NC_083237.1, on the reverse strand, counting down.
CCAGGGTGTCTGGGCATGGCCAGTTTGGCCCTTATGGGAGTTGGCTAGGAGCTGGGCAGCAGGCTCCTTCCCTAGCTGGGGGCTGGGGTTTCCCCTCTCCTTATGGGGTGGTCCCGTTTGGAGCCATGCCTTTTTGCGAGGTCGCCTTGCCTTTAGGAGACCACCTGTTACCAGCCACAAGAGACAAGATCCTCAAGGGAGAATATGTACACATTTTTTCCCTTTTGTTTAGGGAGCTAGAGAAAAAGGACAAGGAGGATCTCGATGAGAAGGAGAAGTTGAAAAAGAGGAAGGTGGACCGGACCTGGGCTAATTGGCTGCCCAGGTTTTTTGTGTATGCTGGTGTGATAGCACGTGCTCAGCCCTGGTGGGCAGCAGTGCTGATCCAGTACATGGACATCATATACAAAGGGTACATGATGTTTAGCGGCCCTTCCTGGATTCAGTATGATGAGGATTCAGGATGAGGGCCGCTTTGTACCCTTCTCTGCCCTGGGATCGCATCCACCAGCAACTGTGGCTGCAGGTTATGTCACCGGCTCGGCCCAATTTGGGTGACTGCTCTGACAGTGGCCATTTAGTTGCCAAGGCTTCCTCTTCTCAGGCTACTTCTTCATCATCTTCCCATGGTTCAGCGGGGCAGATGGTTCAACACCGCTTGCTTGCTTTGTTGGGAGTTTGGGTCACAGGGGGTGTGCAATCGGAAGGGTTGCAATTTCAAGCATGAATGCCCCATGTGTGCTGGCCCACACTCCTTTAGTAACTGTCCAAGAGTTCGGCTGCGTAAGAGCCAAAAGAGACAGGGCAGGAGTGGGAGTTCATCCCAAGTTGGTAAAGGGCCCCAGCCCGATAAAGGTGGACCTCTTGAGCAGTGGCTTCATAGGTATCCACGCAGGGCTGACAGTTTATATTTGTTGAAAGGTTTTACTTTGGGTTTTAGAATTCCTTTTCAGGGTTCTCGGGTGCCAACTTGGTCTCGGAACCTTAGTTCGGTAAAAAGTTTAGAACATGTAGTGGAGGTTAAGACTGTCAAGGAGTTGGCTGAGGGCAGGATTTTGGGCCCATTTTCTAGTCCTCTTGTGGTTAACCTTAGGGTTTTCCCTTTGGGGGTGGTACCAAAGAAGGCGCCTGGTGAATTTCGTTTGATTCACCACCTTTCTTACCCCAAGGGTTGTTCTGTTAATGATGGGATTCCTGAGGAACTTTGCTCAGTTAGGTATACTACCTTTGGGAATTGGGACAGTAGTGGAGTTGGATCCGTGTTCAGAGGTGGAGCTTTGCCCAGTTTCCATTTTGGCTGATTATTTGGCGGTGTGGGGAGGCTGCAAAGAATTGTTGTTTTGTCATTCTGGAGGCAGCCCTCTGCAAAACATCAGTTTTGGGCAGTGACGTCTAGGGCCTTAGCTCTTTTGGGGTTGTTGGGAGTGAGGTTTGGTACACACTCCTTTAGAATTGGGGTGGCCTCTATGGCTGCAGCTTTGGGATATTCTTCTTCGTCCATCCAGCGCCTTGGCCATTGGCGGTCTCGGGCTTATAAGTGTTATATTTGCCCTTTGCTCCACTCTTAGCTTTGTTCAGTGGAATTGGGGTATTTCTGGTTAGGTTTTATAACTTGTTTGTTTTTTCTCTTTAGATGCTGTTGTTCCTGGCTGAAGTTAGCCTCCGGTTAGCCTCCCCTTTTTGGTGAATTAGGGGTCTGGCAGGATCAACCTTTGGGTATTGGTGACCCAAGGTGTGTGAATGCAGACTATCCTGGAGACTCGATTGGATGGGTGCCTTTTGCTAAGACGTGCGTCTGGTGACTGGGCCCTCCTTTGCGTGCCTCTCTGCTGGGCCTGCCTGATGGGAACTGTGACACACAGCTCCAGCTGGGGGGCTGGGTCTCTCACCCACGAAAAAGGCAGGGGAGCGGTCTGTGGAGACCCCTGGCCCTGACCTGGCTGCAGTTCTGGTTGCTCTTGCCGTTGCTATGATTATTTAATAAAGTGGCCCATATTTTTACCAACTCACTTGTGTTGCTGTTGTTCCTGGCTGGAGGAGCCGGGTTCTCATCTGCAGGCACAGTTATGTGTTTTGGGCAGCACATCAGGCTCGGAGAACTGCTGTTGGCTCTCAGCTGGGACTCAGCCAATATGTTACTGTGGAATGTTGGGGGTGCCAAGGTCTTCAGTGGCCTGGTTTGCTTCCGCTTTTATTTCATGGGAGCATGGTCCCTCCTCCTCAGGTTTTAATTATTCACCTGGTGGGGGGAATGATCTCGGCCTGATTAAGGGTAAGGCTTTGATCTTGCAAGCTCAAGATGATTTCAAATAAATTAGGAAGAGATGGCCTGGTACCATTATAGTTTGGTCGGCCACGATTCCGCGCTTGGTGTGGTGCAGTGCTTGGAATTCAGCTGAGATAGAGATGGTTCATTACAGAGCAAACAAGGAGATTCGTACGGCATTGGAAGGTGGTTTGGGCCACTATTTGCCTCATCCAGATATTTCTACAGAATATCCTGACCTCTACAGAGGGGATGGGGCTCATCTCTCGGAAAAGGGTAATATGCTTTTCCTGGGGGATCTTCGGCAAGGGCTGGTTTTGGCTTTGGGCCTTTTGGTGGGTGCTAAGACCTAAGTAGACACTTGGCCTTAGTTGTGGCATGTTTACTGGGTTTATGGTGCCAGGCGGCCTGGGGAGGACCGGTTAGCATCCCCCTGTTGGGGAGTTAGGGGTCTGGCAGGATCAACCTTTGGGTATTGGTGACCCGAGGTGTGTGAATGCAGATTGTCCTGGAGATTCGATCGGATGGGTGCATTTGATGAGACATGCGTCTGGTGATAGGACCCTCTGGTGCGTGCCTCCCTGATGGGCCTGCCTGACGGGAGCTGTGACACACAGCTCCAGCTGGGGGGCCAGGTCTCTCGCCCACAAAAAAGGCAGGGGAGCGGTCTGTGGAGACCCCTGGCCCTGACCTGGCCGCAGTTCTGGTTGCCCTTGCTGTTGCTATGATTATTTAATAAAGTGGCCCATATTTTTACCAACTCACTTGTGTCGGCCTCTTTATTCCGACTTGGTGGGTAATTGAGTCTCTGGCAGCCTGCCGCCTTGAGGCTTGGCTGCCGGGGATCGTTTGCCTACCAGGAAGGGAGAGCAGATGTTGGCGCACACATTAGGCGTGACTTTAGGGGGCGGAGCTTAAACGTGCCTCTACAGGCCCTCCACCCCCTCTTGTCAGTCCCTCAATGTTGCTCGGCCCTCCCGCCCGCCCTGTTTGTTATGTAGGCAAGTGCTGGTTGCCTCCTTTATGGAGGGGACAGGTAGGAATTTTTTACTCCCCAGCTGTTTGGCTTTTGACTGGGGTGTGTTTTTTGCCTACCCTGCATAGCATATCAGTGGATTGTGGAATTGGCTTCAGGATGGTGCCTCCTTATAGGTTGGTCACTTTTCAGGGCAGGTTTACTGGGTTTATGGTGCCAGGCGGCCTGGGGAGGACCGGTTAGCCTCCCCCTTTTGGGGAGTTAGGGGTCTGGCAGGATCAACCTTTGGGTATTGGTGACCCAAGGTGTGTGAATGCAAACTATCCTGGATACTCGATCGGATGGGTGCCTTTTGCTAAGAAGTGTGTCTGGTGACTGGGCCCTCCTTTGCGTGGCTCTCTGCTGGGCCTGCCTGATGGGAGCTGTGACACACAGCTCCAGCTGGGGGGCTGGGTCTCTCACCCACGAAAAAGGCAGGGGAGCTTTCTGTGGAGACCCCTGGCCCTGACCTGGCTGCAGTTGCTATGATTATTTAATAAAGTGGCCCATATTTTTACCAACTCACTTGTGTCCGCCTCTTTATTCCGACTTGGGGGAGCAAATGTTAAGGAATTTTTCCTTTTACCAGAAAAAGTAAACAAGTAGATTTGTATTTTGTTCTTTAGAATAGGCAGGGTTCTTGTGTAGAAAAAGCCCCGCAGGGACTCATTTGCATATTAGTCCCCCCCCCCCCCCCCCCCGATGTCACCATTGTCTCCCACAGAGCTTTTTTTTTTGGGTAGAAAAACCCAACAGGAAGATTAGGCCATACCCCCTGTTTCACACATGGCTTTTTTGTAGAAAAAGCCCAGCAGGAACTCATTTCATGTTAGGCCACACACCCTGATACCAAGCCAGCCAGAACTGTGTTCCTGTGTGTTCCTGCTCAAAAAAAGCACTGGGCATCCTGCATTGGAAAAAGTGCAGAAAAGGGGTTTCGCAGAAAGCCTGAAAAACACCTGAGGGAGGGAGAAGCCTGTTTTGGGCTTTCTTGTACTGCCACATTAAATTTAAATGAACTGGACAAGAAAGCTCAAAACAGCTGAGCAGTGGGGAGCAGAAAGCAGGAGCTTAAAGGGATTCCCTTTAAATGCTTTCTGCTGAATCCATTTACTACCTAAACAGCCATGAACTGCTTTATAGGTCTGTGGAAGTTCGTGGTATGTCTCCTTCTGTTCACAAACCACAAAACTCTTGATGAATTGTGTTTCATGGTTTGGTCTGTGCCCATTCCTAGTGGCCACTATATGTAGTGCAGCAATGAGCGAACCACTCATCCACACATTTACTGCCATCAGTCAGGGTTCCTTTGTATAAAACATCTGTTATTATACTGGATTGCATATAGAAACATACCAACTTCATCCCATCACTATTAGGAGAGAAAAATCTGAACGTTCAAAAAAGAGGAAATAGAAAATTTGAACTAGATATCCGCAATAACTATTTGACCTGATGTTCAGTGGCTATAGCCATTCTGCCCAGAGCCCTTCAAAACCTGCAATTGACTCTTTTCCTACCATTTCACTGAGCAAAGACAGAACCTCCTGCCAGAGTAAGACTGAACAGTTTGTTATATATTGTTTTTAGTCCATAGTTGTGGTAAATGCAAATGGTTTACCCAAATGCTTGGATAGAATTATTATATGTTCTTCTGTCAAATTATTTTTAATCTTTACTACATAGAGATGTGGAGAGAAGGTTGCATGGTATAATCGAATCTCATTGGATCTCAGAACTTAAGGTGGGTCAGTCCTTGGAAGGCAACTCACAAAAGAATATTCCACAGAGGAAGGCAATGGCAAACCTCCTTTGCTTAATCACTTGACTTGAAAGTCCCTTGCTAGAGCAACCGTAAGTCAACTGTAGCTTGATGGGACTTTACACACAGAGACAAACACACATATAGAGATGTGCTGTGATGTAGGGGAGTTACAGTTAAAGCTCTTAACATTTCCATGATTGCACATACAAACAGTATATTAACACATACGCCTTAGCAGAAATCATAAAGAGAGCCAGCAAGCAAGCACAACTTGGTGTCTTTCCAGAAGATTATATCCTCTGAAATGCCATGCTTCCTAGCATAAAGGATTTATATATGTATTTCTCTTGTTTTTAATTTTTATACAGATACTAATGCAATAAAAAATAACAAACAGAAAAATACAGAATATCTAAAGACAAATTATAAAAAAATTACATGCATTTAAACAGATTCAACTCCTAATGCTAGAAATTAATACATCTCAACTCTCTATACTTTTTTTTCCAATTAGATTGCAGAAGAAATTGTGATTCTTGCAAAAAGTCATGCACAGTGTTTTGGACAGTTCCAGAGAAGTTCAAATTTACAAAAACTAATAAAATAAAAATATATAGTTTAGAATGCTAAGATATTCTTCCATTTAATTGCAGTTATCTGTTTCAAATAGTTTTTGATCCATGTGGGACCTCTGATGCAGCAGCAACAAATTTTCAATACGAACAGTTGAATATTGATAAAAGAGGAAATGAAAAACCTTTACCTGTCCTACAACCTTCTGCTCGTAATTCACAAAATCCAAACTATTATTCCCTGTGTATAATATTGCGCATAGTCCAAGGTACAAAAGCAATGAACACAATAAATGAGAAAAGACAGTTCAGCCCAGTTGTACTAGAATAATTTTATTGGACCTGGCTTGGGGAAAATGTTCAAAATCAGTGAGCTTTAACAATGCAGTCTTGATTTCTTTGTTTCTCAAGCTATAGATGAATGGATTCAGCAATGGGGGTAATATAGCATAAAACACAGCACAAATTACATTCATCTCAGAAGAAGTGTTACTGGGAGGCCTCACATAGGCAAACATTCCGGTGAAAATAAACAGAGACACCACCATGAGGTGTGGAAGGCATGTGGAGAGGGCTTTTTTGCGACCCTGCAAAGAAGGCATTCTGAGTACAGCTGCAAAAATCTTCACATAAGCGATAATGATGTAGATCAGGGGTGGCCAATGGTAGCTCTCCAGATGTTCTTTGCCTACAACTCCCATCAGCCCCAGTCAGCATGGCTGATGGCTGGGGCTGATGGGAGTTGTAGGCAAAACATCTGGAAAGCTACAGTTGGCCACCCCTGATGTACATAAAACATCCTCCAAATAAGCCACAGCTAAACAGAAGTATTTCAATTTCAATTAGATATAAGTGCCCTGTGTCAGGCAAGGGAGTTCATGAGATTCCAAAGTAACCAGTCTTTGATTTAATGAAACAAAGTTAAGTTTATTGATAATCCAAGTAACTCATCCAAGTGAGGTATTGGAACTGATACATACTAGCAGTGAAAGGCATACTTAAAGATGGCACATCAAAGATTCTATAAACAATACTACATTCTCAAAACAATCTAGTCTTCACGTGTGAAAATTCACACGGCAGTTACTCCCTTATCTATCTTATGGCTGGAACATCCGGAGTGGCCTTGCTAGCTTGCAGGCCTGTCTCCAGAGGCTCAAACTTCAAAGAGTGCATTCCTGCATTTGTTAGTAAAAGCAAATAGGGAAGGGGGGTGCTACTACTTTGATATGCAGAGCTCAATTCAGTATCAGTAACATTTCTACATTCTGATAACCATACCAAAGAAAATGAATTAACCATTCAGTTTACCATGAACATTGCTTGACACCCCGTGGCACAGAGTGTTAAAGCTGCAGTACTGCACTCCTAAACTCTGTTCATACCTGAGCTCAATCCCCAGTGGAAGCTGGGTTTTCAAGTAGCTGGCTCAAGGTTGACTCAGACTTCCATCCTTCTGAGGTCAGTAAAATGAGTTCCTAGCTTTGCTGGGGGGAAAGTGTAGATGACTGGGGAAGGTAATGGCAAACCATCCCGTAAAAAGTCTGCTGTGAAAACGCTGTGAAAGCAACATCACCCCAGAGTCAGAAATGACTGGTGCTTGCACAGGGGACCTTTCCTTTCCCTGAGCAGGAAAGTTTCACTAGCTGTGGAATTTCACAAAAGAATTGATTGACTATCTTGGAGCAGAAGGTGATGGCAAAAGTGCCGCTAGTGTGTAAAGTGGCATAAAGTATACCAGTAATCCATACTCTGGCTGCCATCTGAATGCAGGCTCCTTCAGGCATTATCTGTCAAGTCGGCAGATTCAATCACAAGTCATTGTTGATACAAAGAAACTAGTTAATACTAGAAACTACTGATACTTGAGGCTAGGCCAGTATTGAAAGACTAACAAATATACAGTAGATACCAGCATATAAGGGATACATCAAAGGAATTCCTACGGGGGGGGGGGGGTATGCAGGGAACATTCACACGTTGATGTTACCAATTCGTTCTCAGGCCTGCTTTGGCCTTGATCGTAGTAGACTCCTGACTCCCTTCTGAGCCAGGCCTGAAAAGGTACAGATAAGGCTTTCACATCTTTCCATTTCAAAGCAAAACTACCCAAAAGGGAAAAAGGGGGGTAGGGAAAGGTTAAGCTAGCAGCATTTGAATATACTTTGGTTTTACCCAGTATGCTCTTTGACTGAGCCAGAGTTATACACAGACTTGACATACTGCCCCCCCCTAAGCCGCCTCCACCGCCCCTATGGCCTGGTTCTGATGGAACTTTTTGATTAGGTCTGGTGCTGAGATGTCTCCCTCAGCCACCCATTCATTTTCGCTGACTGGGAAGTGTTTCCATTTTACGAGGTATTACAGTATTCCTCTTTTGATTTTAAAGTCCAGGATTTCTTGGACCTCATAGTGGCTCTGGTTCCCAATTAGTACAGGTTGGGGGGCTGATGCTCGAGGATGCCAATCCAAAGCCCCGGGGTCCCGACTGTCAAGTCTGCTGTAATTTCTATAAAGTGCATCTTTGGTTCAGGAAAAGGATCCTGGGTAAAAACCACACTGTATACCAATGCTGTTAGCTTGATCTCTCCTTCCCCCCCCCCTCCTTCCCTTTGTTATGTAGTACTGCTTTGAAATGGGAATATGGGAACAAGATAGTAGTGCCTTCTCAGGAGAGCGTGGGGGGAACTGGTGCCAAGAAGATGCCCAAGGCCGACCAGGCCTGAGAACGAAATAGTAACATCAATGTGTGAATGTGCCCTGCATAGAGTACCCCTCCCACAAGAATCCCTTTGATGTATACCTTAAATGCCTGCCTTGATTGTGTACTCGCCAGTCTTTCAATTTAACTCTATAGTCTAACAACATGTTGCAATAAACTAGAAACTTTTATTAAAAAAGGTCTCGTTATTGAAACATCAGACTTGACCTTTTGAAAGACTCCCTTTTTGGAGTTCAACTGTTCCGGCAACTTGAAAAGCCCGATGGCCGACCAGATTCCGGACAACGGAGAACTCCCACCCGATACGGGACTGGAGGGAGCGGCTACCCCGTGGCACGTCTTAGACCCGAGAAGAGCAGCAGAGTCTCCCCCCGAGTTCCAACTGGTGTTATCACCCCGGCAGTATCAACCAAGGACCTTGACCACCATCATGGATCAGGCCCCACTCCACCGGGACGCCATCCTGAACCGCCACATCAGGCCGATCCAGGTGGCTGGAATAGACGCTGCGAACCCGGGCTCAGGGGAGGCGGACAGCATCGTCGTCGTCCAAGTTGGAGAGGACGAGGGCGACGGAGCTGGGTGCAAGGGGGCCGAGGGTGGGGAACCGAAGCCCAAGGACCCGTATGAGGAGGATTACCAGATGTTCCGGTCAATGGTCCGCAGGGAGATCGATGGAGCGCTCAGGGGCCTACGAGACGAGGTCCACCCCCTGACAGCTCAACTGGGGAGCGTGTTAGGATGAGCAGTATCCCGGAGACCGGTGGCTGCCCAACCAGGGGTGCGGGGCCGCCCGAGCCAACCAGCACCGGCGCCAGCCCCACCGAGAGCCGGTGCCACACCAGCACCAGCTCCCCAACCCCCTGCCCCTCAAGTGGCACCGCGGAGCATGGGGAGGGAGCTAGATGCAACCTTTGATGGAGACCCAGAGGAAGTGAACTACTTCGGGATCCAGGCGAACAGTTACATGCACTATTGGGGGTTGTCAGAGCAAGTCCTGGATGAACTGTCCAGGGTAGAGCAACCACCCACGCTCCAACAACTTATCACCCTCTGCCTCCACATCGATGGCCGCCTGGAAAGTCGCCGCCAAGCCAAGACCAGAGGGCACCAGCTCCCTGCGCCGTGCCACTTGGCTCGTCGCCCATCCCCAGCTAGTACCAGCACCGAGGATAAGCCTATGTGGCTTGGAGCTGCTCGACCCCGCCTGACCCCAGAGGAAAAGACCAGACGCCGCACGCAGAATCAGTGCCTCTACTGTGGCACGGCAGGCCACTATGCCTCTGGATGCCCTGCTAAGCATCAGATACCCAGACCTTCGCTGCCACCACCGCCAAAAGGGCAGCCCCAGGAGTAAGTGGACCCCCCAGGCTGGGGCGACTAGCTGGGTCCTCCGAACAACGGGTTGATACCCCGGGGCCGTTCCTGCTACCAGTCAAACTCCGTCTGCCTGACGAACGCTGGCTGTTTGTGTATGCCATGCTGGACTCGGGAGGGGCCCACTGTTTCATAGATGCCGCCTTCGTAAAGCAGCACCAGATCCCGGTGCAGAGAAAACAGATTCCGACGCTGGTGGAGGCTATTGACGGGCGCCTCCTCCGTTCTGGGCCCATCACCCAGGAGACCTGTCCCATCACCTTCCATGTCCAGCAGCACCAAGAACAGCTGCAGTTTAATGTCGCCCGCATGCCTCGCTTCCCACTGATTCTGGGCCTTTCCTGGCTGCAGCTGCACAACCCCATCGTGGACTGGGCCCAGCAGGAACTATGTTTCCGAGACCCCTGTCCTCATCTGACTCTTCCCACCACTCTACCAGCTGGCATCCCGAGTGGTGGTCCTCAGCTCCCTCAGAAGTATGCAGATTTTGCCGATGTCTTCGAAGAGACAGGAGCGGATTAGCTTCCCCCTCACTGGCCCTATGACTGTGCCATTGACTTGGTACCTGGGGCACCACTCCCGGTGGGGTGTCTGTACCCTATGTCGGAGCCTGAGTTGGCAGCTCTGCGAGACTTCCTGGACAAGAACCTGAAACGCGGGTTCATCCGACCCTCGACCTCTCCCCTGTCTGCTCCAGTCTTCTTCGTGAAGAAGAAAAGTGGGGAGCTCCGGCTGTGCAATGATTACCGGGCCCTGAACAAGATCACCATCCGCGACTGGTACCCTCTACCACTGATCCCTGAACTCTTGGATCGCTTAAAGGGGGCCCAAATCTACACCAAGCTGGACCTCCGTGGAGCATACAATTTGGTGCACATACGGCCTGGAGACGAGTGGAAGACCGCATTTGGGACCCGATACGGGCAGTACGAGCACCTGGTGATGCCCTTCGGATTGACCAACGCCCCCGCCGTCTTCCAGAGATTCATGAATGACATCTTCCGGGACCTGCTCGACCGCTTCGCAATCATATACCTAGATGACAACTTAATTTACTCCCGCGATCCTGCCCAGCACGCCGAGCACGTCCGCCAGGTCCTGCAGGGCCTACGAACCCATGACCTCTATGCCAAGCTGGAGACGTGCAACTTCGACCTGCACTCTGTCGAGTTCCTCGGTCACATTGTGTCAGCGCAGGGGATCCTCATGGACCCGAAAAAAGTGGAAGCGGTCCTGACCTGGCAGGCTCCTCAGAATCGCAAAGACCTGCAGTGGTTCCTTGGTTTTGCCAACTACTATCGGCAATTCATCCCGGCCTATGCATCCCTGACAACACCCCTGACTCAACTACTCCGCCCCAAAGAACCCTTCCGCTGGTCCCCAGAGGCCGATAATGCCTTCTCCACCCTGAAGAACCGCTTTGCCACCGGGCCACTCCTGAGATACCCTGACGCCCAGCTTCCCTTTACGGTGGAAGCTGATGCCTCCAACGTAGCCCTGGGAGCAGTGCTGTCCCAGCGCGAGGAGCCATCTCAGCCACTCCAGCGCTGCGCCTATTACTCGCGCCAGCTTACTGCTGCGGAGAGGAACTATACCATCTGGGAGAGGGAGTTGCTCGCGATCAAGGCGGCTTTTGAGGTTTGGAGGCATTACCTCAAAGGGGCTCGCCACCCTGTTCAAGTGCTCACTGACCACCGGAACTTAGAGCACCTCCAGACCACCCATCGTCTCAACCAGCGCCAGATCCGGTGGTCCCTCTTCTTCTCCCGCTTTGACTTCCGGATCTCCTACATCCCCCATACCCAGAACCGGAAAGCAGAAGCGCTCTCCCGGAAACCGGAATATGCCCCTGCTTCAACTGAGACCGCGCCCGCTGCTCCCATCCTGCTGCCCTCAGGGTTTGCAGCCACCTCCACTTCACCCACACTCGTGGAGGACATTCGTGCTAGCCAGGCCAACGATCCTTGGGTCCAGCAACACCTCCAGGCACTCCAAGATGACTCGGCAGGTGAGTTCATGACTCGATGCGGCCTCTTGCTACACCGCGAATGCCTCTATGTGCCGCCCGGGCCCTTGCGGGCAGAAGTGCTACGCCTGACCCACGACTCGTTACCCGCCGGGCAATTTGGACAGCATAAGACCACCCACTTGCTGACGTGAGAATTCTGGTGGCCACGAGTTCGCTCCGATGTTGCCCGTTATGTCAGCTCCTGTGACGTCTGCCGACGGGCCAAAGACGTCCCGGCCAAACCCTCGGGGTTGTTACAGCCCTTGCCCACACCCTCAGGACCCTGGGATGCCATCTCGATGGACTTCATCACGGAACTTCCATGATCCAAGGGTCAGACTTGCATCTTGGTGGTCGTCGACCTATTTACCAATATGGCCCACTTCATTCTGTGCCCGAAACTTCCCACAGCTCAGGAGACAGTCCAGCTCTACCTGCAACACATCTTTCGTCTGCAGGGACTCCCAGCCCACCTGATCTCAGACCGGGGCCCCCCGTTCTCCTCTCAGTTCTGGCAAGCCCTCCATTCCAGCCTGGGGACTCGAGTGCACCTGTCCTCAGCCTACCACCCACAGACAGATGGTCAGACAGAGCGCACCAATGCCACGCTAGAGCAATATCTCCACTGTTACACCTGCTACCAGCAGGATGACTGGACCACTCTGTTGCCTCTAGCGGAGTTTGCATACAACAACGCAGTCCATTCCTCCACCCAAATGACCTCGTTTGCTGCAACCTACGAATACCACCCTCGGTTCTTCCCGGCAATCCTGCCACCCACGAATGTCCCCGCCGTTGATGCCTACCTGCAAGAACTCCGTGCCAGCCAAGACTTGCTCCAAGAGCAGCTACAGCAGGCCAAGGAGGCATATAAACTGGCTGCGGACTGGAAGAGGCAGGAAGGCCCCCCAATCCAGCCGGGGGATCAGGTGTGGCTCTCAACTCGCTACCTGCGCCGGCCTGGTCGGTCTCACAAGCTGGATGCGCGGTTCATTGGACCCTACCCCGTCATAGAACAAATAAACCCCGTCGCCTTCATGCTCCGGTTGCCACCCCACCTCCGCATTCACCCCGTGTTCCATCGCTCCCTCCTTGTTCCAGCTGCACCCCCTGACCCAGCTCGGCCTCCTTGCCCACTGCCGCCACCACCGGTGTTGGTGGATGATGAGGAAGAATATCAGGTGCGCCAGATCCTGGACTCCTGGTACCATCGTGGAGGCCTCCAGTACCTTGTGGACTGGGAGGGATACGGCCCAGAAGACTGGTCTTGGGAGCCCGTGGACAATCTTCATGCCCCGGACTTGGTGCAACGGTTCCACAATGACCACCCCGACCTCCCAGGCCCGTCGACGGAGCGGGGCCCTGGGGGGGATAGTGTCATGGGTGCTGGGGACCCTGCAGAGGAAGTGGAGCCTGCAGAAGAAACTGTGCCCCTGCCACCTGCACCAGTGCCCCTGCCTCCTGCTGGATAAGATCCCAGCCCCCCTGCCTTGCCCTCTCAGGTGGCGCGTGTGCGTAACCACCTAGGTCAGGACCTCAGGGATCGTAGGAGGGCGGCACGCTCACAAGCAAGACGCTCCCTGAGCCCTGAGTTTTGAGAGGATTCTGGCCCTTCTAAGAGCAAGGATGCTTGAGTTGTAACAGGATCCTGGCTGCCTCTCTGAGCCAGCAATTAGCCCAAATGGGCAACAGCCAGCAGAGGGCTATATAGCTGTAGGCTTTGGGAGGAGGCTTTGTGGAAGCAACTAGTCATCTCCCTGACGTTCTAGCATCCACTCCAGCTTGACTTTGGTTTCTGGACTCCCTGACTTTGGCTTGTGACTTCTGGACTCCCTGACCTCGGCTTCTGGACCTCGGACCTGCGATACTTGTACAGTGATTTGGATTTGGCGCCTCGGACCCTCCTGCTTACTGGCTACAGACCTCGGACTGCCCCCGGACTTTGCCTGACCCGGCCCCAGCCGTGACAAGCAGCGGAGGTACTGCTCTAGAACCCCGTTCACCCTCTCGGTCTGTCCGTCCGTCTGTGGGTGGTAGGCCGAGCTCAAGCCCTGCTCTATCCCCACCAATTTGCAAAACTCCCACCAGAAGGTGGCAACGAACTGCAGCCCGCAGTGGCTAATGACCTTGTCTGGGAATGAGTGAAGTTTTACCACATGGCTGAAAAATAGTGCGGCTAGTTTCTTCGCGGTGGGTAGCTGGGCGCACGGGATGAAGTGGGCTTGTTTAGAAAAGGTGTCCACTACCACCAAGATCACTGATTTCCCATGGGAAGGGGGCAACTCCACAATAAAATCCATGGACACCACTGACCAGGGGCGTTTGGCCGTCTCCAGGGGTTTGAGCAGTCCCGGAGTTTTCCCACCCCTCCTTTTGGCCATGATGCAAATGGGGCAGCCGGCCACATACTCTGACATGTCCTTCTTTAGGGACGGCCACCAGAATTGTCTGCTAATTAGGTGCTGGGTTTTTACGTAGCCGAAGTGCCCTGCCAATTTGTTGGAGTGACAAAACTGTAGTACCTCCACTCTTAAGCTTTTTGGGATGTACAGTTTTTCCCCCTTGTACCACAGTCCGGGGGGAGAGGGGCTGGGCTCCCTCTTGGGTATCCTGCCCCCCCAGGGAAAGTGTATGCGCAATACATAGCCTCTCCTTTCCCGGTGTAGTGAACGCCGCGTGGTCACTGTCCGGCTATGCCTGGCAGATGGCCACTGCAATGGCCTCTCCTGCATTACTGCATCTGTGGCATCACCTTCCTGCTGGTCCCCCTGTTTTTCACAGAGTTTGCCACGTCATGGTGTGACCGAATGTCCGGCGGTATAACCGGATGGGCAGGCTGGGCTCACCAACCTCGCCAGCCAAGAGAAAGAAAACTCTAACACCAAACCCGGGCAGATAGAGCTCGTTAATGTAACACCTACCACTTGGAGGACTCTCTGCCGGCGTCCCAGCTTACTGGGCCATGGCAGATGACCCCAAGATGAAAGGGTGGAGCCAGTACCGCGCACACTGTGCTTCACCTAAAAATTCCTCTGCGCAGGCCTGAAGGGCATATCCACATCCACAACACACAACACACCAAGTCCTGCAGCGATGGGCAAGGGGCGAAACGGCAGGTGGAAGATGCCACTGGAAGCAGCAGTCCCGATCCTGCATGTAGGCGGTTCAGGGTATTGGTCGCCTGATGCTGACCCAGAGACGAAAGCATTTTTTGGCAGCACCCTGAACGACCAAGCAGCCTTATCTAGGGACAGCACTGCTTGCTCCGCACGGAGAGGGGCCTAGAAAAGGTGGCCTAAACAAAGCTTGTCTCCCCCACCCCCAGTTGGCTAGCTGCGGTCAACAAGCATCCTTACTTGCGGTCAAAAAATAACAACAAAGAAAAGGCATGCACCTGCCTCACAAAGTGTGCAAAGACTAAAGCTTGCGTATTGGAACATCAGAACCATGCTTGACACAGTAGAGAGTGGTCGCCCTGAACGACGCTCTGCTCAAGTTGCCCACGAACTTCTCAGGTTGAATATTGACATAGCAGCTCTCAGTGAGGTCCGTTTCCCTGAGGAAGGTAGTTTTCAAGAACACGGTGCTGGCTATACCCTCTACTGGTCGGGTAAGTCAAAGGCTGAGAGCCGCTTTTCTGGCGTTGGCTCCATGGTCAGGAACTCCATTGCCTCCAAACTCGAAAACCTGCCAACAGGTCACTCAGATCGCATCATGTCCATGCACCTCCCACTTCAAAACAAGCAGCATGCAACACTCTTCAGTGTGTATGCCCCAACTCTTCAAGCAGATCCTGCAGAAAAGAACAAGTTCTATGCTGATCTACGCAACCTCATACGGAAGACCCCTACAGAGGACAAGGTGATCATCCTTGGCGACTTCAATGCCAGAGTAGGTAAAGACTCGGAAGCCTGGAAAGGAGTAATTGGCAAGCACGGCATTGGCAATGGCAATGATAACGGGCGCCTCCTGCTAGAATTCTGCATGGAGCACCAGCTCACCATCACCAACACTATCTTTCAGCAGAAGAACAGCCTGAAGACAACCTGGATGCACCCACGGTCCAAGCACTGGCACCTTATCGACTACATTTTGGTGCGCCAGAGAGACCTTCGAGATGTCTTACACACCCAAGTAATGCCCAGTGCGGAATGTCATATGGATCATCGTCTTGTACGCTGCAATCTCCGTCTTCACTTTAAACCCACACCCAGGAGAGGAGGTATCCCTCGGAGGAAGTTTCAGGTTGGCAGCCTTCAGTCAGCTGAAGTTAAAGCTGCCTTCCAGGCAAAACTCCAGTCAAGAATTGAGGACCCCAGTTGCCCCACAGACCCTTCTCCAGAAGCACTCTGGGAACACCTAAAAACTACCATCCTGTTGATCTCTGAAGAAGTCCTCAGGTTCTCCACAAGGAAGAACAAGGACTGTTTTGATGAGAACAATCAAGAGATCCAAGAATTACTAGCGAAAAAGAGATCTGCCTACCAAGCACATCTTGCTCAGCCCTCCTGTCCCGGGAAAAAAGCAATCTTTCACACTGCATGTAGCAACCTCCAGTGCAGGCTTTGAGACATACAGAACGAGTGGTGGACCAAGCTTGCAGAGAGAACCCAGCTGTGTGCAGACATTGGTGATTTAAGAGGGTTCTACGAAGCCCTGAAGGTTGTATATGGCCCATCATATCAGGCTCAGAGTCCCTTGCGTAGTGCAGATGGCCAAGTGCTCCTCACAGAAAAGGCATCTATACTGAACCGGTGGTCAGAGTATTTTCAGGTTCTCTTCAGTGCCAATCGCGTAGTTCAAGATTCAGCAATCCACCTCACCCCACTTCAACCAGTGAAAACAGAGTTGGATGAGATCCCCACCCTAGAAGAGACTGTTAAAGCCATCAAGCAACTGAAAAGTGGCAAGGCAGCGGGAGTTGATGGAATCCCACCAGAGATCTGGAAGCATGGGGGCACAGTACTACATAGCACACTTCACAAAGTACTTGTCACCTGCTGGGAACAAGGCAAACTACCACAGGACTTTCGCGATGCAATCATCATCACTCTACACAAGAACAAAGGGGGAAAGTCAGACTGCTCCAACTACCGGGGGATAACCCTGCTCTCCATCGCAGGCAAAATTCTTGCCAGAATACTCGTGAACAGACTGGTGCCCACCATTGCAGAAGAACTCCTCCCAGAGAGCCAGTGCGGCTTCAGAGCTAACAGGAGCACCACCGACATGGTATTTGTTCTCAGGCAGCTCCAAGAGAAATGCAGGGAACAGAACAAGGGTCTATATGTGACTTTTATCGACCTTACCAAAGCTTTTGATACCGTTAGCAGGAAAGGCCTGTGGCAAATCTTGGAACGTTTAGGATGTCCCCCAAGGTTCCTCAGCATGATCATCCAGCTACATGAAGACCAGTGAGGCCAAGTCAGACACTGCAACGATCCCTCGGAGCCCTTCCCAACAGGCACAGGTGTAAAGCAAGGCTGCGTTCTCGCGCCAACTCTCTTTATGATCTTCTTTAGCATGATGCTCCAAAGAGCCGTCATCTAGATGATGACGATGGTGTCTACATCCGCTATCGCACTGATGGCAGCCTGTTCAACCTGAGGCGACTAAAGGCTCACTCCAAGACAATGGAAAAACTTATCCGAGAGCTACTGTTTTCTGATGATGCTGCACTCGTCTCCCACTCGGTATCAGCTCTGCAGCATATGACGTCCTGCTTTGCAGAGGCTGCCAAGCTATTTGGCCTAGAAGTTAGTCTGAAGAAGACAGAAGTTCTCCACCAGCCTGCACCCCAGGAAGATTATCACCCTCCCTGCATCACTGTGGGTGAATCAGTTCTGAAGACAGTCCAGCAGTTCAGCTACCTGGGGTGCATCATCTCCTCAGATGCCAAGATCAACAAGGAAATTGACAACAGGCTGGCAAAGGCAAACCATGCATTTGGCCAACTGCACAAAAGAGTGTGGAGCAACAAGCATCTGAAAAAAGGCACAAAGATCAATGTTTACAAAGCGGTTGTGATGACAACCCTCATCTACAGCTCCGAATCGTGGGTTTTATACCGTCATCACCTGCGACTCCTTGAGCGCTTTCATCAGCGCTGCCTTCGCACCATCCTCAACATCCACTGTAGTGACTTTGTGACCAACACTGAAGTCCTCAAGAGGGTGGAGGTTACAAGCATCGAGTCACTGCTGTTGAAGACGCAGCTGCGCTGGGCAGGGCATATTTCTAGGATGGAAAACCACCGCCTTCCCAAGATTGCTCTGTATGGCGAACTTTCCACCGGCCATCGAAATAGAGGAGCACCAAAGAAGAGGTACAAGGACTCCTTGAAGAAATCCCTTGGCACCTGTCGCATCAACCATCACCAGTGGTCTGACCTAGCCTCAGATCGCAAAGCATGGAGGCATCCCATCCACCGGGCTGTCTCTTCCTTTGAGAACGCACGCATAGCTGGTCTTGAGGACAAAAGGAGAT
Organism: Heteronotia binoei; assembly: GCF_032191835.1. Lineage (NCBI taxonomy): Eukaryota > Metazoa > Chordata > Lepidosauria > Squamata > Gekkonidae > Heteronotia > Heteronotia binoei. The sequence continues at coordinate 37,264,427 of NC_083237.1, read as the reverse complement.
TGAGGAAGAATCGCACTGCTACAGCACCAACCCCAAATCAGACTTTTCCCTGCAACCACTGTGGCCGGATCTGCCTGTCCCGCATTGGTCTTGTCAGCCACCAGCGAGCCTGCAGCAGACGTAGACTACTGCACCCTTCTTAAATCTTCGTTCGCGAAGTCAAGCCAAGAGAGAGAGGGGTCATATGTTCCTGATAGCTGCTCCCAACCAGCAGTCTACTGTAACATTTAGCCACAGCTTTTGAATATTCTTCAAAGGTAGCCCTGAGTAGAGGATATTGAAATAGTCCAATCTAGATTTAACTAAGGCATGATTCACTGGGGCTAGTTCTGACTGATTCAGAAATGGATGCAACTGATGCCCTAGTCAAAGCACTCTTTACCACTGTAGCCATTTAGTTTTCTAAAGTGACTTCTGTATCAAATATCACTCCCAAATTGTGAACCTAGTTTTTCAAAGGGGTATACCTTATCAAAGTCAGGAGAGATCATAAGTCCTTGGTCTGCCATTTTGTGTCATATTGGATTCATATTTTTTAAACCCTGTTGCAACAGCTCTTTTCTTACTTTAAGGGTACCTCTTAATTATTTCTCAGATTTGGTTTTAAGTTTTAGAGTTACATCATTGCACTGGATACTTTATTAGTTTTAGTTATTGCTTTTCAGGCAATGACAAATTTTGCTGAGTGATGTTATCTATTCTGTTCCTTTTGATAACTTTGTGGGCATTCTTAATCAGTCATCTAGATTCTAGCAGACTGATCTACCAATATATAGTCAGTAAACTTTTCAGCTTTTCAAATGCATGCTTTTCTACCCATTGTTATTTTGTTTTTAAAAAGTTAAAGAACATTATGCATGTTTTTCATGTTATTGAAAACAAGATTTTAAAGGAATAGCAATGGTGCATCATTCAATGAGACAGCCACAGTATATTTATACTATTGTTTGTTTAACTTTGGGTTTTGTGTGGATGTTAAATAGCATTGAAGCGTTTTTATGATGCCTGTATATAGTATCTATTGGAAATGGAAATAAAAGAAAGTTCTACCAGGAATATTATACTATTTTGCATATTACCTTTGTTTGGTCTTGTGCTCCATGACTGACAGCATGGTAGGGGTAGTTAGCCTGTCCCATAAGATTGCAAAGCTAAAATATGACACACACTTAGTATGGAACACCGCTACTGATTACAGACCGTCACTTTGGGTCAACTCAGAGATGCCTCTGAAGTCGACCCAATAAAACCTGGCCAGACAGCAACATCTGCCGTCCGCCCCTGTCCCGCACTTACCCCGTCCTGAAAGATGCTCCAACCGCCTCAAAAAAACCACTGGGAAAGTCATTCCTTTTTGCTGGGTTGGCTCTGAGGTGGCTCCCGGCCATCTGGAAGGCTGGAGAGCGCCTTACAAGCACCCGGGGAGCTGTGAGCAGGACGCATGAGCATTTCAAATGCTCCCCGGCTGCCCAAGACCCACCCCTTCCTCCAGTGCCTTCCGGAAGCTCCGAGGCGCTCTTCTTCTGGGTGGCTTTCTTCTGGGCAGCTGCAAGTCACCCAGAACTGGCTGTCTGTTATCAGCCCAGATTTTGAGTTAGGGTTGCCAGGTCTGACTCAAGAAATATCTGAGGATTTGGTGGTGGAGCTAGGGGACTTTGGGGGTGGAGCCAGGAGCAAGGGTGTGACAACCACAATTGAACTCTGAAGGGAGTTCTGGCAATGACATTTAAAGGGACTGCATGCCTTTTTAAATGCCTTCTCTCCATTTGGAAATAATGCAGGTTAGACGCATCTTCTTTTGGGGCTCATAGAACTGGAGTCTCTGGTCCAATATTTTCAAAACTTGGGGGTGATTTGGGGAGAGGCATTGTATGCTATGCTGAAAATTTGGTGCCACTACCTCAAAAAACAGCCCTCCAGAGTCACAAATACCCTCTGATCAATTCTCCATTATATCCCATGGGAATCAATCTCCATGGGATATAATGGAGTGCCCAGCAGACATTCAACCCCCCCCCCCACACTTTCTGACAACCCTGAAGTGGAGGGAGGACCTCCAAACTGGAAGATCCCCTGGCCCCAACTGGGGATTGGCAACTCTATTTTGAGTACAGATGCATAGGAACATGTGCAAATCATTTGAGGCAAACATCTATTAAATATTTTCCTGTACAGAGCTGAGGAAATAACCTATGAAATAACAATTTATAATTATAAATGTACATATTTTCTTGATGACCATTGCTTATTCAGAACATATTGATGCCATCTTTTCAGAGACCAGTTTGATGTAGTTTACATAGTAAAAGATATGACATCATTTATAAGTTAAATTTAACAAATATTAAAAACCAACTTTCACTGAAACCAACAACAACAACCTAACAGCACTAAAAAAAAGCACTGGGAAACAGATTAGAAAAATGTTAGTAGTCTGGAAGGATCTTCACAGCAGGCTAGAAGCAGACTAAAAACAAATAAAAAAATCAAACCCCAGTTAAAAGTTTTAGTTAAAGGAAAGCATTTGATCTGAAACCTAAAAGAGAGTATAGCGGTAGCATTTCAAAATCAACATTTGTTCTGCTAAACACAGAAAAACAATCTATCACATGAATACCATTTGTTCTTAGAAGAAAATAATGTCCATATATTGACAAGGCAACCCAGCATTCTTACTGCAGAAATTCCCAGATACACACTATTGAACTCATCACACTAAAAACAGAATAACAGACTTTTGGTGCTTGGAACACTGTCTTCCCTTCAAAAGTCTGGACAGTGCAGCTCTAATCTCTTGGTTTCTCATGCTGTAGACCACTGGGTTCATCATGGGTGGCAACATAGAATATAGGACAGCAATCATCATAACCACATCTTCGGGAGCTTTGTCTGTGGGGCACACATAGGCAAGGGTGCCTGTGATGATAAACAAAGAGACAACAATGAGGTGAGGCAAGCATGTAGAAAGAGCTTTCTTCCTTGCTTGCCCAGAGGGGATTCTTAGCACATTGGTAAAGATCTGCAGGTAGGAAAAAATAATGAAGACAAAACAGCCAAAAACTATACTTGCACTAAATATATTGACCCCAAATTCCATTGAATAATTGTTGTTGCAAGAGAGTTTGAGCAGCTGTGGAATTTCACAGAAGAACTGGTTAATGACAGTGGAGCAAAAGGTTATTGAGAAGGTGCCCTGAGTATGTAAGGCTGCATAGAACATGCTGGTGATCCATGCACCAGCTGCCATTTGGATGCAGGCTCCCATATTCATTACTGTTTCATATCGCAGTGGATTGCATATGGCAACATATCGGTCATAAGCCATGATGGTGAGGAGGAACAGGTCATTCACTGCAAAGAAGATGAGAAAAAAGACTTGAGAGACACACTCTGTATAGGTAATGAGCCTGGTATTCCTGAGGGAATTGCTTATAGCTTTGGGAATGCTCACTGAGATGTTGCCAATGTCTGCCATAGACAAATTGACCAGGAAAAAGTACATGGGTGTGTGAAGGTGGTGGTTGAGAGCTACTAGTATGATGATGAGAAGATTTCCCATGATGGTCGCCAAATAGAGCAGAAAGAAGATCACAAAGTGTAAAATCTGCAGCTGCCGCATATCAGAGAATCCCAGAAGAAAACAATTTCTGTGGTTTGATTGAGCATTTTGATCCCTGTTTTAAAAAAAAAAGGCAAAGACAATAGGCAGCATTTCTTCGAAGGTTAAACAAAAATATCACCTTTTAAAATAACCAAATTTTATTTCAGCATAAGCTTTCATCAGTTGAACCTCAGAGTCTTCAGGTGCACAGTAGTAAGGTCTGACTCACCTTCACAAAAGCTTATATTGATTTCTGTTTTATTTGGTGTGATTTCTGTTTTACAACTGACTAACATGACTTTTCTCTTGAAAGTACTTTAGCTGTAATCTGTATTAATTCATTAACTGGAAGTGTGGTAAAGCAAGGGGTCAATATTACTCAGTTAACATTGCCTACTTCTTGAATGGCAGAGCCCTGATACAGCACTGACACATGAGATAATAAAAATTACCTTTGTAGGCAAGGGACATAGTTAACAACAAATTAGGGATAAAGTTGATGTAAAAAAAATCACTATTCTGATCAGTGCTCTTTTACTTCCTTTGGAATTTCGCAGACAGATTTTATTTTAAGTGAAATGTCAGTAGCTACAAATAGTGAATGTATGGGGATGGGAACCAATAAACCAACAGGAATTCTTTAAAAAGCTATCATGCAAATATTCTTTCATGATGGAAAATTTGAAATAAGAAAAAAAGAACAGTGTTAAATTTTAAAAGTCATTCAATATTGTGTGACCCTCAAACTCAGTCTCTAAAGCCTGAATTGATTTGAGGACTGGGTGTGTAATAACTCACAGTTTTTTTGTTGGGGACTGGGTGTGTAATAACCAACAATTTGTTTATTGGACTGAATCCAGCAGGTTTTCTGTTTGTGCAAAAAAAAGAGAGGCTGTGTTATCCTCCAGAAAAGATATTCCAGGAATTGTGGGATGCATATGGGGGGGAAAAGTCATACAAAATGATGCTGCCTCAAGGAGGGGAATTGAGTAAGATCACCTTTCCTCTTTTTTCTGCAAAAAGACAATCTAGTAGGATCCAGTTCATTTGAATCTCACCTCTCCTGAATTGTAAGGTTGCTTACATAGAATTCACAGTAGGTCTATAATTCAGTCACTGCCTAGACCATATTAGAAACAATAAAAACAGAGTTTCAGATTCTATTTCTTCTGCTACTTACCAGCCACTGCATTTGGCTCTTAAATCTATCAGGAAGGAATATGCATGGGTTGCAGTTGACATAAACAACAATAATGTGTTGCTTGTTAACTCAATTGATCCTCTCTTCTTTTTGTTCTCTTTTGGCCCTTAGGAGACCTGTTCACTGGGGATTATCACAGCTCACTGAAGAAACTCAGTGATGAATTTTTATTTTGGGTATCCGTGAAATAAATACAAAACAAAATGAAGACTACTTCCAAAGTTGCATTAAAGTAGGAGTCAAAATTCCAGTGTTCTGCTTCTAAAGGCCAAAACACATGCAAAATAGGAGATCAGTTACTGGCTATCTTAAGGCTTTTTTTTTTAGCAGGAATGCACAGGAACACAGTTCTGGCTGGATTGGCACCAGGGAGTGTGGCCTAATATGCAAATGAGTTCCTGCTAGACTTTTTCTACTAAATAAACCCTGGATACCCTGATGCATAATTTGATCTTTTGAAAAAAGATGTGTACCTAAGGCTGCCCTATCGCTCTTGGTCCTTCATAATCCAAAAAGGTGCTTTTGGAAGAGGCTCAGGGGTTGAATTGTACAAGATTCAGGGTTCTGAGGAGCATGAAGTATTTGAGTTGCAAACTACCTGTGCAAGAATGGCAATATGCTGTGATAGAAAGGGAAGCACTAGCTGTCTGCTGAGCCATTGAGGTATTCTGGCAGTACTTGTGGGACAACCCCTGCACTCTGGTGACCAACTACATTTCCTTGTTATGGTGCCAACACATGAAGGACACCAAGCCTAGTCTGGCCTGTTGATCTCTGGCATTCCAGCCATATGCATTCATAATGTAGCACAGAGCCAAGGGAGCCCATCTTAATGCTGATTTCTTCTCTTGGCAGGTGGGAAAAGAACTGGTGACCCTCCTCACAGGAATCTAGAACTAGGGGGGCAGGAATCAAATGGCTTTGGATGAGACACTCTGATGGGAGGTGAGTGGGTGCCCTTGGGAATGTAGGACACAAAAAGATCGCAGGCAGGAGCAACTGTGAGGGTAGAAGGGCAGGGCTATAGTTGCCAAGGCATGCATTAAAGGAAATGATGCAACATACCTGGGGCAGAGCAATTTGCTGGGCCAAACCTTGCAGCATTGATGTCTGTCAATTAAAGACCTTCACCCCAAGTTTCATGTGAAATGAGATTGTTTAAACATCCAATTCTATGGGCTCCTGAACAAGGTGAACACAGCCATCCTTGATTTTTTTTTCCCTATGGGAGAAAAGAATCTGTGTTTTCTTCAGGGCTAATAGCCAAAGTCACAATACTGGCCAAAAACCACAGGCTGAAACCTTCCCAATGCAAACAGAATCAGGAAGCCCAACAGAACCAACATCAAACTAGAGAGTCTTGGCAGGACCAGAGGCCAGTGTGGCAAGCTCAGCATATCCAATAAAAAGCTAGAGATTCGAAGCCAGAGGAAGAGAAGCAAGGGAAAGCTAGTATTTCCAGACCAACATGACCAATATGAAACCATAGAAGTAAGCAGAACCGGAAGCCAATATGGAGCACAAGCCTGACAGAAACAACCTCAGACCAGAGAACCCCGGCAGAGCCAGCCTGGCAAACTCACCCTAATATGTGACCACAAGTGCTTGTGAGAGCTGCCTCCATATCCCTTCCCCCCTCCCTTCTGTTGCACCAGAAACCTGCAAAGGAGAGGGGGGGATATATATGTTTGGAACTTTACAACATCAGCCCCAGATATTCCTGAACATTTATTATCAGGATACAGGCACTGCCAAGATTCCTGAATATCAGTCCAGTTCCTAAACATATCCAAAAAAAGATATCAATAAGATACATTTCATATCCATATTAGGATCAGATATAGCTGAGCAAGTATCTGTAACAAGGGATCTTGTTATGACTGAGGGACAAAACACTGCTGCTTGAAAGTAGCATTGAGTAACACTGAGAACTAGTTAGAAAAAATAATATTTATTAACAGGAATAATGCAATAGGAATAACATGAATAATACCTGGACTGAGAAACTAAGAACTCTTAAGCAATTCAAAGAATACCACTGTTACATATGTGAATCTATATGTAACCTAATGGTGTTCCTGCCTGGCTCATTGGAGCCTGAAGGATTGAGCTTGGGAACAATGGACAGTAGGATCCAACTCCAAACTGCCGTGCTCCAATTACAGGCCCCCTGCTGGTTTGAATGACGCAATAACGTGCTAGCGCGGGAACCCAGAGTTGTATATAGTTGGCCCAGTGGATCCCGTTCGCCAGTTGAGTTAATGCAGCCACCAACCATGCTGTACTCATTAAAGAGCTTGTTATCACTACCGCCTCACCTCTTCAATGCCTAGAACCCACTATATTATAACCAGCTACTGTCAAGTCGGCTGAATTCAATAACGAGTCTCTTGATAAAGTAGCAAGTTTATTGTAATCAGAACTGTGGACCATGGCAGAGATTGAAGGACTGAAACACATATGCACTAATCCAGTATTTAAAGTATGAATCTAAAGGATTCCTACGGGGGGCAATCTATGCAACACATCTTCACACTAGGATGCTACTTCTTTCGTTCCCAGACCGAAGTCTTGACACCCCATACTCCCCACAGAGAACAAGGCTGGGAAGGCGCCACTATCTTGTTCACAGGTTAGCATTTCAAAGCAGGTTACACAACAAAGGCATTTCTAGAGAGGGGGCAGGAGAGTGAGCTAACAGCCCCCGGTGTACACTGTAAAGTACCCAGACTCCTTCACTTCAGAACCAACCTTAATACAGATATTGAGTAACCCATAGCAGACTTGACATACTGCCCCCCCTAGGATCCCCCTCCTGCCGGGCGGCCTTGCAAGGAGGGCGAGTCACATTTATGGCTCCGGAACTCGGGCCCCGAGAGGCTCCGGCACTCCCCCTTCGAGGGGAGGGTTGGTGAATCTTGTGAATGCCATTTGGACGGCCCCGGAGATCTGCGCAGTAGGCTGCAATGAAAAACAGGGTGGACTTTACCAAGAGCAGGGGGGAGGTCTAACTCTACTGTCACCGGGTTGATTACCCGCTTGATTTTGAATGGCCCTAAGAACTTAAAAGCCAATTTCCTAGACGGTTGTGCCAGAGGCAGGTTTTTTGTTGACAGGTACACGGAGTCCCCCACCTTCAAGTCCCAGACTGGCACATGGCTTTTATCGTACTGTTTCTTATACGCCTCCTTGGCCAGCTTCAGGTTTTCTTGAATGGCTGGCCAACATTGGCTGGGACCTTGCCACCATTGCTCGAAACTTGAGCCCGTCAATCCCTCCCCCCCTGGCAGCATGGGAATCGGCTTTCCCTCATACCCGAACACTGTTGCAAAGGGAGATGCTTTTGTGGAACTGTGAGCGCTGTTGTTGTAAGCGTATTCAGCGAAGGGGAGGAGGTCCACCCAGTCCGACTGGCGTAGGCTCACAAAGCACCGTAGGTACTGCTCTAGCACCCCGTTCACTCTCTCAGTCTGTCCATCCGTCTGGGGGTGATAGGCAGAACTTAGCCCCTGTTCCATCCCTAGTAACTTACAAAACTCCCGCCAGAAGGTGGCAACGAACTGAGGCCCCCTGTCACTTATGACCTTGTCAGGGATGGAGTGATGTTTGGCCACGTGGTCGAAAAATAAAGTCGCTAGTTTCTTGGCCGTGGGTAATTGGCTGCAGGGGATGAAGTGGGCTTGTTTTGAAAACGTGTCCACCACCACCAGTATGACTGTTTTCCCCCGGGAGGGGGGTAGCTCGACTATGAAGTCCATGGACACCATGGCCCATGGCCGTTTTGCTGTTTCCAGAGGCTGTAGGAGTCCCGGGGGTTTCCCCCCCCTCCTTTTTGCCATCACACACACCGGGCAACCAGCTACAAAGTCCGACACATCCTTCTTTAGGGACGGCCACCAGAACTGCCGGTGCACCAAGTGCAAGGTTTTTACATAGCCGAAGTGCCCAGCTAATTTGGAGCAGTGACATAGTTGGAGAATTTCTTTCCTTAATATTTCCGGGATGTACAGTTTCTCCCCCTTGTACCAAAGAGCGTCTTTTCTTTTCTGCAACCCCTCCGGCCGCCCACCTCCCTCCCGTTCGGCCTCTAGGGTGATTCGTTCTTTGCTTAGCTCGCTCAATTCCTTTTTCCTCTGCGAGCGGGTAGTGACCATAGCCGCCACTTGTGTGGGGGGGATCAGGGAATCTACCACTTCCTCTCTCTGGCTCTCATGCTGTGGGAGCCTGGACAGGGCGTCTGCTAGGAAATTGCGGGTCCCCGGGATGTGTTTCAGGGTGAAGTCGAATCTGGAGAAGAAGCCCGCCCACCTGATTTGCTTTTCACTCAATTTTCTTTTCCCTGTTAGTGCCTCTAGATTTTTGTGGTCCGTCCATATCTCAAAGGGCACCCTGGCTCCCTCCAACCAGGACCTCCAAGTTTTCAGTGCAAACATGACAGCGAAAGCCTCTTTGTCCCACACTGACCAGTTCCTCTGCTCCTCCGAGAACTTTCGCGAAATGTAAGCGCAGGGTCTCAGCTTCCCCTCCTCATCCCTCTGCATGAGAATGGCTCCTACGGCGACGTCGGAGGCGTCGCATTGGACCACAAACCCCTTCCGCTCATCTGGGTGGCTTAAGACCGGCTCGCTTGTGAACAGTTGTTTAAGCCGGTCGAAAGCCGCCTGACAAGTCGGTGTCCAATTCAGCCTGGCCCCTGGTCGCTTTGCCTCCTCCCCCTTCCCCTTCGTCTTCAGGAGGTCTGTTAGGGGCAGAGCGATCTGGGCGAACCCCTCAATGAATGTCCTATAGAAATTGGAGAATCCGAGGAAACTTTGGAGCTGTCTACGTGTCCTCGGGGGGGCCCACTCTAGAACTGCCTGAACTTTGGCTGGATCCATGGCCAGCCCGTCCCCAGACACCCGGAAGCCCAAATAGTCTAGTTCCGTGCGGTGGAACTCGCATTTAGACAGCTTGGCGTAGAGCTGGTGCTTCAGCAGGGTGGCCAGCACTTCCCTCACTAGTTTCACATGGGATTGTTTGTCTTGCGAATAAATAATGATGTCATCAAGGTACACCACCACCCCCTTGTACAGAAATTCCCGCAATACATCATTTATGAAATTCATGAACACCCCCGGTGCCCCTTGTAATCCAAACGGCATGACTAAATATTCAAATTGCCCCATCGGGGTGTTGAACGCCGTTTTCCACTCATCCCCCTCCTTGATGCGCACTCGGAAGTACGCGTCCCGCAGGTCAAGCTTTGTGAAAATCTTCCCCCCCGCCACCGTGCTTAGCAAATCTTTGATGAGGGGGATGGGGTAGGCGTTTGACATGGAAATCGCGTTAATCCCACGAAAATCCGTGCAAAGCCTAAGACTGTGGTCCTTTTTCTTTCTAAACAACACGGGGGCCGCGTGGGGGGCCGTCGCGGGTCTGATGAACCCCCTTTTCAAGTTCAAGTCTAGGAATTTTCGCAGCTCCTTCTTCTCAGCCCACCCCATTTGGTAGAGCTTGGCCCTGGGAAGGCTTTCCCCGGGGATTAGTTCTATCGCACAGTCTGTGCTCCTGTGGGGGGGTAGCTGGTTGGCCTCCCGCTCACTAAATACCTCCATCAGGTCGCGGTAGGCGTCCGGGACATGGTGCACCTCTTCCACCAGGACGCACGCCCTCTCCCGAGCGGCTGGCGCTCGTGGCCCCCATGCTGCCTGCCAAAGGTGCTGGTTGCAACTTGGGTCGGGAAATCTGATGGTCTGGGCTCTCCAGCGGATGAGGGGCTCGTGCTTTTCCAACCACCCCACTCCCAGGACCACGGGGTAGCCGCAGGCGGGCGCGATCACAAACGTCTCTGAGTCCCAGTGATCCTCAATCCCCAGGGGGCACGGCTCAGTCTCTTGCGTGCAGGGTTCCCCCCCCATTACTGACTCATCCATCTGTTCAAAGTGCATGGGGTGGGGCAGTTGTAAGCGTTTCAATCCCAGAGCCTCCACCACCTTGGGGGAAATCAGCTCTCTATTACAGCCCGAGTCTATGAGGGCCCGGATCTGTAGGAACCTTTTTAGCTTTGGGTTCAACAATTTGACCACTATAAAGTACAACCTTCCCGTGGGTCTCACCGTGAGCGGTGCCTCCTCTCGGTCGACCTGCTGGTTGGCACCGTTCAAAGCAGGTCGGCGTCGTTTCCCGCCGGCTCCTCTTCCCACGCCAGCTCGGCCAGCTCCTCTGACAGACGCACCTCCTCCTCTTGTAGGTCGTCTTGCACCAGGAGCACGCTGCTCTTCGCCGCGTCCTTAGGGCGGCCGGTGGTTTTCTTGGGGCCGGGGGTGCCCGGGCGGTTGGCTCCCTGCGGTGGGGCGGCCCCGGTGGCTGATTGGGGGCAGCCGGAGGCCAGATGGTTGGGGTCCCCACACCGAAAACAACGTCGGGGCCCCCCCGGGGCAGCCACCGCCTGCTTCTTGACTTTAGGTGGCTCAGCCTTCCCGGGGCTTGCTTTCGGCGTTCCCCTGCCGGCGGCCAGTGCTTGGCGCAGCATCGCCACTCGTTTCAGGTTGGTCTCCACCTCCCCCGCCAGCTGAATCCACCCCACCAGGGTATCGGGGCGGGCTTGCGTGAGCGCTCTATCCAGGATGCTCGGGTTCAGCCCATTGGTGAAGTGCTCGATCTTCATCACCTCGTTCCAGTTCCGAGCCCGGGCGGCGTTGGCCTGGAAGTCGGCCGCGTACTCCCGGATGGATCGGGCCCCTTGCTTCATGTTCCGCAGCGCCGCCAGCGCTCGGGTTTCTTGCAGGGGGTCCTCGTACTGGGTCAGCAGGGCCTGCACGAAAGTGTTTACGAAATGGAGGACCGGGCTGTTGGTTTCGCATAGGCTCACATACCACTTCTTCGCTGCGCCCCGTAGCTTCGACCCGAGGTAGTCCACGCGGCTCATCTCATCGGGGAATGAGTCCCCCCAGTAGTGCATGTAGCTGTTTGCTTGGATCGCGAAGTAGTTCACTTCCTCCGGGTCCCCGTCGAACGTGGCGTCCAGCTCCCGCCCCCCCCCCCAGGTCTCTTTGTCTGACCGGGGCAGGGGGGGGGCGCCGCTGGGGCTTGCGGGGCCGCTCCGGGTGGAGGAGCGGCGGGGCCCTGTCGAGCCGGGGGTCCCCGCGGACCCGCCGGGGCTGGCTGTTGCTGGCGAGCCCCGGTCACCCCCAGCGCTCTGCCCAGCTGCGCGGTCAGGGTCTGCATCTGGTCCTTTAGGTCTCTCACCGCCCCGTCGATCTCCCTGCGGACCATCGCGCGAAACGTCTCGTACTCCTCATCGGTCTGGTCCTTGGGGCTCGCCCCTCCGTCCTCCGCTCCACACTCGGCCCCTTCGCTTCCACTCTCGAGGTCCTGCGCCCCCGCGGCGCTGGCGCCTTCGCTCGCCTCGCCCGGGTGGACGGCGGCGGCCTCGGCCAGTTGGACCCGCTTGGTGTGGCGGGTCATGATCGCCTCCCGACGGACCGGGGCTTGATCCATCAGCGTAGTGGAGGTTCTTGGCTGGTATTGCCGTGGGGTCGCCACCAGCTGAAACTGTGGAGGGGAGGCCGCGGTCCTTCTGGCAGTATGGATGTGCCAGGGTGTCTCGGCCCCCTCCACTCTGGTTGGGAATCCTCCATTCTCCGGAGACTGTTCGGACATCGCCTTTTCAGTTGCCGGAAAGGTTGAACTCCAAGATAGGGAGTCCTTCAAAATGTCAAGTCGGCTGAATTCAATAACGAGTCTCTTGATAAAGTAGCAAGTTTATTGTAATCAGAACTGTGGACCATGGCAGAGATTGAAGGACTGAAACACATATGCACTAATCCAGTATTTAAAGTATGAATCTAAAGGATTCCTACGGGGGGCAATCTATGCAACACATCTTCACACTAGGATGCTACTTCTTTCGTTCCCAGACCGAAGTCTTGACACCCCATACTCCCCACAGAGAACAAGGCTGGGAAGGCGCCACTATCTTGTTCACAGGTTAGCATTTCAAAGCAGGTTACACAACAAAGGCATTTCTAGAGAGGGGGCAGGAGAGTGAGCTAACAGCCCCCGGTGTACACTGTAAAGTACCCAGACTCCTTCACTTCAGAACCAACCTTAATACAGATATTGAGTAACCCATAGCAGACTTGACAGCTACTCCATATGCATTCCCAGTGTTTTAATTACTTACTTAATTTACAAAATTTGTATGCTCCTCTTTGGTCAGTCAGGGTCACCAAGATGATGCAAGTTAAAATATTATTTAAAAACATCATAAAAACAATTTGTTAAAACAAAAAAAGAATAAATATTAAAAACACATAAATGAGTAATAACAGCATAGGTCAGAAAGAAGTGATTGTTGAGAGAATGCCCCATGAAAACATACAAACAAAAGATCTTCCATTGCTGGGCAAAACTATAATGAAAGTTCTTTCCTACATGCTCATTGACCTGTGTCAGCCTGATTCTAGTTAGTCAATCAGATGCACAGCAAATGATGTCACTTGACCAATCATGTATGGTGGTGTCCAGGTGATCTGACCAATCAGATGGGTTTGCTAGTTAAACCAAACACTTTTCAACTGCATTGGGTTCAATTAAACAAACACTTTCTCCCTCCCATCAGGTGCTAATGGGCTGGAATGCATCCCGCCCCCCTCAAATTTTTGTATCCTTGAAACTGTAATATCTAATGTTATGACCAGTGCCTGGGTTTTCTCCCATCTCCCTTATCTGAGTCTTTGAAGCTACAAGTAGCTTGACCAATATTTCAGAGAAAGAAACTTCCATCATTTCTAGGATTCAGCCTGAATGGTTTGAATTAAACAAGAAACTGCTTGAAGAGATCAGTTTCTTGACAGACACTGTTTCAGGGTGCCACCTACCTAATTACAGAAGGTAGGGACACTAAAATAGGCCTCAGAAGGTTACCTTAGCAATCAGGTAGAGTCATATGGGAGCAGGTTGGTTTTAAGCCACATAGGGATTTAATGGTCAACAACACAAGCACAGTTGGGCTTGGAAATAAATGGGGAGGTAGTGCAGATGGTCTAAGTGGAGTGATATGGTCCTCTGGCCCACTCCAGTCAACAACCTGCCTGCTGCATTAAGTTTCCAAGCACTTCTCAAGGGCATTCCCACATACAGTGCAGTGTATTAAACTAATTTAGATCTAATCAGTGAATGCACCACAATGGCCAGCCAAATCTTTTTTGTCCAGGACAGGCTGCAGCTGGCCAACCTGTCAAAGCTGAATTTTTATAGCTTTCCTGGAATCCATTGGAAGAGTGAGATAGACCTAAATGGTATTAGCATATCGGTGACAGCTCAGCCCAAATTTCTGAATGACCTCACTCAAGGGTTTCATGTAGAAGTTGAAAAGATTAGGGGGCAATATGAAACTTTGCCAGACCACATGGGTCAGTGGCCAGGTCATTAAGCAGCTATCTCCTATAGGCATCTCCTGACATCTGCCTTCCAAGTAGGAATACAACCACTGCAAAACACTACCTTGATGTCCAAACTCTGAAAGGTGGTCTATACCATGATCAATAATATTGAAATGGGGTTTCCGGGTCTCCCAGTATGGTAGGAGGCCTCCCATTAGCAGCTGTCTTTACCTTCAGCTGCTACAAGCAGTAGTGAGACAAAAATTACAAAGGCCAGAATTGTGTGTGCCACTACGTCACTTCATTGAGACCCAGTTTGATGTAGTAGTTAAGTGCGCAGACTCTGATCCAGGAGAACTGGGTTTGATTTCCCTTCCTCCACTTGTAACTGCTGGAGTGACCTTGAGTCAGTCATAACTCTGTTAGGGCTTTTTTCTCAACAGCAGTTTCTGTCAGAGCTTTCTCAGCCACACCTACCTCACAGGGTGTCTGTTGTGGGAAGTTTAAGGGAAAGGAGATTGTAAGTGACTCTGAGACTACTTTGGGTAGTGAAAGATATAATCCAATCTCCTCCTCCTCCCATGGAAAGCCTATGATTACATAAACTTGCTAGTCCCCCGGTAAGAATAGGGATCCCATGCATCCACATTTGATTGCCTATTGCCACTGATGGAGGCTGTGCAGCTATGTCACTTATAGGGGGAAAAATGACAGGGAGCCTTTGGAAGGGGTAATCAGAAACTCTGGTTTTACATAAAATGTCAGGTGATTCCTAGATCTACCCTACATCACTTCTAAGTCTTTCCCAAAAGTAACATAGCAGTGTACAAAGTATCCTTTCATAACCTAGAATTTATTTTTAGTACTCCACTCATTATTCTGCCTCTGTAATGTTTATCTCTTTATCTTGAAGAAAGAAATTAGTATTTTTGTTTGAGTCTGTGGTCTGAATTGTGTTTTTAAAACAGTTTTAATGCATGATCTTAAATTGGATTATAGTTTACCTTACCTCAGTTTTATATCATCTTTGCTGCATTTATATTCTGGAGAACCATGAGGGGGAGAAAACTACAGAATTCTTTCCTTGAGCTTATATTCAGCCTTAAAGAGAACAAACTGGCTTCTCAATTTATGTAGTGGTCTTTGCTGCCACCCAGTGGAAATAACAATTACCTGCAGTGGAATTTAGAAATACTGTGGAAACAACTACTGATCCTTTTTATTGAAATTTTGGACTGATGCCAAGTGAAGCTCTAATGCAGGGGTGGCCAATGGTAGTTCTCCAGATGTTTTTGCCTACAACTCCCATCAGCCCCAGCCATCAGCCATGCTGGAGAGCTACTGTTGGCCATCCCTGCTCTAATGCCTTCCGAAAAGGAATTGGAGATTGACAAAGATTATTCAGCATAAGAACTCAATTGCTTAAATAACATCAACAAACAACTAATCTAGTTATTTTTTTATGTGAAACACTTATGAATAAGGAGCTAATTAACAAATATTAACAAACTGTTAATCTTTCATATCTTTTAAACCTTACTATTCCAATCTTGCCATTCTTATAATTTCTGTCATTTCTGTATTCTTTCTCTTAACATAAACTATAAATTTGAGTATTATTTGCTGCTATTGAATATTCTAAATATTAATCTCTGGTCGTTGACTATTTGAAATATAAATTCCCTGTTGTTGAAAGCTGAAATCTAGCTCTATCTTGAGTTTTATATTATAAATAGAAGCCAAGGTCCAAGTCTAATTTTAATTGTTTTGTTGTGATGGATGTAATCAAATTAGGTATTGGTGAGTATTTTTTTGCTATTGTATGTGAATTTGTATTATATTGTCCCAGTATTTTGTTAACTATTGTCTAGTCTTCTTTGAAAGATCCTCGTGACGTAGAGTGTTAAAGCTGCAGTACTGCAGTTCTAAGCTTCGATCATGACCTGAGCTCGATCCCAGCAAAAGCTGGGTTCAGGTAGCCAGCTCGAGTTAACTCAGCCTTCCATCCTTCCAAGGTTGGTAAAATGAGTACCCAGCTTGCTGGGGGGAAAGTGTAGATGACTGGGGAAGGCAATGGCAAACCACCCCGTAAAAAGTCTGCTATGAAAACGTTGTGAAAGCAACGTCACCCCAGAATCAAAAACGACTAGTGCTTGCACAGGGGACTACCTTTACCTTTTTAGTCTTCTTTGTGTTTATATAGATTATATGTATATTATAGATATAAATATAGATATTATCAGATATTATTATAGATTATAGATATAAATCACGAATAAATAAATAAATATGTCTCAAACTGTATCAAAATCAGAAGACTTCCATTGAAATGGAAAGAGAACTGTCCATCTCCAATTGTTTAAGTCATTGTTAAGGCCTTAAGTTGTTGTACCTATTTGTTGCAATACTCTTCAAGTTTTTTTTAAAAAAATGGTCAAGTCACTGTTTATGTTATCAGATCATTGTGTCTATTGACTATATTCTTCAAGTCTATGAGTCCATTGGCTTTTCTTCATTGATGTTACAAAGTCTGATAATAGATTGTATACACGGATGATTAAGTCTGGATATATTGTAGTTTAGCATATAGTAGCAAAAAGTACCCTCCCACACACATATTGGTTGAATAATAATCTGATTTTATTGTACAAATTATATCAAGTACTTGTAATTCTTTGTGATTTTGGGCAGCTGTTTTACATGGTGTCTTCTTTGACTGACTAGTTTCATGAACTGAGCTATAATAATATAATAATATACTGCTATCAGAATAAAACTGTGGATTAGGAATTAGAAATTAGAAAAGGCCAGTTCTAGGTATTGTGAGAGCATGGGGAAAATGGCTAGAGTCAATTGTCTTATGAACAGCAGGTCAATTCCTTATTACAGGTGCACAACTCAACTTTTCACTGGTGATATATGAATGGCACTTTGCTATTTGCAAACCCTTATAACATGAAACAGTAATGAACAAGGGAACCTGCCTTCAGATGGCAGTAATTGTGTGAATGAAAGGTTTGTTTATTGCTACACTACATACTTCTGGCATCTTTTGCTCAAATGTAGCCAAATCCTTTGTTCTCTAAAGTTCCACATTAATTGAAGTTCTCCTCCTCTGCAATATATTAGTTATACACATAGGTAACTAGATAGATTTCAGAGCAAAGAGAGCTTTACTAACTGTGGGATTTTATAGAAGAGTAGATTGACCTTATTGGTGAAGAAGGTGATTTTAAAAATGTCAGCACAGTTGTAATGTGGCATAAAGTATACCTGTGCACTTACTACTACTTGAATGCATGTTCCTCTGTGAATAATTGTCACATATTGCAAAGGACTGCAGATAGTAATGTAACGATCATGTGCCATCACTGTTGGGATGTGTGTGTAAAATTTAACCTCAACAAAAGAGAGAAACAAAATCTGAGGAAATGGTCCAATATAAGAAATCCACCTGCTGTTTCGGAGGAGGAGGAGGAGAAGGAGAAGAAGAATTACAGATTTATACCCCACCCTTCTCTCTGAATCAAAGACTCAGTGGCTTACAATCTCCTATATCTTCTCCCTCCACAACAGACACCCTGTGAGGTGGGTGGGGCTGAGGCAGCTCTTACAGCAGGTGCCCTTTCAAGGACAACCTCTGCGAGAGCTATGGCTAACCCAAGGCCATTCCAGCAAGTGCAAGTGGAGGAGTGGGAAATCAAACCCAGTTCTCCCAGACAAGAGTCCACACACTTAACCACTACACCAAACTGGCTCTTTGGCCATTGATTGTGATACTATGACAGAAATCAAAATGAGCACAGAACCAGTAAATGATCATAATGTGGCCTCATCCTGGGTGGATCAAAGCATTGGACATGACATTCTTCCCAAATGAAAAGTAATAAGTTATTTATTTTTTGTGTTTTCATTTTTTTATAAATTTTATACCATAAGGAAAAAGAACAAACACAGAACCATATCAAAAAAAAATATTCAAGCCACAGTATAACATTTACATACATTCATAAATACATCTTAAATTCACTAAAACAGACCACAAATTTGCGATGTTTACAACATTTGTAGCCCACTCTTTTTGTAGTGGTCTAGAGGATTGCAAAATGAGCATAACACAGGGGAAAGGAGCTCACAATTTTGAATGGTGGAATATGAATAAATCAGTATTTCTTGTATTAGCAAAGAAAAGCCATATCAACAATACAGAATAATTTGTAGACTCCACCAAGATAAAAGGGGGGGACATAAATAATTTAAAAGTAAACATTTTTCAATTAATATTAGGATATAAATACAAAATCATAATGAAAATGGTATATCTTAAAGTAAGACAGAAAGACCTTACAATCTAGAAACAAATAAAAGATGGCAAATAAAAATTGACCCCAAGTGAAGCAGACATGGGTCAGACATACCATGGTGGAATAGTGTTCTCTGACAAAGACAGAATAATTATATTTAAAATAATGTAATTTAATTTAATCAAAATGATCCCAATACAAATATGCAAGAAAAGTCTATCAGTGGCTATTAGCCACAGTATATTGTTGGAACTCTCTGTCTGGGGCAGGGGTGTTCTGTATTCTTGGTGCTTGAGTGGGGCACAGTGGGAGGGTTTCTAGTGTCCTGGCCTCACTGATGGACCTCCTGATGGTGCCTGGGGGTTTTTGGCCACTGTGTGACACAGAGTGTTGGACTAGTTGGGCCACTGGTCCGATTCAACATGGCTTCTCTTATGTTCTTATGTTCATAAGAACAAAGCATACAGACAAAGATAGAATTATTGACTTGAACCTGTGATGCAAGATCCCATCCATTGGAGCTAGAAGACCTTATGGAAACATAACTGGTGGATGATCTCAATGTCTTCCACTTTCTAAATGCAGTTATCTGTTTCAAATCAAATTTGTTCCAAGTGCGAATCCTACCTCAAAGCATCACATTTTCAGCCCTCATAGCTGAGTACTGGAAGAAAGGGAAAGCTAAAAAGTCATCTAAGCATCTACCACTTTCTGCTTACAGAATCAAATAAATATGTATATTATATTACATATACCCCAAATAACAAAACCAATAAAGACAATCACCCAGAAAAGATCATTCAGCATAGTTTTCGTAGGAGAATTTGGCTGCAGCTGCTTTGAGGGAAATGCCCAACATCAGTGACCTTTAACAATGCAGTCCTGAGGTCATTGTTTCTCATGCTATAGATGAATGGATTCAGCAATGGTGGTAATATAGCATAGATCACGGCAAAAAGGATATCCAGATCAGATGATGTGTTATCTGGGGGCCTTAAGTAAGCAAATGTTCCAGTGAAAACAAGCAGGGACACCACAGTGAGGTGGGGAATGCAAGTGGAGAGGGCTGTTTTCCGACCCTGCACAGAAGGCATTCGGAGTAATGTTGCAAAAATCTGCATGTAGGTAATGATAATGAAAATAAAACATCCTCCACCTATGGTAAAACTGAAGATAAGAAGTCCAACTTCAATTAGATATAAATCCGAACAAGAGAGTTTTAGTATCTGTAGAATTTCACAAAAGAACTGATTGATTCTATTGGAGCAAAAATTGATGGCAAAAGTACCACTGGTATGTAATATGGCATAAAGGATACCAATAATCCATGCACTGGCTGCCATCTGAAAGCAGGCTTCTTTATGCATGATTGTTTCATATTGCAATGGACTGCAGATAGCAACATACCGATCATGTGCCATAACTGTTAGGATGGCAAAATCTGACCCCCCCAAAAAGAAATAGAAAAATACTTGAGCCACACAGCCTGAATAAGAAATTGACCTGGTGTTCAGGAGGGAATTGACCATAGCTTTAGGTACCATGACAGAAACTGAGCCAAGGTCCAGAACAGCCAAGGAAGAAGTACATGGGGGTGTGCAGATGATGATCAAGTGCTACAGCAATGATGATGAGAAGATTACCAATCACTGCAGTCAAATATACTGCTAAGCATACAAAGAAATGCAAGATCTGTAGTTCTCTGATATCTGAAAATTCCAGAAGCAAGAATTCAGATGTGGAGGTAAGATTGGGCATTTTGCTCACAATATCCAATTGCAGGTTCCCTGTAGGGCTGAGTGGAGAAAGAAAATTGGAGAACAATCCTCAGCAGGTCTCCTCAGAATCCTAATCTGGCCTCTTCAATGGTGCTTTTTTCAGGGAAATGGTCTTCTGAATGCACTGTTAATAAACTGATATAAGATAATGGTTGTTTAAGATTCCTAGTTTGTTCATCTCAGCCTGGTAGCTAACACAATGTTGAATAAGCAAAGAATGAGATAGTTTGCACATGGCCAAATTGCACAGGTGATCAATATTTCACTTGTGGTCCCTAATCCCTCCTTTCATGTGTTTGTTTTAGTCCTGGAACTATACCAAACCTTACAGAGGGACTCATATTCAACTTGTGGATGTATAGGTAGGGACAGTGGACAATTTCCTGATCCCTTATCTAGTTCCACATGTAAAGGCTCTTGTAATATATACAATACTCCCCCCCCCATGCACACACAATGATGAGTTGCTTCGTAGTCCCCTCCCATGGAGTCCGATATTCCTCACAGACTGGACAAGGGAAACTGGCCACCATGGTCACCCTTTGTTGTAGTAGGTTTTGTTGTTTTTTTTAGTAAACAGGATTAGCCATACTGTATATGGAAATTATATGCCAACACAGCTATAGAGAGTCTTGGGACTCCATTGTTAAGGGCCCGTCTTGGATTCCTGATAATTATTTTGATTCAACCTGACTGATTTCTGTGAATGCTGCCTCCCCCTCTCAGACCTTTCAAATGAGCAATTTCACCCCATATGAAAGCAGGTATCGTGGGGCACCCAGAGAAACAGGACTTTAATCACATCAGCAGCAGCCACCTTAGTCCTTTGTCTTAATTTTAACTCAGTCTGGTTCCTCACATCCAGTAAACCTCTCAGAAGTGATAGTTCTAGTAATAGTTCTAACTCAAAATAGATTTTTCCCCCAGCACCAGATTCCCACTCCAGTGGTCCTTAGGCCTAATGATTTTAAAAAGGCTCTTTTATATAGCAATTCATACCCAGGCATTCTTGAGAACCAAGAGCAGACTCTGTCTTCCCTGAAAACTATCTCTCAATTACAGTTGTTAAAGACTTTCATTTAGTGAGAGCAAGTTTGGTGTGGCAATTAGGAAAATGGACTCTAATATGCAAGAACTGGGTTTGATTCCCCAATCCTTCAAATGCACTTGCCAAGTGACCTTGGGTCAGTCACAGTTCTTGAAAGAGCTGTTCTCTCAAGAGAACTTCTTGAAAGAGCTTCCTCAGTTCCACCTACTTCACAGGGTGTCTGTTGTGGGTAGTGGAAGGGAAAGGAGATTGTAAGCTGCTCTGAGACTCCAGGCACTGTGGACAGATCAGTTAAGTGAAAGGTGGGGTATAAATCCAGTCTCCTCCTCTTTATACCATATAACCACCCCCCATTCCTTCTAATTAAAGAGGGAAAGTAAATTTTATATTCTCTGGTTTACTCCTTTAGACGGCAACAACTACTCCGTTAGCATATTCTTTGCTACCCAGCTATAATGTATGATCTCTCCACTTTTCTTTAGGCTGCCCATTTCATTCTAAGTAAATATGTATGTTTTCAATACCCTTTTCCTCTTTCCATTCCTGAAAGACAATGTGCATGCACACAAAAGCTTATACCTAAAATTAAAATTTGTTGGTCTTAAAGGTGCCATTGGACTCAAACTTTCCTCTTTTCAGACCAACAAGGTTGCCCACCTGAATCCATTGATTTATAGGTTTATGGTCCCAAGTGGAAATGAGTCTATGAGTGCATATAGGAAATCTGGCATCATAACTCCAGGAGCAATTCCTCTAACACACACACACACACACATATATATATAAGGATTTGTGATTAACGAAACACTTCCAGATAGCATAATAAAACCTTGTAGAGATCAGAAGGATTACCTGTGAAAGTGCTACAATCACTCTACACTCAAACACAGATTTTTCAGTATCAAAATTTACAAATACCAGAGTCCCGTTTCTTCTCCAGACCTTTTCATCTTAGGTTCCCTGTCTCCATTTCTGCTGAAGTTCTGTCATCAAGTGTTATATCTTCATTATTGATGTGAATGTGTACAAATGGATAAATAACATTAAGATCTCTGAAAAATGAGAGAAGATCTGATTCAATTCCTTCTTCAGCTGTTTAAATTCATGTATCCACTTGCTCAGGCCATTCCATAGGTGGCTTACTGCAATATACTCTTTTAATTTCCATGGAATCATATTTTAAAAGGCTGTGTATGGGTAAGACAGAGCTTAATTTATGTTCTGTTCTTGGCAACTTGCTCCCAGGAGTTCATCTCAGTTAACTGCCTATTGATGCTGAAGTCTTTACCCTCTGCTGTATCCCCCCGTAATTAACATAAATTGATGATTAGCACAGCATGCCTGTACATGAAGTAAGACCAAATATACCTAAGTGAAATCTATGTCTATCACAATATTATAGTTCTTCCATTTTGCCATCATGCACTCAAAAGAAAGATTCCAGACCAATTTTGGAGTTAGGCTTAGGTTTATTAAAATAAATAATTTAAGTCTAATTATATAATTACACTTTAAATATAATTTTTATGGACACTCTGTGAGTCTCCCAAGATTCTAGCCAGTGGTTGGGCAGTTCACAGTGATTCCAATTTTGCCTTGGTATTGTCATCATGCCTTGCTTTTCTTTCCTGACACATTGGACTGGTGCAGAGAAATGTTCATCAACACCGCTCTCCTGGACTCAGCATGTAAGTAAAAGGGATGTTACTGACAGTGTTATAACAGGTATGCAGACTGATCTGTCCACAGTGCCTGGATGTGTCTCCCCATCCACCAATGCCTCAAAAAGGGGTCAAGCAAATAACATACCTCAGAACTGTAGGAGAGCTTGTTTGTCCTTTCTTATTTATAGGGAAATACTGGGATTCACTGTGGAAATGTTGGGAAGCAACCCAGAAATATAAACATAGTTGTGTATGGCTGACAGTGTCACTATCTGCAGAATCTTTCCTGGGAATAATGGGCAGGAAGTTGTGAAGAAACAGGACTCCAAGATACTCAATTGTAGTCCAGACTAGCCAGATCTCATCAGATTGTGGAAGCCAAACACAGTTGATCCTGGCTAGTATTTGGATGGATGACTTCCAAGGAATACCCTCCTAGGAATACTAGGGGTGTGAAGCAGAGGCAGCCAATGGCAAGCTCACTCTGAAACATCTCTTGCCTTAAAAACAAGTCTAGCTCACCTCTTAGTGGTGCATTATGATAAAAGAGCTGGGACTGCTTGCTGTCAGACAATCTTAAGCTCTCTCAGCTATGCTACAGTCATACAAAGATTAATTAATTAATTTGTGGTATGATTTATTATTAATCTGCAAAAACAACACTAATTCCTTAGCACTAACTAACACAGATTTTCCAGATCAGACCCAGAGAGCTAGAGGTCTGAAAGTCCCAGGATATCCAAGGTAAAAGATCTATGGATTTAAGTTTGTGTATGACAATTAGGTTCCTCATAAACATGACTTAACAGCATCTGAAAACAGGGAAAAATTAAAACTGATAAAACAACACATTTCTGAAATTAAAGATGGCTATCCCAGGGTTTCTTGAGGTAAAAAATCTTGTAGCTACAATGTCTATAATGTGTACATTATACCCACATATAGGGTTAGATCAAGAAATAAGTCCTTCTTTTTGCATTTCCTTTTAATGGCAGGAAAGTTGATTTCCAGAGTTCTTGGTCCCATGTAAACTAACTGTCTCAATGCTTTGTATTGAGGAGAAGGAAAAGGGAAGAAATTACATCTTAACGTCTGCTGGTGCAGCTCTCCTGATGCCAAAAGGAAGAGGAGCTATTTCCATCTATCTGTTCCACAGTACAGCCCCTTCAACATGTTTCGCTAATTGTAGTAGGTTAATCATAACAAAGGGAATGACCCTTCCTCCATCACAAGGGACTGGTGGGGAGAAGAATGTGGCAAAGAACTACATCTGCCAGGATCTTTGGCTGGTCAACTTCTGGATCCAATTCATTATGCAGAGTTTCCAATGTAAGCTGCCCTGAGCCCATTTTTGGGGGTAGGGTGCGATATAAATTGAATAAATGAAATAGGCTAAAATATAGTTAACATGCATGAATGTAATGCAATAATTTACTGTAAGGAAACAGCAAATGTTACAAAGCTAATCATAGGTTCAGTTTGCAAAATGGAAAAAAAAACGATACTGCAAATAAGGTTAAAAGAAAAGATCTAAAAATAATAATTTCCAATGTTCGTGCCTTGCATTATCATCTACATCACAAATCTATATTTCTGTGGTGAGGCCAATATTCTCCAGGTTGTCTGGAAGGGTTTGAGGTTGTCATATCTCTATAGAGCACTTAAAAATGGATCCAGTGTTAGAGGCACTTCATCATAAGGGGGAAGTTAGCATCCTCCCATGGCGTCACCTCAACCCAGTCACAGGACCTCTTTCCTGCATACAAGCATATCAGTGGGTGCCTTGAGGAAGTAATCTTCCCTAGCACTACTCTTTGTCCCTGACCCTGGAGAAATGGGATCAGCCACTTCAAGGCTGTTGCATGAATCCCAACATTGGAAAGGTGGTATGTCATCAGATCATGGTCAACAGGGTCAAATGCTTCTGTCAGATCTAACAACAGCAGCAGTGCTGATCCACCTCGATTGAACTATCTACAGTAATCATCTGGGATAGCTGCCAATGCCAATTCCATCCCACAGCTGGGATGGAAGCCAGATTGGGATGCTTCCAGGGCCAAATAATCATCCAGAATAGTCTGGAAATGCTCTACCTCCAGTCTCTCAACTATGTTACCCAGAAACAATATATTCAACCCAGGGTGAAAGTTGGGTGCATCAAGGGGATTCAAATATTGTAATTTTATGCTTTTAATATTGTAATTATATGCTTTTAATTAGTAAATTGCATATACTGTTTTATATTGTAATTGTAAGTTTTACATGTGAGCAGCCCTGAGCCTGCTTCGGCGGGGAGGGCGGGATATAAATAAAATATATTATTATTATATCTGTCCTCTGCACCACCATAAATACATCATCCACAAATCTAACATAAAATTGAATATCTTTGAAAAAGGATTAATCTGAGCATTACAATAATTGTCTGATTCTAATTTGGTCTTAAAGAAGTAAGCAATAGATGGAGCAAAGGAGCTGCCCAACACTATTACTTAGCATTTTTTTAGACATGATAGTCTTTAGAACTAAACAAAATGGAGGAAGCCAAATAGGTTATTCTATCTTTCAAACGAGCAGGCACAGGACTATCTTTTTTTTTTTTTTAATTTTTATTTTGTTATTTTCCACACATAAACACCCTC
Source organism: Heteronotia binoei (assembly GCF_032191835.1). NCBI lineage: Eukaryota > Metazoa > Chordata > Lepidosauria > Squamata > Gekkonidae > Heteronotia > Heteronotia binoei. The sequence continues at coordinate 37,238,824 of NC_083237.1, read as the reverse complement.
TCTTTTTTTTGTCATAAAAAGTAAAAAAGAATAAAAAAACAAAACAAAAACAAAACAAAAAGAGAGAAAAAAAATATCCAGATAGAGAGTGATTGAGCACATTGAAATTACATTTAAAAAAATCACATTGTTAAGTTTACTATACAAATTCTACTAATCTATCCTTCTCCATATAAAATCAAACATCTCAACTTCCATTATAATTTAACATACACCAAACCAATAGTTAACAGGCGGTATCTAAGCAATCAGTTGTTTCCTACCCAAAAATAAAATTTTTCCCATTTCTTTGTGGCATCACATTTCGATAAGCCTTTAACCATATTTGATAGAATATCCATTTCTGCTACATTCAGTATTTTTTGAATTAAATCATCCCTTTGTGGAACATTTTTCTGTCTCCAGACTGCGGCATAAAGAATTCTAGCCGCAGTCACAATATATATCATTATATATTCATCTTCTCGTGGGAGCTCATCTCGGACCATCGAAAGTAACATTATCTCTGGTTTCAAAGTAATATTAACTCTTAATATCTCTATTATTAGTTTATGTACCATTCTCCAATACCTTCTGGCTAGCTCACAGGACCACCATAAATGAAAAAACGACCCAAACCGAGTCCTACACTTCCAACATTTCGGGGAGAAGATTGGATTTATTTTATTCAGTTGTACAGGTGTAACATACCACCTGTGAAAAAGTTTAAAAGCATTCTCTCTAAAATTAATCGGTTTGATCACCTTATAATTATTTTTCCAAAATTGCGCCCACTGATCTAGCGTGATGGATTTTCCCAAATTATTTGCCCACTTCAGCATTGTTTCCTTAATTACTTCATCCTCCAGCTTAATTTGTAGAAAATAATTATAAACCTTCTTAATTATCTTTTGCTTTTCTACCAATAAAATTTTATCAAAATCAAAATTTTCTTTCGTGAAGCCTAATAGTTTATCTTTATTATATTTTGATGTAATCTGCAACATATTCCACCAGTCTATCTTCACTCCCCGGGATTCTAGTTGCTCCTTTTGTCTCAGTTTATCTCTTTCGTCCAGTAAATCATTATACCTAATCACTACTGGTGCTTCCCAAATCTGTGGTAAAACAGCTGCTTCATGGGGTGAAATCCATCTTGGAGTTTTATCTCCATATATCTTAGCCTTAATCTTAATCCATGCTTCATATAAAGATTTCCTAATCAAATGGTTTCTAAAATAAGTTTGTGGTTTCTTTGTATACCAAAGATTAGAGTGCCACCCTGATTGTAAATCAAATCCTTCTAATGCTAGGATTCGTTTATCTTCTAAAGTCACCCAGTCCTTTAACCATAGGGTCTGGCATGCTAAATGATAAATTTCTAAATCAGGTAAGGCTAGACCACCATTTTGCTTTAAATCAGTTAACAATCTCCATTTAATTCTGGGTCTTTTCCCCTGCCAAATAAACAGTCTATATTGTTGATTAAGTTTGATGAAAAAAGGTTTTGTCACCGCAAAAGTGACCATTTGTAGCAAAAATAAAACCTTTGGCAATAAACCCATTTTAATTAATGCAGCTCTCCCCATTAAAGACAAACCTAAATTATTCCATTTTTTTATTAACAGCTCCGTCTCCTTAAGTAATGGAATATAATTATTTTCATAGATGGTGCTACATCTATTGGTCATTATTATACCTAAGTACTTTACTTTTTTCTCAACTTTAAAACCTGATTTCCTTTCTATTTCTTGGGTTTGTTGTTGAGTCATATTCTTCGTCAGAATTTTTGTTTTTTGTTTATTCACCTTTAGGCCTGCTGATTCACTATAATCATTTAACTCTTTTAAGACTTCTTCTATTGCTTCCAGCGGCTCCTGTAGTATTAGTACCATATCATCCGCATAAGACAAAATTTTGTAGTCTTCTCCTCTTGTCCTCAAACCAGTTATTTTTTTTATTTTTCCGTATTGCATTATTCAGGAATTCTAACGATAAAATAAATAGTAAGGGTGAGAGTGGGCAGCCCTGTCTAGTACCTTTTGCAAGAGCTATATCTTCAGTTTGTTCTCCATTGACATTTATCTTGGCTCTTTGCCTATCATAAATTGCTTGAATATTTTTAATAAATTCTCTTCCAAAATCCATTTTTTCAAGGACCCCAAACATAAAATTCCAGTCTAGGTTGTCAAATGCCTTTTCTGCGTCTATGAATAGAAAGGCTACTGGCTTATCCCGATTATTTTCATAATATTCCAAAGCGTTAGATAGTATACGAATATTTGTTCGCATGTATCTTTTCGGAAGAAAACCCGTTTGATCGGTATGTATTAAAGTTGTTAATATTCTTTTTAGTCTATTAGAAAGAATAAGGGAGTATAATTTGTAGTCTACATTTAACAACGATATTGGGCGATAAGATCTAATATCTTCCAATTCTCCACCCTCTTTAGGGATAAGACTAATGTTACTATATCTCCAAGAATCTGGTAAACTAGCAGATTGCCAGATTTCTTCAATTAAACTTTTAAAATGATTAATCAAATTATCCTTAAAAGTGATGTAATATTCAGGCGGAATACCATCAGGGCCCGCCGCTTTATTTTTCTTTAATTTTGACAATGCTTCTTCTATCTCATACATTGTGATTGGGTTGTTTAATATCTTTTTCTTATCTTCCGTTAATTTTACCCATACTTTATCAGCTAGGTATTCCTCTTGTCTCTCTTTCGGAATCTGCCTTTTTTTATATAAACTTGTATAAAAATCTTTTATTATTACCTTTAAATCTTCAGTTCGTGTTTTATAATTTCCATCTTTATCTTTCAGTGTTTTTATAATTTTTTTTTCATTTTCTTTCCTTATTTTATACGCTAGCCATTTCCCCGCTTTGTTTGCGTGGTCAAAATAATACTGTCTAGAGTAAGCTATTTTCTTATCCATTTCCTCTAGAGCTACCAAATGTAGTTTATGTTGTAAAATTCTGATTTCTTCTATAATTCTCTTTTGGTAGGGATTAATTTTTAATTGATCTTCTTTTTGTTTTATTAAATCCGTTAATTCAACCATCTTCTTAGAGTCTTCTCGTCTCTTATTTGCCATAAAATTAATAACTAAACCTCTAAAATATGCCTTACTTGTATCCCATACTGTAGCAATCGAGACCTCCTTTTGTAAATTAAACTGAAAGAAGAGATTCATCTCTTTACTTATATATTCTACAAACTTCTTATTTTTTGTAAGGCCAGGGTACATTCTCCAACTAGATTTCCTTTGACTATGCTTCAAAACTAAAGAAATAGGCGCATGATCCGCTATAGTTGATGGTAAAATTTCTGCCTCCTGCACTAATTTCAGCAAGTTGGTCGATATCCACATCATATCGATCCTTGACCATGATTGATGCCGATTAGAAAAAAAAGTATAATCTCTATGGTTTGGATTTAATATATGCCATATATCCACCAGCGCCAGTTCTTCGACCATTTCACCAAAAATCTGCGGTAAAACATTGCTTCCAGTGACCTTTTTCCTCCTCTTTTTATTCACAACTCTGTCCGATCTATCAATGTCAGTAATACTTACTGCATTAAAATCCCCCATAATACAGAAGTTTTCATATTCATAGCTTGTGATCTTAGAATACAAATCCTGATAGAAAGCTCGCTGATTTACATTAGGGGCATAAACATTCACTAAAAGAATTTTCTGTTGATCCTTCTGGATTTCTATTCCTTGAAAACGCGCATCACTAGCTTCAAAAATTAACTTAGACTGAATATCTGCTCTAATATATGTTACTAGTCCTCTTTTCTTTTCCCTTTCCTCAGAGGATATTATCGCCGTACCTAAACCTTTATTAATTAAAAAATGTTGATCCTTTTTTCTTATGTGGGTTTCTTGTAGGCAGATAACATCTGCTTTTAACTTTTTAAGTTGGAGAAATACACGCTTTCTCTTCTGAGGCGAATTCATTCCATTAATATTTATTGAGACAATCTTCCAATTACTAACCATCCTAAATTACCCGTCTATCTGTCGCTCTGTCAGCTGCGCCTTCTTTTTTTTCTGTAATCTAGTTTCTCTATATGAGCTTTCTTCGCCTTGTGACGCCTCTCCCTCCTCTTGTTCACTTAAACCCTGTGGAGAGCCGTCTCCCACCCGATCTGTCTTTCTTAATTTCTCCTTTCTTTGCCAGTTCCTCACGTGAGCCTTCATAAAATCGTCCAGTTTAAGGACCGAGTCAATCCTATATCTGGTATTCATATATGTAAATAACATTCCTTCCGGGATTAACCATTTATACATTATACCTTTTTCCTGCAATTTCTCCGCTAATTTAAAATATTCTCTTCTTCTGTTTCTTATTGACCATGGAATCTCTTTTAAAATCTTAATTCTACTGCCTCCAATCATTATTTGTTTCTCTCTAGATTCCGTCCAGACCGTCTGTCTAATTACCCTACGTACAAACTTTACATGTACCTCCCGCGGAAGTTCATTCTTTTTCACATATAGCGTGTTAACTCTATAGATAGCATCAATTTCTTTTTCTATTTCCTCACTTTCCAATCCTAATATATCCATTAAGAGCTCCGCCATTATTTTTAATAGAGATTCATTTTTTTGCTCAGGTAAATTAAGAAATCTGAGGACATATTCCGCCCGCTCCATTTCCATTTGTGCTATTTTGTCATTTTGTTGAGCCTGTTTTTGTTCTATCTCATCAACTTTGCTTTCAGTTAATTTTAGTTTGCACTCTATAGACTTAGTAATTTTAACAACTTCAGATAAATCTTTTTTAGTGTCTTTAAATTTGCTATCTAAGCCTTCTAATTTGTCTGCAAGACCATCCATCTGCTTAGATAACGTATCTTTCATTTCATTTAATGCCTCCATGAAATTCTGCTGCATTTCTTTCATACCTTCTTGAGAAATTGCAGACGCCACTGTTTTAGGGTATCCAGGGGAAGCCCTGAATTTCCCTTGCTGAGACATGGTAAACCAATGCAATAATAAACTTAACAAGTTGTAATACTAAATTAATTCCCTGACAGGGTTTCTCAGCTGAGCTGACAACAAATCAGAGCAAACCTTCTCACCAGTACCATAAAACAAAAAAAGATAGAAAATAAACCTTCTCATGCACATCAAAAAGCATAAACCATAAACCTTAACAGTCAAATTATGGCTTTAAGTTTCAAGCTATATATTAACTCCCCCAAAGTTTCTTTATCTTTCTTCACAATTCTTTGCAACCCAAAGTGTCTTCACTACAGCGTCTTTCAGTTCTTCCAAAATCTGATACACATCCCCACTTCCAGTTCCTCAGAATATAAATTGGAATCAGTATAAATAAGCAAACTTAGCAGATCAAAGTTTAGTCTCAACACCGTTGCACCACCGGCAGAGACAGTCTTCCCAGGCTATGAGTCATCACTCAACACCTCTTTGACAGCCCGACCTTCTCACCAACGCTTGCTCTGCCGTTTCCACTTCTGTCCACCTGATTTGGCGCTTGCCAGCCACCGTCCCGATCCCCTTCTCTTCAAACCAATAATAAAGAAACCGTTCTGTCAGGACTTATAGTTCTCCAAGTTTCTCAGTCATTAAAGTTCAGAGCCACTCCACATCTCTACTTTGCAGCCAAAAAAAAAAAAAAAAAGAAAGAAACAAAAATTTAATCAAACCGCCGCAATCAGCTCCACCTCGATGCCGTGCGAATGCTTCCGCTGCCGTCCCCGCTCCTCAATTAGGAGGGGAGGAGCCTTCCTCTTCGCTCATTAACTTCAGCGTCGAAATGTCAAAAACAGAACAAAACAAAACAAAACTGAAAATACCGCCGTCCAAAGTGCCAAAAGGAAAGCCCAGACAATAAAGCTGAAAAAGAATCTTGCGTCGTCCTCTTCAGACTCACCACCCCCTGTGGCCCAGTGGCTGGAGCCAATGCGACCAAGACGCCGTCTGCCTCCGGGAAGTAAGGACTGAGGGCAACTACTTGGGGGGAGCTGGGCACTCTCACCCCCTTTCCCTCGCCCCTTCTTAATACTAACCTCCACCACGGAGATAGTATGGACCAAACCAGTCCCCCTATGAGACAGAAATTCAGCGGGCTTCAGCTGCAGCTGAAAGACACCGCCGCCCTGCTCTGCCGCTTACCGGAACAAGTTTCTGTATACCTTTATTGGCATAACCAAAAGAGATATACAGAAACTTGTCAGACAAACAATAGTCAAATATGTCAATTCAAAGCATAAAGGACTAAAATAAGATTTAAAATCACAATAAAACCTACTTAGAATATTTTTTGACAATTTCAGCCAAGAATTTGGCAACAGCTCTTGTGATATCAGTTATGTTATCATTTAGTAGGAAATGACAATCAATCCTGCTTTCTTGATTATAGGATGGTAAGGCAAGACTATCTAACAGAACCTTCTGGAGATTAATATACAGCAGTTCAATAAGATATGCTGGATGGAATCAGGCGAACTTGACCCGCATGGACAATGTCTCTCGCTAAAGGGGACTTGAAGAAATCTCCCAAAGAGAATGTTGAAGGGAAATGCATTCATTCTAGCTAGCATAAAAGCTCTCCGATGTTGCGGGTTATCTAGTTCAGATAAATATTTGGCCATTTTCCTGGCTGTCTGATCAAGTTCAAGTGAGAGCTAGTATAGAGTTGGATAGGACACAGTTTATGGAATTCTAAATCTGTTAGATAAATCTAAAATTATAAGATTCATCAGATGAAAATAGATCATCGATGGCAATGCCCATGTGTTTGAACTTCAACATGATTCCATCTAGCCAAGCAGCATTATAAGGGTCTCTTATTAAGTGGTTGAGCAGGCTAGCAGGTTCAGCCCTATAAAATAATCATAAACAATATTTAAAAGTTAGAGTCCAAGCTTTTGTTTCAATCAGAGATTGACCTGTTTCTGAACAGATTATAAAATAAGGAACACAATTGCAGATTCCTAAAATTTGTCGTAAAAATGCAGCCTGGATATTTTTTATTTTCTGGTCCAGAGCATAAATCCACAAAGGGATACTATACAAAATTTGTGATAGTGTTTTAGCATTAAAAGCTCTGATTGCAGCAGGCAAATATTGGTTACCTTTTTATCATAAAACTGTTTAATTTGAGATGAGCACAAGCTGTATGCTAAGCTGTCCAAGTGCGAGTTTCACAAACAGGAACTTGACTACCTAGGGTTCCGAGTTTCTGGGAAGGGATTGGCGATGGACCCAGACAAAATACAGGTGGTGCTGGACTGGAAACCTCCGAGGACATGTAGACAGCTCCAATCCTTCCTTGGGTTCACAAATTTTTACAGGGGGTTCATTCAGGGGTTCGCCCAAGTGATGCTGCCACTGACAGACTTATTAAAAACCAAAGGGAAGGGCCCCAAAGCGAAAAAGCCTGGAGTTAAGTTGAAATGGTCCCCGGCTTGCCAGGAAGCCTTTGACAAACTCAAGCTCTTGTTTACCAGCGAGCCGGTCTTAACACACCCAGAGGAGCTTAAGCCCTTTGTGGTTCAATGCGACGCTTCCGACGTGGCTGTAGGAGCCATATTAATGCAAAAAGATTCAGAAGGGCGGTTGAGACCATGTGCTTACATTTCCAAGAAATTCTCCCATGAGCAGCGCAACTGGTCGGTGTGGGACAAGGAAGCATTCGCAGTAACTTTCGTATTGAAAACATGGCAATCATGGTTAGAAGGGGCTAGAGTGCCATTCGAGATCTGGGCCGACCATAAAAACTTGGAAGCACTCACCGGGCGCAGAAAACTGACTGAAAAACAGATCCGGTGGGCGGGATTCTTTGCTAAGTTTGATTTCACTCTCAAACATATTCCGGGGTCGAAAAACTTTTTGGCCAACGCCCTCTCCAGGCTGCTGCAGCACGAAAGCCAGTGAGAGGAGGTGGTAGATTCCCTCATTCCCCCCTCGGCTGTAGCAGGAGCGGTGATCACTTGCTCAGGAAAAAAACCAGCAGTGGAGCCATGGGGAGGTAATAGACTCATTGTGGAAGCTGAGCGCGAGGGAGAAGAAAGGCCAGAGGGAATAATAAAAGGGTCTGTGAGGTAGGATAAACTGAAAGAAAGTGAGTGGCCCAAGGTCATTCAGGGTGCTTTATGAAGAGGCAGCTGCGCTGGGCAGGGCATATTTCTAGGATGGAAAACCACCGCCTTCCCAAGATTGCTCTGTATGGCGAACTTTCCACCGGCCATCGAAATAGAGGGGCACCAAAGAAGAGGTACAGGGACTCCTTGAAGAAATCCCTTGGCACCTGTCACATCAACCATCACCAGTGGTCTGACCTAGCCTCAGATCGCAAAGCATGGAGGCACACCATCCACCATGCTGTCTCTTCCTTTGAGAACGCACGCATAGCTGGTCTTGAGGACAAAAGGAGATTGAGGAAGAATCGCACTGCTACAGCATCAACCCCAAATCAGACTTTTCCCTGCAGCCACTGTGGCCGGATCTGCCTGTCCCGCATTGGTCTTGTCAGCCACCAGCGAGCCTGCAGCAGACGTGGACTGCTGCACCCTTCCTAAATCTTCGTTCGCGAAGTCAAGCCGAGAGAGATGAAAGAATAGGGATTTGAACAAAGGTATGGCAGATCTGAGACAGAAACCATTGCCATAACAGATAACAGATACATATCTGATTGAAATATAGCCCTTCATGAATACAAACTAGGATCTGATCAGCATTAAATACAATAGGTTCAGATGATCACACTTTTATTTTCTATTTTATTTTCCCCCACAAAAAAAAATTGTGTATGGGATTTTATTTATTTATTATTTTCAATTTATAATCTGCTCTTCCTACAACAGGCTCAGAGTGGATAACAGCAGTCAATAAATATACAAAGTTAAAATTAGTTTATATATTTAAAAACAGTATCACACACAAAAAAGACTTAAACACTACAGATGGCAGTATCAGATTTCATCTACTCATAAAAATGTTGGAGACATTTATTAAGAGAATCTTAATTTTACTAGTATTAATAAAGCATTGTTAATTTGTGTTTAGTACATTTCTGTCCCATCCTTGTGATTTTCCCCAATGTATATAATGTGTCCTGTTTTCTGTTGTCTTGTAAAACTTCAGGATAGCAAGCCAAAGAAAATATGGACCAACAATTTTAAATGTACTAGATGCACCGGCAAGTGGGGAACATGGAAATATTACGTTGGATCTATGGTTCCTTTTTGTCAGCACAAGAAGCCTTCTAAGAGAAGGAGAAGCCACAATGACACCGTAGGGAGGAGAGGTGTTCTGGAAGTCCTGCAGTTGCCTGTTTGAGATGCATTCAGTTCTACATGAAAACCCTAACATATTCACCTCTTGCAAGGGGAATGGGAAACCCTAAATTTCTAATTCTATCTGCATTGGCATCACAGGTGGGGCATCTACCAGTGCCCTGGACTTCTGACTGGGCTCACTACCACCAGACCTTGCACACATACCTCCTCTGCCACCTGCCTGAGTGCCCTTTCTTTGCCCATGAGCTTGCAAGCACTTTGATGATATCAGCTACCTGGACTTCTTACTGTTTCCTGTAAATAGTTGGCCAATAAGTGACACTCCAGGCCACACAAGCCTTACAGTGTCATTGAAGAAAGGGCAGCAGGTGGCTGTAGGAGTGGTTCAGACTCAGAGCAGGTGGGCAAAAGATGCACCGGCTAGTGGAGAGCAGGGGTTTTTTTGTAGCAGGAACTCCTTTGCATATTAGGCCACAGCCACATGATGTAGCCAATTCTCCAGGAGCTTACAGTAGGCCCTGTACTAAGAGCCTTGTAAACTCTTGGAGGATTGGGTACATCAGGGGTGTGTGGCCTAATATGCAGAAGAGTTCCTGCTACAAAAAAAAGCCCTGGTGGGGAGTATGTTGGAGGGGACAAAGATCATAGTGACGGACATTGGAGGAGAGGGGGAGCCTTGAGCACTCTTAGCCAAGGCCCATCAAAACATGGAACTGGCCTCACCTCTGTCAGCACCATCAAATAAGTTAACATACTCTTTTTAGTATACTATATCTGAGGTTAAAAAAAGGAAAGAAAACTTCTGAACAAGATTATTCAACCCTGCTTTGGTACAGAAGCTTTGCTTACAATTATTATTTTTTTAAATGCCCCAAATTAGAGAGCTTCAACAATGCAGTCTTAATTTCTTTGTTTCTCATGCTATAGATTAATGGATTAAGCAAGGGAGGGAGGATAGCATAAATTATTGCAAAAAGAATATTCTGGTCAGATGAAGCTTGACTCTGAGGTCTTAAATAGGCAAACATGCTACTAAATATAAACAAAGACACCACAGTGAGGTGGGGAAGGCAAGTGGAGAGGGCCTTTTTCTTACCATGGACAGAAAGGATTCTGAGTATTGCTACAAATATCTTCATGTAGGAGACAGTGATGAAGATGAAGCATCCTAATCCAAGGCAACTGCCAAACATAATAATACCAACTTCACTAGATACATGTCAGAACAGGAGAGTTTTATAAACTGTGAAACTTCACAGAAGAATTGATTGATTGTGTTGGAGCAGAAGGTGATGGCAAAAGTTCCTCCACTGTGTAATATACCAAGGAGAACACCTGCAATCCATGCACAGGCTGCCATCTGAATGCAAGCTTCCCTGTGCATAATTGTCTCATATTGCAATGGACTGCAGATGGCAACATACCGGTCATGTGCCATTGTTGTTAAGACTGCAAGATCTGATCCTGCAAAGAAGAGAAGAAAGAAAACCTGGGCTACACATGCAGAATAAGAAATAGACCTGGTGTTCAAAAGGGAATTTGCCATAGCTTTAGGTATTATGACAGAAACTGAGCCAACATCCAAAACAGCCAAGTTCATTAGGAAGAAGTACATGGGCGTATGCAGGTGATGATCCAGGGCTATAGCAGTTATGATGAGAACGTTGCCAGTCACTGCAGTCAAGTATACCACTAAGAATACAAAGAAATGTAGGATCTGTAGTTCTCGGATGTCTGAAAATTCCAGGAGCAGAAATTCAGATGCGGAGGTAAGGTTGGGCATTATGTCCTCAATATCCAGCTGCAGTCTGTCTGTAGGACATATTAAATAAACCATTTTATTCTAGTAATTCCAATTAACAATTGGTCTGGTTTTCTGTGTTTCTTTTGTTTTTGGTGTTTTTGGTATTGTGGGAGGTGGGGGCTGGTGTGCCTGGAAGTCATGGTGTCTTCTGAGGACCCCTGGTGGGGCTAAGATGTTTCAAAGAGGTGGGTTGATATTTGCCTGCCTTTGTGTCCCAGCCCTGGTATTCTTTAGAGGTCTCCCTTTCAAATACTTGCCAGGGTCAGCCCTGCTTAGCTTCTGAGATCTGATGAGATTGGGCTTGGCTGCGTTTTCCAGGTCACAGCAACAATCAGTCTGGCTTTCTTGTTTCACTATCTCAGTCTACAAGACAGCCCTGCTTTGAATTTAATTTGTGTGTGTGTGTAGGGCGGGTGTATTCTCTTCATCAGGAACAAAATAGACCAGTTGCAAGATCTCTCACCTGCTGTCTTCAAACACAACCTCCTCATATTAAATTGCAGTGATCTAAGCTTGTACAAGGTCCTTCTGGCCTCTTGAACTGAAACTATTTCAGTCCTCATAAAGTGACTCTGTGTGACTGCAGTTTGTGCATGCATTGACATTGTGCATACAGAATGATCTATAAATGGAAACTGGGGCTGTGAATACTTCCCTGAGCACCAATCCACACTTAGGCTCTGCTGTAACTTTGATTTTTTAACTTTTAATATCTTGATTTCACTCATATGACCAAGAGTCTCAAGCATATTTAAGCAAATTACAAGTCACGTCAATTTACTAGTTATACAAAAGAATTTCAAAAGTTTAAAGCTATAAAACATTTCCTGTTTTGTTCTAAGTGGAATTTTAAAAGTAATTTGTATCAAAATTTAACAGTTGTGAACCCAGGAAACGTAATAAAATTTGTCCTTTACAGCAGTTATTTATGTTTCAATGCTATTATAACTTGCCAAGTATTTCACTACTGGGACAGTAATTTCAGGATCCATATCTGCCAGGAAGCAGGAGGTCACCCATGGCTCCAATGAAAGGTGATATTTGGATAAGATAGGATATATTCAAAAAGACCTAAAAGCTAACCAATGAAGGCAAAACAAAAGAAGATGTGTAAGACTCAATCTCCCCAGATGCACAGGCACAAGGCCTGTCTGAATAGGGAATGTGCAAAACACCCCATTAATTCTGCAAACAGTAGGCCATTTAGTTTTACAGGAGTAAAAGCAAACCTATGAGAAGGGATAGTAAGGTAACTTAAATATGCAGGAACAATAAATAATGGTGGGATTCCTAGCCCTAGAAGGGAGCATTTGCATCTAGCACGTGTGGCTGCACTGGCCCTGGCCCAATTGGATGCCTTCAATCTAATCTGTCTCCATGCCTCTTCTTGGGTTATACTCATAAGCATCTAAAAAGTGAGGCCAAGGAGTTCCAACTTATTATCTATCTGCGTTGACCAAGTATTTTGGCATGTATTAGTCTCCCAGGTGATGCAGTAGAAAAGAAAGCCTTCAACCTTAATTTAGCCAAACTCTAAATTCAAGGGAGCATTGTACTAACTCCCACCTAATCTCAGTTTCCACCATACATTTAGGGACTCTGAAAATTCAATATAGGAACTGAGTCAATATATTATCCAAAGTATCAGAAGCTCTGCTTATCCAAATGGCTGTTGCATGTAGAAGTTGAGGTATTATTTTTGCATTAAAAGCTCTAATAGCCATCTGAATATATTGTGAATATCTGAATGATCTCTACACAGAAACTAGGGCAGTGGATACTGCCCTGAGCACTAATCCACACTCTTATTCTATACTTAAAGGCTCTGCTGTAACTTGTATTTTAAACCAGGATTTGTGTTTAAAGCAACACTTTCAAATAGTAAAATAAAAGGATATTGAGATGGGAAGGAGTACCTTTTATCACTGTTCAGCAATAATTCTGTACACTCAAACCCTTAGTGATTGTCCAATGTTATAAATGACTGAATACCTTGGAGAAGGCAATATTCCAAGAAATTCTTCCTCTTTTCATGATGGGATCTCCTGTGTCAATCTTGGCTGAGATTATAGCTTGCTTTGCAAATGTTGGGTCTTCATTCCATATTGCTCATATGGTCAGACTGATGAGTATCATAAATTTTAGACATAAAATCAGGATAAATTCTCTCTCTCTCTCTCTCTCGGCTTGGCTTCGCAAACAAAGATTTAAGAAGGGTGCAATAGTCCACGTCTGCTGCAGGCTTGCTGGTGGCTGACAAGACCAATGCGGGACAGGCAGGTCCGGCCACAGTGGCTGCAGGGAAAAGTCTGATTTAGGGTTGGTGCTGTAGCAGTGCAATTCTTCCTAAATCTCCTTTTGTCCTCAAGCCCAGCTATGCGTGCGTTCTCAAAAGAAGAGACAGCCTGGTGGATGGTGTGCCTCCATGCTTTGCGATCTGAGGCTAGGTCAGACCACTGGTGATGGTTGATGCGACAGGTGCCAAGGGATTTCTTCAAGGAGTCCTTGTACCTCTTCTTTGGTGCCCCTCTATTTCGATGGCCGGTGGAGAGTTCGCCATACAGGGCAATCTTGGGAAGGCGGTGGTTTTCCATCCTAGAAATATGCCCTGCCCAGCGCAGCTGCGTCTTCAACAGCAGTGCCTCGATGCTGGTAACCTCCGCCCGCTTGAGAACTTCAGTGTTGGTCACAAAGTCACTCCAGTGGATGTTGAGGATGGTGCGAAGGCAGCGCTGATGAAAGCGCTCAAGGAGTCGCAGGTGATGACGGTATAAAACCCACGATGCGGAGCCGTAGATGAGGGTTGTCATCACAACCGCTTTGTAAACATTGATCTTTGTGCCTTTTTTCAGATGCTTGTTGCTCCACACTCTTTTCTGCAGTCGGCCAAAGGCACGGTTTGCCTTTGCCAGCCTGTTGTCGATCTCCTTGTCGATCTTAGCATCTGAGGAGATGATGCACCCCAGGTAGCTGAACTGCTGGACTGTCTTCAGAACTGATTCACCCACAGCGATGCAAAGAGGGTGATAATCTTCCTGGGGTGCAGGCTGGTGGAGAACTTCTGTCTTCTTCAGACTAACTTCTAGGCCGAATAGCTTGGCAGCCTCGGCAAGGCAGGACATCATATGCTGCAGAGCTGATACCGAGTGGGAGACAAGTGCAGCATCATCAGCAAACAGTAGCTCTCGGATGAGTTTTTCCATTGTCTTGGAGTGGGCCTTTAGTCGCCTCAGGTTGAACAGGCTGCCATCGGTGCGATAGCGGATGTAGACACCATCGTCATCATCTAGATCTACTGCGGCTCTTTGAAGCATCATGCTAAAGAAGATCATAAAGAGAGTTGGCGCGAGAACGCAGCCTTGCTTTACACCTGTGCCTATTGGGAAGGTCTCTGAGAGGTCGTTGCAGTGTCTGACTTGGCCTCGTTGGTCTTCGTGTAGCTGGATGATCATGCTGAGGAACCTTGGGGGACATCCTAAATGTTCCAAGATTTGCCACATGCCTTTCCTGCTAATGGTATCGAAAGCTTTGGTAAGGTCGACAAAAGTCACATACAGAGCCTTGTTTTGTTCCCTGCATTTCTCTTGGAGCTGCCTGAGAACAAATACCATGTCGGTGGTGCTCCTGTTAGCTCTGAAGCCGCACTGGCTCTCTGGAAGGAGTTCTTCTGCAATGGTGGGCACCAGTCTGTTCAGGAGTATTCTGGCAAGGATTTTGCCTGCGATGGAGAGCAGGGTTATCCCCCGGTAGTTGGAGCAGTCTGACTTTTCCCCTTTGTTCTTGTATAGGGTGATGATGATTGCATCGCGAAAGTCCTGTGGTAATTTGCCTTGTTCCCAGCAGGTGACAAGTACTTTGTGAAGTGAGCTATGTAGTACTGTGCCCCCATGCTTCCAGATCTCTGGTGGAATTCCATCAACTCCTGCTGCCTTGCCACTTTTCAGTTGCTTGATGGCTTTAACAGTCTCTTCTAGAGTGGGGATCTCATCCAACTCTGTTTTCACTGGTTGAAGTGGGGTGAGGTGAATTGCTGAATCTTGAACTACGCGGTTGGCACTGAAGAGAACCTGAAAATACTCCGACTACCGGTTCAATATGGATGCCTTGTCTGTGAGGAGCACTTGGCCATCTGCACTACGCAAGGGACTCTGAGTCTGATATGATGGACCATATACTGCCTTCAGGGCTTCGTAGAACCCTCTTAAATCACCAGTGTCTGCACACAGCTGGGTTCTCTCAGCAAGCTTGGTCCACCACTCGTTCTGAATGTCACGAAGCTTGCACTGGAGGTTGCTACATACAGCGCGAAAGGTTGCTTTTTTCCCAGGACAGGAGGGCTGAGCAAGATGTGCTTGGTAGGCAGATCTCTTTTTCGCCAGTAAATCTTGGATCTCTTGATTGTTCTCATCAAACCAGTCCTTGTTCTTCCTTGTGGAGAACCCGAGGACTTCTTCAGAGATCTGCAGGACGGTAGTTATTAGGTGTTCCCAGAGTGCTTCTGGAGAAGGGTCTGTGGGGCAACTGGGGTCCTCAATTCTTGACTTGAGTTTTGCCTGGAAGGCAGCTTTAACTTCGGCTGACTGGAGACTGCCAACCTGAAACTTCCTCCGAGGGATACCTCCTCTCCTGGGTGTGGGTTTAAAGTGAAGACGGAGATTGCAGCGTACAAGACGATGATCCGTATGACATTCTGCACTGGGCATTACTCGGGTGTGTAAGACATCTCGAAGGTCTCTCTGGCGCACCAGAATGTAGTCGATAAGGTGCCAGTGCTTGGACCATGGGTGCATCCAGGTTGTCTTCAGACTGTTCTTCTGCTGGAAGATAGTGTTGGTGATGGTGAGCTGGTGCTCCATGCAGAATTCTAGCGGGAGGCACCCGTTGTCATTGCAGTTGCCAATGCCGTGTTTGCCAAGTACTCCTTTCCAGGCTTCCGAGTCTTTACCTACTCTGGCATTGAAGTCGCCAAGGATGATCACCTTGTCCTCTGTAGGGGTCTTCCGTACGAGGTTGTGTAGATCAGCATAGAACTTGTTCTTTTCTGCAGGATCTGCTTGAAGGGTTGGGGCATACACACTGAAGAGTGTTGCATGCTGCTTGTTTTGAAGTGGGAGGTGCATGGGCATGATGCGATCTGAGTGACCTGTTGGCAGGTTTTCGAGTTTGGAGGCAATGGAGTTCCTGACCATGAAGCCAACGCCAGAAAGGCGGCTCTCAGCCTTTGACTTACCTGACCAGTAGAGGGTATATCCAGCACCGTGTTCTTGAAGACTACCTTCCTCAGGGAAACGGACCTCACTGAGAGCTGCTATGTCGATATTCAACCTGAGAAGTTCGTGGGCAACTAGAGCAGAGCGTCGTTCAGGGCGACCACTGTCTATTGTGTCAAGCATGGTTCTGATGTTCCAACACGCAAGCTTTAGTCTTTGCACACTTTGTGAGGCAGGTGCATGCCTTTTCTTTGTTGTTATATTTTGGCCGCAAGTAAGGATGCCCGTTGACCGCGGCTAGCCAACTGGGGTGGAGGAGACGAGCTTTGTTTAGGCCACCTTTTCTAGGCCCCTCTCCGTGTGGAGCAAGCAGTGCTGTCCCTAGATAAGGCTGCTTGGTCGTTCAGGGTGCTGCCGAAAAATGCTTTCGTCTCCGGGTTAGCATCAGGCGACCAATACCCTGAACCGCCTACATGCAGGATCGGGACTGTGGCTTCCAGTGGCACCTTCCACCTGCCGTTTTGCCCCTTGCCCATCGCTGCAGGACTTGATGCGTTGTGGGTTTTGTATGTGGATATGCCCTTCAGGCCTGCGCAGAGGAATTTTTTAGGTGAAGCCCAGTGTGCACGGTACTGGCTCCACCCTTTCACCTGGGGGTCATCTGCCATGGCCCAGTAAGCCGGGACGCTGGCAGCGAGTCCTCCAGGTGGTAGGTGTTACATTAACGAGCTCTATCTGCCCGGGTTTGATGTTAGAGTTTTCCTTCTCTTAGGCTGGCAAGGTTGGTGGGCCCAGCCTGCCCATCCGGTTATACCGCCGGACAATTCGGTCGCACCATGACGTAGCAAACTCTGTGAAAGATGGGGGGGACCAGCGAGAAGGTGTTGCTACGTATGCAGTAATGCAGGAGAGGCCATTGCAGTGACCATCTGCCAGGCATAGCCAGACAGTGACCACGCGGCATTCACTACACCGGGAGAGGAGAGGCATACACTTTCCCTGGGGGGGTAGGATACCCAGAGGGAGCCCACCCCCCCATCAGGATAAATAAACCCAAATAAAAAAGGCTGTGTAAATGAGAAAGAGATCCATTTATATTCTGTGTCTGGCAAATTACTCCCAAGAGTTCAGCTCACTTAATTATGATCTGAGGCTAAAACCCTTTTCCCTTTGCTATATTTTTTTTTCTGTTTTTGTAACCAACATGATAATGAATGCATCATGTCTGCGTCTAATTACATGAAATAAGGTCATACAAGGTGTATATGTGTTCAGGAAAAAACCTGAAGAAATAACATGAATAGCATGACCCGAATATAAATTCTTTGGTCTCAGTCATGTACGGGGAAATATTAAGGTTTTGTATGGAAATGTTGAGAAGGGTGACACACAGAGATTCAGCTATATCTACTTTGCTGTGGTCACATTTGTAAATGACTTGGGATAGTATGTCTAATTTCTGAGATATTGACTAGACATTCAAAATCTAGTTCAGATCTCTCAGTTCAGAATATTTGAGTTGCAGAAGAGTAGGTCACAGGGGGTTGAAGGTCAACCTCTCTCTCTCTCTCTCTCTCTCTCTCTCTGTGTCTGTCTGTCTATCTATCTATCTATCTATCTATCTATCTATCTATCTATCTATCTATCTATCTATCTATCTATCTATCTATCTATCTATCTATCTATCTATCTATCTATCTATCTATCTATCTATCTAATCCAGGGCTAGGAAACCTCCATCCCGAGGGCCGTATGCAGCCCATGAGGTCACTTGGTGTGGCCCTTGGGGATTGCTGGGTCGAACTGAGCCATGTGGCAGCCTCTCTGAGGCCTGGCTGGCCAATGAGGATTGTGGGACCCAGCGGCACTGTGCAGCAGCCTCCCCAGGACCAGGCAGGGAACACAGGGCCCAGATGTACTGTGCAGCAGCCTCCCTGGGGCCTGGCTGGCTGGCCAAAATTGCTGCAGGGCCTGGAAAAGTTACTGTCACAGTTCAGTTTGCACTTGATTATCTCAGATGGTGTGGCCTAATATGCTAATGAGTGTGTGACCTAATATGCTAATATTAGGGGATGTGGTCTAATATGCTATTGAGTTCCTGCTGGACTTTTTCTACGAAAAAGCCCTGTACCTATGCATTTGCCTAGGGCGGCGGGCCATGTGTGTGTGTGTGCCAGATTAGGCTCTCCTCACATGACTTCGAATAGAAAAACAATTATCAAAGATTTCAGGTTTTCATGGCTGGTAACATCATTAGGGTTTGTAGAATCTTTCGGGATCAAGTGCCGTGTTCTACTGGAGAAAGTTTTCCTTCCAGACGTTTCGTTCTCAGCTGCGGAGAACATCCTCAGTGGTGTTGCAGCCAGAGCAGGCGCTCAGATCTTCTTGGCTGCTGTGCACTCAATGCACAGCAGCCAAGAAGGTCTGAGCTCCTGCTCCGGCTGCAACACCACTGAGGATGTTCTCCGCAGCTGAGAACGAAACGTCTGGAAGGAAAACTTTCTCCAGTAGAACACAGCACTTGATTCCGAAAGATTCTATAAACCCTAAAGAAAAACAATTATTTGCATTAATTTTGCTGGCCTGATTCATAGGGTTGCCAAGTCCAATTCAAGAAATATCTGGGGACTTTGGGGGTGGAGCCAGGAGACTTTGGGGGTGAAGCCAGAAGCAAGGTTTTGACAAGCATAATTGAACTCCAAAGGGAGTTCTGGCCATCACATTTAACCTGGCTGGCATGACTTAACAAGAGCTGGCTGCTTGTTCCTGTCCAGCAGCAGCCCCCCATGACAGCCAGTGTGATTTAGCAGTTTCCAACTCCAGGTTGGCAAATTCCTGGAGATTTGAGGGGTGGAGCCTGGAGACCATGGGGTTTGAGGAGAGATGGGACCTCAGACAAGTACAATTCCATAGACTCCATTCTCCAAACCAGCCATTTCCTCATAGATCGTTGGTGCCAGTGTTAGATGCACTCTGTCAAGATGGAGAAGTTGGCATCCTCCACTGGGATCACCTCAACCTAGCTACAGGATCTCTGACTTTGATGGATTTAGTTACAGTTGACTCTGCTTCAGCCATCCAACCACTGTCTCCAATCCCTCAGCCAGGGTAGCTGGAGTAGTCTCCAGCTGGCCACTCATGAACAGATATAGCTGGGTGTCATCAGCATATTAGTGAAAGCCCAGCCCAAAACTGTACCACCTGGTCAAGGGGGCACATATAGATGTTAAAAAAATTGGGGAGAGGAGAACTCCCTGAGAAACAAACATTTGTCTCAACCCTGGAGGAATGAGATCAGCCACTTCAAGATTGTCCCATGAATCCCCACATCAGCAAGGTAGTGTGTCATCAGATCATGGTCAACAGTGTAAAATGCTGCTGTCAGATCTAGAAACAGACTCATCTTGAGCCAACTGTCTATGGAGATAATCTGTGAGACTGACCTATAAGATCCATTACAAGATCACCACCAAATTTGCACTAGTTGTCATTGCTCCCATTTTATCTCTGTAGACTGGGAGCAAAGAGGACATCAGGGAGTAATTTCATCAATGGCTTCAGAGAGTCAGGAATTCCAGTTCTCTATCAGCTCATCTATCAGCAAATCACTGGGGGTATCTAATCCTGAACAGCATTCTGGAACCCTATGGGTCCATAAATCTCCATGGGTGAGCATAAATCAGTTCATTGACTATGCAGGAAGGAGTTGGGATGCCTTCAGGACAAAATGATCTGACCATGGCACCCCATCAATCATAATCAGATCAATATCCAATCCTATGCTGAAGATGAAATCCAGCTTGTAGCTCTCTTGATGTGTGGGAACTAATACAATCTGGGAGAGTCCCAGCGATCTCTTTTTTGAGAATCCCAGTAGATGTTGTTTACCTTGACTTCCAGAAAGCATTTGATAAAGTTCCTCATCAAAGGATCCTTAGTAAACTCGAGAGTCATGGAGTAAAAGGACAAGTCCTCTTGTGGATCAAAAACTGGCTAATTAATTAATAGGAAACAGAGAGTGAGTATAAATGGGCAATTTTTGCAGTGGAAGATATGGTAAGCAATGGGGTGCTGCAGGGATCAGTACTGGATCCAATACTCTTTAACTTGTTCATTAATGATCTGAAGTTGGGAGTAAGCAGTGAAGTGGCTAAGTTTGCAGATGACACTAAATTGTTCAGGGTGGTTAGAACCAGAGAGGATTGTGAGGCACTCCAAAGGGATCTGTCAAGGCTGGGTGAGTGGGCCTCAACAAGGCAGAAGAGGTTCAATATGGCCAAATGCAAAGCAATGCACATTGGGGCCAAAAATCCTAGCTATAAATACAAGTTGATGGGGTGTGAACTGGTAGAGACTGACTAAGGGAGAGATCTTGGGGTCGTGGTAGATAACTCACTGAAAATGTCAAGACAGTATGCGATTGCAATAAAAAAAGGCCAATGCCATGCTGGGAATTATTAGGAAGGGAATTGAAAACAAATCAGACAGTGTCATAATGCCCTTGTATAAATTGATGGTGCGGTCTCATTGGGAATACTGTGTACAATTCTTGTCACTGTACTCAAAAAGCATATTATAGCATTGGAAAAAGAAAAGGGCAACTAGAATGATTAAAGGGTTGGAACACTTTCCCTATGAAGAAAGGTTAAAACACTTGGGGCTCTTTAGCTTAGAGAAACGTCAACTGCGGGGTGACATGATAGAGGTTTACAAGATTATGCATGGGACAGAGAACGTAGAGAAAGAAGTACTTTTCTCCCTTTCTCACAATACAAGAAATCTTGGGCATTCAATGAAATTGCTGAGCAGTCGGGTTAGAACGGATAAAAGGAAGTACTTCTTCACCCAAAAGGTGATTAACATGTGGAATTCACTGCCACAGGAGGTGGTGGCGGCTATAAGCAAAGATAGCTTCAAGAGGGGGATGGATAAGCATATGGAGCAGAGGTAAATAAGAGGCTATTAGCCACAACTTATTGTTGGAATTATCTGGGGCAGTGATGCTCTGTATTCTGGTGCTTGGGGGGGAGGCACAGTGGAAGGGCTTCTAACCCTACTGGTGGAACTTTTAGATGGCACTTGGGCTTGGGGGTTTTTTGCCACTGTGTGACACAGAGTGTTGGACTAGATGGGCCATTAGCCTGATCCAACATGGCTTCTGTTATGTTCTTATGTTCTTAGGGCTGCCATGGAAAACATTGGGTCTCTATCCTGCAAAGAGGAAGTATCATCTGCATGGACATTGAAGTCCCCCAGAACTACCAACAATGGGAACTCCTGTGGTGATACTTCCTCTTGCAGGTTGGATAGGCTATCTGACAATGTACTAGGTAAACACTATACCAGACAGAGAGCTAAACACTCCTCAATATCTCAGGTCAACAGAATGAAAACTGGAAATCTTTGGAGCTGAGGATACCTCAAAGGAGAAAGCCTCCTAAATAAGTATTGCTAGCCTCCACCCATTGCCAGCCCCCACCCATCCCTTTGTCTTGGACTGATGAAGGACAAAGAATCTGGGGGGGACAGTTCTTTCAAGGTGACTGTCTCACCCTCCCTTACCCAAGTCTCACTGCAATATAACTCTTCAGTGTGGTGGTCTTATTGTTCATAGACCTGACATTGCACAACATCAGGGTTGGAGAATGGTTTGCAGCCCTAGCCCCTCCACCAACATGTTTCAGGATGGGACAATGGTTAGAAAGAGACTAAGCATATCCATATCTCTGTCTTCTTCTCTCATAATACCTTCTTTCACTGCCATACCTCCCTCATCCCCCAATCACTTGGATCACAGGCTCAGCTTGGATGTTACCAATGCCACCAGTTTTGGGGCAAGAAAGCTTTATTAACTGTGGGATTTTATTCAAGAATAGACTGACCTTATTGGAGAAGAAGGTGATTGAAAAAAAATGTTAATGCATTTGTAATGTGGCATAAAGCACACCAGAAATCTGTGTACTTACTGTCAAGCAATGTTCATTGTATACTGAATGTTTATTTCTTTTAATATAGCTAACAGAATATAGAGAATGTTACTTAACTGCAAATTGAGCTCTGCACATCAAAGTAGTAGGACTCTCCCCCCCCCCCCTCTCTCTCGCTTCCACTAACAAATGCAGGAATGCACTCTTTGATGTAAGAACCTCCGGGGACAGGCTCCCAGCCCAGCAAGGCCACTTCGGATGCCCTAGCCATAAGAAAGATAAGAAAGTAACTGTAGTGTGAAGTTTCACACGTGAATACCAGAATGTTTTGAGAATAGAGCATTATTTATAGTATCTTTGA
Source organism: Heteronotia binoei (assembly GCF_032191835.1). Lineage (NCBI taxonomy): Eukaryota > Metazoa > Chordata > Lepidosauria > Squamata > Gekkonidae > Heteronotia > Heteronotia binoei. The sequence continues at coordinate 37,216,256 of NC_083237.1, read as the reverse complement.
TGTGCCATATTTAAGCATGCCTTTCACTGCTAGTATGTATCAGTTCTAATCCTTAGCTTGGATGAGTTACCTGGATTATCAATAAACTCAACTTTGTTTCATTAATTCAAAGACTGGTTACTTGGAAATCTCATGAACTTCCTTGCTTGACGTTTTGGAACTGATCCATACTAGGTTTATCTGAACTGGCAACTTTTAAGCCGGATGGCCAAAAAAGTGCTAGATGACAGAGAGCCTACCAACCCAACAGAAGGAGCAGAAGCAAAATCTCCCCCCGGCACATCCTCGGGGCTTGGAGAGTTGGAGGACCCGGATCCCCTTTACTCGTGCAGCACTTGTTCATCACCCCTAGGAAGTGGGAGCCTCGAACCTCCACGACCCTGATGGACAAGGCTCCAGCACGCCACGAAACCCTCCTAACTAGACCGGTGAAAGGAGGGAAAAGGGGAATCCCCGGGGACGACGAGGACGGGTACCCAATCCGAGAGGAGGATGAAAGAGGAGAGCCGAGACCTGTTGACAACTGCCATGGAGGGTCGGATTCAGAAGAGGAGAATGGAAGTCCCCCCAAAGAGACAGATATTCTAAAGACCGTAAGGGGTGAGATGACCACGATGGCCTGAGAACTACGGGACGAGACACAAGCGAATGCCACCCTCGTGGCACGAGAAGTACAGAGGCAGATTGACTGACTGCTGCGGCGTGATTTTGGGAGAGCTCCACCACAGCCCCACCACAGCCACCAGCACCACCAGCGCCACCCGTGGTGCCCGCCCCACCAGTGGTTCCAGCAGTTCCAGCGGTTCCGAGGGCCCCGGCACCAGCACCAGCTCTACTGGGACCCTGGGACTATGGGAGGGGCCGTGAGTTGGACGCTACCTTCGATGGGGATCCAGAGGAGGTGGAATACTTCACGATCCAAGCCATTAGTTACATACACTATTGGGAGAACACTTTTCCCAATGACTTTAGCCGAGTACACTATCTGGGCTCAAAGCTGAAGGGGGCAGCGAGGCAGTCGTACGTGAGCCTATACGAGACACGGGGCCCCGAGTTCGACACCATAGCTGGGTTCCTGCAGGCGCTGCTAGCCCAATATGAAGATCCCTTCCAAGAAACCCAGGCTATTACTACCCTGAGGGGCATGCAACAATACACAGCGGACTTCAGAGCCAATGTGCGAAGATCCAGGGCTGGAGTGAGATGATGAAGATTGAGGCGTACCAACGGGGTCTAAATGCCAGCCTCCTGTATCGTGCCCTGCAGCAAGCATGCCCAGTCACGTTAGTGGGGTGGATGCAACTGGCCGGAGAGGTGGAGACCAACATGAAGAGAGTCGCCCTCCAACAGCAACTGCAGCAAGGGGATAAGGGGGGACATGAGGCTCAGTCAGGGGCTAAAGCAGAAGGGAAAAAAGGCTCGACCTTGGGGGGGACACCCAAACCCCCCCCGGTGTGCAAGTGCTTCCGCTGCGGCGACCCAAGCCACTTGGCGGCCAACTGCCCAGAGTGGCCTCAAGCACCCCCCCTTGCTCCAAAACCAGCAGCGACGGGGCCAAAGAAGACGCCGGCTAGGCCCAAGGAGTCGGTCCGGGGGAGCGCCGCAACGTCGATGGTGCTAGACGAGGATACTATAATTTTATCGAGTGATAAACAATGTTATTAGTAACATATGGTAGCAAAACTATATCTACATCTTATAAAAATTTAAAAAAAGAAAAAATTTTCTACCCCATATCTTACTTTTCCCCCACCCCTCCCCCCGTTACTTGACCCCCGCCAGTGTTATTTACTTAAAAGAAACAAATATTAAAGGTACCCTTAACTATTAAACCCCCCCAAAAGTTATATTCTTGTTTTAAAAACTTAATCATTATCAAAGATTGTCCAATGTCCTTTTATTTTCCACTCTTTTTCTACATATCTTCTGAACTTCTTCCACTCCAACTTAAAGAGCTCCAAATCATAGTCTCTTAATTTTCTTGTTAATTTGTCCATTTCACTCCATGACATAACTTTTATAATCCAATCCCATTTCTCTGGTATTTTTTCTTGCTTCCACAGCTGCGCATACAATGTCCTAGCAGCTGAGAGCAAGTACCATATTAAAGTTCTATCTTCTTTTGGAAATTTTTCCATTTGTAATCCCAGCAGAAAAGTCTCTGCAACTTTATTGAATTCATATCCCAAAATCTTAGAAATCTCTTGCTGAATCATTTGCCAAAATATTTTAGCTCTTTCACAAGTCCACCACATATGGTAGAAAGAACCTTCATGCTTTTTACATTTCCAACACCTGTCTGGCATCTTGTTGTTCATCTTTGCTAAAAAAATTTTGAGTCATATACCATCTATACATCATCTTAAAACAGTTTTCTTTAATACTTTGACATGTTGCGAGTTTCATAGAGTTGTTCCACAAATATTCCCAAGATTCCCTCTATATTTCTTTATTTACATTAATTGCCCATTTTATCATTTGAGATTTCACTACTTCATCTTCTGTAGACCATTGTAAAAGTAATTTGTATACTTTTGAAATTAATTTCTCATTATCTCCAAGAACTCTTTCCATTTCTGTTTGTTCTTTCCTTATTCCGTCAGTTTTAATATCATTCTCCACCAAACTTTTTATTTGTTGCATTTGAAACCAGTCATATTTGTAACTCAGTTCTTCAGCAGTTTTCAGTTCTATTTTTCCACTTTGTATTTTTAATAGCTGATTATATGATAGCCATTTTTCTTCGGCTGTTTTAGCCGTTATCTTTATCACTTCAGCTGGCACTATCCATAAAGGTCTCCTCTCATCACCATATTTCTTATATTTTGTCCATGTATTTAATAGATTACTTCTTATATAATCGTGAGAGAAAAGACCATCCATCCTGTTTTTTCCATAATACAAATATGCATGCCAGCCAAATTTTTTTCCATGGCCTTCCAATACTAAAAGTTTTTTATTTAACAACATTATCCATTCTTTCATCCATACTAAACAAACTGTTTCATGATACAATTTTAAATCTGGTAATTGGAATCCACCTCTCTCTTTTGCATCTGTCAAAATTTTCATTTTAATCCTTGGTTTCTTCCCAGCCCACACAAATTCTGAAATTTTCCTTTGCCATTTATCAAACTGTTTAGCGTCTTTCACAATAGGAATAGTTTGAAACAGATACATTATCCTTGGTAGAATATTCATTTTTTATTGCAGCTATTCTACCCAGCAATGACAAATTGAGCTTGTTCCATTTTAGCATGTCTTCCTCCATTCTACGCCATAACTTCTCATAATTATTCTTAAACAAATCAATATTTTTCATTGTTATCTCCACCCCTAGGTACGAACGAATGAACTTTTTATTACGGTCATAGACCAATATAAAAATTATAACACATCATGTAAAACCCCTCCTAAAATCCATAAAATACTTAAAACTTTTCCGCACCTATACAGGTTGGGGATAACTAAAATATAATTTAGCCAATTTTAAAATCCAGAATCAGTTCAAATTAATATAAAATCCTTTAAATCCAAATATATAAAATCGTTTATAACCTAAAATTCAAACAGATCATACAAAACCTACCATTTCTTGTTTCTTAGTATGGAACTTCACTAGGTAATGGCAGAATTTAGCTATCTGTCTAGAGATAGATGGACTTGCATCCACCAAAAGTTTCTCCAAACACGCCCCGTCGGCATCTGCTATTGGTTTGACTACAAACAGGGAAACAAACCTGTCCCTATATGCTTGGTGGAATGGGCATCGAAAAAACATATGAATCATCGACTCCACCTCTCCCATAGCACAAGAACAGCGTCGATCTTCATACGGAACTTTTCTATATTTCCCTTCTAACACTTTTGTGGGCATGGCTGCGCATCAAGCCAATGTAAAGGCTCTTCTGTGAGCTGGTACCTCCAAATAAGAAAAGTACTTGGCCATCCTCATAAAATATTTGGTCTCGGTAGACGCCAAGAAAGAAGGGGCCTGTTCTAGATCCCTTTGTCTCTCTATATCACAGATTCTTTGTTTGATAATACTTTTTGCTTTGGCATTACTCTGCATCAAGAGGTTTTCAAGTGAAAATCCTATACTTTCCAAATTGCTTTCAACCAATTGCAGCCACCTTGGTCTATAGAGGTCTTGAATTATTAGAGGAAAGAGGCCTTTTTTGTTTGTATATTCTTAGCCATTGGTATGCCGAAGACAACATAATTCTGGCCTCAATTCTCATTTGCCCAGTTTCTAGTCGCAAAAGGGCATTTGGCACACCTGGCGGGAGCTGCAAGATGTTACGGAGAAATTTAGATTGCACTTTCTCAAGAGCCTGTAATTTTTTAGCCGAGATGCCCGGGTTAATACCATAGAGCAGCTGTGTTAAAACTTTATACTGGAACAGTTTCAGTGCTGCAGGAACATAAAAGCCTCCCTTGGAACGAAAAAATCTCAGGATAGCGTACATTGTTTTCTCAGCTTTCTCCACCCTCATATTACAATGTTCAGTATAGGCGCCTGTATCCTGAATTACCATTCCCAAATAAGTAAATTTTGTTACTTGTTCTATTTTCTCCCCTTTCATAGCCCAATACCTCTTCTTGGCTTTTTTACCAAATGCCATCACTTTTGTTTTTCAAAATTTATTACCAAACGTTCGTTTTCACAATATTTGACAAAGCTGTCTAATGCCCTCCACAACCCAATAGGTGTTCTAGATAACAGTACCACGTCATCTGCATATAGCAGTACTGAAAGGTGGTGAAGAGCCAGCTTTGGGGGGTATAATTTAATATCAGTCATATGTTCCACCATATCGCTGATGTAATAATTAAATAAGATGGGGGCCAAAAGACAACGCTGTCTTACACCCTTCTTAATTTTTATTGGATCTGTGAGTAATCCTTGCGTATTGCATCTCACCCTAAGAAATGATTCTTCATGGAGGCCACGAATAAGAAATAGGAGCCTTTTATCGATATTGGAAGCCGCTAGTTTTTGCCACAATCGTTGCCTTGAGATGGAATCAAATGCTGCCTTTAAATCAATAAAAGCCGCATATAGAGCGGTTGTACCTTTGCCAGAGTACTTCTCAATTAGCTGTTGCAATAGGAGGCAATGCTCAGTTGTCGACCTTTCTTTCCTAAATCCAGCCTGTTCCAAGGGGATAATTTCTTCTTGTTCCATCCATATTTCTAATTTTTCTAAATGAAGTATTGTATAAATCTTACTTATAATATTTAAAAGACTTATGGGCCTATAATTGGCGGGATTATTTCGATTGCCCTTCTTAAAAATAGGGACAACTATAGCTGTTCCCCACTGCTTTGGAATTCAACCTGTTTGATCAACATAAGTAAAAAAAGATGCCAGAAACTGTGCCCACCAATTTACATACTTTACCTTAGAAGTAACTTCACAGCCTGTTAGTCTTTATAATTCTTGTTGTCTGTTCATCTGCATATTCTTACACAAAATTTTAGATTTTTCTTTATTTATATAGAGTCCCGCCAACTCCCCAAACTCTTGTATTTGCATTAACAACAAAGGTGTAACTTATATGGGGTTTTCATTTATAAACATTATATCATCAGCAAATGCTCTATATTTGTAAGTACATCCTTTTATTTGTAGTCCTTCTACATCTTTTTCTTCTTGAATCTGCATCAGTAAAATTTCAAGAGTCATTATAAACAACAGTGGTGAAAGCGGGCAACCTTGTCTAGTACCTTTGCTAATTTTCATTTCATCTGTAAGATCTGCATTAATACATAACCTTGCCCTTTGTTCAGAATATATTGCTTTTAGCATTCTTATAAAGCTTTCTCCAAGCTCCATCTTGTCCATTACTGCAAACATAAAGTCCCAGTTTAAATTGTCAAATGCTTTCTCTGCATCCGCAAAGAATAATGCTACTTTTTCTGGATGTCTTTCATAATATTCTACAATATTTACAACAGTCCTAATATTGTCTCTTATTTGTCTTTTGGGAAGAAAACCAGCTTGATCTTCCTTTATAAAATTTGTCAAATGTTGTTTAAGTCGTTCTGCCAGAATTCTTGTAAATATTTTATAATCATTATTCAATAGCGAAATTGGTCTGTAGTTTTTCACAGTTGTGGCATCTCTATCTTCTTTAGGCATCAAGGAAATAACAGCTTCTTTCCATGTATTTGGTACATTCCCTTTTGTTCTTATTATATTCATCAACTTCTGCAATTTTGGTATTAATTCATCCTTAAAAGTTTTGAAATATTTAGCTGTATACCCATCTGGCCTGGGAGCTTTCTCATTTTTCATTGCATTGATTGCTGCTTCAATTTCTATTCTTTCAATTGGGTCATTCAAAACTTCTCATATTTTCAGTTAGGGGCTCAATTTTTAATTTTTGTAAATATTCGTCTACCTTCTCTCTCTTTACTTCAACATCTTTAAACAGCTTGGCATAGTACTTAAAAATTCTCTTTTAATTCCCTCTTGAGTAACTACTTCTCTTCCATCTATCACAATTCTACTAATTATTTTATTTTCTCTCTTTTTCTTCAATTGCCACACCAAATATTTTCCTGTCTTATTTGCCCCTTCAAACGATTTCTGCTGAAGTCTTTTCAGATTCTATTCCACTTCTTTATTTAACAAATTGAGTTTGTAATATTGAAATTTCCCTTAAAATTTTCTTTTTCCCTGGTCTTTTTCTCAGCCCCCCTTCTTTTTTCTTTATTTCATTTTGAATGTCCAATAATTGTTTTTCTTTTGTCTTTATTATTCAAAGTGATCAACAGTCCTCTCATTACTGCTTTATAAGCATCCTAGACCATCTGAAAGTCTATATCTTCTTTATCATTCACTTGGAAAAAAGCCTTAGTTTCTTTTTCTAGAAATGTCACTGTTTCTTTGTTCTGTAGCAAATCTTCATTCAGTCCCCATCTCCTCGATTTCTTGGACAGTTTTGTAATCCACATTATTGAGTTGTGATCAGCCCCAATTTTAGGTAAAATCTCTATCTTCCTTGTTATAAGACTTAAGTCTTTAGTTCCCCACAGCATGTCAATTCTAGAAAAAGTCTTATGTCTTGCAGAAAAAAAAGTATAGTTCCGCACTTCAGGGTTAAACTTCCTCCATATGTCTTCTAAATTTTCTTGTTTAACCAATTCAAAGAAAGACTTTGGCAATTTCCCTTCTTTCCCATCATTTTTTCCCCTCCAGATCTGTCCAATGAGTTCTAAACTGTTCCATTAAAATTTCCCATTAAGAGTATTTGATCGTAAGTCAACTCATCTAGCTGTTGTGTAATGTCTTTAAAAAAGGCATCCTTTGCACCATTAGGCGCATATAGTCCCAATAACAACGTTTTTTTCTTATTTAATATTATCTCAACTGCTACAAATCTTCCGTCCTTATCTTTAAATACTAATTTTGGCTCCAATTCTTGTTTAATATATAAAACTACTCCCCTTTTCTTCTGTTCAGCTAATGAAAAAAACTCCATTCCCAATTGTTTGTTCCATAAAAATTTATAATCCTTTTGTTTAATGTGTACTTCTTGCAAACAAATTATATTACAATTTTGTTTCTTAATCCAATGAAATGTTGCTCTTCTTTTTTGTGGTGAATTTAGTCCATTAACATTCCAAGACAATAATTTGTAATCCATCATGGTGCAAATTCTTTATTTTCTTCAAAAAATCTACTCAACTCCTGAACATTGAGGATACTATAATTTTAGACGACCTGAGCAAAGAGTCGTGGGAAACCGAGCCGGCGGAAAATGAGAGCAACCTGCACTGAAGCGTACCGGGAGGCAGGTCGTGGATCTTACGGCACTGTTTCGGGTGAGAATAACTGGATCCCTATTTTTTGTCCCATTTACTTTGTTAAACCAGAAGCTCAAGTGCTTTGTTCATGCCAGGGCCCTAATTGACTCGGAGTGCAGGAGGGAGATTATCACCCCAAAGTCGGTAGACATTCTGGGGTTAGTGCCCCTGCCCCACCCAATCCAGTTCGAGCAAATGGATGGGTCCATGATGAGGGGGGAGCCGTGTGTGGAAAAGACTCAGAGCGTACCGTTGGGGTAGAAGACCATTGGGACATAGAAGTATTCGTGATTGCCCCCTCCTCTTCATTCAACATAGTATTGTGATTGGATGGCTAGCCAAGCATCAACTGGACATACAGTGTGGGGGATCAAACCATAGACTTTACCGATAAAAGGTGTAAACACCACCATTGGCTGGTGGGGTGGGGACCCAATCCACCCCCGAGAAATGAAAAGATGTGTGTGTCAGTGGAGGAAGTGCAATCCATTCCCCGGGAGTATCGAGACTTACGTGGAATGTTCAGTGAGGAGGAGGCAAACGAACGCCCCCACCGAGATATGGACTGTGTGATTGAACTAATTCCCGGGCAGACACTACCCAAAGCCAAACTGTATTCAATGTGGTGGGCCAAGAAGGCAGAGTTGCGGAAGTTTATAGACAAAAATCTAAAGAAGGGCTTTATTAGACCTGCCACTGCTCCGCATGCCACCCTGGTACTATTCTGGAAGAAGAAAGACGGAAGCCTTAGGCTTTGCACTGACTTTCGTGGGATAAACGGGATTTCAATGTCTAATGCCTACCCCATCCCCCTGATCAAAGATCTACTAAGCACGGTGTCCGAGGGGTCCATTTTCACCAAGCTGGACCTGAGGGATGCCTACTTTAGAGTACGGATCAAGGAGGGGGATGAATGGAAGATGGCATTTAACACTCCGATGGGGCAGTTTGAGTACCTAGTAATGCCCTTTGGACTACAAGGGGCTCCGGGAGTGTTTATGATCAATGAGGTACTAAGAGAGTACCTGTACAAGGGGGTGGTGGTGTACCTGGATGACATCATTATTTATTCAAAGGACATGGCCTCCCACGTCCAATTAATGAGAAAGGTGCTCACCACCCTGCGTGAACAAAAACTGTACGCAAAATTGTCTAAATGTGAATTCCATCAGACAGAACTGGACTATTTGGGATTCCGAGTGTCGGGGAAGAGTTTAGCAATGGACCCTGCCAAAATTCAGGCAGTATTAGACTGGGAACCCCTGAGGACACATAGACAGCTACGATCATTCTTCGGGTTCGCTAATTTCTATAGGACCTTCATTCAGGGGTTCGCCCAGGTGATGCTACCCCTAACAGACCTACTGAAAACCAAGGGGAAGGGGCCCGAGGTGAAAAAACCCGGGGCGAGGCTAGCGTGGACTCAGGATTGTCAGAGGGCATTTGAAAAACTTAAGAGGTTATTCACAAGCGAGCCAGTGCTGACCCACCCTGATGAGCTTAAGTCATTTGTGGTGCAATGTGATGCTTCCAACGTGGCTGTGGGGGAAATATTAATGCAAACGGACGCAGAGGGGAGGTTGGGACCATGTGCCTACATTTCCAAAAAATTCTCCCAAGAACAGCGCAACTGGTCGGTGTGGGACAAAGAGGCATTTGCAGTGATTTTTGCATTAAAAACCTGGTGGTCTTGGCTAGAGGGGGCAAGAGTGCCATTCGAAATCTGGAATGACCATAAAAACTTAGAGGCACTCATGGGCCGTAGAAAGCTAACTGAAAAACAAATTCTGTGGGCCGGGTTCTTGCAAAATTTGACTTCTCACTAAAACACATCCCGGGGTCAAAGAATTTCTTGCTTACTTATTCTTCCAACACGTGGTTAAGGTCCACTCATTCCCCGATAAGGTCATTAGTGACCGCGGCCCGCATTTCGTTGCCAACTTCTGGTGGGAATTTTGTAAACTAACCGGAATAGAACAAGGGTTGAGTTCCTCCTACCACCCGCAGACGGACGGACAGATGGAACGTGTAAATGCCCTTCTTGAGCAGTATTTATGGTGTTACGTGAACTATCAACAATCCAATTGGGTGGAACTTTTACCGTTCGCTGAGTATGGATACAACAGCCTCCATAGCTCAACTAAAGCAACCCCCTTTAAAATTGTGAATGGCTATGAAGGGAAACCGTTCCCTCTACTGCCCAGCGACTGTGAGGACAAATCGCCCATTTCTTGTCAGCAGTGGTGGAAAATGCTGGGAAAGGGGTGGACTGTAATCCAAGACAACTTGGAAATGGCAAAGAGGGACTATAAGGCTCAGTATGACAAGAAACTTTCTCCTGAGTGGAAATTCAAAGTGGGGAAACTGTATTCCTGTCTACTAAGAACTTACCTTTGCCTCAGACATCTAGAAAACTGGCTTACAAGTACCTGGGGCCATTCAAAATCAAGAGGGTCATAAATAAAGTGACAGTAGAGTTGGAGCTGCCTAAAATGTTAGAAAAATCCATCCTGTTTTCCATTGCAGCCTTCTTCGTTAAGATCTGGGGGCTACAAGCTGGCACCCCCGCCCTCAAAGAGCCCAAACCTATTCAGTCATCATGAGGTGTGGGAAATAATGGATGCCAAATTGAAAAGGGAAATACTATACTACCTTGTCCGATGGAAATACTTTCCCCCTAGCTGTGATGAATGGGTCAAATCAACAGATCTCAAGGCTCCCTTACCTCTCAAGAAATTTTGCCTACTGAACCCAGACAAACCCCGAGCAAGAGCTTACGGGGGGCAGTATGTCAAGCAATGTTCATTGTATACTGAATGTTTATTTCTTTTAATATAGCTAACAGAATATAGAGAATGTTACTAACTCCAAATTGAGCTCTGCACATCAAAGTAATAGGACACCCTCCCCTCCCTTTCTCTCACTTCCACTAACAAATGCAGGAATGCACTCTTTGATGTAAGAACCTCCGGGGACAGGCTCCCAGCCCAGCAAGGCCACTCCAGATGCCCTAGCCATAAGAGAGATAAGAAAGTAACTGTAGTGTGAAGTTTCACACGTGAATACCAGAACGTTTTGAGAATAGAGCATTGTTTACCAGCACCTGCCATTACCAGCACCTGCACTTTAACATCACCAAGACCACCACTGGGACTGAAACTGTAAATGTTATTAATGAAGAACATCTATGGGCAGTGTGCAATTTGTCATCCTACCCAACAGACTATCTGGACTCACACCCCACGGATGAACGACGGCTATCTCACTAATAGAACCAATTTTATTATTGTTAATTAATTATTGATTATTTTACCAATCAATTAGCGATTGACTTAATATTTAGATATATATATATATAAAAAAAAATTTTTTTTTCTTAACTTATTAATTAGGATGGGGGGTGGGAGGGATTATTTATTAATAAGTTTAGGAATTAATGAATTTATATGAATTTAAACTAATTGGTTGTAAGATGGATTGGGAGGGCTAACTAAATTAATTAATTTAAGACATAAGTAGTGGGTCTATTAGCCGGGAACCAGAGGGGTTGTGGTGAGGAGGGTAAATTGAAACGGCAGGTGCAAACAAATCGGGGGAGTGACACCGGTGGGTTTATCTTGGGTTCATTTTGGTTTGGTGCAGATGTTTGGCCAGGGGATTCCAGTGCTCCTGGGGAGGGGAAGATATGACGGTGGGAATAGACAAAAATATAAGGGAAGGAGACAGAGACGAAATGGTGCTCGGCCACCTTCCAGTCTACTTCCCATCCCAATGGTAGCAGGTAGTGGGACCAAGAGGAAATGCTCGCCTCTGTCATTGGTGTTATGTAATGCCAGGTCCATAAATAATAAGACCGCAACCCTTAGGGAGTTTCTGCTACGGCAGAACATGGACCTGGCTTGCGTGACCGAGACCTGGGTGAGGGATGGGGAGACAGTAGCCCTCTCCCAGATGTCCCCCCCGGGATACTCGGTCTTTCACCAATCACGGATGAGCGGGCGGGGGGGAGGGGTAGCACTACTCATACGGGAGGATTACTCCTTTCGGGCTCTCCCGGATCCAAAGATTGATGGGATTGAATGCACCGGTCTGGCATGGGATGTTGGAGAGGGGTTGGCGGTTTGGCTGGTGTACCATCCGCCCAACGCACCAGCTAACGCCTTACCATCACTATTGGAGGCAGTGGCGGGCTGGGCGTTGGAGTACCCGAGGCTTATGGTCCTGGGTGACTTCAACGTCCATGCCGACGACACGGCCTCCACTCAGGCGATGGACCTAGTGTCGTCCATGGCGACACTGGGACTCTCTCAATTTGTCACGACTCCCACGCATCAGGCCGGGCATACATTAGACCTGATCTTTGCAGCCGGGATTTTGGTGAACGATATCGCCGGAGAAGCGGTACCATGGTCGGATCACCTAGCCCTTAAGGCCCGTGTGGGGATGCCGCCCCAACCCTGTATGGGCGGAGAGCCTATTTTGGCTCGCCCTCGGGGCTTGATGGACCCGGAACAGTTCCAAACGGCCCTAAGGGATCCCTGGCCCACTGGCAATTCCCTCGATGACCTGGTGGAAATCTGGCAGGGCCAGCTGTCCAGGGCTATCGACGAAATTGCACCCCGGCGCCCTCTGCGCCCTCACACGAAGCTGGCTCCATGGTATACCTTGGAGTTACGCCAGCTGAAACAAGGGCTCAGACGACTAGAGAGGCAGTGGAGGCATACTCGGGACGAAGCAACGAGAACATCCTATAGAACGTTTATGAAGTCTTATGAGGTGGCAGTCAAGGCTGCAAAGAAAGATTACTTTGCAACCAAGATTGCATCTGCAAACTCGCGCCCAGCACAATTATTTAGAATAATTGGGGATCTTACAACGTTGCCACAAGGCAAACCAAATGTTAGAGAATTAGGAATAGGCTGTGAGGCATTTGCGAAATACTTTGCAGATAAAATCTCGCTGCTCCGCCAAGACCTGCCTACCACATTAGATACAGTGAGTGAAATTGAGGCTCCGTGCCTGTCTTCAGGTTTAGTGCTGGACCACTTCGACCCACTCGAAGACAAAAGTCGACAGAATCCTCTCTGCTGCTCGCCCGACAACATGTGATCTGGACCCTTGCCCCTCCTGGCTGATTAAATCTTGCCAAGGGGAGCTTAGATGCCCTTTACGGGACATCATAAATAGATCCCTTTTAGAGGGGCATTTTCCAACACCTCTGAAAGAGGCTTTGGTCCGCCCTCTCCTGAAAAAAGCTACAGCAGACCCGGCCGAATTGGCGAACTACCGGCCGGTGTCCAATTTACCGTTCTTAGGTAAAATTATTGAGAGGGCCGTGGCGTTGCAGCTACAGGGGTTTCTGGATGACGCTTCTGTCTTAGACCCATGTCAGTCTGGTTTCCGGCCGGGCCATGGGACGGAGACGGTGCTGGTCGCCTTAGTAGATGACCTCCAACGGCAACTGGATCGGGGCGGCGTTGCGGTACTGATGCTGTTAGATCTGTCGGCTGCATTTGATACAGTCGACCATCGGCTACTGACGCGCCGCCTCGCCGACATTGGGGTCGAGGGGTTGGCCTTGCAATGGCTTTCCTCCTTTCTCCTAGGTCGGGGACAGAGGGTGGCTATCGGGAGCGAGCGGTCCCGGAGGCGCACACTGGATTGTGGGGTGCCCCAGGGAGCAGTTCTCTCCCCGATGCTGTTTAACATCTATATGCGCCCCCTTGCCCAGATTGCCCGGCGGTTTGGGCTGGGTTGTCATCAATATGCAGATGACACCCAGCTCTATCTACTAATGGATGGATGGCCCGACCCCGCTCCAGGGAATCTCGACCGGGCATTACAGGCTGTAGCGACATGGCTCAGGCTGAGTGGGCTGAAGCTGAACCCAGCGAAGACAGAGGTCCTATGCGTGGGTCGCGGCGCTCTGGGAAGGGAAATAGCTCTCCCGGCCTTCGATGGTGCGCCATTGAAAGCAGCGCGCCAGGTAAAGAGTCTGGGTGTTTTACTGGAGCCTTCATTATCGATGGAGGCCCAGATAGCAGCCACTGCCAAGTCAGCATTCTTCCATCTGAGGCGGGCAAGGCAGTTGGCCCCTTTCCTTGAGCGCCGGGACCTCGCAACAGTGATCCACGCAACGGTCACCTCAAGACTAGACTACTGTAACGCCCTCTACTTGGGGCTACCTCTGTGCCGGACCCGGAAATTGCAGCTAGTGCAGAACGCGGCGGCCAGGCTGTTGTTGGGACTCCCGAAACGGGAGCATATATGGCCGGGACTACGTGAACTGCACTGGCTGCCGATTATATACCGGGTCCAGTACAAAGTGTTGGTCGTTACCTTTAAAGCCTTATATGGCCGAGGACCTGCCTACCTGAGGGACCGTCTTTCCCCATATGAACCCCAGAGAGCACTGAGGTCAACGGGGAAAAACTTAATGACTATCCCTGGGCCGAAGGAAGTTAAATATCAGAGCACCAGAATACGGGCCTTTTCGATCGCGGCCCCTACCCTATGGAACCGACTCCCCGAGGAGGTGCGGGCCCTGCGGAGCCTTGAACAGTTCCGCAGGGCCTGCAAGACCATCCTTTTTAAATCAGCATATTCGGACTGCTAAGAAAAATGGTAATTAAAGATCCGCCAATGCGGTCCAAAGATCTATACCGCAGTATAATTGTATCTACTAGACTGGTTTTTAATTTAATGTTTTAATGTTTTATTGTTCTATAATGTAATTCTAATGTTTTATTTATTATGGTGTGTTTTTATGGATTGCTGTTAGCCGCCCTGAGCCTGCCAAGGTGGGGGAGGGCGGGATATAAATGAAATTAATAAATAAATAAATAAATAAATTTATAGTATCTTTGATATGCCATCTTTAAGTATGCCTTTCACTGGTAGTATGTATCAGTTCCAATCCTTAGCTTGGATGAGTTACCTGGATTTAACAATAAACTCAACTTTGTTTCATTAATTCAAAGACTGGTTACTTGGAAATCTCATGAACTCACTTGCTTAACACTTACTATCACTTGAATGCATGCTCCTCTGTGAATAATTGCTACATATTGCAAAGGACTGCAGATCATAACATAATAATCATGTGCCATCACTGTTGAGGTATGTATAAATTTTAACCCTCCCCCCCCCAAAAGGAAAATAAAATAGTCCTTTGCCCCCCCAAGTCGGAATAAAGAGGCGGACACAATTAGATTGGTAAAACTATGGGCCACTTTATTAAATAACACAGCAATGGCCAGGGCAACCGAACTGCGGCCAGGTCAGGGCCAGGGGTCTCCTCAGACTGCTCCCCTGCCTTTTTCAGCGGGCGAGAGACCCGGCCTTCCCAGCCAGAGCTGTGTGTCACAGCTCCCGTCAGGCAGGCCCAACAGGGAGGCTTGCACCGGAGGGCCCAAACACCAGACGTGAGTCTCAGCGAAAGGCACCCATCCAATCGAGTCACCAGGGCAGTCTGAATTCACACACCTCGGCTCACCAATATCCAAAGGTTGATCCTGCCAGACCCCTATCTCCCCCAAAGGGGGAGGCTAACCAGTCCTCCCCAGGCCGCATGGTGCTATAAACCCCGTAAAACCTGCCACAACTAAGGCCAAGTCTCTACTTAGGGCTTGGCACCCACCAAAAGGCCCAAAGCCAACACCAGCCCTTGCCGAAGATCCCTCAGGAAAAGCATATTACCCTTTTCCAAGAGATGCACCCCATCCCCTCTGTAGAGGTCAGGATAATCTGTAGAAATATCCGGATGAGGCAAATAGTGGCCCAAACCACCCTCCAACGCCTTGCGGATCTCCTTATTCGCTCTGTAATGAGCCCTCTCTATCCCAGCTGGATTCCATGTACAGCGCCACACCAAGCGCGGAATCATGGCCAACCAAACTATAATGGTACCAGCCCATCTCTTCCTAATGTACTTGAAATCATCTCAAGCTTGCAAGATCAAAGCCTTGCCTTTAATCAGCCTGAGATCATCCCCCCCCCAGGTGAATAATTAAAACCTGAGGAGAAGGGCCTGCACACCCATGAAACAAAAGCAGGAGCAAGCAGGGCCACTGAAGACCCCAGCGCCCCCGCCATTCAACCGTAACATATTTGCTGAGCCCCAGTTGAGAGCCAACACCAGTTCTCCAAGCTTGATGTGCCACCCAAAACACATAGCTGTGCCCGCAGATGAGAACTCGGCTCCTCCGGCCAGGAACAACAGCATCTAAAAAGAGAAACAGACAAGTTATAAAACCCAACCTTAACCTACCCCAGCTCCCTATAACAAAACTAAGATTGGAAAAAAGGGCGAATATAACCTTTAAAAACCTGAGACCGCCAACAGCCAAGGCGCTGGATGCACGAAGAAGAATAACCCAAGGCTGTGGCCGTAGAGGCCGCTCCAATTCTAAAGGAGTGAGTACCAAACCTCACTCCAGACAACCCCAATAAAGCTAAGGCCCTAGACATCACTGCCCAAAACTGATGTTTTGTCAGAGGGCTGCCTCCAAAATGACAAAACGACAACCCTTCGCAGCCTCCCCGCACGGCCAAATAATCGGCCAATGCGGAAAGTGGGCAAAGCTCCGCCTCCGAACACGGACCCAGCTCCACCACGGTCCCAAAGCCCAGTTGATCCATTTTGGATCGGTGGATGGTAAGAGCTGCCTTACCCCCCTTTAACCTAATATCGCCTAGGGACAAGGCCCTGCCAGAAACATCATTCCTGGAGCTTGCCAACAATTCACTAATCCTCAGCACCCCAAAGAAGGCCACCAAAGAAGCTGCATGAAACAAAACAGCCTCGAAATGAGACACACAGACAGCACTCCATGCCCCCTTCAAACCCCTAAGAATCTCAGGAGACATAGGTGTCCTAGTATCGAGCTTAGGCCCAACTTCTGTGGACCACCCTTCCAGCATCTTTCGAATACGAAAATCTGCTGTTTCCTCCTTATACCCTAACGCCTTGCTAGCGAAGACCAGCGAAGACATGCATCCCCTAATCGATCGCACGGCCAATCCCTTACCTCTTATGGAAACAAAAAAATGGAGCAACTGCTCCACCGGGAGGGGCCAAACAATGCAATACCCTACCTTGGACCTAAAGCCTTCAAACTGCTGTACAGCACGTTCGTAAGACTTCCTGGTGCTAGGCGCAATGGCTAGGCCTCTCGCTCTGCAGGCCTCGGCTCTCCAATCATCCATAGCTCCTGGGGCATTGGCGCCACATCCAGATCGGTGTCCAGGGCCAGTTGATGAAACCTCTCCATCTGTTTACAAGAGAGAGCGTCAGCCACCCCGTTATTCACCCCAGGAACATGCTTGGCCAAAAACAAAATGTTAAGCCGCAGGCAACGCAGAGTGAAGGCCCTCACCAACCTCATAACCCGCTGCGATTTGGATGAAAGAGAATTAATAACATGAACAACAGCCATGTTGTCACACCAAAAATGAACAGTGCGATCGACCATATCGCTTACCCCCCCCCCAGCCAAACCGCAACCAAATGGGAAAAAATTCCCAAAACGTGAGATCCCAGCTCAAACCGGCCTGCACCCATGACTCCGGCTACACCTCCATGCACCAGTGTCCACGGAAGTAGACCTCAAAGCCTAATGACCCAGCAGCATCGAACATGACCTGAAGCTCCGCCTCAAGCCTCATGTCCTCTCTCCAAAAAGAAATCCCATGAAAGGATTCCAAAAATTCCTGCCATACCCGCAGGTCCTCCCTCATGCTGCTAGTAACCCTGGTCCTGTGCTGTGGCAAGCAAAGGCCTGCCATAGCAACACCAAACCCGCGAAGAAAGGCCCTTCCAGGGGCAACCACTTTGCAGGCAAAGTTAAGACGCCCAGCCAACTGCTGCAGCTCAAGAAGCATAACCTTCTTTATGTGGAGGGAAGAACTAATTTGATATCGCATTTAGCCAACTCAGCCCCCTGACCACAACGTCGAACGACACCCATGGCCTGATCAAATGTGGTGTACCTAATGGAGCATAGCTCCTCAGGTATGCCATCATTAACAGAAGAACCCCTGGGGTAAGAAAGGTGGTGAATCAAACAAAATTCACCAGACACCTTCTTTGGCACCCCTAATGGGGAAACCCTAAGATTAACCACTGGAGGACTAGCAAATGGGCCCAAAATCCTGCCCTCCGCCAGCTCCTTGGCAATCTTAGCCTCAACTATGTGCTCTAAACCCTTAACTGAACTGAGGTTTCGAGACCAAGTTGGTACCCTAGAACCCTGAAAAGGAATTCTAAAACCTAACGTAAAACCGTTCAACAAATATAAACTGTCAGCCCTACGTGGGTACCTACGAAGCCATTGCTGAAGAGGTCCCACCTTTATTGGGCTGGGACACTTTTCCAGTTTGGGAACGACCCCCACCCAGTCTTTTCTGACCCTTGCACAGCCGAACCCTTGGACAGTTGTTAAATGAGTGTGGGCCAGCACACAGGGGCATTCATGCTTGAACTGGCAAGCTTTACGACTGCACGCCCCCTGCGACCCAAACTCCCAGCAAAGCAAGCGGGGTTGAACCGCCTGTCCTGCAGAGCTGCAGAAAGAATGATGATGAACTAGAAGGAGAAGAGGAACCCTTAGATACTAAGTGACCACTGTCAGATCTGTCCCCCATATTGGGCTGAGCAGGTGACATCACCTGCAGCCACAACTGCTGAAGAATCCGATCCCAAGGGAGTAAGGGTACAAAGCGGCCCTCATCCTAAATTCCTGGTCGTATTGAATCCAGGCCAGGCCACTGAACATTGTATACCCTTTGTATATGATGTCCATGTATTGGATCTACACTGCAGCCCACCAGGGCTGCGCATGCACTATCACTCCCGCATATATAAAAAACCCAGGAAGTCAATTGGCCAGGTCCGTTCCACCTTCCTCTTCTTAAGCTTCTCCTTCTCTTTATCATCAAGTACCTCCTTGTCCTTCTTTTCTAATTCTCTAAATAAAAGAGAGAATATGTCAACATATTCCCCCTTAAGGATTTTGTCCCTTGTGGCAGGCAGCAGGTGATCACCCAAAGGTAAGGCAACCTTGCCAAAAGGCGTAGCACCAAAGGGGATCGTCCCGTAAGGAGATGGGAAACCCCATCCGCCCAACAGCTGCAGCTGCCCCCTGCTGCCCTGCCCCAGGCCAATTACCGAATGGACCAAACTGACCCTGCAGCTACATCCAATTATTCTGCTGTCCTACGCCCAAAGTTGAAGGAGTCCCCGAACACCTGACGTAGCACCAGCCCCGTTAGGTGCGGCAGATCCCCAAGTCCCCTAGGGCCACACAGGCCCAGTATAAGGCAAAGAACCATCCCCCGACTTACCAGGAGGTATAGCAGGCACCAATGCTGACCCAGCACCAACCACACTGGACGACGGGCCCGCTCTAGCATATGAGCCAACAAGCCCCACAGCTCCTCCAGTAGCAGTCGCAGCAGACCTGCCCTCCAAAATAGACAAATGGGTCAGTATATCTGCCTGCAAAGCACGCTTAGGAACCCGCCCCTTCTTAGGCATCTGAGAAGGTGGAAACCCAGATGCCCGCTCCAGGGCCTGCAGCCTCTGAAAAATGACTGCATTCACATCATCCTCTCCCTCCTCATCAGAAGATGAGGGGGGCGGAGGACACTTCTGGGGCAGCTTAGGAGCCTTACATGCAGGCTGCTTCCCCTTTGGTTTTCCACCACCTTTATGCCCCGACATGCTCGCCACCCTAAGGATCATGGCACGAATCAAAATTAAAGAGAGAATGGACTGCCGTAAAGCAGCTAACCATTCTGTGCCAAGGGGTGAGTCTCAAAAACCCACCAAAAACCCTTCAATTATCTTACTAGAAAAAAGCGACCAAAGCCCACGCCTAAAATGGCCGCCGCCTCACTAAATCTTAAAATGGCCGCTGCCTCACTAAATCCTAAAATGGCCGCCCAGGACAAGGGATGAGGAGGAAGAACCCAGCATAAATGGCCGCCAAGCACCAGAAGGAAGAACAACCACCCTAGTGCCTACAAAATGGCCGAACCTCACCACCCACTGACAACCACCTCAGCACCACTTAAAATGGCCACCAAGACCACAAGAGAGAGGCTCCACAATTCCCCAAAAAAGAAGAAGGTGTTGGGAAAATGATGCCCTTTAAAAAACGGGGCAACCTCCCACTGCCCCCATGAAGCACCCCTGCTATCCACCCCCTTAAAGCACCCACAATGGCACCCTCAAGACCCACCAGCCCTTATACTCAAAAATGCCACAATATGGAGGAAGGGAAAGCAAGCTATAAATTGGTCCCACAACACGCTCACAAACCCCCCCAACGCTGCGATCCGCTCTGCGATGACACGGCCTCTCTAGCCTAATCACCCCCGGTGCAAGCCAAGAGCGTTAAAGCACGCTCCCTCTATTCTGAGCACCGAAGGATGACTGAGGAGAGGGGTGCGAAGGCTTCAAGAAGCACGTTGAAGCCCCACCCCCTAAAGACACGCCTAAGAGCGCACCAAAATGTCCGCTCTCTCTCCAGGAGGGGGCAAAATCTCCCCAGCAGCCACGACGCAATGCGGCGGGCTGCAGGAGGCTCTGATATAAGAAATCTGCAAATGGTCTAATATAAAAAATCTGCCTGTTGTTTAAGAGAGAGTTGGCCATCATTTTGCACACTGAAAGCATGGTGGTAGGGAGTTTTTGAGGGTGGAATTCAGCTTTTTCCAGCCCCTCCTCCTGTTGAGAGGTTGGAATTTATTGTTGTGGGTCTGGGGGAGGGATGGTGAGTCCTAGGGTGGGAGGAAAATTGGGATTGGTGGAGAATATTATTTGGTACTTCTGAAAGGGAGTGATTCTTCCTCATTTCCATGATGTTTGGTATTCCCAGTTGTAGTTGTTGCTGAATGTGGAAGCTTGAAGAGGAATTTTTTTATTGGAAGAGAAATTTGTTGATTAATGCAAAAGTGGATAATGTCAAGCATGTCTAATTCTGATCTATAATCGATGGGTTTATGGTCCTGCCAAGGGCCTTGTCTGGGGAATGTCAGAGGAGACTCAGGTCTGAGAGTTTATTATTCTTTCTTGTTTATTACCTTGATGTATAGCTGTTAGTTAGATGTAATCAGGAGGGAACCAAGTAATCAGTGTCTTCTCAGGAAACTTCTAAAGGGAGTACTAGCCATCTGTGCCAGGCAAGGTCGGAGCTCCGATAACGCCCTGAGAATGTGAATATTTTGACACTATGTGTGTGAACGCTCATCCCCTATCCCCCCTCCTTAGGAATCCTTTTGAAGTAGTCCTTAAAAGTATTGTATCTATGTAACCATTTCATTCTTCTCAAGAAATGGCTCTGGCCAAAGTTAGGGATGTGCAAAAAAAAAAAAAATCGGTTTTACACGGATTCGGAAGTATACGGGGGGAAAAAATTCGGAATCCCCATATACTCCTGAATACCGCATTCGGAATAGCCGCATATATGGTAGATGCGCTGTCAAGTCAGCTGAATTCAATAACGAGTCTTTGGTTGAAACAAAGTTTCTAGTTTATTGAAAGCAGAAACGAAGACCATGATAACAATTGAAGGACTGAGGTACATGGACATTAACCAAGCATTTAAGGTATAGATCAAAGGATTCCTACGGGCGGGGTACTCTAGGCAGTATATTTTCACACTAGGATGTTACTCCCTCGTTCCCATGCCAAGGCCTTGGCGCTTCGCACTCCCACAGACACCCGGCTTGAGAAGGCTCCACAATCTTGTTCCCATATCAGCATTTCAAAGCAGACTACATAACAAAGGCATAGCTAAGAGGAGGGGGGGAAGGAGAGTTAGCTAGCAGCATTCGGTGTTCAATATGGGACCAGAATCCCTTGCTTCTGAACCAGAGTTAGAAAACATATTAATAAAAATACAGCAGACTTGACATACTGGCCCCCCTAAGCCCCCCCTACGGTGCGGGCTCGAGGTTGCTCTCGATCACGGCTTTGTGCTTTGGAGCTTGGGAGGATTCGACACTCCCCTTTGCCCGAGATG
This sequence comes from Heteronotia binoei, assembly GCF_032191835.1. Classification (NCBI taxonomy): domain Eukaryota; kingdom Metazoa; phylum Chordata; class Lepidosauria; order Squamata; family Gekkonidae; genus Heteronotia; species Heteronotia binoei. The sequence continues at coordinate 37,194,414 of NC_083237.1, read as the reverse complement.
GGCGTTGATTCTGATTGATGCCAATCGGTCGAGATCGGGCTCCGACGTAGCAGGCTGCAATGAAACACAGGGTGGACTTTACCAAGGGCCGGAGGCAAATCTAATTCCACAGTTACTGGGTTAATCACTCGCTTGATCTTAAAGGGACCTATGAACTTAAAAGCCAACTTTCTGGATGGTTGGGAGAGAGGTAGATTTTTCGTTGACAGGTAAACTGAGTCCCCAACTTTTAGTTCCCAGACTGGCACATGAGACTTGTCGTATTGCTTCTTGTAAGCCTCCTTTGCTGCTTTTAAGTTCTCCTGGATGGAGGGCCAGCATTGGCTAGGTCCCTGCCACCACTGCTCGAAGGCAGAACCCGTTTCTGGACCCTCCCCCCCCCCGGCAGCATCGGGATCGGTTTTCCCTCATACCCAAACACTGTGGAGAAGGGGGAGGCTTTGGTGGAACTGTGGGCACTGTTGTTGTAGGCATATTCTGCAAACGAGAGGAGGTCTACCCAGTCAGACTGGCGTTGACTCACAAAGCATCGTAAATACTGTTCCAGCACCCTGTTCACTCTCTCTGTCTGTCCGTCCGTCTGGGGGTGGTACACTGAACTTAACCCCTGCTCCATTCCTAACAGTTTGCAGAACTCCCGCCAAAAGGTGGCAACGAACTGAGGGCCCCGGTCACTAATCACTTTATCTGGGATTGAGTGGTGTTTAGTCACGTGATCGAAGAATAGGGTGGCCAGCTTCTTGGCTGTGGGTAGTTGGGCACAGGGAATGAAATGGGCTTGCTTGGAAAACGTGTCCACTACCACCAAAATGACCGTCTTCCCCCATGAAGAGGGGAGCTCTACTATGAAATCCATAGACACAATGGCCCAGGGGCGTTTGGCCGTTTCTAGTGGTTGCAGTAGACCTGGGGGCTTCCCCCCTCTCTTTTTCGCCATTATGCATACTGGGCAGCTAGTTACGAATTCTGACACGTCCTTTCGTAGGGACAGCCACCAAAATTGCCGGTTTACCAAATGCAAGGTTTTTACATAGCCAAAATGCCCAGCTAATTTAGATGAATGGCATAGTTGCAAGATTTCTTTTCTCAGACTCATCGGGATGTACAGTTTCTCCCCTCTATACCACAGTCCGTCTTTCCCCTTCTGCACCCCCTCGGGCCTCCCGTTCGGTCTCCAAGGTGATGCGTTCACGGCTAAGCCCGTCCAATTCCCTTCTTTTCTGCGAGCGGGTGGTGACCATGGCCGCCACTTGCGTGGGGGATATTAACGAGTCAACCACCTCTTCCCTCTGGCTCTCGTGTTGGGGAAGCCGGGACAGGGCATCGGCCAAGAAGTTCCTGGTCCCTGGGATGTGTTTTAGGGTAAAGTCGAATTTGGAGAAGAATCCCGCCCACCTGATTTGCTTCTCGCTTAGTTTCCTTTTCCCAATCAGTGCCTCGAGGTTTTTGTGATCCGTCCATATCTCGAATGGCACTCTAGCCCCCTCTAGCCACGATCTCCAGGTTTTTAGTGCAAACATGACTGCGAAAGCTTCCTTGTCCCACACCGACCAATTTCTCTGTTCGTCTGAGAATTTTCTCGAGATATAGGCACAGGGTCGCAACTTCCCTTCCCCATCCCTCTGCATGAGAATGGCTCCTACGGTGACATTGGAGGCGTCGCATTGGACCACGAAGCCCTTGAGCTCGTCTGGGTGGCTTAGGACCGGCTCGCTAGTGAACAGTTGCTTGAGCCAGTCGAAAGCCATCTGGCAAGCAGGCGTCCAGTTTAGTTTAGCCCCAGGTCGCTTCGCCTCCTCACCCTTCCCTTTCATCTTAAGGAGGACCGTCAGGGGCAGGGCGATCTGGGCGAACCCCTCAATGAACCCTCTGTAAAAATTTGCAAATCCGATGAAAGATTGGAGCTGTCTACGTGTCCTCGGGGGGGCCCATTCTACGACCGCCTGCACTTTCGCAGGGTCCATGGCTAGCCCATCTTTAGACACTCGGAACCCGAGGTAGTCCAATTCAGTGCGGTGAAACTCGCATTTTGATAGTTTGGCATACAGCTGGTGCTCCAGCAGGGTGGCTAGCACCTCCCTCACCAATTTTATATGGGACTTCTTGTCCCGTGAGTAAATAATGATGTCATCCAGGTACACCACCACCCCCTTGTACAGAAATTTTCTCAACACATCATTTATAAAATTCATGAACACCCCCGGCGCCCCCTGCAACCCAAATGGCATAACTAAGTACTCAAATTGTCCCATCGGGGTATTAAACGCCGTTTTCCACTCATCCCCCTCCTTGATGCGCACTCGGAAGTAGGCATCTCTCAAGTCCAGTTTTGTGAAAATTTCCCCCCCCCCCCGCCACCGTGCTCAGCAAGTCTTTGATCAGGGGGATGGGGTAGGCGTTGGACATCGATATTGCGTTTATCCCGCGAAAATCAGTGCAAAGTCTAAGCGTATTGTCCTTCTTCTTTCTAAATAACACCGGGGCCGCGTGGGGAGCCGTTGCGGGCCTAATGAAACCCCTCTCCAATTTCAAGTCTAGGAACTTGCGCAGCTCCTTTTTCTCAGCCCACCCCATCTGGTAGAGTTTGGCTTGGGGCAGGCTTTCCCCGGGGATGAATTCTATGGCACAGTCCGTGTTCCGGTGGGGGGTAATTGGTTGGCTTCCCATTCGCTAAACACTTCCATTAGGTCTCGGTACGCATCCGGGAGCTGGTGCACCTCCTCTACAAGGACGCACGCCCTCTCCCGGGCGGCGAGCGCTCGCGGCCCCCACGCCGGGTTCCATGAGTGCCCGCTACAATCGGGGTCGGGGAAGCGGATAGTTTGTGCTTTCCAGCGGATGAGGGGCTCGTGTTTCTCCAACCACCCCACTCCCAACACCACTGGGTAGCTGCACGCCTGGGCGATGACAAAAGTTTCCATGTCCCAGTGTCCCTCAATCCCCATGGGGCATGGTTCTGTCTCCTGCGTACAGGGCTCCCCCGCCATCACCGACTCGTCCATCTGCTCGAACAACATGGGGTGGGGAAGCTGCGAGCGCTCTAGTCCCAGAGCCTCCACCACCTTGGGGGAGATTAGTTCTCAGTTACACCCCGAGTCTATGAGGGCGCGGATCTGTAGGAATCTTTTCAGTTTTGGGTTCAGTAGTTTCACCATCACAAAGTACAGTTTTCCCGTGGTTCTCACCGTTAGTGGTGCCTTCTTCCGATTGACCTGCTGGTTGGCACCGTTCAAAGCAGGTCGGAGTGGTTTCCCGCTGGCTCCTCTTCCCACGCGAGGTCGGCCAATTCAGCGGAGAGGCGGACTTCTTCCTCCTGCAGCTCCTCCTGCACCATCAATGCGCTGCTTTTCGCCGCATCCTTAGGGCGGCCGGTGGACTTCTTAGGACCGGGGTGCTTTGCCTGGTCGACCCTGGCATCGGGGTGGCCCCCGCTGGTGGCTGAGGGCAGTTGGAGGCAAGATGGTTTGGGTTGCCGCACCGAAAGCAGCGGCGGGGCCCCGCCGGGGCGGCCGCCGGCGGTTTCTTGGCTTTAGGAGGCTCGACCTTTCCGGGGGTGGTCTTGGGTGCTCCTTTGCCAGTCGCCAGCGCTTGGCGCAGCATTGCCACTCTCTTCAGGTTGGTTTCCACCTCTCCTGCGAGCTGAATCCACCCCACTAGCGTGTCTGGGCTGGCCTGGGTGAGCGCCCGGTCCAGAATGCTGGGGTTCAGCCCGTTGGTGAAGTGTTCAATCTTCATTACTTCGTTCCAATTCCGGGCTCGAGCAGCATTCGCCTGGAAGTCGGCGGCATACTCCCGGATGGATCGGGCCCCCTGCTTCATGTTCCATAGCGCTGATAGCACCCGGGCCTCCTGCAGGGGGTCCTCGTACTGGGTCAGTAGAGCTTGTATGAACGTGTTCACGAAGTGCAGGATCGGGCTATTGGTTTCACACAGGCTCACGTACCACTTCTTAGCGGCGCCCCGCAGTTTCGACCCCAGATAGTCAACTCGGCTCATCTCATCAGGGAACAGGTCTCCCCAGTAGTACATGTAGCTGTTTGCTTGGATTGCAAAGTAGTTCACTTCCTCCGGGTCCCCATCGAAAGTTGCATCCAACTCCCGGCCCCCTCCCAGGTCTCGTTGCCTGGCCAGGGCGGGGGCCGCCGGTGCTTGGGGCGCTGCCGGCGCTTGGGGTGCCGCCGCGGCGATGGGTGGAGGTTGGCTCGGGCAGCCCTGCAGCCCCGCCGGGCCTGGCTGTTGCTGGCGGGCCCCGGTTACCCCCAGCGCTCTCCCCAGTTGCGCAGTCAGGGTCTGCATTTGGTCTTTGAGGTCCTTCACCGCCCCGTCGACCTCGCGGCGGACCATTGAACGAAACATCTCGTAGTCCTCATCGTGCGGGTCCTTGGGCTTCAGCCCTCCGTCCTCCACCCCACACTCTGCGCCTTCACCCCCGCTGCCAGGGGCTAGGGCCCCGGTCGCCTCGGCTCCCTCGCCCGACTCGCCCGGGTTGGAAGCCACTGCTTCGGCCAGTTGAACCCGCTTGGTGTGGCAGGTCATGATCGCCTCCCGGCGGATCGGTGCCTGGTCCATCAACGTGGTCGAGGTCCTCGGCTGGTATTGCCGGGGGGTGACCACCAGCTGGAACTGGGGAGGGGAGGCCACGGTCCTTCTGGCAGTGTGAATGTGCCAGGGTGTCTCAGCCCCCTCCGCTCTGGCTGGGAGTTCTCCGTTGTCCGGAGGCTGGTCAGTCATTGCCTTTTCAGTTGCCGGAAAGGTTGAACCCCAAGATAGGGAGTCCTTCAAAATGTCAAGTCAGCTGAATTCAATAATGAGTCTTTGGTTGAAACAAAGTTTCTAGTTTATTGAAAGCAGAAACGAAGACCATGATAACAATTGAAGGACTGAGGTACATGGACATTAACCAAGCATTTAAGGTATAGATCAAAGGATTCCTACGGGCAGGGTACTCTAGGCAGTATATTTTCACACTAGGATGTTACTCCCTCATTCCCATGCCAAGGCCTTGGCGCTTCACACTCCCACAGACACCCGGCTTGAGAAGGCTCCACAATCTTGTTCCCATATCAGCATTTCAAAGCAGACTACACAACAAAGGCATAGCTAAGAGGAGGGGGGGAAGGAGAGTTAGCTAGCAGCATTCGGTGTTCAATATGGGACCAGAATCCCTTGCTTCTGAACCAGAGTTAGAAAACATATTAATAGAAATACAGCAGACTTGACAGGACTTCTTTTTATCAGCACAAGAAGACTTCTAGGAGAAGTAGAAGCCCCAGTGGCACCACAGACAGGAGGGGTATTCTGGAAGTCCTCACTGCAGTAACCTGTTTGGGATACATTCAGTTCCATATGAAAGCGCCAACATTTTCCACTTTCTCATGGATGAAGGGAAAACCCAAAGTTTCTACTTCCATCTGCATTGATATCAGAGATGAGGCATCTGCCAGCACCCTGGGCTTCTGGCAGGACCCTGCCCACATACCTTCTCTGCCACCTGCCTGAGTGCCCTTTCTTTGCCTGCTAACTTGAAAGCACTTTGATGCTCTTGGCCACCCAGGTTGTCCACTGCCCCCAGGAAAGAGTTGGTCAATAGTGACACTCCCTGTCACACACACCTCATAGTGCCATTGGAGAACAGGCGCACAAGTGGCTGTGGGAGTAGTCTGGAGCATGTGGGCAAAAGATGCATAGGCAGGTGGGGAGTATGTTGGAGGGGTTAAAAGTCATGATGAGGGACATAGGAGAAGAGGGGGAGCCTTGAGCACTCTTTGCCCAAGGCCCATCAAAACATGGAACTGGCCCTCATCTCTGTTAATACCTTCTTTTTACTATACCATACTATACCATAAAATTTTCTGAACAAGGTTATTCAACCTCACTTCTGTAGAAAAGCTTTGCTTGCAATTATTTTTGAAAAATGACCCCGATCAGACAGATTCAACAATGCAGTCTTGATTTCTTTGTTTCGCATGCTATAGATGAATGGATTGAGCAAGGGTGGGAGGATAGCATAAATAACTGCAAAAAGAACATTCTGGTCAGATAAAGCATGACTACGAGGCCTCAAATAGGCAAAAATGCCAGTAAATACAAGCAAAGACACCACAGTGAGGTGTGGAAGGCAAGTGGAGAGGGCCTTCTTCTGTCCACGAACAGAAGGGATTCTCAGCACTGCTGCAAAAATCTGCATGTAGGAGACAATGATGAAGATGAAGCATCCTAGTACAAGGCAACTGCCAAACATAATAATACCAACTTCAACTAGATACATGTCCGAACAGGAGAGTTTTAGCATCTGTGGAACTTCACAGAAGAACTGATTGATCCTGTTGGAGCAGAAGGTGATGGCAAAAGTTCCTACAGTGTGTAATATACCATTGAGTATACCTGCAATCCATGCACTGACTGCCATCTGAATGCAGACTCCTCTGTGCATAATTGTCTCATATTGCAGTGGATTGCAGATAGCAACATACCGATCATGTGCCATTATTGTTAAGATGGCAAAATCTGACCCTTCAAGGAAGAAAAGGAAGAAAACCTGAGCTACACATGCAGAATAAGAAATGGACCTAGTGTTCAGGAGAGAATTTGTCATAGCTTTAGGTATCATGACAGAAACTGAGCCAATGTCCAGAACAGCCAAGTTCATTAGGAAGAAGTACATGGGGGTATGCAGGTGATGATCCAGGGCTACAGCAATGATGATGAGAAGATTTCCACTCACTGCAGCCAAGTATACTGCTAAGAATACAAAGAAATGTAAAATCTGTAGTTCTCGGATATCTGAAAATTCCAGGAGCAGAAATTCAGATGCAGAGGTAAGATTAGGCATCTTGTTCTCAATATTGAGTTGCAGTCTGCCTGTAGGACATATTAAGGAAACCATTGTAGTCTAGGTATATCAATTAACAGTTCGTCTGGCTTTCTTGTTTCGCCATCTCAATCTATGAGACAGCCCTACATTGAATTGAATGGGAGGGGAAATGGGATGTTCTGCATCAGGCAAACCATTTCATTCTAGTTATGCCAATTAACAATTAGTCTAGCTTTCTTTTTTTTCTTTTGCATTTGGTTTTTGCGTCGGGGGTGGGGTGGACTTGCGTGCCTGGAATTCTTGGTGTCTTTGGGCAACCACCGTTGGGGATAGGATCTTTCAAATAGATGGCTTAATATTTGCCTGCCTCTGCATCCCAACCCTGGTATTCCTTGAATGTCACCCTCAAGTACTTGCCAGGGTTGGCCTTGCCTAGCTCTGAGATACGATGAGATTGGGCTTGCCTGGGCTATCCAGGTCATGGCAACAATTAATCTGGCTTTCTTGTTTCACCATCACGTTCTATTAATACATTGAATTAAAAGGGGAGTGGTAGAAATTAGATTTTCTTGATCAGGGACAAAATGGACCAGTTACAAGATCTCTCACCTGCTGTCTTCACACATAACCTCATATTAAATTGCAGTGACCTGATATTGTACAATTCCTTCTGGCCACTTGAGCTGAAACTATATCAAGCTTTATAAAGTGACTCTATGTGTCGGCAGCTTGTGCATGCTTTGATATTGTACATACAGAATGATCTATACATGGATACTGGGCCAGTGGATACTTCCCTGAGCACTGATCCATATTCTTATTATACTTAAAGGCTCTGCTATAACTTTTATTTTTAACTTTTAGTATTTTTATTTCACTTATTTGACCAAGAGCCTCAAGCAAATTACAAATTTACAAATTATTTAAGCAAATTACAAATACACATCAATCAATTAGCTTTACTGAAAAAAACCCCAAATTTTAAAACTTTTCACATTTAGTTCAAAATGGAGTTTTAGAAGGAATTTTTTTATCAATATTTAACAGCTGTGAATCCATGAAACTAAATAAAACTTCTCCTTTATAGCAATTATTTTGGTTTCAATGCTATTATAACTGCTAAGTATATCACTACTGGGACAGTAATTTCAGGGTCTATATCTGCCAGGAAGTAGAAGGTCACGCATCGCTCCAATGGAAGATCTCTCCAGATGCACAGGCACAAACAACAACAACAAATTTTATTTGTATCCCGCCCTCCCCGCCGGAGCAGGCTCAGGGCGGCTAACAACGTGGTTCAGAGTTAAATTATACAAGTAAATAAAACTACATTAAACATTATCAGCATTTAGTTAAAATCTGGTTAAGCTTTAAAATTAAATTAGTTAATTTTTAAAAGTGCTAGTGCTATGTTTACTTTTTCTGATGGCGGTTTCCTTCGCAATTTCCATTTTCATCAGGGAAGGCCAGTCTGAAGAGGAAGGTCTTGCAGGCCCTGCGGAACTGTTCTAGGTCCCGCAGGGCCCGCATTTCCTCTGGAAGTTGGTTCCATAGGCTCGGGGCTATAGAGGAGAAGGCCCGGTTACGGGTGCTTTGCAGCTTCACCTCTCTCGGTCCGGGGATAGTCAGCAGGTTTTTCCCGGCTGACCTCAGTGCTCTCTGGGGTTCATATGAGGAGAGACGGTCCCTAAGGTAGACAGGTCCTCGACCATATAGGGCTTTAAAGGTAATGACCAGCACTTTGTAACGAACCCGGTATGTAACTGGCAGCCAGTGCAGTTCGCGCAGTCCAGGCTGTATGTGCTCCCATTTAGGGAGTCCCAGCAACAGTCTAGCCGCTGCGTTCTGCACCAGCTGCAGCTTCCGGGTTCGGCACAGAGGCAGCCCCATGTAGAGGGCATTACAGTAATCCAGTCTCGAGGTGACCGTTGCATGAAGCACCATTGCCAGATCTTGGCGCTCTAGGAAGGGAGCCAACTGCTTTGCCCGCCTTAGATGGAAAAAGGCTGACTTGGCAGTGGCTGCAATCTGGGCCTCCATTGATAATGCAGGCTCCAGTAAAACTCCCAGGCTCTTAACTCGGTGCGCCGCTTTTAACGGCGCCCCGTCGAAGACCGGGAGAGGTATTTCCCCTCCCCGAGCGCCCCGACCCAGACAAAGGACTTCTGTCTTCGCTGGATTCAGTTTCAGCCCGCTCTTCCTCAACCAGGTTGCCAAATCCTGCAGGGCCCGGTCTAAATTCTCTGGGACGCAGTCAGGCCGGCCATCCATTAGCAGATAGATTTGGGTGTCATCTGCATATTGATGGCACCCAAGTCCATGTCTCCTGGCAATCTGGGCAAGGGGGCGCATGTAGATATTAAATAGCATTGGTGAGAGAACTGCCCCCTGAGGCACTCCACAATCCAGTGTGCGCCTCTGGGACAGCTCGCCCCCAATTGCCACCCTTTGTCCCCGATCCTCGAGGAAGGAGGCAAGCCATTGTAAGGCAGACCCCCTCACCCCTACATTGGCGAGGCGGCGGGTCAGTAGCCAATGGTCGACCGTGTCGAACGCAGCCGACAGGTCCAACAACATCAGCACCGCCACACCGCCCCGATCCAGGTGCCGTTGGAGATCATCTACCAGGGCGACCAGTACTGTCTCCGTCCCGTAAGCCTGTCTGAATAGGGAATTTGTGCAAAACATCCCATTTATTCTGCAACTGGTGGGGCATTTAGTCTTACAAGAGTAAAAGCAAACCTATGAGAAGGGTTGGTAAGGTAATTAGATACACAGGGACAGTCAACAATAGAGGGATTCCTAGCCCTAGAGGGGAGCATTTACACCTAGCATGTTTGCTTAGAGTTGCCAAGTCCAACTCAGAATATACCTGGAGACCCTGGGGGCCAGAAGACTTTAGGGGTGGAGCCAGAAGACTTTCTCATTCTCTAAAATATATAAAAATATAGCAGTGCAATTCCCCTGAATAGAACAAAATAGGAGTCAAGTGCACCTTTAAGACCAACTTAGTTTTATTTAGAAGGTAAGTTTTCGTGTGCTCCCTAAGCACACTTCATCAGACGAGGAATCCGGTACAGTGAACAAAGCCACACATAACTGGTAATCAGTGGCTCAGAATGCAAGCTGGTACAAATTTAAGATCCAATGTCAGTAAACTTATCTGGTAGGGAGTAGTATAGAATGCAAAATGGTACAAATTTAAGATTCAATGACAGAATAGTAAAATTAACAAATTGAGCAAACCTTTGATCTGAGTAGCATGAGCATGCAAAAGTAAGAAAACAGTAATATGTCAAAACGTGAGAATGTCTGTTAATGACTATATTGTATTAAGCCTGAGTCAAAAGGAAGGTATTTATATCTCAGAAGATTTCACATAAATGCTACTCAGATCAAAGGTTTGCTCAATTTGTTAATTTTACTATTCTGTCATTGAATCTTAAATTTGTACCATTGTTGCATTCTAAACCACTCCCTACCAGAAAAGTTTACTATATTGTCATTGGATCTTAAATTTGTACCAGTTTGCATTCTAAGACACTGATTACCAGCTATGTGTGGCTTTGCTCACTGTACCGGATTCCTTGTCTGATGAAGTGTGCTTAGAGAGCATACGAAAGCTTACGTTTATAATAAAACTAAGTTGGTCTTAAAGATGCAAGTTGACTCCTATTTTGTTCTACTACTTCAGACTAACACACTACTTGGATCTATTCCCCTGAATAGTCTTCATTTCCTTGTCCCCGCCCCCAGCAATTCCAGTAAATGAAAGTGAATCCACACTAATGAAGCAGCCAAAATAAACAGAGTTTATTTGCAAGGACACACTTTTGTGATCTCACTGGAGCTCTAGGTACAGGAGCTGCTGTTTCTATATTCCTAAATCTACCAGACTCCCAGGTGTGGACTAGAAAAGAAAGCCTTCAACCTTAATTTAGCCAAACTCTAAATTCAAGGGAGCATTGCACTAGCTCCCACCTAAGTACAGTTCCTGTCACACAATTAGAGACTCCCAATATTCACTGTAGGAAATGACTCAGTATATTATCCAAAATTTTGGAAGCTGTGCTTATCCAAATGGCTGCTGTATATAGAAGCTATTATTTTTGCATTAAAAGCTCTAATACCATCTGAATATATTGTGCATGCAGAATGGAAACTGGGACAGTGAACACTAATCCAAACTCTTATTCTATATTTAAAGGCTCTGCTGTAACTTTTAACCAGGATTTGTGCTCAATGCAACACTATCAAATAGTAAAGTAAAAGGATATAGATGATAGGAAGGAGTAACTCTATAACTATTCTGCAATAATTCTGTACACACAAACATACACACTTATTGTTTGTTCAATATTACAAATGATTGTATACCCTTGGAGGAGGCAGTACTCTGAATGGCTCTTCTTGTTTCAATTTCTGCTGAGATTGCAGCTGAGTTTGCAAATATTGGGTCTTCATTCCATAGGCTCAGATGGTCAGATTGATGAGTATCATTAATTATAAATATAAAATCAGGATTGAAGAGAGCTCTGGAAGCTATGATGCAGAACAAAAGACATCAGCAGTACTAAACACAATGAGAAAATGTATAAGAACCTTAATAACGTCAGCTTCAATTTCTTCTCCAGCTGCTAAAAGGCATACATCCTATCACCAATGTGATTCCTTACATCTGGTTGTGGAACTTGCTACAATGCACATTCCTAATTTCCATCTAACCCAAATCAAAAAAGGATGTGTAAATGAGAAAGAGACCCATTTATATTCTGTGCATGGCAAATTACTCCCAAGAGTTCAGCTCACTTAATTGTGATCGGAGGCTGAGACTCTTTTTCCTCTGCTATATTATTTATCCTGTTTTTATAACAAACTTAATTAATACATGTCTGTGTCTGATTACATTAAATAAGGTCAAAATCAAAAGAAAAATTCACACCTATTACTACATCAGATATATTCTAAGAACCTAAATCCAGCTGCTAAATGACATAGGATAAACAGGCCAAGATGTGCCAAGATATATCTGAGTTCAGGAAAAAAAAAACCTGAAGAAATAACAAGAATAACATGAACAGAATATAAGCTCTTTGGTCTCTCTCATTTACAGGAAAATATTATGGTTTTGCATGGAAATGTTGAGAAGGGTGGCACATAGAAACTCAGATATATCCACTTTGTAGTGGTCAGATATGTAACTGACGTGAAAGCATGTCTGATTTCTTAGATATTGACTAGAAATTCAAAATCTATTTCAGATCTCTCAACTCCGACCTTTTGAGTTACAGGATAGTAGGTCCTAGGGGACTGAAGGCTGGCCTGACCATATAGACAGATGAATTACTTGGTCATCTAGGGCACCTGGCTTTAACAGGTGTTAAACTGGGCAGAAGCAAATGTTTTGTCTTTATTTTTTTTACAAGCTGAGCACCATGACTTCCTTGACTGAACCAGTCCATTTTGATCCTGAGTCTTCCACTTTTGTGTTGCCTTCAACTTCTCCTAGCATTATGTCACAACAGTGGTTTGCTGCATTTGAAAAAAACAAATTAAGAATCCTCCATCACTGGGATGCCTGACCCAGCCTTGGTGTTACAACTGTCACCAGTCTCTGAGCAAGAAAGTTTTACTAACTGTAGGATTTTATACAAGAGTAATTGACCTTATTGGAGAAGAAGGTATTTTTAAAAATGTCAACACCATTGTAATGTGGTATAAAGTATACCATTAATTCATGCACTTTGAATGAGGCATTTAAAGAGAACCAGTAAGCAAGCATGATGTGCTGTTGTCCGAGTGGATCAAAGCATTTGATGTGTAATCCTTCTAAATGGAAAGTAATTAGATTTTTTTCTGTGTGTTTTTATTTTTAAAAGTAAATTTAAGTTACTAATAGATAGGGCTGCCAAGTTTTCAGGCTAAGAAAACACCTCAAAGCCTCTCCATGTAACAAAAATTAAATAATCGGGTGCCTGCAGCCCGCCGCGCAGCGGCTGGGCTGCAAAGGCACGAGTTTGCCTCCCCGGACGGGGAGAGACAGAGGGCGCCCGTTCTGGCACGCAGGCTGGGAAGCGAGGTCTGGCTGATTGACAGCCAGACCTGTGCTCCTCTCAGTCTGCATCGGGCGCGTCTTCGGCTGGGACGTTTTGAAGGCTTCGTTGTCGGCTGGGGATGTTTTGAAGGCTCCTTGGTCAGCTAGGACGTTTTTGCTTGCGTCGGGAGGATTTCATCATTGCTGATCTGCTCTGCTGGCGTCTTGGCTGAGTCCTTTTTGTTTTTGGAGGGGGGTGGTCCAGCGTGGGCTTCTGGAGCGTTGGGAGGCTGTGCTGTTGGACGGCGGGCTGCTTTTGTGTGTGGTTTTGGAATCCCGGGGGTGGGATCTGCTGTTCCCCTGGGTGCCTGAAGCGTGCCATCCATTCCATGTGATATAGCCCCGTGGTGCAGTGTGTTAAGGCTGCAGTACTGCAGTTCTAGCTCTGCTCACAACCTGAGTTCGATCCTCGGCGGAAGCTGGGTTGTTTAGGTAGCCGGCTCGAGGTTGACTCAGCCTTCCATTCTTCTGCTCACAACCTGCGTTTGATCCCCGGTGGAAGCTGGGTTTTTTAGGTAGCCGGCTCGAGGTTGACTCAGGCTTCCATTCTTTGGCTGGCTGGGGGGCTGGTTTGTGGCCTTTTAGGCAGCTCCTTTAGGGTGTGGCCTGGTGTTACCATTACAGCTTTCCAGGCGGGCACTGGGGTCCTTATTTTATGCCCGGTAACAGGGCGGGCCACCATCTTGGGTCTATTCAATTGAAGGGGCGGCGGCGGCCATTTCAGGCAGCATTTTGCCCAGCAACAGGTCTGTCAGCCATCTTGGGCTTATTCAGCCATGGGGGTGGCGGCAGCCATTTTAAGTTGCGGTTTTGCCCGGTAACAGGGCTGTCGGCCATTTTAGGCTCCAATTTGCCTGGTAACAAGGCATCGGCCATTTTGGGGCTCATCCATTAGAAGGGTTTGTGTAAAGTTCTTAAGAGTTTTGTGTTGTCATCATGGCTGGTGGTAAGGGGTCTGGGAAGTCTAAGGGCAAGAAGCCGGCGCCCAAGGCACCTAGGGCACCACCTAAGAGACCTCCTCCTCCTGCATCTTCGTCTGATGAGGAGGGTGATGGGGTGGTGGAGGCTAGTATTATGAGCAGACTGAGGGCGCTGGAGCAAGCGTCAGGTCTGCCTTGTCCTGGGGAGCTAGACGGTCCTGGGACATCCAGAAGGGGTCACCAAGCTAATATTTTAACTAGGCTTTCTCTCCTTGAGGGCAGGTCTGCTGGTGCATCTATGGATGCTGGGTCCAGTGGGGCGGATGCAGCAGCAGCTGCTGGAGCGTTTGGTCTGGGGACGGCGGTTGCTCCTTCTGGATGGGCTGGTAAGTTGACCGGAAATTTACAGGTGGGTAGTGGTCAGGCTTGGCCATGGGGTCCTTGTGGCCCCACCTTATTGGCTGGACAAGGGTGCCCCTCGTCTGGTTCAGGCATGCCTTCTGCCTCTGGGTTTGGGTTCCCTGTTACCTGGCCTGGGTTTAGCGGGAAAGGGGGGCCTTGCGGGGCTTGTGCGGGTGCTGGTCAACTGGGTATGGCCAGCCCTTTTAGCGGGGCACCTTCCCTTTATGGGATGGTGCCTTTTGCTTCTTTGCCCTTTGGAGATGTTGCTCTACCATTGGGTGACCACCTGCTCCCTGCAACGCGAGAGAAAATATTAAAAGGGGAGTATGTGGAGTAAGAAAACACCTCAAAGCCTCTCCATGTAACAAAAATGAAATAATACTCCATATTGTTCCTACCTGTTTACTAATAACAAACACAGTGCTTACAGTGATAACCAAACATAATATAAACAAGCATATTTATGCAACACAAAATCCTTCCAGAACTGAAAGCACAATGCTCCTACTATATGATGGATCAATGCCCTCTTCTTTGCTGTTGATTCAGTAGTTAAGTGGTGCTTCTTTTAAATTTTGTCTCACTTTCATGGCTTTGTTTTCATTTCTCCTTGGAACATCTGCAAATTGTCTTCATATCCTTATGAATGCCAATTCAGAAGGATATGAAGACAATTTGCACATGGTCCCAAGAAGAAGAGTCTCTGCACTCAAAACAATATTGGACTGGTGTTGGATATTGTTGGACTTATATCATAGCTCTATATTTTTTTCTATAGGACATTGATCCATCATACAGTAGGAGCAGCGTGTGCTTTTGGTTGGTAAAATGAGTACCCAGCTTGCTGCGGGAAACGTGTAGATGACTGGGGAAGGCAATGGCAAACCACCCTGTAAAAAGTCTGCCGTGAAAATGTTGTGAAAGCAACGTCACCCCAGAGTTGGAAACGACTGGTGCTTGCATAGGGGACTACCTTTACCTTTAGGAACAATAAGGAGTATTATTTCATTTTTGTTACACAGAGAGGCTTTGATTGCCTCTGTGGTCCCAGCTTTGATTGCCAAGTTCCCAGGCTAGGGTGGGGTTCCCCCACCCTGGAGGTTCCCAACCCACCGGCCCGCATTGGACACGCTAGCAATCTGGGAGGAAAAATGCTATGGTAGCATAGGAGACTGACATTAACAGACATTCTCACATTCTGACATGTTACTGTTTTATTGGTTTCCCATGCTAATGCAACCCAGATTTTTGAATTTTTCTGAATTTGTTAATTTTACCATTCTGCTATTGGATTTTTAATTTTGTACCACTTTGCATTCTAAAGCTCAAAAGATATGTGTAGCTCTGCTTACTGTACCTCATTCCTCGTCTGAAGAAGTGTGAACAAGAGCTTGCATGATTCTCCCACCCCATGTGAAGGGCGCTGTGAGTACATCTGCTCCGAATGTCTGAGAGATCAATAAAAGTTCTTTTGTTGCCTAGATGTGTTCAGCGAGTTGATTTACTAGCTAGAAGCTGCCTGCAGCATAAATATGATGCCTGGTGTCTACCTGTGAAACTAGAAGACCTCAGAGCATCATAGGCTGAGGGAGTGGTTTTGATGACTTCTTCCTCCCAATTTCAGAAATCTGTTTCAAATGGTTTTTGTTCCATGAGAGACCTGTGACCTCCTGGGCCCCAGCATCACATTTTCAATCCTCTCAGCTGGATATGTCTGACTGTCCCACCATCTCCTGCTTGTATTTCACAGAATTCAAACAAATCTTTTCAGTGTGTTACATTATGTAGACCCCAAGGTACAAACCCAAAAAAGAAAATCATCTAGAGAAGACCATTCAGCATAATTTCAGTAAACAAATTTTGTGAGATATGGTTTTGGGAAAGTGCCCCAAATCAGTAAGTTTTAACAATGCAGTCTTGATTTCTTTGTTTCTCATGCTATGGATGAATGGATACAGCAAAGGAGATATTATAGCATAAATCAGAGCACAAATGACATTTAGCTCAGAAGAAGTGTTACCAGGAGGCCTCGCATAGGCAAAGATTCCACTAAATAGAAGCAGAGACATCACAGTGAGGTGGGGAATGCAAGTGGAGAGAGCTTTTTTCTGACCATGCACAGAAGGCATTCTGAGTACTGTTGTAAAAATCTTTATGTACGTTACAACGATGTAGATAAAACATCCTCCACCTAAACTGCAGCTAAATATAAGAAGTCCCCCTTCAACTAGACATAAGTCTGAGCAAGTGAGTTTTAGTAACTGTGGAACTTCACAGAAGAACTGATTGATTCTATTGGAGCAGAAAGTGATGGCAAAAGTGCTACAGGTGTGCAATGTGGCAGAAAGTGTACTGATAAACCATGCACTTGGAGTCATCTGAATGCAGGCTCCTTTATGCATTATGGCCTCATAATGCAATGGATTGCAGTTAGCAATATGCCGATCATGTACCATTATTGTTAGGATTAACAAATGAGATATGTCACTCTGGAAATATTAAGTAAACACAGCCAAGCCTCAGATTCCACAGAAGCTCACAGGAGCACAACTCCTGAATCTTTCTGAGGGTTCTACCTCCTTCTTCTCACCTTGCCTATTGAATAGTAGGTGCAGTTGCATAACAATCCCTGGATGATCTCCACTGCTTATTTTTTTACAAAACTACCCTTAAACACAACCATAAGGTTATAGTGAGAAATATATTGCCAACATAAATATTATATCAATAAACAAAGGAAAAACCAGTCCCTAATGAAAAGTCCACAGAAAATCTGTTGTTAACAACGGATGTGACTCAACGAAGATGTCTTCTTCTGGATACAAATAATTTCTTCATATTATGTAGAACATGAAGTAGGTGCTCTTTAGAACTCCCTGGGCAGGTCATCGACTTCTGCCACACCTGTTTCACATCTTTATTAACACAGGATATTCCACAAAATCTCTATAACATAAAAAGACAAACCTCATACTATCCAGAATGCCACATATCAATTATGTATACAACCCTGATACATATTCTTATATATATAAACAATATCACAAATTCGTAAACAAAACTCATGGGGACCCAAAGTCTCCAAAACAATCCCTCAATTACAGCTCGGCTCCAAAACGACTCAAGGTGGAAGGAAAGCCCAGAGTCACGATGCATAAAAAAACCTCATTTGAAAACACCTGAGATTCTTATTAAAGAACCCTTTCCTCGTTAACATATACATGGCAAAAAGCCCAGACATGTATAACAATATTCACTATCAACTATACACAAAATATTTCCAATGAATCCTATTTACAATTGCTTTTATAGACGTGCATTCATTGACAAATACAATTACAGCTATGCATCCATTAACAAATTTACAAAAAAAATGGAGGATCCATACAGTTATTCAGACCATTGGGGTGACATTATATTGAAGATCCATTTGCATTCTTCTTGAAATAACTTAGTGTGAACATCCTCAATGTTGCCCCACATTTCATGTTTATATAAAACCAAAAATTTAAAACTGTCAAACGGAAATTTGTCAAATTGAGATTTGTGACAAATAAGATCAAAGAGAATCAAAATGTGTGCTTGTTTTTAAAATTTGTTTGTTTGTTTTTAAATGGACAGTAATTTGCAAGTGATGTGGTGATACTGTACGGACATGTCCAAAGAGAGAAAAATCAGATGTGCATTTATACCCAACAGATCCATGGATGCCTGTTGTATTTAAAGTGTACATCCAGACTGCGACAGCTGGGAATGGTCTTTGAGTTGTGGGCAACCCATTCCACCTCAACTCAGTTCCAAACATATTTGACAGCACAGAACGTCCAGCCCTAAACACGATGATGGCTATGATAGAATTTTCCCTGTCTGATCGCTCCAGCATTATAAAGCCACCACAACTTGCATCCCTGTCAATCCTGGTTCTTTAAAAATTTTTTAGCAATACACACATAACCACATTATCAGTGAAAGTAGGCAGGG
This sequence comes from Heteronotia binoei, assembly GCF_032191835.1. NCBI lineage: Eukaryota > Metazoa > Chordata > Lepidosauria > Squamata > Gekkonidae > Heteronotia > Heteronotia binoei. The sequence continues at coordinate 37,176,203 of NC_083237.1, read as the reverse complement.
GCCCGCAAGGGCCTTAAGCACTGCTGGAGATACATTCCAAGCAACCACAAATGCTTTTTTTGAGTTATTTTTTTTTTAAGGTTGAGATTTGTGAGTAATACAGTCATTGTTTAGGCCACGCTTCTAGAAAATAGCCCCTATGTGGGTGAGCCAATCAGTAGCAGCTACGTTTCAAGTTAGGGTGGACAAAAACAACGGCACCTCGCTGACGTGTTAAATGTAGGGTTGCCAAGTCCAATTCAAGAAATATCTGGGGATTTTGGGGGTGGAGCCAGGAGACTTTGGAGGTGGAGCCAGGAGACATTGGAGGTGGAGCCAGGAGCAAGGGTGTGACAAGCATAATTGAACTTCAAGGGAGTTCTGGCTATCACATTTAAAGGGACCACACATCTTTTAAATCCCTTCCCTCCATAGGAAATAATGAAGGATAGGGGCACCTTCTTTTGGGGCTCATAGAATTGGACCCCCTGGTCCAATCTTTTTGAAACTTGGGTGGTATTTTGGGGAGAGTTACTGGATGCTATCCTGCAAATCTGGTGCCCCAACCTCAAAAAACAGCCCCCTAAGAGCCCCAGATACCCTCGGATAAATTCTCCATTATTTCCTATGAGAATAAGTCTCCACAGGGAATAATAGAGTTCCCTCCCCTCCCCCCGTTTTCTCTCTCTCAATCACACACACGCTTAACTGTCTCTGGTGCAAGTGGGCAGTCATGTTGGTCTGAAGCAGTAGAAAAAGCAGGAGTCTCTGGTGCCTCCACAACAAGATCTGGAAAGTAGAGGGGTTACGCTGCTCTTTTACACACACACTCACTTGTTCGAAAGAAAAGCAAAACAAACAGAGGGGCTGCACTCTCATGAGGTCTGCTGTTACTAACCCTTCCCCATGAAGTACTTCCTGCTCCAATTTAAAAGCACACACACATTTTAAAACTGGACCTGTTTGCAGGTCCTGCCCAAGATCTAGAGGTACAGGGTGGCTGTGGGGGAGGAGCTTCCCCTGCCGGCCAGCTGGCTGGGGCGGGGGGAAGCCTGTAAAACCAGGGAATCTCCCGCTGGGACCTGGGGATTGGAAAGCCTAGTTAAATGGTGTGTCTGACCATGACCCTACAGATACTTAACTTTCCATTCTGCCAAACAAGTACAATTGGGAAAGCAACTATAATTTCAGTGTTTTTAGGGTTTAATCCTCAAACCACCTTTAGAAAAAACATAGTGTTCCCTCTAAGTTAAATTAGTGTGAGCTAGTTCACAGTTCTTTAGCTTCTGGCTCCCACTTTTTTGTCTTAGCTCAGGAAGAATGGCCCCAGAGCAAACTAATTTATGCAGTAGCCAAATTGCTTGATCACAACTTGAATGCCAGTAGCTCACAAAGTAGAATTTTTGCTCACAAGACTCCACAGCTTAGAGGGAGCATTGATTGCATGTGGTATATTTGTACTCCAAGCCACATTCTCCATACATCTAGTGGTTATTCTTGTTGTGAGAGAGGTCACAGGCAGGTAGTTTCTTTTGTGTAGATTCACCATGATTACTTTTCTTTTGTGTAGATTCACCATGATTCTTTTGTTTAGATTCACCATGATTCTTTTGTGTAGATTCACCATGATTACTTTAAAGGAAAAGGTAGTCCCCTGTGCAAGCACCAGTTGTTTCCGACTCTGGGGTGACACTGTTTTCACAAAGTTTTCAAGGCAGGCTTTTTACGGGGTGGTTTGCCATTGCCTTCCCCAGTCATCTACACTCCCCCCTCCCCAGCAAGCAGTGTACTCATTTTACTGACCTCGGAAGGATGGAAGGCTGAGCCAACCTGAGCTGGCTACCTGAATCTAGCTTCCACTGGGATCGAACTCAGGTCGTGAGCAGAGAGTTCAGACTGTAGTACTGCAGCTTTACCACACTGTGCCACAGGGCTCTTATTATGATTACTTTACAAAGCTATATATTTTTGGTTAATTTAAAACAACAAAAACTTGTTTTTAACCTGAGATTTAGTCATCTGGTGTCAATTTTCATAAATTTTAGCATGGCACCAAAAACTGACCTATTTGAAATAAACACTAGTTTTAATATGAAGCTCAGGAATTGCTATGAGAAAGAACATGGAACTGATACTCCAAATGTTGTCATGTCCCCTGCAGCTGGGGGTTGACAGATCAGTGTGCATATATAATTTAAAAAAAAGTTGAAGATGTTTATTGAGAAAATCTTGATTTTACCAGTATTAGTAAAGGATTGTTAAGGTGTGTTTACTACATTTCTATCCCGCCCTTGTTCCAGGAAACTCAGGTTGTGTACATGGCTTCCCCCTTCATCACTTTATTCCCTCAACAGCCCTGTGAGGTAGAATAGGAAGAAAAAGAGAGACTGGCCCAAAGGCTTCCAAGGTGCCAGAAAAATCAGTTCTTCAGTTCTTTCAAAGTGGATGACGTGGTCTCCTTCTTGAAGTGCATGTTCAGCAACAGCTGATTTTTCTGGCTGAAACACTGTCGCTTGTTTCAGCCAGAAAAATCAGCTGTTGCTGAACATGCACTTCAAGAAGGAGACCACGTCATCCACTTTGAAAGAACTGAAGTCCTTTCTACGGTCTCACATTATCACACCCGCCTGAACAGAGAAGCTATTGAGATTTACAAACACCAGCACAACTTTTTTTTTTTTTTTGAACACCAGCACAACTTTAACAGAAAAGAAGAAGGCATTTCCATCCACCATTCTTGGTATCCAGCTCTGCAAAACACCCTACAGACTACAAATTGCAAAAGGTCACAGAGCAACCAGCACATTCCAGAGAACAATCAACAACCATCTTCCTTATCTTCACACCCCTTCCAACCCTCCCAGCAATCAACACAGAACAATGGTCACATTCCACAGCCAGTTTCCTTATCACTACCCTTCCAGGAAGCCCCACCAAACAATGGGTACATTCACAAACCAATTGCCCTCTCACCACACCCCCTCCAGCCTAGAAATAGCAGCTCTCCAGCAGCCCTGGCCTCACTCAATGCACAGCAGCCAAGAAGGTCAGAGCGCCTGCTCTGGCTGCAACGCCACTGAGGATGTTCTCCGCAGCTGAGAACGAAACGTCTGGGAAAAAAACTTTCTCCAGTAGAACACGGCACTTGAGCCCGAAAGATTCTACAAACCCTAATTCTGTTCTACAATACATACCTATTGATTGTCCAATATTATAAATGATTGAATACCCTTGGAAGAGGCAGTATCCCACTAGTTCTTCCTCTTTTCATCATGGGATCTCCTGTGTCAATTTTGGCTGAGATTGTAGCTGAGTTTACAGATAGTGGGTCATCATTCCATAAGCTCATATGACCAGATTGATGAATATCATAAATTATAAACATAAATTCAGGATAGAAGAGAGCTCTAGAAACTGTGGTACAGAGCAAAAGACATCAGCAGTGCCCTGGGCTTCTGGAAGGGCTCACTGCCACTGGACCTTGCCCACATATCTCCTCTTCCACCTACCTGAGTGCCCTTACTTTACCCACTAGTTTGCAAGCACTTCGATGTTCTCAACTACCTGGGCTGCCTGCTGTTCCCAGCAAAGAGCTGGCTGATAGAGACATTTCAGCCACATACACCTCATAATGTCATTGTTGAAAGGGCACGCAGGTGGCTGTGGGAGTGGTCTGGAACATATGGGCAAAAGATGAACATGGAGTATGCTGGATTTGGCAGAGGTAACAGTGATTGACAAATGAACAGAGGGGAGACCTTGAGCACTCTTTGCTCAAGGCTTATCAAACCATGAAACTGGCTCTCACCTCTGTTAACACATTCTGAATTTATTCAAAATAGTTCAGGGATGGCCAACGGTAGCTTTCCAGATGTTTTTTGCCTACAACTCCCATCAGCTGTAGCCAGCATGGCCAATGGCTGGGGCTGATGGGAGTTGTAGGCAAAAAACATCTGGAGAGCTACCGCTAGCCACTCCTGAAATAGTTAATATCATATTTTTATTTTACTATGGCTGAGGGTTTGTTTTTTTTAAAAAAGAAAATCTCTAAACATGATAATTCAACCCTACTTTTGAAGAAAAGCTTTGCTTGCAATTATTTTTGGGAAATGACCTAAATCAGAGAGCTTCAACAATGCAGTTTTGATTTCTTTGTTTCTCATGCTATAGATGAATGGATTGAACAAGGGAGGGAGAATAGCATATATTATTGCAAAAAGAACATTCTGATCAGATGAAGCATGACTGTGAGGCCTCAAATAGGCAAAGATACTACTAAATACAAGTAAAGACACCACAGTGAGGTGGAAAGGCAAGTGGAAAGGGCCTTTTTCTGACCATGAAGGGATTCTCAACACCGCTAGAAAAATCTTCATGTAGGAGACGATGATGAAGATGAAGCATCCTAGTACAAGGCAACAGCAAAACGTAATGATACCAACTTCAACTAGATACATGCCATAACAGGAGAGTTTTAAATCTGTGGAACTTCACAGAAGAACTAATTAATTCAGTTGGAGGAGAAGGTGATGGCAAAAGTCCCTCCAGTGTGTAATATACCAAAGAGGATACCTGCAATCCATGCACTGACTGCCATCTGAATGCAGGCTCCTCTGTACATAATTGTTTCATATTGCAATGGATTGCAGATGAGCTTGGTCTCCAGTGTATGAGCTGGTGGTTCTTGCTGTTAGTGATATTTGATATAATTGCTGATTGAAATTATAAATAAGTATACATTATGATATTCAAAGTTTCAATAATCTTTATTGAGCCACTAAGAAAGTCTATCTTACAGTCTGCGAACTTACGCCCAGCACAATTGTTTAGGACAATTCTGTCTGTAACTACCCTACCACAGGGGAAACCAAACACTAAGGAAACCAAACACTAGGGCTATCGGCTGTGAGGCTTTTGTGAGCTTTATCGCAGATAAGGTCTTGTCACTCCGCCGCAACCTCCCTGCCACAGTTGAAACAGTAAAAGAACTCGAGGCTCCATGCATGCCTTCTAGTCAGTTTCTGGATTCTTTCACTCCACTCAGCCTGGAGGAAGTTGACAGAACGCTTTCTACTGTATGCTCAATCACATGTAGTTTGGACCCATGCCCATCATGGCTAATTAAAGCTGGCTGAGAGAAGTTATGGGTTCCTTTGAGGGAAATTGTCAACAGGTCCCTACTTGAAAGAACCTTTCTCCAACCTCTTAAGGAGGCTGTGGTCTTCCCTCTTCGGTTGGTGTCAAACTTGCCTTTCTTGGGCAAGATTATTGAAAGGGCAGTAGCAGTGCAGTTACAGAGCTTTCTGGATGCTTCCCAAATCTGGAGGCTTCAACTAGTGAAGAATGCCACAGCCAGGTTGTTAGTGGGGCTTCCTTTACAGGAACACATTCAACCGATGTTGCAAGTGCTGCACTGGTTGCCTATTGCTTACCGGATTCACTTCAAGGTGCTGGTTATTACCTTTAAAGTCCTATATGATCAGGGACCTGCATACCTTAGGGACCGCCTGTCCCCGCATGTACCCCAGAGAGCACATTGGTCAGGGTCGCAGGATCTACTCTCGGTCCCCAGGCTCAAGGTGATCAGAGCCAGGGCCTTTTCTGCTGTAGCTCCTGCCTGGTGGAATGAGCTGCCGGAGGAGGTTAGGGCACTGTGAGAGTTCACACAGTTCTACAGGGCCGTAAAACAGTGCTCTTCTGCCAGACATTTTTGAAACAAAATCTATAACAACAGTACAGCAGAACAAATCCACTGGCCCACTTCAAACATCACAGTGTGACTGGGGACCTCCTTTCACAGGACATTCAGCAGAAATAACTGAATAACAAAATTTTAATATGTATAGTTGGCAGTACCCACCATCTTTAAAGCACCATTATATTTTAATAGGGGGGAGGGGTGGGCTCCCTCTTGGGTATCCTGCCTCCCCCCCAGGGAAAGTGTATGCACAATACATAGCCTCTCCTCTCCCGGTGTACTGAACACCACGTGGTCACTGTCCGGCTATGCCTGGCAGATGGTCACTGCAATGGCCTCTCCTGCATTACTGCATCCGTGGCAACACCTTCCCACTGGTCCCCCCCCCCCCGTTTCTCACAGAGTTTGCCACGTCATGGTGCGACCAAATGTCCGGTGGTATAACCGGATGGGCAGGCTGGGCTCACCAACCTCGCCAGCCAAACTCTAACATCAAACCCGGGCAGATAGAGGTCGTTAATGTAACACCTACCACCTGGAGGACTCGCTGCCGGCGTCCCGGCTTACTGGGCCATGGCAGATGACCCCCAGGTGAAAGGGTGGAGCCAGTACCGCGCACACTGTGCTTCACCTAAAAATTCCTCTGCGCAGGCCTGAAGGGCATATCCACATCCACAACCCACAACACACCAAGTCCTGCAGCGATGGGCAAGGGGCGAAATGGCAGGTGGAAGATGCCACTGGAAGCCGCAGTCCCGATCCTGCATGTAGGAGGTTCAGGGTATTGGTCGCCTGATGCTGACCCGGAGACGAAAGCATTTTTCAGCAGCACCCTGAACGACCAAGCAGCCTTATCTAGGGACAGCACTGCTTGCTCCACACGGAGAGGGTCCTAGAAAAGGTGGCCTAAACAAAGCTCGTCTCCCCCACCCCAGTTGGCTAGCCGCAGTCAACGGGCATCCTTACTTGCGGTCAAAAAATAACAACAAAGAAAAGGCATGCACCTGCCTCACAAAGTGTGCAAAGACTAAAGCTTGCGTGTTGGAACATCAGAACCATGCATGACACAGTAGACAGTGGTCACCCTGAATGACGCTCTGCTCTAGTTGCCCACGAACTTCTCAGGTTGAATATTGACATAGCAGCTCTCAGTGAGGTCCGTTTCCCTGAGGAAGGGAGTCTTCAAGAACATGGTGCTGGCTCTACTCTCTACTGGTCGGGTAAGTCAAAGGCTGAGAGCCGCCTTTCTGGCGTTGGCTTCATGGTCAGGAACTCCATTGCCTCCAAACTCGAAAACCTGCCAACAGGTCACTCAGATCACATCATGTCCATGCACCTCCCACTTCAAAACAAGCAGCATGCAACACTCTTCAGTGTGTATGCCCCAACCCTTCAAGCAGATCCTGCAGAAAAGAAAAAGTTCCATGCTGATCTACGCAACTTCGTATGGAAGACCCCTACAGAGGACAAGATGATCATCCTTGGTGACTTCAATGCCAGAGTAGGTAAAGAATCGGAAGCCTGGAAAGGAGTACTTGGCAAACATGGCATTGGCAACTGCAATGATAATGGGCGCCTCCTGCTAGAATTCTGCACGGAGCACCAGCTCACCATCACCAACAATATCTTTCAGCAGAAGAACAGCCTGAAGAAAACCTGGATGCACCCACGGTCCAAGCACTGGCACCTTATCGACTACATTCTGGTGCGCCAGAGAGACCTTCGAGATGTCTTACACACCCGAGTAATGCCCAGTGCGGAATGTCATACAGATCATCGTCTTGTACGCTGCAATCTCCGTCTTCAGTTTAAACCCACACCCAGGAGAGGAGGTATCCCTCGGAGGAAGCTTCAGGTTGGCAGCCTTCAGTCAGCCGAAGTTAAAGTTGCCTTCCAGGCAAAACTCCAGTCAAGAATTGAGGACCCCAGTTGCCCCACAGATCCTTCTCCAGAAGCACTCTGGGAACACCTAAAAACTACCATCCTGTCGATCTCTGAAGAAGTCTTCGGGTTCTCCACAAGGAAGAACAAGGACTGGTTTGACGAGAACAATCAAGAGATCCAAGAATTACTAGCGAAAAAGAGATCTGCCTACCAAGCACATCTTGCTCAGCCCTCCTGTCCCGGGAAAAAAGCAATATTTCGCGCTGCATGCAGCAACCTCCAGCGCAAGCTTCAAGACATTCGGAACGAGTGGTGGACCAAGCTTGCAGAGAGAACCCATCTGTGTGCAGACACTGGTGATTTAAGAGGGTTCTACGAAGCCCTGAAGGCAGTATATGGCCCATCATATCAGGCTCAGAGTCCCTTGCGTAGTGCAGATGGCCAAGTGCTCCTCACAGACAAGGCATCCATACTGAACCGGTGGTCGGAGTATTTTCAGGTTCTCTTCAGTGCCAACCGCGTGGTTCAAGATTCAGCAATCCACCTCACCCCACTTCAACCAGTGAAAACAGAGTTGGATGAGATCCCCACCCTAGAAGAGACTGTTAAAGCTATCAAGCAACTGAAAAGTGGCAAAGCAGCGGGAGTTGATGGAATCCCACCAGAGATCTGGAAGCATGGGGGCACAGTACTACATAGCACACTTCACAAAGTACTTGTCACCTGCTGGGAACAAGGCAAACTACCACAGGACTTTCGCGATGCAATCATCATCACTCTACACAAGAACAAAGGGGAAAAGTCAGACTGCTCCAACTACCGGGGGATAACCCTGCTCTCCATCGCAGGCAAAATCCTTGCCAGAATACTCCTGAACAGACTGGTGCCCACCATTGCAGAAGAACTCCTCCCAGAGAGCCAGTGTGGCTTCAGAGCTAACAGGAGCACCACCAACATGGTATTTGTTCTCAGGCAGCTCCAAGAGAAATGCAGGGAACAGAACAAGGGTCTATATGTGACTTTTGTCGACTTTACCAAAGCTTTCGATACCGTTAGCAGGAAAGGCCTGTGGCAAATCTTGGAACATTTAGGATGTCCCCCAAGGTTCCTCAGCATGATCATCCAGCTACACGAAGACCAGCGAGGCCAAGTCAGACACTGCAACGACCTCTCAGAGACCTTCCCAATAGGCACAGGTGTAAAGCAAGGCTGCGTTCTCGCGCCAACTCTCTTTACGATCTTCTTTAGCATGATGCTTCAAAGAGCCGCAGTAGATCTAGATGATGACGATGGTGTCTACATCCGCTATCGCACCGATGGCAGCCTGTTCAACCTGAGGCGACTAAAGGCCCACTCCAAGACAATGGAAAAACTCATCCGAGAGCTACTGTTTGCTGATGATGCTGCACTCGTCTCCCACTCGGTATCAGCTCTGCAGCATATGACGTCCTGCTTTGCAGAGGCTGCCAAGCTATTCAGCCTAGAAGTTAGTCTGAAGAAGACAGAAGTTCTCCACCAGCCTGCACCCCAGGAAGATTATCACCCTCCTTGCATCACTGTGGGTGAATCAGTTCTGAAGACAGTCCAGCAGTTCAGCTACCTGGGGTGCATCATCTTCTCAGATGCCAAGTTCGACAAGGAGATTGAAAATAGGCTGGCAAAGGCAAACCGTGCATTTGGCCGACTGCACAAAAGAGTGTGGAGCAACAAGCATCTGAAAAAAGGCACAAAGATCAATGTTTACAAAGCGGTTGTGATGACAACCCTCATCTACGGCTCCGAATCGTGGGTTTTATACCGTCATCACCTGCGACTCCTTGAGCGCTTTCATCAGCGCAGCCTTCGCACCATCCTCAACATCCACTGGAGTGACTTTGTTACCAACACTGAAGTCCTCAAGAGGGTGGAGGTTACAAGCATCGAGGCACTGCTGTTGAAGACGCAGCTGCGCTGGGCAGGGCATATTTCTAGGATGGAAAACCACCGCCTTCCCAAGATTGCTCTGTATGGCGAACTTTCCACCGGCCATCGAAATAGAGGGGCACCAAAGAAGAGGTACAAGGACTCCTTGAAGAAATCCCTTGGCACCTGTCGCATCAATCATCACCAGTGGTCTGACCTAGCCTCAGATCGCAAAGCATGGAGGCACACCATCCACCAGGCTGTCTCTTCCTTTGAGAACGCACGCATAGCTGGTCTTGAGGACAAAAGGAGATTGAGGAAGAATCGCACTGCTACAGCACCAACCCCAAATCAGACTTTTCCCTGCAGCCACTGTGGCCGGATCTGCCTGTCCCGCATTGGTCTTGTCAGCGACCAGCGAGCCTGCAGCAGACGTGGACTACTGCACCCTTCTTAAATCTTCGTTCACGAAGTCAAGCCGAGAGAGAGAGAGAGAGAGACACACCTTCTCTTAGCAGGCGCATTTCATCCCCTGCAAGCAACTCCCTACCTCCAAGAAACTGGCCTATTTGTTTTTGGCCTATTTGTTTGGCCAGTTTGGTGTAGTGGTTAAGTGTGTGGACTCTTATCTGGGAGAACCGGGTTTGATTCCCCAGTCCTCCACTTGCACTTGCTGGAATGGCCTTGGGTCAGCCATAGCTCTGGAGAAGTTGTCCTTGAAAGGGCAGCTGCTGGGAGAGCCCTCTCCAGCCCCACCCACCTCACAGGGTGTTTGTTGTGGGGGAGGAAGGTAAAGTAGATTGTGAGCCGTTCTGAGACTCTTCGGAGTGGAGGGCGGGATATAAATCCAATATCATCTTCTTCTTCATCTTCTTTCCAACACGTTGTTATATTACACTCATTTCCAGATAAGGTCATTAGCGACAGCGGGCTACAGTTCGTTGCCAACTTCTGGCGGGAGTTTTGCAAACTAGCAGGCATAGAACAGGGATTGAGCTCTGCATACCACCCACAGACGGATGGACGGACAGACAGATCGCGTAAACGGCCTCCTGGAACAATACCTAAGGTGCTATGTGAACTATCAACAAACTAATTGGGTGGAATTGCTGCCTTTTGCCTAATATGAATACAATAATAGCCTGCATAGCTCCACCAAAGCAACGCCGTTCCAAATAGTGCATGGCTACACGGGGAAGCCCTTTACGCTGCTACCCAATCTTAAGGAAACAGCACCACCTACCTCGTGCCAACAGTGGTGGGAAGAAATAAGGAAAGGGTGGGAAATCATCCAGGAAAATTTAGAAGCAGCAAAGAAAGACTATAAAACACAAAAAACATTCTCCAGAATGGGACTTTAAAGTAGGGGAAACGGTATTCCTGTCCGCCAAAAATCTAACATTGCCGCAAGCCAGTCGGAAATTGGCATACAAATATTTGGGACCATTCAAAATAAAAAGAGTAATCAATAAAGTGACTGTGGAATTGGAGTTACCTAAAATGTTTAGTAAAATTCACCCTGTCTTCCATTGCAGTCTTCTTCGGCGGGATCCTGGAATTACATCATGGCACCCCGCCCTCCAGAGCCTCAACCTATTCAAGTGAAGGGCCAGAGTCATCATGAGGTGCAGGAGGTGCTAGATGCCAGAATGAAAAGGGGATTGTTTTATTACCTGGTGCGTTGGAAATATTTTTTCCCCAGTTGCGATGAATGGGTCAAATCATCAGGCCTTAGGGCCCCCACACTACTCAAAAGATTTTACCTACTGCACCCAGACAAACCCCGAGCAAGAGCTTAGGGGGGGGGGGCAGTATGTCAGACACTGGAACTTGAAAGGCCCTAGAAAATGGTAGGCTAGCTTCCGGGAAGTTTGGGGCAACGGTAGATTCTTGGTGGAAAGGAACACCGTGTCCCCTTCTTTAAAGTCCCACCCAGGGCTGTGCTTTTTATCAAACTGGGCTTTGTAGTCCTTTTTCGCCTTCTCTAGATTTTCCTGGATCATTTTCCAGGACTTCTCTAATCTTCCCCACCACTGTTGACATTCGGGGGAAAGGGGCGGGTCTTTTCCTCCTGGGAGGGAGGGGAAAGGTTTCCCCTCATAGCCATGCACTGCTTGGAATGGAGACACCTTGGTTGAGCTGTGGAGGCTATTGTTGTATCCATATTCAGCAAAGGGCAGTAGCTCCACCCAATTGGACTGCTGAAAGTTTATGTAGCAGCATAGGTACTGTTCTAAAAGTCCATTCACCCTCTCGCTGTGGCCGTCCGTTTGTGGGTGGTAGGCGGAGCTTAGCCCTTGCTCCATCCCGGTCAGCTTACAGAACTCCCGCCAGAAGTTGGCAATGAACTGTGGCCTGCGGTCGCTAATGACCTTGTCGGGGAACGAGTGGACCCGGACCACGTGCAAAAAAACCAAGTAGGCTAGTTCCTTCGCAGTGGGCAGTTTTCGGCAGGGGATGAAGTGGGCTTGCTTGGAAATGTGTCCACCACCACCAATATTACAGTTCTGCCCCTGGAGGGTGGTAGTTCGACTATAAAGTCCATTGCCACTACTGACCATGGCCGTTCAGCCGTGGGGAGGGGTTGTAGCAGTCCCGGCACCTTCCCCCCCTTCTTTTAGCCATGAGGCACGTGGGGCACGTTTGAATGAACTCTGAAATGTCCTTTTTCATTTGTGGGCACCAGAATTGTTGGTGCACTAGGTGGAGGATTTTCACGTAGCCAAAGTGGCCGGCCAGTTTGTTGGTGTGGCAGTGTTGTAGCACTTCCACCCTTAATGATTTGGGGACATAGAGTTTCCCATCGTGGTACCAAAACCCCCCTTCCCCCTTCATTAGTCCATCTGGCCAGTTTTCTCCCTCCGCTTCTGCTTCGACTATTAACTTGATCCCCCCCCCAGGTCTTTTTTCTGCGTGGCCGCCTTGGACATAGTTTGCACGGCCCCTGCCACAGCCTTGGGCGGTATCAGGGAGTCTATGACCTCTTCTCATTCACTCTCATGTTGGGGCAACCTCGAGAGTGCGTCCACTAAAAAGTTTTTAGAGCCCGGGATGTGGCGCAGCGTGAAGTCGAATTTGGCAAAAAATCCCGCCCACCGGATTTGTTTCCCCGTCAGTTTCCAGCACCCCGTGAAGGCTTCTAAGTTCTTGTGTCAGTCCAAATTTCAAACGGGACCCGCACCCCTTCCAGCCATGATCACCATGTTTTTAGAGCGAACGTTACTGCGTAGGCTTCTTTGTCCCACACCGACCAGTTCCTCTGCTCGTTTGAAAATTTGCGGGAAATGTAGGCGCACGGCCTTAGGTGGCCCCCCTCGTCTTTTTGCATCAATATTCCTCCTACGGCCATGTCAGAGGCGTCGCACTGAACCACAAAGGGTTTGAGCTCATTGGGGTGCACTAGCACCAGCTCCCTGGTAAACAGACGCTTTAGGGTGTTGAACGCCTCCTGACACTGCTTAGTCCAATTTAGTTTGGCCCCAGGTTTTTTTGCCTCGGTCCCCTTCCCCTTAGTCTGGAGTAGGTCGGTCAGTGATAGGGCCACCTTGGCGAAACCCTGTATGAACGACCTATAGAAATTTGCAAACCCGAGAAATGATTGGAGCTGTCTACATGTCCTCAGGGGTTCCCAATCCAGCACCGCCTGTGTTTTTGCGGGGTCCATGGCCAGCCCTTTGCCCGACACTCGGAAACCCAGATAGTCCGGTTCCTCTTTGTGGAACTCGCACTTAGACAACTTTGCGTAAAGTTTATTTTGGTACAACGTGCTCAGGACTTCCCGGACCAGTTTCACATGGGAGGGTAGATCTTTAGAATAGATAATGATGTCATCAAGGTACATCACCACCCCCTGGTACAAGTTGTGAGGAAAAGCCCCCTACTTTTCATACATGTGAACATCATGATCACCAGCATGGTTGCCAGGGTGCCTGGAGATTTGACTCTCACACCTCTGCTCTAAGAAGTGGACTTTGCTTGCAGTTTTTAAGGCTTATGTGGATACCATAAGCCTCAGCTTTGCATTCTACGTCTCTGAAGAGTGTTAGCCAGAACTACAGACATGCTCCAGCTGCTCTTGGCCACTGCAGTGGAAGAAGCCAGGCCCCCATGTTTCCAGCCTGGCTCCATGGACCTAAAGCTAACAACAGCAGAAATCCATCTTGCTTTCCTGACCCAAGCATACCCCACCAGGCTGAACTCATTCCTTCTTAGTGGGAAAGTCACACGAACACACCCTAGCCTGCAAGCAACTCATTTACCTCATGAATGGATTAATAGCTCCACTGTTGATCCTAATTGCTCAGCAATACCAGAACAATAAACCTTGCCCAGCAGAAGATGAGAAAGAGGAAGGACATCTCCTGTCTCCATCAAGTCTTTTGTCTACACCGGGTGGTACCTAGGCCAGCATTTGATTCCCTATTGTCACCTTCCCAGCTAATCCCATTTAATCTTAAGTATCCAGCCATTTCCATTCTCACCCTAGTCTAATACCTTGGAGCCGCCCCAGGCAGCATTGCAGCTTGGAAATTTCCAGCTTCACCAGACTAAGGTGAAGTTCATTGGTCAAAACTGGCATCCAATTAGGTGTCAGCAAGGGATGTCCAGCCTCCTTGGTCATCATAGAGCCTCCCCCTGCTCCTCCCAGCACCTAAGGGGTCTAAGAGAGTCTATTTAACCTCTGACCCAACTCCACTCATGTGTGCTTTCTATTCAGCAACCCCTATTACCCACTGTCTAGATCCATCCCCAATTCTGGCCACAGTGTTGGGTCCATTTCCCCTGTCCTCTTAAGTCGCCATTGGAAACCTTCCTGGAAGACTACGATGGTAAATATTACCCTGTCTGTTTATCCATATATGTTCCCCTATTGATCTATCTATATTTCCTAGACCTGTGTGAATGTGTGAGTGTTTTGTATTTTTACCTTGTATGAAAGAAATATTATTCTAAATAAATTACAATTGATTTTTACTAAATTAGAGTCTCTTATTGAGCATTGACCATCTGAACGGTTGAGCCTCGTATACACAGATAATAAAAGATTCCGATGGGGCTAACTGTCTCTCAGCCTAATTCCCCAATCTTGTTTTGAGAGCAGTTTCCCTAACAGAAATTGGTGGAGAAAGCGTTGGCATTATCCTGTTTGTGTGAACACACGCGTGTCTTCATACAGACAGACGTAAGGTTGCACCGTTCAGAAAGTCTTGCTAGCGAGGCTATTGCGTGAGTGATTGAGTGAATGAGTTCTGCGTGAAAGGCTCTAGCGAGCATCTCTGTACTTGTGGGTTGGGCTGCCCCCATTTCTATCATTCAACTGGACTTCTCAGCCGCCCCTAGGAGGCCAGACACCTCGAAAGAGGACTGAGCCCGATAGAACGCAAGGGGGAAGTCCCGTGAAGTCTGGCCGCCGTCCCGAGGCCTTCTAAACGCGTCTATCGTGGGAGGGAATGTCAGGACAGGCTAGGATTGTTTAAGACCTGGAAAGAGCGCCCTTCCCTTCTCCCTTTTCTTTAGAGCTTAGTGCACACACGCACACACACTACATACACACTCAGACACTTGCACACACGCACCCAAGTCCTTACACGAGTCTAGGCCAAGGCTAGTCTAAGGCACCCGACAGTCAGGAGGGCAGGCGGGTCGTAGGACCGCTGCAATCTGACTGCTGGGCAACTTTTTATTTTGTTTGCCCGAGACGCGATCGTTGGGTCGGCTCGTGGCTCCCTTTTGCCCGAAGACGCGATCGTTGG
Organism: Heteronotia binoei; assembly: GCF_032191835.1. Classification (NCBI taxonomy): domain Eukaryota; kingdom Metazoa; phylum Chordata; class Lepidosauria; order Squamata; family Gekkonidae; genus Heteronotia; species Heteronotia binoei. The sequence goes on along the minus strand of NC_083237.1, from coordinate 37,160,987 downwards.
GTCGGCTCGTGGCTCCCTTTTCTGGCCGAGACGCAATCATAGGATTGGCTCGCTGCCCAAAACTGTGCCCAAGACGCGATCGTTGGGTCGGCTCGTGGCTCCCTTTTCTGGCCGAGACGCAATCATAGGATTGGCTCGCTGCCCCCTAAACCCAAGCCGAAGCGCAATCAGAGATTGGCAGTAGGCAAAACAAAAAAAGGGAACATAAGTAAAGTTGCCAGCCCAGGTGTAAAATAGCACATAGGAGCCAGGAAGCATCTGGAAATATGCTGCTAGTTCTTTCACTTGGCTGTGCCTTTAAGAGAATTTAGTGGAAGGAGCAAGAAGCTCTCCCTTAGGGTTAAAATTTGTCCCAGGTCTGAGGAGATAGGAACTCTTCTCAGCCGAAAAATTTCCCTTTTGCTTAGGGCCAACAGAGGAAAAGCTCAGGCTCTGAGACTTTTAAAGGTGCAGGGCCAGTGACTTTTGATTTGTTTGGAGGCAGAGGCTAGAGAAAAGCCCCTCCTTAGGAGCTCAACAATGTGGGCAAGGCCATAAGCCCATGCCACAAACATTTGTTAGAGTTGCAGGGAACTAAGGAAGGTCCTGCAACTCCCTCCTTTACTTGTGAGACACACAGAGGTGTCCTGCAAGTTCTTTGCTCCCCAATAAGCAGGAAAAGGGCTAGGGAAAGCCCCTGCATCAGTTAATTTTGGTGGCCTGTGGTTAGGCACCTAACAGTGCAGGAAAACCAGCCCTGCAAGTAAAGTTAGAACTTTGAAAGGAACTAAATTGTAAGCTATGGAAATTTTTGCCAAAAAAGAGGAAGTCCCCAAGTTGGAAAAATGGTTGTTAAAGAAAGGAGACAACCCCTGGAACAGGGGAATCTTTAACCAAGGCTCTGATCCCCTTCAGTCCTTTAGAGATATATTTGAGGAGAACTGCAGCAACAAAACAATAAGTTCGGGCAAAAGAGACCTTTTTGCGACATGGGGTTTGTTTGAAGCCCTGCGGGATAGCTCAACCTTGATTAAACAACTCAGGGAACAGCTTACCCAAAGGGACCAGCAAATAGAACGGCAAGAGGTGCAGACAGGAAAGAAGGAACAAGAATTGGAGACAATTCTTAAGAAGCACGCAGAGGTGCTGGAGAAGGAGTTCCAAAAGCAGACTGCTGAAAGGGAATCCATACTCCAGAACCATGCGGCGGTGCTGGAGCGGGAATTCCAGAAGCAAACTGCTGAAAGGGAATCCATGCTCCAGAGCCATGCGGCGGTGCTGGAGCAGGAATCCCAAAAGCATACAGCGGAAAAGGAACTCTTACTCCAGTCCCATGCAGCAGAGATAGATACAATTTGGCAAAACCATGAGGCAGAGAAAGCAGAATTGTGCAGGAGACACGCTGCAGAGATAGATAGACGAGCGGAGGAAAATAATAACTTGGACCTCGACTGGCAACAAGCAAGTCGAGCGCTAGAGGAGGTTAGGGCTGAGAAACTCACCCTAACTTTAGCATATCAAGATACTGTATCCGCTCTGAAAAAGGCCCAAGGGCAATTAAGAGCATTGGACAAGGAGCTGGAGCAAATAAAAGAACGCAATAATAAATTGCAATATGCCGTTGAAATCGCTGCCGAAAGGAGCCGAAAAACCAGAGAAGCAGCCAATCATGAGGCATGTAGGAAACAGATCGCTACCCTGCAATATAAGCTAGGCCGCAAAAACGCTCTTATAGCGGCGGTCTCTCCCCCCGGACTCGATGATTCTTCATCAGATGAGGAGAGTGAGGATGAAGAGGTAGTAGATGGAAATAAAAACAGCTCAGCCCCAGTCTGTCCTGTGGTCACTAAAAAGACCACAGCCAGAAAACAGCATGAAGCTGAATCTGTAAAAATAATGAAGGAAACCTTTGGAAAACTGGGAGAATGGTTGGCAAACAAAGGACCAAACCCTTGGAACATATATTCCTTCCAGGGAATGGATATCCTAGATGGACTTAGGAATTTCTTTGACAACCACTGTGAATATAGAGGGTCCGAATTGGACAGGTTTGTTGCATGGGGCTTGTTCACAGCATTGCAAGCCTCAGTGGAACATACCAAAGATGCCCAAAAGCTCTATGGGGAAACCTACCAAAACTTAGAAAAGTCAGAAGCTAAGCTGAAAGAATGCCAGGAACAGCAGAAACAGGTATCCTCTAAGCTTAGGGAAACAGAAGCTTGGTTAAAAACTTAGGAGAAGGAGGTAGAAAGGTTCAGGGATGAGAGATATGAGTACCTAATAGACAAACAAAATTTAACCCACTCTCTCCATGAGGTCAAATGGAGACTGGAGAATGCTTTAAAGCATACCCAAGTCTCTGAACAAAAAGTTGCTGTTTTAGAAACACAGCTCACTCAAGCACAATTTAATAGCAGAAGCCAGCACCCTGCTTACTGGAATCAGGAACAAGATGGGCATGGAAAAGAAAGCCAGAACTGGAAGTTCCAAAACACTGGCTTTGGTTCCAGCTCTTCTTGCCATCCCCAGCTTGCCCCAAGGGTTCCCCTCTACAAGCAGGCTTATGCTCCTAGGCGACGCTGTCCTCACTCAGCCCAGTGGGCCCCTCGAGACAGAGTCAGAATGGTAGTTTGGTCCCAGCTTAGAGCCACTGGAGCAGACATGAGGCAGTTTGATAAGCAGCCCACACATGTGCTACTTACTGCCCTTTCAGGAGCCATGAAGCCACCAGGGCACATGGCTCCCAATGCCACAGGGTTTGCAGAAAATGGAGGTAGCTTCCCCAAAGCTACGGCTTTGGAAGACTTCCCTAATAAGGAAAGGGTAGGGAAACTTACAAATCCTACTCATGAAAAGGATTTAGAAATCCAACAGCTCGCTGAGAAAAATCTGGAACTTCAGAAAAGGTTAGAAGCTAGGAAAGAAAAGGAAACTGCCAGTCTCCTTCAAAATGTCCTGGAGTCTTGCAGGGCCACAGAGAGGAGACTGGAAATTCTGGAAGTGCAGGAGGAAATATGGCGGGGCAAACCCAGCTGTGCAGCCCCAGACTTCTTTCCCCCATGAAAATGAGAAAACAGTCCCTATTTCAGTTCTCCTACCCCAAAATCATGAAGGAAATGTGGTCTCTGAGCCTATGCAGAGTTCCACAATCATGGCACCAGGTATTCCTTTTTGCAAGGACTTGCTCCAGACACTCCTACATGAGCAAGTCTCAGCCCTTCTGGCTAGAAATTTACTGTCTTTATCTCATCCCATTTGGGGAATTTGAAAGCCAGAATTCTGTGGAACTTCAGAGAATGGTAGTCCCACATGGGCAGGCAAGGTTCCTTTGTCTCTGAACCTCCCCCCACCCAAAGGAGAATCTAACATCTAGATTTGAATGTCTCTTAAAACAGAGAGATCTGGCTTTATTAGGTTTAAAGGTAACAAGGGCGCCTTTTCCCTTGACTAGATAAGAAAACATACAAGCAATGACTTGGACTACAATTAGACCAGGCCATTTCTCCAGGTGAGGCCTGGAGATCTCCTGGAATCCCAGAAAAGGTTCCAGCCTGCAGAGTTAGTTTTTCTCTGCAGGGTAATGGGAGCTTGATGTAGTATGTATTTAGTTTAACCCTTTAAAAAAATGCCAGCATCAAGTACCTGAGAAAGAGAGACTGAACTAGTTTTTGTTGATTCAAAGCTTTCAGAGCAAAATGTAAGAAACTGTTTTAACTTTCAAATTGGCTGAATGAAAATCTGTGAAACTCCCAAGTTCATCTTTCTCCCTCTCTTGCTTATAAAGTCAGAAAATATTTATTGCCTCAGTTCTATGAATTTTAAATGGTATAGCCTCTGAGCTTGTACAGAGTGCCTGCAGATTGGCCCAAATAGAACTGGCTAAAGTATTGCAAATGCTCAGCACTCCTGCCATCAGGAAGAAATGCTAATTGTTCTCCCTCTTGCTCAATGGAAATCTGTAGCAGTAAAGATTTGATAAGTAACTAAGGCAAAGGAATAGAATTTTAAATGCATTGCCCTGAGAAGTTAAATTTTTGTTTATCTCAGGTCTCCCTAAGGTACAAGCAACTCAGTGTCTTTGAGAGAGAGAGAGCCTCATTGTCTTATAAGAGGTGTTGCCTCTCCTTCTCAAAGGTCACAGCAACACAAGACAGCTAACCTCAAATGGGCAAGTCTGTCATTTAAATCTGAAAGTACAGAAAGGAGAACCTCCAGCTGCAAGAGCAGCAACAACTAATGTAGTACTGATTGGCAAATCTCATGCAGACCTTCTTGAAATAAACTCAGCCAAATCCAGCTTGAGTTAAAGAAACTGGAAAAGAGTTACAATTTTGAGTCCCACCCATGCGGAAAGCTCATTATTCTCCTCCTCCACCTTTCTTTGTAAAAACTTATCAGGGTCAGATAAGAGAGTACTGGCCAAATCCATTGTGTCTGTTTTAGCCTTTTGTTAAGCTAAACTTCATCCAAGAGGGAAGGAATTTTGGTTTGTTCAAACCTTCCCCTCCTTTCACATCTAGGGGGGGGGGGAGGGTGAAAATAGGGTGGAAATACAGTTGAGGTATTTTTTTTTTGTGCTATTTTGAATTCTCATCTTCTGATTTTGGGTCTAAAAAGATATAATTTCAAAAGTTTTTCATTACCAAATTTTTTTTTTAATATTGCAGTCTCTCACAGAGACAGCCTCTTCCCAGCCAGAGAAATACCTGGATGGAAGATGTGCATACTACTGTGTTTTTGTAAGGTTGCCAGGCTCCAGGTGGGACCTGGAGGTCTCTCCCAAAATCATAGCCTTTCCCCCAGTACATTGAGGCTAAGCCTCTGGAGGAAATAAGTGTCCAAGGAAATGGACTGCATGCCTTGTGATTTTCAAATTTGATTCAAAGTTTCAGGAATCTCCAGCCTGGAGCTGGCATCCCAAAGCTCTACTTACAGCCAGTCCTTCTCTGCTAGAGAAAATCCCCTGCCTGTAAACTGCCCTAATACTAGGAGTTCTCCTAGATTAGAAGCTTTCTTTCTGTTATTTTTGCTGTACCTTTTAGGTCTTAAAATATTTTTTCTAGTGACTGGTACCAATCTCTCCTATACTTAGATTTCATAGCTTTAATTTTAAGGGAAACACTTTTAGGAAATGGCTCCTCAAAGTCTATTGGGCATTCCCAGTGCTTTGTAGTAAAAGGAAAGTGCTGTGCAATCTATAGGCCCTTTGCTAAACATTAGAGCTAAGAAAATTTTATCTCGCAAATTTTGGTTCCTACAAGAAGTATAGGACATCTGTACACTTCCTTGGGGTAAAATTACCCTCTCCCTGTGCTTTTTCTCTCTTAAGCCTCAAGAACTAATACTCTGGTTGTTGGCAGAATTCCTGAAAGCTCTTGGTTTCCATTAGAAATCTGGATTCCTCAAATGTACTTCAACTATTGATATCTTCATTTTCTCTCTGAATGCCATTTGCATCATCAACCTTCCCTTTTAGCTATTTGGTGAATCTTGAGTTTTAATTTTAGTTTAATCCAGTCTGCCTGCGGAAAGAGGTATCCACATGTTCTTAAGAGGCCCCAACTTGTGGGCTCAGTATCTTTGTTTGGTTTTAAGCAATATAATGACCACTGAATGGTTCTGCCTCCACCTATATCTTGTTAGAACTAGACTTTTTCTGAGTGAAAACCCTTTTCTATTTTCCCATGTTCTCAAGGAAATGAGCAATAACCTGTTAGATTCTTAACATAGATTCCTCAGGGTTCATTTCTGATCATGATTTTCTTCTTGCCACTAAATGTCCTTTGTGTTATTTTTGCATCTATAACCAGTTGGCTGAGCCTATCAAGGCTCCCCAATTTAAGTCTTGTTGTATTATGCTCAAATTTTGGTCTACTTGGTATTTCTGACAAGCATGTTGCCTTCCAGCAACACATTCTTTGCACTCTGTGTATGCACAGAGGAAAATCATTCTCTGGCACAAGCCTTAAACCTGGAGCATTGTGCCATCATCTTAGTTTTACCTTTTACTCCATAAAAGGTTTCTTCTTCAAGGGATATGCTTTCGTGTTTCAAGTCTTTCTTTTGACTTGTCTTTGCAACAACTCAGCATTTTCTCTTGGTACTACAAATGCCCCATCTTTTCTCTTTTTATGAATTGTTTAATGTGTTTGTCAAGGTGAATTAACCATAATTTGATTTCTAGGATGTTGTAACTGTTTTGTTAAGTTTGCTCATCTTTTCTTTCAATATAGATGTGCAGGGAATCTGGACCTGCAAATCAAATCTAATGCATGCTCAGTAGTTCTAATTGTTGATAGTCCTGTTAAGAATTGTTTTATGTATGTGTAACCATTATGTTGCTTTTCAGAGTTCTGGTTTTGTTAAGTTTTTGTTGAAATCTGCTCACAGGTGAGATCGTTTCAGCTGAACTAGCCCAGAGAAAAACTGGATTTAGTGGGACTTGATCACCTCACTTATGTCCAGGTTTTTAATTTCTCTGCTCTAGTTCACCTGTCATTTTAGGTATGATCCCTCTCATATAAAGCTAGCTAGCATTGTTCTATTGAGGCCTCAGTTTTTGTTTTTGAAGTTTTTATATTGTTTTGACAATTTATTATATTCCAAAGCTATAGCAAAGGTTTTATTCTGTCTCCTCTCTTCTTTGTGGAACTATTTTCATTATGGGGGACGCCCCAAACTATGGTCATCTTCCTGGAGCTCCAAGCTTGTGCACAATGTTTTATTTTAAGTTTTATGTTGCAACAAAGAATATTTTGGGTTGTGTTTTCTGAATTGTGTATGTTACTTCCCTTTCTTGACAAGGAAAAAGCCTCCTGAAATCCTGAATGTTTGATGTAATAAGGCAAACCTGCCCAATGCAGGCCCCTAACATGACATATGTAAGCTTGTGACGTAAAAGCTCACTGGTCACCACGCTCTGGACAGGAGGACACTTCACTAATAGCTTTTTAAGATTCCTTTCTTCATGGTTGAATGTATGCATTTTTGATCTGCTTTCACTGCTCCCTACAACGGTACAGAATCATCTCCATGTTGTCATGTGTGAATGTTTTTGGTTCCTTTTTGGTTCTTTCCTCAAAGTCCACTGTTGCTCTATGGACCATCGGTGATACAGGCAGAAAAGCACCATTGCCAAGTCCATGCTGGGTTACAGGAAGAACTCCCTTTTAGCAACAATAAAGACAGATTTCGCTGGGTGCTAGGGGGGGTGGGAAGACTCTTTATTTCACCCTCCACTAGGACTTTCACATACCCAATAGGTACATGGAAGAAGATCCTCTTCAAACCCCAGTATAAGAAGCTTATCAAGGGGGGGAGAAGAAGAAAAGAAGACTCAAGATTAAGATATGGATTCACTTGTAACCAAAAACTCTAATGTACCTGTGTGTTTTCCTAATCAATTATTGTCATGATTGTGTGTGATTTATAGATCAATTCTTGTTATTTATCTGGGTTAAATGGCAGTAATGATTTTATGAACTCAACTTTTATTTCAATGATTGTAACCCTGTGTTTTAATACTGTATGCCCTACAATGTTGCCAATGCCTGCTATCCCTGCATCGTAGTATTCAAAGGAAGGAACCTTGGCCTATTGGAATATTTTTCCAAATTGATTTTTGAGTAGTTTAGATAGTGGCTCCAACCTTTTTAGATAGACGGTACACCCCGGTACACACCTGAAGCTACGTGGACTCGCCGCCTGTCAACTACAGATATGGACATTGTGTTATTGCAAGACCTCGCCACCAGATGGTGACGTAGGTCTTGAGGGGGGGAACTGTGAGGAAAAGCCCCCTACTTTTCATACATGTGAACATCATGATCACCAGCATGGTTGCCAGGGTGCCTGGAGATTTGACTCTCACACCTCTGCTCTAAGAAGTGGACTTTGCTTGCAGTTCCTAAGGCTTATGTGGATACCATAAGCCTCAGCTTTGCATTCTACGTCTCTGAAGAGTGTTAGCCAGAACTACAGACATGCTCCAGCTGCTCTTGGCCACTGCAGTGGAAGAAGCCAGGCCCCCATGTTTCCAGCCTGGCTCCATGGACCTAAAGCTAACAACAGCAGAAATCCATCTTGCTTTCCTGACCCAAGCATACCCCACCAGGCTGAACTCATTCCTTCTTAGTGGGAAAGTCACACGAACACACCCTAGCCTGCAAGCAACTCATTTACCTCATGAATGGATTAATAGCTCCACTGTTGATCCTAATTGCTCAGCAATACCAGAACAATAAACCTTGCCCAGCAGAAGATGAGAAAGAGGAAGGACATCTCCTGTCTCCATCAAGTCTTTTGTCTACACCGGGTGGTACCTAGGCCAGCATTTGATTCCCTATTGTCACCTTCCCAGCTAATCCCATTTAATCTTAAGTATCCAGCCATTTCCATTCTCACCCTAGTCTAATACCTTGGAGCCGCCCCAGGCAGCATTGCAGCTTGGAAATTTCCAGCTTCACCAGACTAAGGTGAAGTTCATTGGTCAAAACTGACATCCAATTAGGTGTCAGCAAGGGATGTCCAGCCTCCTTGGTCATCATAGAGCCTCCCCCTGCTCCTCCCAGCACCTAAGGGGTCTAAGAGAGTCTATTTAACCTCTGACCCAACTCCACTCATGTGTGCTTTCTATTCAGCAACCCCTATTACCCGCTGTCTAGATCCATCCCCAATTCTGGCCACAGTGTTGGGTCCATTTCCCCTGTCCTCTTAAGTCGCCATTGGAAACCTTCCTGGAAGACTACGATGGTAAATATTACCCTGTCTGTTTATCCATATATGTTCCCCTATTGATCTATCTATATTTCCTAGACCTGTGTGAATGTGTGAGTGTTTTGTATTTTTACCTTGTATGAAAGAAATATTATTCTAAATAAATTACAATTGATTTTTACTAAATTAGAGTCTCTTATTGAGCATTGACCATCTGAACGGTTGAGCCTCGTATACACAGATAATAAAAGATTCCGATGGGGCTAACTGTCTCTCAGCCTAATTCCCCAATCTTGTTTTGAGAGCAGTTTCCCTAACAGAGTATTTTCTCAGAATGCCATTGATGAAATTCATGAAAACCCCCAGGGCCCCCTGGAGCCCGAATGGCATCACCAGGTATTCAAATTGCCCCATGGGTGTGTTGAACGCTGTTTTCCACTCATCCCCCTCCTTGATTCGGACTCGGAAATAAGCGTCCTGTAGGTCGAGTTTGGTAAAGATCGACCCCTCTGACACCGCACTCAGCAAGTCTTTGATTAGGTGGATGGGGTAGGCGTTTGACATGGAAATCCTTTTAATCCCACGAAAATCTGTACAAAGTCTCAGGCTCCCATCCTTCTTTTTACGGAATAGGACCGGGGCGACGTGCGGCGCCGTGGTCGGGCGGATGAAGCCCTGGTGGAGGTTCTTGTCCAGAAACTTTCGCAGTTCCGCCTTCTCCGCCCACCCCATTGAGTAAAGCTTCGCTTTGGACAAGGACTGGCCAGGAATGAGATCTATGGCGCAGTCCGTGTTTCGGTGAGGCAGCAGCTCATCGGCCTCTACCTCGCTGAAGGCCCCCTTTAAGTCCTGGTATTCCTTGGGGATGGTCTTAATTTCCTCTATGGTCACACATAATTTCTCATTCTTGGGAGGGGGCCAAGGCCCCCAGAGTCCCCGCCACAAGTGGAAGGTGCACCGTCTGTCGAGAAAATCGATCGTGTGCTCCCCCCACTGTATGTCTGGCTGGTGTCGTGCTAGCCATCCCACCCCCAGTACTATATCGAAGGAGCAGGAGGGGGCGATCACGAATATCTCCAAGTCTCAGTGGTCCTCTACCCCCATGGTGACTTCCTGAGTTTGCTCCACGCACGGCTCCCCTTTCATCCGAGTCCCATCCATTTGCTTGAATTCGAGCGGCCGGGGGAGAAGTTCTTTAGTTAATTCTAACATCTCTACCAGTCTAGGGGTTATAATTTCCCGGGTGCACCCTGAGTCTATGAGGGCTCTTGCGTGCACAAATCTTTTCAACTTCATGTTTAACAAAGTCAATGGGACGAACATTAGTTCCCCCGAGATTCTCACCCTTAGTGGTGCCGCTTTCTCCAGGACCTGCCGCTCTAGTGCAGGTCAGCCCCGTTTCCCACCGGCTCGGTCTCCCATGGGTCTTCCCCCAGCTCCTCCAGCATTATAGAATCCTCGTCAAGCACCATGGACAAAGCGGTGCTGCTGCGGCTCGACTCTTTCGGCTTGACCGTCTTCTTCACCCCAGCCGCCGGCCCCTTCTGAGTCGGGGTGGCGGCCCAGGTTCTTTCAGGGCAGTTGGCCGCCAGGTGATTCGGGTCTCCGCACTGGTAGCACTTGCGCATAGCGGGGAAGGGTTTGGTGGTTCCCCCCCCCCGGTGCTTTCTTTGCTTCCACCTTCGGGGCCAGTCGCGCCTCACGGCCCGTCTTACCCTGGGGCCCCTGGCGTTGGAGGGCTACTTCCTTCATGTTGGTTTCCACTTCCCCGGCCAGCTGGATCCACCTGACTAGGGTGTCCGGCCTCGCCTGCGCCAGGGCTCGATCGAGCAGCCCCGTGTTTAGTCCTTTTTTAAAGGCCCTTATTTTCATGGCCTCGCTCCAGCCCCTTATTTTGCGACTGTGATTGCAGAACTCCAGCATGTACTCTCGGATTGATCTGCTCCCCTGACGGATCTCGTCTATCGCGGCGATGGTGCGGGTCTCCTGCAGGGGGTCTTCGAACTGCGACAGGAGGGCCTGCAGGAACCTGGCCACTGTGGCAACCTCTGGGCCGTGGGTCTCGTAGAGGCTCACGTACCACAGCTGTGCTTCCCCCATCATTTTCAATCCGAGGTAGGCCACCCGGCTGTGTTCATCAGGGAAGGAGTTCCCCCAGTAGTGTATGTAGCTGTTGGCTTGGATGATAAAGTACTCCACCTTGTCGGGGCTCCCGTTGAAGGTGACATCTAGCTCGCGAGTCTTCACCCTCACGCCTGGACCTGCTGGGGCAGCAGCTCTGGCAGGTGCGGCTGTTGCTGCCGCCCCTGTTGGCGGCACCGGTTGGGTGAGGACCTGCGGCAATGGTCCAGTCGGTCCTCTCGGGGTGCGAGCCAGGGCACGGTCAATCTGCTTCTGTACCTCCCATATCATTAGTGTCATGTTCGCCTTCATCTCTTGCCTGAAGTCGCACCCCAGGATCTCCATCTCCCTCCAGAGGTCCTCGGTTGGATCGCACCTCAGGAAGGACGCTCTTGAGTCCTTCCTGTTCTCCTCAGAATCACCCGGTCGGTCACTCAGCACTGGGTGATCTCGGTCGCCGCCTCCCCCGGCCGTGCTGCTCCACCGCTCAACTGGGTCGACCAGGCTTCCCCGATCTTCCGGCTCCCCGGGAGTACAGAGGATGTTTGCGTGCCTCTGCACCGCCTCGTCCATCAGCGTGGTCGAGGTGTGAGGTTTCCAAGACTTCGGGGTGATCAAAAGCACTTGGCTGCTCACCTTCTTCGTTTTCCGGGGCTCAATAACGTGCCACGCCGGAGTCCCCGGTAGCTCGTCAGGATTGGAGGGCTCTCGGTCATCAGGTGCTTTTGTAGCTATCCGCTAAAAGTAACTCTTGCCGATAAGCCCATTTGGGATCAGTTTCAAAATGTCAGCAAAGGGTTCATTGAAGTTTCAAAATGATCAGACTTGTCTTTGTTCAAAAACTAAGCTTCATTTATTGATTACAGCAATGCTACTCTCTACACAGGTTCTTTGAAACTGATAATGAATAGGGGAAAAGCATAAGCATTTATGGACATACATCAAAGCACTGGGGGGTTAAATCACTTCTCATAATAAAGCTACAGTTTGTCTTTTGGAAGTGCCCGGTTCACACAGTCCTTATCTTTCCACATATGCAAGCTGTATCTTCCTCCTGGTGGTGTCCGTGCTCAGCTCCAGCAGGCGCCTGAGAAGCGGCTGAGCATTTTTGCACTTCAAAGACCTTACTGGCCTTTGGCACCTCAATCACCTCTTCCCCCCCCCCTTCACATTCTACAATGTCACCAGTGTTAGTAGGCAGAGATTTACAGGGTTAGCTGATAGTAAATAAACATTTCAAACAGCAGAGTTAGCTTTAATGGAACACAAGCAGACAGGCAGCAGCTCTACCCAATTAGTCTGTTGGTAGTTCACATAGCACTGTAAATATTGCTCTAGAAGCACCTTTACGTGTTCCATCTGCCTGTCCATCTGCGGGTGATAGGCGGAACTCAACCCCTGCTCCATGCCTGTTAGTTTGCAGAAGTTGGCAATGAACTGCGCGCCGTGGTCACTAATGACCTTATTGGGAAAGGAGTGGAGTTTAACAATGTGTTGAAAAAATAAATGTGCAAGTTTCTTTGCTGTAGACAATTTTTTACAGGGAATGAAATGTGCTTGCTTCGAGAAAATGTCCACCACCACTAGTATCACGGTTCTGCCCTGAGAAGCAGGCAGTTCCACTATGAAGTCCATAGACACCATGGACCATGGCCACATGGATTATCAATAAACCAAACATTGTTTCAAAATTCAAGGACTGGTTATTTTGAGATCTCATGCTTGACATACAGAAGGGATTCTGAATACTGCTGCAAAAATCTGCATGTAGGAGGCAATGATGAAGATGAAGCATCTAGTACAAGGCAACTGCCAAATGTAATAATACCCACTTCAACTAGATACATGTCAGAACAGGAAAGTTTTAGAATCTGTGGAACTTCACAGAAGAACTGATTGATCCTGTTGGAGCAGAAGGTGACGGCAAAAGTTCCTACAGTGTGTAATATACCATTGAGTATACCTGCAATCCATGCACTGACTGCCATCTGAATGCAGACTCCTCTGTGCATAATTGTCTCATATTGCAGTGGATTGCAGATAGCAACATACCGATCATGTGCCATTATTGTTAAGATGGCAAAATCTGACCCTTCAAGGAAGAAAAGGAAGAAAACCTGAGCTACACGTGCAGAATAAGAAATGGACCTAGTGTTCAGGAAAGAATTTGTCATAGCTTTAGGTATCATGACAGAAACTGAGCCAATGTCCAGAACAGCCAAGTTCATTAGGAAGAAGTACATGGGGGTATGCAGGTGATGATCCAGGGCTACAGCAATGATGATAAGATTTCCACTCACTGCAGCCAAGTATACCGCTAAGAATACAAAGAAATGTAAAATCTGTAGTTCTCGGATATCTGAAAATTCCAGGAGCAGAAATTCTGATGCAGAGGTAAGATTTGGCATCTTGTTCTCAATATCAAGTTGCAGTCTGCCTGTAGGACATATTAAGGAAACCATTGTATTCTAGGTATATCAATTAATAGTTCATCTGGCTTTCTTGTTTCGCCATCTCAGTCTATGAGTCAGTCCTGCATTGAATTGAATGGGATGTTCTGCATCAGGCAAACCATTTCATTCTAGTTATGCCAATTAACTAGTCTAGCTTTCTTTTTTTCCTTTTTCCTTTGGTTTTTTTGTCGGGCGGGGGGTGGACTTGCATGCCTGAAATTTTTGGTGTCTTCGGGCAACCCCCATTGGGGACAGGACTTTTCAAAATAGGTGGCTTAATATTTGCCTGCCTCTGCATCCCAGCCCTGGTATTCCTTGAATGTCGCCTTCAAGTACTTGCCAGGGTTGGCCCTGCCTAGCTTTGAGATATGATGAGATTGGGCTTGCCTGGGCTATCCAGGTCATGGCAACAATTAATCTGGCTTTCTTGTTTCACCATCACATTCTACAAGACAGTCATACATTGAATTAAAAGGGGAGTGGTAGAAATTAGATTTTCTTCATCAGGGACAAAATGGACCAGTTACAAGATTTCTCACCTGCTGTCTTCAAACATAACCTCCTCATTTTAAATTGCAGTGACCTGGTATTGTACAAGTTCCTTCTGGCCACTTGAGCTGAAACTATATCAAGCTTTATAAAGTGACTTTATGTGTCTGCAGCTTGTGCATGCTTTGATATTGTACATACATAATGATCTATACCTGGATACTGGGTCAGTGGATACTTCCCTGAGCACAGATCCATATTCTAATTCTATACTTATAGATTTTGCTATAACTTTTATTTTTAACTTTTAGTATTTTTATTTCACTTATATGACCAAGAGCCTCAAGCAAATTACAAATTTACAAATTATTTAAGCAAATTACAAATACACATCAATCAATTAGCTATACCCAACCCCCCAATTTTTTTAAAAAACTATAAAACTTTTCACATTGAGTTTGAAGTGGAATTTTAAAAGTAAATTTTTATCAATACTTAACAGCTCTGAATCCATGAAACTAAATAAAACTTTTCCTTTATAGCAATTATTTTGGGTTCAATGTTGTTATAACTGCTAAGTATGTCACTACTGGGACAGTAATTTCAGGGTCTATATCTGCCAGGAAGTAGGAGGTCATGCATCGTTCCAATGGAAGATCTCTCCAGATGCACAGGCACAAAGCCTGTCTGAATAGGGAATTTGTGCAAAACATCCCATTTATTCTGCAACTGGTGGGGCATTTAGTCATACAAGAGTAAAAGCAAACCTATGAGAAGGGTTGGTAAGGTAATTTAAATACACAGGGACAGTCAATGATAGAGGGATTCCTAGCCCTAGAGGGGAGCATTTACATCTAGCACGTTTGCTTAGAGTTGCCAAGTCCAACTGAGAATATACCTGGGGACCCTGGGGGTGTGGCCAGGAGACCTTGGGGGTGGAGCCAGAAGACTTTCCCATTCCCTAAAATAAATAAAAATACAGCACTGCAATTCCCCTGAATAGTCTTCATTTCCTTGTCCCCCCAGCAATTCCAGTAAATGAAAGTGAATCCACACTAATGAAGCAGCCAAAATAAACAGTTTGTTTGCAAGGACACACTTCTGTGATCTCACTGGAGCTCTAGGCACAGAAGCTTCTGTTTCTATATTTCTATATCTACCAGACTCCCAGGTGTGGACTAGAAAAGAAAGCCTTCAACCTTAATTTAGTCAGACTTTAAATTCAAGGGAGCATTGCACTAGCTCCCACCTAAGTACAGTTCCTGTCACACATTTAGGGACTCTCAATATTTTTTGTAGGACCTGACTCAGTATATTAAGCTGTGCTTATCCAAATGGCTGCTTTATATAGAAGCTGAGGTATTATTTTTGCATTAAAAGCTCTAATACCATCTGAATATATTGTGCATGCAGAATGGAAGCTGGGGCAGTGAGCACTAATCCAAACTCTTATTTTATACTTAAAGGCCCTGCTGTAACTTTTATTTTTAACCAGGATTTGTGCTCAATGCAACACTTTCAAATAGTAAAGAAAAGGATATAGATGATAGGAAGGAGTAACTCTATCACTCTTCTGCAATAATTCTGTACACACAAACATACACACTTATTGTTTGTCCAGTATTACAAATGATTGTATACCCTTGGAGGAGGCAGTACTGTGAGTAGCTCTTCTTTCCATTTTGGGATCTCGTTTCAATTTCTGCTGAGATTGTAGCTGAGTTTGCAAATATTGGGTCTTCATTCCATAGGCTCATATGGTCAGATTGATGAGTATCATTAATTATAAATATAAAATCAGGATTGAAGAGAACTCTGGAAGCTATGATGCAGAACAAAAGATCTCAGCAGTACTAAACATGAAACAATGAGAAAATGCATAAGAACTTTGATAATGTCAGCTTCAATTTCTTCTCCAGCTGCTAAAAGACATACATCCTATCACCAATGTGATTCCTTACTTCTGATTGTGGAACTTACTACAATGCACATTCCTAATTTCTGTCTAACCCAAATCAAAAAGGATATGTAAATGAGAAAGAGATCCATTTGTATTCTGTGCCTTGAAACTTACTCCCAAGAGTTCAGCTCACTTAATTGTGATCTGAGGCTGAGAACCTTTTCCCTTTGCTATATTGTTTCTCCTGTTTTTGTAACAAACTTAATTAATACATGTATATGTCTGATTACATTAAATAAGATCAAAATTAAGAGAAAAATTCACACCTATTACTACATCAGATATATTCTAAGAACCTAAATCCAGCTGCTAAATGACATAGGATAAATAGGCCAAAATGTGCCAAGATATATCTGAGTTCAGGGGAAAAAAACTTGAAGAAATAACATGAATAACATGAACAGAATACAAACTCTTTGGTGTCAGAACTTGGATGAACTTCAGACGAGTCCAATACTTGTTACAAGTTAGGATCTTTATTGAAGAACTACAGTACTAGAGCAACGAAATAACAGTAATGCCAATTCCTGGCAGTTGGTTACATTTTATGCCATCAGCAAAGCACAATAAAACAATCATTCACACGTCTCAGACAAGTGTCTATTCTTCCCAGCCTTCGTTATCAGAAGGGAGGATGCTTCCCTGTTGTGAAGGCCAAACGGCCTGTCTTCAAAGGGCACCTGTGGATGTTAAGCAGAGACTATCTGCCGCCTGTCCTACTGCCCTAAATATTTGGCATAGCACAGGGGCCAGGGTTAATGGCTGTGGTCAGGCACTCTATGTTATTACTAAGTTACAGCATGGAGTCAGTTTGGTCAAGGCAAGTAAAGCAAAAGTTACAAGTTCTGACATACTGCCCCCCCCTTAGCTCTTCGCCTTGGGCTTGTGTGGGTACAGTAGGTGAAACTTTTTTAGCAGTTGCGGAGCAGACACATCACTAGCCTTTACCCATTCATCACAGCTCGGGGGGAAGTATTTCCACCTGATAAGGTAGTACAACACACCCCGCTGGACTTTGGAGTCCAGAATTTCCTGCACCTCATGGTGACTCTGACCCTTCACTAGGGTCGGAGGCGGCTCCGGGGGGCGAGGATGGAACGACGTAGCTCCAGGATCTTTGCGAAGAAGGCTGCAATGAAAAACAGGGTGGATCTTACTCAAGGATTTGGGTAGCTCTAACTCCACAGTTACTTTGTTGATAACCTTTTTTATTTTGAAGGGACCCAGATATTTCAGAGCAAGCTTGCGACATCCCTGCGGGAGAGGCAGGTTCTTGGTGAACAGAAACACTGTCTCCCCCTCTTTCAGTTCCCATTGGGGGGCGTGCTTTTTGTCAAAATGCCGTTTGTACTCCCTTTTTGCCTCCTCCAGGTTTTCTTGAACCACTCTCCACCCTCCCCGTATCCCTTCCCACCATTGCTGACATGAAGTTGGCTCCGGGGATCCGGATGGCAGAGGGAGAGTGGGGAAGGGTTTCCCCTCGTAGCCATTGACTATTTGGAAAGGGGAGGTTTTGGTGGAACTATGGAGGCTGTTATTGTACCCATATTCTGCGAAGGGGAGGAGTTCCACCCAATTCGTTTGTTGGTAATTGATATAGCATCGTAAATACTGCTCGAGAAGCCCGTTCACCCTCTCCGTCTGTCCGTCCGTTTGCGGATGGTATGCGGAGCTAAGCCCCTGCTCAATTCCCACTAGTTTGCAAAACTCCCGCCAGACGTTGGCAACGAACTGTGGGCCGCGGTCGCTAATGACCTTCTCCGGGAATGAGTGTAGGCGGACCACGTGATTAAAGAATAACTGGGCCAATTTCTTGGCTGTGGGGAGTTTTTTGCAGGGGATGAAATGGGCTTGTTTGGAGAACGTGTCCACCACTACTAGTATCACTGTCTTCCTTTGGGAAGGAGGGAGCTCTACAATGAAATCCATTGACACCACTGCCCATGGGCGGCTTGCTGTGGGGAGGGGAACTAAATGGCCAGGCGGCTTTCCCCCCCTCCGCTTAGACATGATGCAAGTGGGGCATGCGAGTACGAACTCAGAGACATCTTTCTTTAGCTTGGGCCACCAGAATTGTCGGGTGATTAAATTGAGGGTCTTAACATACCCGAAGTGGCCGGCTAGGCGGCTAGAGTGGCTTTGCTCCAAGACCTCTTTTCTTAAGGATTTGGGCACGTAGATCTTCCCCTTATGAAACCAAATTCCTTCTTCTCCCTTCTCGAGCCCCTCGGGTCGTTCTGTTCCCTCTAATTCTGCTTCTGTAGCGAAGCGTTCCTTTTGCTGCATGTCAGGGGCCCCGGTCTGTTTTCCCGAACGGGTGGTGACCCCCCCCCCCCGCGACGGCGGAGGGAGGAATGAGGGAATCGATTACCTCCTCCCTCTGACTCTCGTGCTGGGGCATGCGTGACAGTGCGTCAGCCAAAAAGTTTTTAGTGCCGGGAATATGTTTCAGCACGAAGTCGAATTTGGCAAAGAATCCCGCCCACCGGATTTGTTTTGCAGTCAGTTTGCGGCGGCCGGTGAGGGCCTCCAGGTTTTTGTGATCGGTCCAAATTTCGAAAGGGACTCTGGCTCCCTCCAGCCAGGATCTCCATGTTTTGAGAGCAAACATTACTGCAAAAGCCTCCTTGTCCCAGACCGACCAGTTCCTCTGTTCATTTGAGAATTTGTGTGAGATGTAGGCGCAGGGACGGAGTTCCCCCTCCTCGTTCCTCTGCATCAATATGGCTCCTACAGCGACGTCGGAGGCGTCACATTGTACCACGAAGGGTTTTAATTCATTTGGGTGAGCCAATATTGGTTCAGAGGTGAAGAGTTGTTTGAGCTCTTTGAAGGCTCGGTGGCACTCCGGCGTCCACGTTAGGCGCCCGCCGGGTTTTTTCGCCTCATCTCCTTTTCCCTTCATTTTGAGGAGTTCCGTGAGGGGGAGCATTACACGGGCGAACCCCTTAATGAACCCGCGGTAAAAATTTGCGAACCCGAGAAATGATTGTAACTGCCGTCGGGTTCGAGGGGGTTCCCAATCTAGAACCGCTTGAATTTTAGCGGGATCCATCGCTAGTCCCTCCCCAGACACTCGAAACCCCAGGTAGTCTAGTTCCGTCTTGTGGAATTCACACTTGGACAGTTTAGCATACAGTTTGTTCTTGCACAAGGTAGCTAACACTTTTCTCACCAGGGGCAGATGCGATTCCAGATCTTTAGAATAAATAATGATGTCATCAAGGTACACCACCACCCCCTTGTACAAAAATTCTCTCAACACTTCATTGATAAAATTCATAAAAAACCCCGGCGCCCCTTGAAGCCCGAAAGGCATCACCAAATATTCAAATTGTCCCATGGGTGTATTGAACGCCGGTTTCCACTTGTCTCCCTCTTTGATCCGCACGCGGAAGTACGCGTCTCGGAGATCGAGTTTGGTGAAGATTTTACCCTCGGCCACAGTGTTCAATAGGTCTCTTATCAGCGGGATCGGATAAGCATTAGACATGGAAATCCCGTTTATCCCACGAAAATCTGTGCAAAGTCTAAGCCCCCCGTCCTTTTTCTTGCGGAATAGGACCGGGGCTGCGTGGGGGGCTGTGGCCGGTCGGATGAAACCCCGTTTCAAATTTTTGTCAATGAATTTTCTCAGCTCGGCTTTCTCTGTCCACCCCATGGAGTACAGCTTTGCCTTGGGCAGCGCCTGCCCTGGGATCAGTTCGATGGCACAGTCTGTAGGGCGGTGTGGGGGGAGCTCGTCTGCTTCCCGCTCACTAAAGGCTTTCCTCAAATCCCTGTATTCTTTGGGGATCGACCCTATTTCCTCGAGGGTGAGGCAGAGTCTCTCGTTCTGGGGAGGTGCCTTTGGGCCCCATTCAGTCCTCCAGTGGTGGTGCTCACACCGCCCGTCCGGGAATCGTACAATTTGCTCGGCCCATCGAATGTCCAGTTGATGCCTGGCAAGCCACCCTGCCCCCACCACCACGTCAAAAGAGGAAGACGGGGCTATGACGAAAGTTTCTATTCCCCAGTGCTCCTCCGTCCCTACGGGGGTAGCCTAGGTCTCTAGGGTGCAGGGTTCCCCTCTCATGGTTGACCCGTCCATCTGTTCAAATTGGATGGGGTGGGGGAGGGGGGACGTGGCCAGTCCCAGCGCTTCCACCAGGCGCGGGGTGATAATGTCTCGGGTGCACCCAGAATCAATCAGGGCGCGGGCGTGCATAAATCTCTTAAGGTTGGGGTTCAGGAGGGTGACTGCCATGAACAATAACCCCCTGGTAACTCTCACCGTTAGTAGTGCCGGCGTTTCGTGGACCTGCTTTGCGGCACCAATTAAAGCAGGTCGCTGTCATTTCCCGCCGACTCCTGGTCCCAGGACTCTTCGCTGGACTCCTCTATGGTGGTAACATCCTCGTCAATCGCCAAGGAGGTGGCGACGGCGCCCCGACTGGGCTCCTTGGAGCGGCTACCTTTCTTTTTCTGCGCAGTGGGCGCCGGCTTGGGTTGGATCGGGGTTGGCGTCGGCCTCACCGGGCAGTTGGCGGCCAGATGATTCGGGTCCCCACATCTGAAGCACTTCCAAGCCGCGGTGGTGGGGGTCGAGGTTGCGGGGGCCCGCTTCCCTTCCGTTTTGCCGGGAGAGGGACTCGGTTTCCCCCCCTTCTTGCCTTGTTGCTGGCGCCGCATCCCGACATGTTGGAGGTCGGTCTCTACTTCTCCCGCCAGTTGAATCCATCCCACCAGGGTGTCGGGTCTCCCTTGGTGGTAACACCGATCTAGGATGTTCGCGTTCAGGCCGTTCTTGAACGCGGTGTATTTCATCACTTCATTCCAACCTCTGGCTGCCGCGCAGTGGCCCATGAATTCAGTGGCGTACTCGCGGGTGGTGCGATTCCCTTGTTCGATCCTTTGTAGGGCCTCGATGGCTTTCTCCTCCCGCAGGGCATCTCCGTACTGTCGGAGCATCGCCTGCAGGAAGTTGGCCACCGTGGCTAGCTCGGGCTTCCTCCCCGTGTAAAGCCCCACGTACCATTTTCGAGCTGGCCCCCGTAACTTGGAGGCGATGTGGTCAACCCGGCTTGCTTCCGTAGGTAACCTGCTCCCCAGTGCGTGAAAAACGTGTTGCACTGAATTGTGAAGTACTCGACTTCGTCTCCGTCTCCGTCGAACGTAATCTTTAGCTCCCTGCCCCCCCCATCTCCCCCGGCCGGGGCGACAGCGGCCGCGGGGGCTGGTACCACCGGGGCAACTGGGACCGGGGCCGCCGGCACGGCTGGAACCACTGGAGCTGCGGGCGCGGGGAGCGCCGGCGCAGCTGGTACGGCCGGGGCCGCTGGAACTTCCGGCGGCGCGGGTGGGACCGGCCCGCCCGGCGGTGGAACCGGAGGGGCGGCCGGCGGTGGGGCTGGAGGGCCGGCTGGCGGTGGTACTACCGGGCCTCCCCCCCTGGAATCTGGCCCACGGGCACGGCGCCCTGGAGCATGCGTATTTGGTCGCGGATCGCTCCCAGGTTCTGCTGCATCTCCTCGGCCATCAGCGCTCTGGATGCGTGGACCTCGTCATGGATCTCCTTCACCCAATCGAACAGCTCGTTGCGCAGCGTTCGGATCGGGTCCCCTCCGCCGTAGGTGCCGAGCCCCTCGTCTCTGGTTTCTTCCTCCTCGCCTTCCCCTCCGCCTGTCGCGAGGACCCGGTATCGCTGTTCCGCGGCCTCCATAGCTGCCGTGGACTTCCTCGGGCTCCAGGTCCGCGGAGGGAAGGCGTCGACGGAGAAGGGTGCCGGGACTTTAAGCTTTCGTCTCGCTCCCGTTACTTTCGGGTCGAGGGGTTCCTCGTCGGGTGGGATGCTGGGCTCTCCATTGTCTGGAGCCTTTGCCGCCATCGGGCCAGGTTGCCAGTACAGATAAGCCCCAATAAAGGATTACTGTTATAATGTCAGAACTTGGATGAACTTCAGACGAGTCCAATACTTGTTACAAGTTAGGATCTTTATTGAAGAACTACAGTACTAGAGCAACGAAATAACAGTAATGCCAATTCCTGGCAGTTGGTTACATTTTATGCCATCAGCAAAGCACAATAAAACAATCATTCACACGGTCTCAGACAAGTGTCTCTTCTTCCCAGCCTTCGTTATCAGAAGGGAGGATGCTTCCCTGTTGTGAAGGCCAAACGGCCTGTCTTCAAAGGGCACCTGTGGATGCTAAGCAGAGACTATCTGCCGCCTGTCCTACTGCCCTAAATATTTGGCATAGCACAGGGGCCAGGGTTAATGGCTGTGGTCAGGCACTCTATGTTATTACTAAGTTACAGCATGGAGTCAGTTTGGTCAAGGCAAGTAAAGCAAAAGTTACAAGTTCTGACATTTGGTCTCTCTCATTTACAGAAAAATATTATGGTTTTGCATGGAAATGTTGAGAAGGGTGGCACATAGAAACTCAGATATATCCACTTTGTAGTGGTCAGATATGTAACTGACGTGAAAGCATGTCTGATTTCTTAGATATTGACTAGAAATTCAAAATCTATTTCAGATCTCTCAATTTCAACCTTTTGAGTTGCAAGACAGTAGGTCCTAGGGGAGTGAAGGCTGGCCTGACCATATAGACAGATGAATTACTTGGTCATCTAGGGCACCTGGCTTTAACAGGTGTAAAACTGGGCAGAAGCAAATGTTTTGTCTTTATTTTTTTTACAAGCTGAGCACCATGACTTCCTTGACTGAACCAGTCCATTTTGATCCTGAGTCTTCCACTTTTGTGTTGCCTTCAACTTCTCCTAGCATTATGTCACAACAGTGGTTTGCTGCATTTGAAAAAAACAAATTAGGAATCCTCCATCACAGGGATGCCCGACCTAGCCTTGGTGTTACAAATGCCTCTGAGCAAGAAAGTTTTATTAACTGTAGGATTTTATACAAGAGTAGATTGACCTTATTGGAGAAGAAGGTATTTTTTAAAATGTCAACACAGTTGGAATGTGGTATAAAGAATACCATTAATTCATGCACTTTGAATGGGGCATTTAAAGAGAACCAGTAAGCAAGCATAATGTGCTGTTGTCTGAGTGGATCAAAGCATTTGATGTGTAATCCTTCCAAATGGAAAGTAATTAGATATTTATTTTTTTGTTTTTATTTTAAAAAAAATAAGTTATCAATAGATAGGGCTGCCAAGTTCTCGGGCTAGGCTGGGGTTCCCCCACCCTGGAGATTCCCAACCCACTAGCCAGCATTGGGCCAGCAGACGGGATCCTCCCTAGACATCGCCGGCACGATGACGTCACTTACAGTGATGTCATTGTGCCACCAACATCACACACCAGCTTCTCTAGGAGCTTCTGAGAAAACTATGGTTTTCCTGGACACTCTAGCAATCTAGGAAGGAAAACACTATGGTACAATAGGAGACTGACATTAACAGACATTCTCACATTCTGACATTACTGTTTTGTTGGTTTCCCATGCTAATGCAACCCAGATGAAAGGTTTTCTGAATTTGTTAATTTTACTATTCTGCTATTGGATTTTTAACTTTGTACCACTTTGCATTCTAAAGCTCACAAGATACGTGTAGCTCTGCTTATTGTACCTCATTCCTCATCTGAAGAAGTGTGCATACACACGAAAGCTTACATTTTGAAAAAATGTTTTTTGGTCTTATAGGTGATCCTTGACTCCTGCTTTGTTTATGACGGAGCTGATCATAGATTATAATACCATGACAGAAATCAAAATGCAGCATTCAAACAGAAGCAAAAAGCAAGCACAATATTTTGTTATCACAATAGATCAGAGCATCTATAATGTCATACTTACATCCCATATTTTCTGTTTTTATTATTTTTATCGATTTTAGCTATAAAAAAATAAAGCATATGCACAGATACAGAAACAACAAGAGGGAGGGGTGGATACAGAATGGGAAACCAGAAACAAAGAAAGCTGCAAATATATCAGTTACATTTCTACATCAAAACAAAATACCCAATTTTTTCTACCTGCAAGTATTGAATTTTCCCCTTATATTCTACCATCTTCATTTTCCATTATACACTTTTTACTAATCTGTTGCTTAAGATACGAGTCTAAACTATTCTTCTTCAGCACATATAGATATAAAAAGTCAGAGAGGTCACAACACAAAACTAACTGGCTAACCATAATCATATTAAAAGTACAAGCTGACTTGTTATTTTAGCGATGTCATCATTTGAATAAGTATAAAAGCAAATATCATCTTTTTATCCTTCTAACTTACTTATTTCAAATGGAGAGAAAGAAAGCAAATTTAAAATAACATAAAAAGTAGAAAATGGCAAACAAAAAACATAATAGATTATCTGTCTCAATATAAACAGTTTCTCCAGTCAAACATATTAAGAACAGATCTACCAGATTACAAAATAATTGTGTTGTCTGCCTTCTTAAAAATTGATCCAAGTTAATTGTTTGTTCATGTAGAATTCTTTTTAAAGCTTTTGGATACTATAACTCCTATATCCATATTGCTCTGAGAGGCACAAACCTAATATACCATAACAGCTACAACTCCCACACTTGCTTATTTTTACCTAAAAAACAGACAAAGCATCTGTTATCTCTATAGCTCACTCTTTAATACATAGCTCTATTTAACTTTATATATATATATATATATATATATAATTTTTAAAGCTTTATATATATATATATATATATATATATATATATATATATATATATATATATATATATATATATATATATATATATATATATATATATATATATATATAAAATAGCAGACAAAAGAGAATCATCCATGTCCTGAGGATCACACTTGGCCTTTTGAAATAGCATGTCAGTTCTTGTTAAGAGTTCCATATTAGCCAATTACCTACAGAAAGAAAAACAATTTGAAATCCTTTCTTCTTGAAAGTTTTCCATGTCTTGATTTTTTTACTGAAATGTGCCTCCTCTCTCCTTAGTGCGTTCGCTCCTCTCGGTAAAAATAATAAGGCTCCCATGCCATCAGTTCCTCTCAGAAAAGCTTTAGTCAGTCTTGATTTCCAGTCCTTTTTAATAACTGCGCAATCTGGCTTCATATTAATTTTCTTTGGCTCCTTCCCCAACTGATCTTTCTCCATTTGTCTCAACTCCACAGACTTCACCAAGATCTCTTTAACACTCTGCTCATGTAGATTTAAGGTTTCGCTGCCTTTCAGTATAAAAGCTTCCATTTGCTTTTTTATCAACTCTGTTAATAAACCAAGGTCCTGCTTTAGAAAAATTATGGTATCCATTATATATTTTTAATAAAACATTTTGCTTTGCAATGCCATTTTTCTCAACAGAATAACTCAGTCTAGCAATCCGGAGCCTCCTGCAGCCCGTCGCATCGCGGCGCGGCTGATGGGGAGATTTTGCCCGCCCGGAGGGATAGCGGACGCTTTTGAGCGTGTCTTGAGGGGGCGGGGCTTCAACGCTGCTATTGAAGCCCCGTTTGCCGCCTCAGCAGTCCTCTCGGTGTTTTTGGCCCGCCCACCCGCCCTGTAGGCAATTGCTGGTCGCCTCTTTTTTAGAGGGGCCGGGTAGGAATTTTTTACTCCCCAGCTATTTGGCTGGTGACTGGGGGGTGTTTTTTGCCTACCCTGCATAGCATATTAGTGGATTGAGGAATTGGCTTTGGGTTGGTGCCATGGTAGTGTTTGGTCACTTTTAGGGCAGGTTTTACGGGGTTTATGGCACCATGCGGCCTGGGGAGGACCGGTTAGCCTCCCCCTTTTGGGGAGTTAGGGGTCTGGCAGGATAAACCTTTGGTGTGGCCTGAGGTATGTGAATGCAGACTGTCCTGGAGACTCGATTGGATGGGTGCCTTTCACTGAGACTCGCGTCTGGTGTTTGGGCCCTCCAG